>NC_090927.1:816827660-817504870 GCF_040938575.1 Ambystoma mexicanum
GAAGCTTTGACATGTGATGCAGTGTATGACCATTTCTGTGAAGCTCTCATCAATATTTGTTATAAACCAGTCCTGTATGTCTGCTGCAATGTGCTGCTTTGAACTGTGGGATGGGTATTGTAGCTGTTCAAACGCCACCACTAGCAGCTCCTGTGGCATTACTGTCTTCCTGGAGCTCTCTTGTGTCCATAATAGATTCATTGGGGAATGCTTGCACCCCCTTCGTAGCCACAATTCTTTTTCCCTTTCTGGTGGCCTACCCTGTAACTCTATTCTCTGGGAGTTTGGCAATGCTGCATAAGGTGTTGGATGTTCACTGCCTGGTGGGTTGAGTACAATGTATGCAGCAGGCATTTCATTTGGCAGATACACTGCCATTTTGGTAGCTGCATCGGCAGCTGCGTTCCCCATCGATATTTCGTCTGTCCCGTTAGTGTGGGCGGCGCACTTGATGACCGCCACAACAGATGACTGGGATAATGCTTTTCTCACTATTTCTAGCAGTGCTGCATGCTGCACTGGGAATCCATCCGCCCTCCGAAACTCCCTCCTCTTCCAGTGGGATAGACCGGCATGCACAGTAGTTGTGACGTACGCTAATTCTGAATGTATTATGACATGGCACTCTTAGGATGCTCTTAATGCTTCGATGAGTGCTATGAATTCTGCCGCCTGTGCAGAATAATGCATGGGCAATCTTTTCATAACCACCATCTCGTACTCCCCTTCCTCAAGCCATACCACTGCTGCCCCTGTATGTCTTCGTCCATCCTGCAGGTCAGTTGTGGATGACCTATCAATAAAGAGTACCTCACCCTACTCCAATGCGCAGTCTTTCGCTTTGGGGATGTCATCCTCCTCCCCTTCGTATGTGGAGCAGTTGTGCACCTTCAGATCTTCGGCAGCAGCCATATCTGTTAGGAAGGTGGCAGGATTCACTGTTTTGAATTGAATTGAATTGATATTCTATTTCTATCGTGCTCGTACACAAGTGTTGCAGAGCGCGACAAGGCAAGGGAGGGGAGGAGGGGAGAAAAGAATGATCATACTAGGCCCAGTGAAATTGAGAACATGAAAGTGCATGGAGATGGGGAGGGAGAAAATGCATGGAAGGGGGGACGTGTAAAGTGCGGAGCAAAGGAGAAAGATAAATAGCAATAAATAATAATAGATAAATAATAAATAAGATAGGCAACACACAATGGTAGTGCAGCCAGCAAGTGGCAAGTGCTAGGTTTAAGGCAAAAGGGGGGTCTGTATTGGAACAGATACAAACTCCAGTGCAAGGGGTGGCCCGAAGGCAGTGCGGAAGGGTGGCAGGGTGAGCAGGTACCTGGGCCCCTAGGACAGAGGGTAGCCAGGTGCACAGTGCCAAAGAGAACAGATCAGCAGAGGAGAGGGGGGTGAAGGCAGAAGCAAAGAGGAAGGTCTTGAGGTGTTTTTGAAACTGGAGATGGTTCTCCTCAAGGTTGAGAGTGTCAGGGAGGCTGTTCCAGAGGGAGGCCCCAGCCACAGACAGAGATCTACCCCAGCTCGTTTCTTTGAAAAAAGACTGACCCAGAGGGAGTTAGAGGTAGAGGGGCGAAGGGCTCGAGAAGGGAGGTATTGCGTAGGGATAGCTGAAGGTATTTTGGACCCAGGCCCCAGAAAGCCTTGTGGACAATGCAGAGGGTTTTGAATGTAATCCTTGCATCCACTGGGAGTCAATGGAGAGATTTCAGAGCTGGAGAGATACGATTCCAGGGTTTGAGACCAAGGACAAGTCTTGCAGTCCTGTTCTGGATTAGTTGCATCTAACCACATGAATAAGGGGTTTAGAAATGATAATCTCATGAGAAGATGACCTTTGTGTAGTCAGGGTAGATTTTGATCTATCCAGAATGGCAAATAGAGAGTGTTCCACATACAATGTAACGGAGCACCCTATTACGATAGTAGAGCTTTTTTCTATTGCAAAGGCAGCAGCTGCTAATGCTTTTTAACACGCAAACTGTCCTTGCATCACCAAATCTAGTGTGCCACTGTAATAGGCCAATGGCTTATGGCCCATAGTGCTCTTCTGTGTCAACACTGCTGTCATGAGCTGACCATCCGAATGTGAGAACAAGTCAAATTCCTGTGTGTAATCTGGGGTGGCCAGTATGGGTGCAGAACTAATTACTTATTTTAAATCCTCAAACTGTTTGAATGTGTCTGCAGTCCACTGTAACGTATTCTCCTTTATTTTGTGTGCTTCCTTAAGGGCCCCCAGAAGTGGTCTGGTGTCTGCTACGTATTTGTATTTGTATTTGTATTTTATTTATTTGTAATGCGCACCTAACCCGAGGGTAGCCAGGCGCAGAGGCAGCAAGAGGGTTGGAAAGCTTCGTTACATACGGTGTGGTGAGGTCCAGCTAGGGTTACATTGCCGGACGTATCACGCCAAATAGGAGGGTAGAACATGTACATTAAAGGCAGTACTGTAGACATATTTACATTCAATGAGTAGGGGTAGAACATGACATGTACATTAGGGCAATACTATAAACATATTTACATTCAATGAGGCGCCACATGGTAGTGGCGAATCTGGGTCTCTAAGAGTCGTTATGAGTCGAGAGATTTGAGCCAGTGGACGGTCCTAGCTCTGAACTGGTGGTAGGGTAGGTCCTCCCGGCACGATGGAGGGAGGGAGTTCCAGAATTGTGCTGCTTTTACTGGAAAGCTGTTTCCTCCAGATGTAGTACGTTTGAACCTGGGCACCAGAAGAAGGTTGGAGTTGGCCGTTCTCGTTGGGCGGGCGAGGGTAGGTCTAGTAAATCTGGCGGTGAGGTATTGGGGGGCTGCTTGGTGGAGGCATTTATGAATTAAAGACACTGATTTAAGGAATATCTTGTCCTTGGTGGATAGCCAATTAACAGATCTTCTGGAGTCTGAAATGTGGGCTTTCTTCAGGATTCTAAGGGCCGCTCTGAGGGCATTGTTTTGGAGGATTTGGATTTTGTTAGAGATATATTTGTTGCAGCCTACATATAAGGCATTGCAATAGTCCAACTTGGACAGGATCAGCGCCCTGGCCAAGGTGGGGTGCAGTTGGTGGGGGAGAGAAAGGGTTTGGCTGCCCTGATAAGTTTGTAAGTGTAAGAAGTGGCGGAGGCCATTGCGTTCACTTGTTTGTTGAAGGTAAGGGTGGTATCTAGATAGAATCCGAGAGTTTTAACCTCCTTAGCTACCATGATTTTGTTGTCGTCAATTATGAATGAGGAGTATTTGTGGCCCAGTTTGTTGAGGTAGTGTGTGGAGCCTAGAATGAGAAGTTCCGTCTTGTCATCATTCAGGCATAGTCCGTGTGAGGCCATCCATGCCTGGATGATGAGGTACACTTTATTAACGAAGGCCAAATCCTTGTCATAATCCCCCGACAATGGGATGAGGATCTGGTTATCATCGGCGTAATTAGTGTAGCTGATACCCAGATCGTCTAGATCATCAAAAAGGGGCTTCATGAAAATGTTATAAAGTGTAGGGGAGACGCACGATCCTTGCGGTACGCCACACGTGATCGGGATAGGGTCGGCTGCTGCTGTTAATGAGAAGACTCTCATTGTACGGTTATTAAGGAAGGATTGGATCCAGTTAGTTGCATCTTGAGAGAATTGGGCAGCTATTTGTAGGTGGTTGCACAAGATCTCATGGTCGACCAGATCGAAGGCCGCAGAGCAGGACTTTAAGTGGGGTAAGAAATCGAGGGGGGGCCCTCATTTGGGGGGCGTGGCTTGTGGGGGCGTGGCCTAAAACGTACGCAAATTGTAAGGTATGCACACACATATATATGCATGTTATATATCTGTGTGCGTACCTTACTATGGTTTGTGTACTTTGCAAGCCATCTTTTCTAAACATAGAAATATGTATTTCTATGTTTAGAAAAGATGGCTTGCAAAGTACACAAACCATAGTAAGGTACGCACACAGATATATAACATGCATATATATGTGTGTGTGCATACTTTACGGTTTGCCTACTTTTCAGGCCATTTTTTTTTAAACATTTCGGTTTTATAAAAGATGGCTTTGAAAGTACACAATTCAAGCCATCTTTTATAAAGCTTTGACTACGGACAAAATTGTCCGCCGGCAAAGCTTTATAAAAGATGGCTTGAATTGTGTACTTTTCAAGCCATCTTTCATAAACCTCGAAAAATGTCAAGGAATCCCCAGGTTCGCCGAGGGTTAAAGACGCCTCGCCGACCTGGGGAAACAAAGGGACAGTAACTGCCTCTGGTGACCCCTCGCGCGAGAGTTCACCAGAGGCAGTTACTATGACTTACAGAAGTGGCAGCCAGGCACAGCATCGCTGTGGTTGGCTGCCACTTCTTTCAGAAAGCCTGACTTCATGGCAGGCGCATCTCCCGTCGCGGCTCCCGCCACGACGGGATAATGCATCCCGCCAATGTTGCGTGTGGTGGGACAGGGGCCCCGGCAGGGCCCCGGCTCAGTCCCACTTTTTGGAGACTGCCGGGGCCCGGCCCCGGCAGGCCCCGGCCCACTTAAAGCCCTGCCGCAGAGAGATCAAGGAGAAGCAATAGTGCTGTCTTCCCCTGGTCTCTCAACTCATCTATCTGTGCCTTGAGATCTATAAGTGCGGTTTCTGTTCCGTGTTGTGGCCTGAAGCCTGATTGACGGACGCCTAGGAGCTGGAAGTGCTCAAGGTAGTGTTGGATCTGTTGGTATGCTATTTTATCGATGATTTTAAGGAGGAAAGGTACTGTGGTAATAGGGCGGTAGTTAGTTGGGGTGGATGGGTCCAGATTCGTTTTTTTAAGCAGAGGGAGGACCCAGGACTGTTTTAAATTATTAGGTACGGTGCCTGATGTGAAAGACGCATTTATTAGTTTGGTAATAAATGGTGCGAGTTCATGGGCAGCATCCTTAATCAGTTGAGCGGGGCATAAGTCTCTGTGGCAGTTTGAGGGTTTGAGGGTGAGAATAGTATTCTCTACCTCTTTGGTGGATACTTTGTTGAAGTTAAAGGAGGGGTTAAGCGCTGGGGGGAGGATTGAGTCGGGTGAACCTTTTTGTGGGAGACAGTACTCTGCTTGGTGGAGGAGAGTAGGGATTCTTTTTTAGTGCTTATTTTAGTCTTAAGGGATGAGATTTTGTTCGCTAGGGCATTTTGAATGCCCGTGCACCAATTTTTATCTTTGATACACGAATCAGGTACTTGAATCGGGGATTCAATCTCTTTAAGTATTGTGAAAAGCTCTCTAGTGTTGGATTTGGCTTGTAAAATCCGCATGCTGAATGACGATTGTTTAGCCAGTATAATTTCTTTTTTATATTGGGAGGCTGGACCACTCAAGTTTTTTTTGTTTTTTTCTGAGGGGGAAGCTCGCCAGATTTTTTCACAGCGTCGCTTTTCCTGTCTGAGGTCTTTGAGATGAGGCGAGAACCAGGAGTTAATGTGTTTCCGGGGCTTACTCTTTTTTAGCTTCAAAGGGGCTATAGCGTCGAGGGATGAGAGCATGATTTTATTGTAGATATCCACCATCGTGAGTGGATCAGTGTGGTCCGGGATGGCATTCAAGGTTGGTGTGATAAGCGGGATCAGGTTTTCTGGGGTGATGTTTTTTTTATTTCGGGATTGGACAGCTGGAGCTATGCTGTTAGCTTGTGCTGGGGTTGCCTTTAGGGTAAACAAGATCAAATAGTGGTCTGTCCAGGGCTGTGGGAGTATGGCAGAGACCAGGACTGGGCAGTTGTGCACAGCTAGCCAGTCCAGAGTTCTCCCTTTGATATGGGTAGGTTCGGTAATCTTCTGGGTGAAGCCCAGTTCCTCTAGGGTATTGTTGATTGTACTAGCATTGGCGTCTGCAGGGTCGCTAAAACCAAGGTTAAAGTCTCCTAGTAGGATGCGTTGTGAGGAGTTTTTGAGATTGTTTGATAAGATGTCTGTGAGGTCTTCTTCGAATGATCCTAAGGGGCCTGGTGGTCGGTAGATAAGGTGAATGGAGATGGATTGAGTACTAGAGAGTGTTAACTTGGCTGTTAGAGATTCACAGGAGCTAGCATTGATAGGAGATTCAATTGTGATAGTAAATTTAGTTTTGGCTATGATGGCAAGACCTCCACCTCTAGAAGTGGTGCGATGAAGTCTTAATAGCGTGTAATCATCTGGAACTGCTAGCATAATTGCAGAGCCTGCCGTTGGGTGAAGCCAGGATTCGGTAACTGCTAAGAAGTCCAGGTCTTCATTATGTAGCAAGTCAGCAATGTCTGATGCATGGGCTACCATGGAACGTGCATTTATTAATGCGCCCTTAGTTCCTCGATCTGCTAGGTTTAGGGGTGGTGGCATAGATTTGTGCTTGCTTTTCTGGTCACGGATGGGCTCACGGTGGAGTCTACTATTCAGTTGAAGAGGGTGTAGGGATGGATTCCTGGTCACCTTGTTGCGGGCTAGTTTAGACAATGGGTCATAGAGTCTTGCGAGCCTGGCGCGTAATCTAAGGTTTCTTGCGAGAACAGGGCAGGGTATGGAGTTCATTTCAGTTAATAAGTATGGGTTATGTGCAGGCTCAGGTGCTGATAGGTTGGGTAGCATGATTAGGTTATTGGCTATTCAAGATGTACAATGTTATTCTCAGTAACACTGTATAAAGCGTATGGAGATACATTGTAATGTTGGGTGGGGTAGACTGGTGCAGTGTATTAATGTCTGGTAGCGTGGGTCTAGTCTAGTGAGGCACCTAAAGTCGATTCGCGCAATCCAGGCACGAAAGCAAGGTCACTAACATAGTGCAAGGGAAATGGGTCACTTAAGTTCAATTTTTAACAATCAAGGCACAAATGCAACGGTCACTTAGTGCAGTGCGAAGGCAAAGGGTTGTCTAGATTCGTTTTTAACAATCGGGGCACTAGAGCGTGGGACACCCTAGCAGGGTGCATAGGCAGGGGGTCACCTAAATTCAATTAGCAATCAGGTATAAAGCATGGTTCACTATAAGGGTGTGAAGGCAAAGGTCGTCTAGATTTGATTTAGACAATCAAGGCACAAGAGCCTAGGTCTCTAGCAGGGTGCATAGGCAATGGGACACCTAAATTCAAGTTTTTAGCAATCAGGCACAAATCATAGGTCACTAGCAGGGTGCGAAGGCAAAGGGTCATCTAGATTCGATTTAGACAATCAGGTACAAGAGCATTTTGACAGTCAAGGCACATGAGCATATGTCTCTGGCAGGGTGCATAAGCAATGGGACACCTAGATTCAAGTATTTAGCAATCCGGCACAAAGCATAGGTCACTAGCAGGGTGCGAAGGCAAAGGGACATCTAGATTCAATTTAGACAATCAGGTACAAGAGCATTTTGACAGTCAAGGCACATGAGCGTAGGTCTCTGGCAGGGTGCATAAGCAATGGGACACCTAGATTCAAGTATTTAGCAATCCGGCACAAAGCATAGGTCACTAGCAGGGTACGAAGGCAAAGGGACATCTAGATTCGATTTAGACAATCAGGTACAAGAGCATTTTGACAGTCAGGGCACATGAGCGTAGGTCTCTGGCAGGGTGCATAAGCAATGGGACACCTAAATTCAATTTCAGCAATCTGGGCATAAAGCATAGGTCACTTAGTAAGGTATAAAGGCAGAGGATCAACTAGATTCGATTTTAACAATCGGGACACAGAAGCGTTGGTCGCACTAGTGAGGTGCATAGGTAATGGGTCACTTAGATTCAATATATAGCAATCAAGCACACGAGCATAGGTCACTAGCAAGGAGCAGAGGCAGTGGGTCCTAAAATCGAGTTTAACAATCGGGACACAGATGCATAGATCGCTAGCAGGTGCCAAGGTAATCAATACTAGTCACAGATGTACTGAGTGCAGTTTTGTGTGCCAAGCATATGTAAACTAATCAATGTTAAACATAGGTGTGCTAGATACAGTTGCAGGGAATATGAGAGCATTGCAAGAGCATTACATAGGCAACAGTCAATGGAGGCGCGTTCAATGGGATGCAGTTCTTCAAGATGCAATGAGTTACTGTATGGCTCACGCAGTAGACATGGTTTCAAATTTAGGGGAATACATGAGAGCAAAAGGCAAAGGCCGTGTAGTGGGGAGTAGTAGCAAAGTGGCACTATGCTCAAAGTCAAGTTAGACCCTGGAGGTGAGGGTAGGGAGGCTCTGAATGTATGTTTGGGTGGGGAGGGTAGAGGAAAGAAGGGGGGTGGCGATATTCGGGAGTGGACAAAGTCGAGCAAGCAGATTAGGCGAAAATATCACCTGTTTCTGTACAAACGTGCAGTAAGGTACAGTTGACCCCTTGTGTTAGGGCAGCGGCTGGGGAGGGTGTACCTTGTATAAAATGGGCCAGGGGGACTGGCACACGGTCCTCACGGCTCCAAACAGGCTCGAAACAGGAGACAGCCTTGCCTCCGTGGGCCTTGGGACGAGTGGGCTGGCTTCGCCTGCCGGAGCCCAATGGCTGAGGGGATAGGCCAGTAGGCCAAACAGGAGGCTGCTTGGAGGCAGATTAGGTAGAAAGGGCAGCAAGCGTCGGGTGGGCGGCCATCTTCGAATGGAAGGGTACCTCATGTACCTTAATGGCGGCGAGGGCTGGAATCAGTGTCTCAGGGCGAGGATTGTGCAAGTAAAGCACATTGCATTTCAAATTAAGGCACCTGTAGTAAAAACAGGGGCTAAATTGGCACTTTTGAGCACGATGCGTGGATGGCTTCGGCGCTTACCGGGAGGCACATAAAATGCAGTAAGGCATGACGGAGTCCTCCGTGGGTCCTCTGCTCCAGCAGGGACGTCGCCTGGAGCTCCTGCTGCTTCGGTATGTGGTGGGGGACTGCAGCAGGCTCGAAACAGGAAACAGCCTTGCCTCCGTGGGCCTTGGGACGAGTGGGCCGGATCACGTAATCTATGATCCATGCCCTACAGTAATTGCACAACCACAAAAATGTCTGCATTTCTTTAATTGTAACAGTCTGGGGTGGCAAGTACTAGCGATGCTCTATCTGGTAATATTCTTTTACCATTTGCTGATATTAGCTGCCCCAGATAGAGCACCTCCTGTTGGCAGTATTTCAACTTAGCCTTGTCGATCTTGTACCCCTTATGGGCCAGCAACTGTAGGTGTACGATGGAATCCCTCCGCAGTGCTGCTCACTGTCACTACATACTAGCAGGTCATCCACGTACTGGATAATCGTTCTGGGTATCTGAATATTTCCTAAATCAGCATGCATTCAGTATTCTGTTAAAGATACTTGGGCTCTCACAGTACCCCTGAGGTAACCTAGTGTTATGACACAGATGTCGTCTATACTTCGCAAGGTGCAGGCAGGCACACATGCGACTACCAGTCTCAAGAACAAAGGGTTTCGATATTCGCTCCAATGTGGACTGCAGCGCTTTGCAGCCCCATGCCTTAGGCATTGGAAATTGCCATGGAAACGGGCTGTTGCGGCTGTCTCTTCATACCAACGTGAACCAAAATCCCTATCATGCCTGGGTCACGTGTCAGGAGCAACCAATGGCTGTATAGAGCCTCATTTCCTTCAGGTCAAAAACGCATGCGTACTGTGAGACACTGCTTCCAATTGAAGTTCTTTCCGGCATTCTGAAGTTTTGCCTTCGATTTCACCTTCATATCCTAGTGTACCGAACTCGGCTATTGTTTTCACAGACTGCTTTTGAGATTACGTCATGCCGACCCATTTCCTGTTTTCACGGATTGCCATTTGCTCTCGTCTTTGCAACCTGTTGAACTCCTGTGTACCGACTCTCTGCCTGTTCACAGACTGATATTAGCTTGTGCTGTTACCAGCTGAAATCCTGTGTACCAGTTCATTGACTGCCTTACGGACTGGGTAAATATCACGTTCTGTGGTGTACTTCCTTCTCTGGGACACGGTAATCCGCAGGGAATCTTCCCTTAGCCCTGATTACAGCACTACGCCTCAAACGCCACACCACGTTTACTGAACTGCTCCACTGGCCTTCCATGGAGATTATTGGGGACACATTAAGAAATGCATTTCTCTTCATCCCAACTGTGGTGTTTCTGCACTACTGGAGAACTCTTGGACTCATGTGCACATTTGGACGCTCTGCTGCACGTGCACCATCTCTGCACTAGCATGCTCCTCGTGCCGCCTGGGTCTAGTTTCGCTACTAACATCCCTTGTTTATTATTTTGTCCTTTCATTGTGGGATTGTACAAACTCCTCAACTCCCCAGACCGATTGGTAAGAATCCCTGTGCTTATTCTTGGTTATCTGATCCCTGGGTACCTTGGCTACATTCTTCTTCCTGTTTCTTTTTAGAGAACCAAAGGGGCTGTATTCTCCATAAAGGTAAAGGGGCTAGATGTCACAGGTATATTACAACCTTATCCTTTAATAGTAGCCATCTCACGCTTACGGTCATTAACCTGTTCATCCGTTCTTTTCAGATGGGTTTGTGGCAGTGTGTGCTCCCCGCTCTTTTAGGCGATAGGTCCCTTTGTCTGTTTAGTGGTCAGCAAAGGGACACATCATAGAAAAGAGCATATTCCCTCACAGAGAGGAGGTTCAGGTTTAGGCCTTAACCCGGGCTCTACTATCAAGTCAGGACAAATTAAACCCGATTCCTGTAACACCCATCTTCTTGCCGGTGAGTGACATCTAGTATGTTCAAACCATATCTGGCCCTGTGTAAATTCTGTGAGGTACCTTGATTCAGGATGCAGTGGAATCAAGAAAAATGCATTCTTCAGGTCCACTACAGTGAAATATGTGGATTCTTTGGGGATACTGCATAAAATTGTTGCAGTATTCAGAACGGCTGGAAATTCTTCCTGTACTATGTCATTTAGGGGGCGCAAGTCCTGAATAATTCTCTAATTGCCCCCTGTTGATATTTTGACAGGGTATATTGCTCTGTTACACGGAGACGTCAATGGCACAATGATCCCCTGGTCCACTGGCCTGTATTGCATTTCTGATACCCTCCTCCACTTCCCTTGATAACAGATATTCTTTTACACTTTGTAGTACCGTGCCCGGGTTTCAGTTTTATACGCACAGGGGTTACGTCTTTCAGTAATCACACGTCATGTGGATTTGTAGTCCCAAATGCATAGGCACGTGTTGTAAATCTTCGTCAAGAAATATAGGTGGACTTAGTACTGCCATCAGGGGGCACTACACCTTTCAGGACCGTACTATTATATCACAGGGGATACAAATCTCTAATATTATCTCCCCATTTTTGTTATTGTTCTCAAATAACCTGTCATCAGTCACTTCTTTTAACTGTACAGTTGGATCTTTGCAGAGCACTGTGTGCCACTCACACCGTCCTTGCCTATTCCGAGCATGACAACCCTTTTGTCAGAGAACAACGATCCCTGTAAATCCAGCGACAATATTGTTCCCGCCACCATCTGAGGTGACATAACTGGATGAATAATGAAATCTGTAGGCACTCACCAACATTGCTTAGTAACCTGAGGCACTGCCTCCAAGAGCACAGTAATACCATAAATTAACATGACCTGGTCCACGGGGTCCCGCAAACCACCACCTCCCTTGTCATTGTATGCATTATCAGCATTGCCCTTATTGCGCACATCCCAGGGATGGAGCAAACTATGCCACGATCTGTGAATGATGTCATATTTAGTTTGCTGAGCAGATCCCTGCCCAGTGAATTAACTGGGGAACTTTCGGAACATAGTAAGGGAGCCTGCACCACCTTCCCCCCCACCATTACGTGCAACTCCTCAGTGTATCGAACCTTGGAAATAGCCCCAGAGAATCCCTGAGTGTCATGATATTTGCCTGATAATGGACAATTCCCTTCCATGATATATGATTTCGTTGCACCCGAGTCCACTATAAACATGAACTGTTTGTCTCCTATCTCTGCCCCCACCAAGGAATCCTCTTCAGGGTGGATGATCATTGACAAGACCGGACATGCGAGTGGTCTCTGTGTGCTGTCCTAATCGGGATATGTGTTTGATCCGGGGAACGAGAACGGGATACCCCCATCACTGTTGCTCCTCTAAAGGGGGCAGTGCCTCTGCTTGGTACCCTATTGACCAGGGCCACACCGCACTGCGGTTGCCCCTGTAGATACCCTTGATGTTGATACTTGACCTTGTTGCCGATACCCTAGTCCTTGGGGCTCTTGGCGCCCTTGGGAACCTTGGCCCTGCCACGTTGACACGTAATTATAACCCATTGCAAGCCTGCTCCTGCATTCTCTTGCAAAATTTCCCCAGCTCCAACAATTCCAACATTGTGATGGTCCAAACCCACCCCCTCTGGGCCAAATCCCCCCTATTGCTCCTCGGAAGCCTGCTCTTCTTTGCTGCGGTCCTCCTTGTTGCCACTGTGGGCCGGGATACTGTTGTCCCCCCGCCCCACTGTCCTTCTCCTCCTTTAGCCTAGACCGCAGCAATTGTGGTGCTCACGGCCTGCTGGGTACTTTCTATCCCTTCCACCTGCACTGGTGTCGACGCAGGAGCCTGGACAGCAGCCTTTGCCAATTTGTTTTCAACCAATTTTGCATCCTCTGTTTGGAGCCTTTGGGCAGTTTCCCTTTCCCACTCCTTTATTCTTTTGCAATGGTGCACCATTATACTCTGTATCTCCGGCCACCCCGGTGCTTCGATACCTACAATCTTATTTAACACCTTCTGCATCTCTTTTGGAAAGCCTCTCTTTACAATAAAATAGAAAAATGGTATTGAACGATCCCACGGTCCTCCTGTTTCAGCTCTCCACATCTCTTGTAATTTAAGAATTAATTTAGCTGGGTCCTCATCATCGCCCATTGTACACTGCCTCAGGGACTGTAAATCAGGGGTGACTGGGAAAACTGGGAAAACCCTCTGTAGCGCATCCCACACCTGTGCTCTAATTCTCTTGAAGGATGCTGCATCATATGTATCATCCCCCAGGATTATTCCCGGATTCCCTGCTTTTACCCAAATAACCCCGGCCTGGTCCCCAATTATAGCAACCATCAAACTCTTTCTGTCCCCTACTATCAGAGGCACCCCTGCTGTTTGCTTTTCAAACTCATATATCCACTTACTCGCCCCTGCTGGGAGCTGAAGGAGAGCCTTAATAAAATTGATTTTATCCATCTGGGACCAGGGCACATACTGGGCCTCATTACACGGATTCCGGTAAGATACCACCCTTACCGCATGGCGCTATTAACGTGTCCGCCTTGGCAAGAGGCCGCTAATTGCGTGCCATTACGAGTACGCGGACATGAGCATAGGGACATGCCGGTAATGATCCTACCGCCATGCCGCTAAAGACCCCGTATAGACCCTTAGCGGCACCGACAAAAGCGCTGATAGCACTTCCGAGCTGCAGCCACACGCAAATAGCGGTCACTATTAGCGTACACCGTAAAATTGCGGAAACGGAAAAAGCATAATCGCACAGGAACGAGAAAGAGCATGGTGGCCATCTTTAAAAACACAATCCATTGCCATCCTCTGCCCCCAGGACGTGTTTCCACACTTGTGCCATACCAAACCATCAAGGATCCCCTGACAATGCCCAAGGCGATTAAGAAAGGTGCGGATCGGCAGCGGAAAGAGAAATTTACAAATGAGGAGCTCATCATGCTAACGGAGAAGCTTGCTGCAAATGCGAATGTGATCTTTGTTAATGACATGCGGCGTGAGACCCTGATAAAAAAAAGCCCATCTGGGCAGAGGTGGCCCAGAAAGTCAGTGCGGTGGGCACCACCACCCGCACTGTGAAAGACTGCAGGAAGCGGTGGGACGATCTCCACCTCCGGGTCCGCAACATACTGGCTGCAAATCGGAACCTGGCCATGGCCACAGAGGTGGTGGAGATTCACCCATCAAACTAAGGGAGTGGGAAGAGACCTGCGCGAGCACAATTGGCATTGAATGCATAGAGGGAGTTGGCGACATGGAGCGTGGTGCGCCCACAACATCAGATGCAGGTGAGTGTCCACATAAAACAATGCACTGTGAAAGGTGAGGCACCCCCCAAATGTGAGCCCAGAATGAGCTCATGGATGCAGCCACAAACATACATGCACACAACCCTGCCCATGTGAGTGTCACACCCCAACACACACACATGCACACATCACCACAGACACGTGCCACCCAGACCCATGCATGAATGACCCACCCGACAGTCCCATGACCTGAATGCCCACTAATGAAGTCCCAATGCATACAACAGCATGATGAACAACATCTGCATGAAGCACGTTGATCCATCACCAATGCCATCCCCCTCTTTGTCCCTCACGGGCTCACAGACCGACAGTGATGAGCCGGACACTGCAACACAGGCTCCCCCTGCTAAGAAACAAACCAGGGCACAGGAGCCAGGGAACACCGCCAGCACATCAAGGGGCACAGGGAGGAGTGCGCTCCTGCAGAGGGGCAATCAAAGCAAGCCACCCACGTCACCAAGATGTGAAGCTACGGCTGCAACAATTGCTGCACCCACTGGAAACACCCATGGAGGGTCCACTGCCTGCTGCCAACAGTTCGACCGGTGAGGCAGCAGCCACCGCGCCGATGTCTGACGTGGAGGAGACCTGTGACTTGCCCATGCAAATGCGGTTCTATGTTATTTAATCGCGGGACCTTTCATCGCAGGGTTTTTTACCGCAAATTTATTTTTAGAAAAAAAACCCATCAAATAATTTTTTTTGTGTGGGGGGTTACTGTCATGATGCCTACCTCCAAGGAGCCAGGTCCGACCCAGCAACCCCAGAGGCAGGCATCATTTCCCCCAGGGGAGTGCCTCTGTTGGACCTCTGTCCTGGCGCCTTAGGGGCCAGGCTCATAAAGCTAGACATGTGTTCAAGTGTTTTAATGTGCACTTACCTGATGCAGACCATGCTGCCACATCCAGGCCCTCTTGAGGCCTGAATGGAACTACTTTACCTGTGGGACTACTTTCCACCCGGGTGTGGTCGGGGAAGGATACATACCTGATCGGAGGAAGGATACACACTTGGAACTTCTTCCAAAGCTATTTAAACCACACCCGATCAGCAACTCACGCTTCGCGTTGTTCTGCTCCTCGCAGCTGGACGCTCACCGTGTCAGCTCCTGCATCTGGACTTCAGCCACGCCTGTCAGCATCCTGGGTTACCTGCAAAGGGAGACAAGAGACCTTACCAGCTAAATCTGCACCACGGAGACATCACACCGACGATCCTGAAAAGGAAGACATCAGGAAGACACCTTAGAACGTGTATAGACTATCGCGCCCTAAATCAAATAACGATTAAGAATCGTTATCCTCAGCCCTTGATCCCTGAGCTTATCGACCAGGTGAAAGACGCTTGTGTGTACACCAAGTTAGATCTCCGAGGAGCTTATCACCTGGTGCGCATAAAAGAAGGCGACGAATGGAAGACTGCATTCCGCACCAAATTTGGGCTCTTCGAATATCAGGTGATGCCCTTCGGTTTGTGCAATGCACCTGCCGCCTTTCAGTACTTTATGAATGATGTTCTTCGGGAACTTATCGATGTCTGTGTCATTGTTTACATTGACGACATCCTGGTGTACTCTTCTTCAGAATCTGATCACAGAAAACATGTTAGGGCAGTTCTTGAGAAACTGCGCCAGCACAGACTATTTTCAAAACTCGAAAAATGTGTTTTTCATACCACAGAAGTTGAGTTTCTCGGATTCATCCTGACACCTCAAGGAGTCCGAATGGACTCGCGAAAGGTGGACGCCATCCTCAAATGGCCATCTCCAAGCTCGGTGAAGGGAGTTCAGAGCATGCTCGGCTTTGCCAATTTCTATCGAAGATTCATCCCGGAATTTTCCCGAACAGTCCAACCCATCACCGCTCTCCTAAAGAAAAACAAACGCTTCGAATGGACTCTTGAGGCCGAACAAGCCTTCCAGGACCTGAAAACCAAATTCACCTCTGCACCTGTATTGAAGCACCCGAACCCAGATCTCCCGTACATAGTGGAAACCGATGCTTCCAGTTCGGCCATGGGAGCTGTCCTGTCGCAAAGAAACCCAAAAACTAACCAACTACACCCAGTGGCCTTTTGGTCAAGAAACTTTTCTCCTCCTGAAATCAACTACGCAATTACCGATAAAGAGTTACCGGCCATCAAATCTGCTTTCAAGGCTTGGCGTCACTACCTTCTCGGGGCAAGACACACCATCACCGTAATTACGGACCACAGAAACTTACAGTATTTAAAGATGGCCAAAGCTCAATCTTCACGACAACTCCGATGGGCTCTATTCTTTGCGGAATTTGATTTTGTAATTACCTATCGCCCTGGCTGCAAGAATGGAAAAGCGGACGCCTTATCCCGGATTGGCATGGAAGAACCTAATTCGAGCTTAGAACCTGTGCCCATCATACCTGAGCAAAGAATCTTAGGCTTAACTTCATTGCAAACTATTGAGGAAATCCTAACGCAAGTAAAACAACTTCTAGTCTCTTCAACCTTACTGGAATGGAGTCAAAAGGGTCCTCATTACACCGTTAAGGATGACTTACCCTACTTCCAGGAGCGGTTGTTTCTGCCAAGTAAAGAATTGCAAGAACTTGTTATTGCCCATCATCATGAATCTTTAATGGAAGGACAGCCTGGTATCGCTAAAACGGAGGAAAAAATCAAACGTCACTTCTGGTGGCCTTCTTGGAGAAAAGACATAAAGTCTTTTGTACTGTCTTGTGGAATTTGCGCCCAAAACAAGGCTCAAAAGAAAAGGCCAGTCGGCCTACTTCAACCCTTGGATATTCCACCGGCACCATGGCACACCCTGTCAATGGACTTTATAACAGATCTGCCTCCTTGTGCTGGTTACAACACAATCCTTGTAATTGTGGACCTATTCTCCAAAATGGCCCACTTTATCCCTTTAAAGGGTTTGCCTTCCGCTTCCACTTTGGCCAAGGAATTCCTGGAGAATATAGTTTGCATACATGGTTTCCCTTCCATATTAGTCTCGGATCGTGGAAGTCAATTTATCTCACATTTTTGGAAGAAGTGTTGCCAACTAGCACAAATAGATGTGCGGTTATCCACCAGCCACCACCCCCAGACCGACGGACAAACCGAGAGAACCAATCAGACTCTCGAGCAATATCTTCGGTGCATGTTACACCAATACGAGTTAAATTGGAAAGACATCCTTTGGATCGCAGAATATGCATACAACAATTCAGTGCATTCTGGAACCGGACAAACTCCTTTTTATACTTTGTATGGTCACCCTCCTCGGACCTCTGACCTAGATCCACCTCTGACCCTGGAAATGCCCGCAGTAAATCATCTGCATTCCACAATAACCCGAGCCTTCAAAGAAGCTGCAACTCATTTACAGCAAGCCAAGAAAAAGTATAAAGAAAACGCTGATTTGCACCGAAGTAAAACTCCTCCTTACCAAGTAGGAGACCAGGTATGGCTAGCAACTAAACATTTACCCCTCAAGGGCCCGCGAACCTTGAATCCCAGATTCATAGGATCTTATCCATCAAAGCTATAATCAACCCAGTGGCCTTTAAACTGGATCTACCGTCCAACATGCGTATTCATCCAGTTTTTCATGCATCACTTTTGAAGCCAGTACAACCAGGAACCCGATTGTCCAAGCCTCCAGATCCAGTTCAAATTGAAGGGGAATTAGAATTCGAAGTTAAAGACATTTTAGACTCCAAGGTGGTAAAGTCGAAACTCTTCTATCTTGTTGACTGGAAGGGATATGGACCTCAGGAGAGATCGTGGGAGCCTAGTAACCATGTCCACGCACCTCGATTAGTACAAAGGTTTCACCGGAGATTTCCGAACAAGCCCAAACCCCCGGAGGGAAGAACGTTGGGAGGGGCCTTGAGGGGGGGTACTGTCATGATGCCTACCTCCAAGGAGCCAGGTCCGACCCAGCAACCCCAGAGGCAGGCATCATTTCCCCCAGGGGAGTGCCAGCCGGCCCAAGCTGGGGCCCTTTGGACGCAGTCCTGGCGCCTTAGGCGCCAGGCTCATGTTGGACCTCTGTCCTGGCGCCTTATGCGCCAGGCTCATAAAGCTAGACATGTGTTCAAGTGTTTTAATGTGCACTTACCTGATGCAGACCATGCTACCACATCCAGGCCCTCTTGAGGCCTGAATGGAACTACTTTACCTGTGGGACTACTTTCCACCCGGGTGTGGTCGGAGAAGGATACATACCTGATCGGAGGAAGGATACACACTTGGAACTTCTTCCAAAGCTATTTAAACCACACCCGATCAGCAACTCACGCTTCGCGTTGTTCTGCCACTCGCAGCTGGACGCTCACCGTGTCAGCTCCTGCATCTGGACTTCAGCCACGCCTCTCAGCATCCTGGGTCACCTGCAAAGGGAGACAAGAGACCTTACCAGCTAAATCTGCACCACGGAGACATCACACCGACAATCCTGAAAAGGAAGACATCATTTTTAAAAGCATTTCGTTACGATCGCTGTAGCGCTGCATTTCACTCACCTTTCCTGGGTGCCTCCATCTTCAGCAGCGATCATCCGGATACACAGCCACTTCCCAGAGCCTAGAGAAAAAGACAAGAATAAGAGGTGAGAGAAGGAAGGGAATAAGACTTACCTGTTGGGTCATTCCCATTTAATTTCGGGTCTTGCCGCTTCCAGGCATTTTCCGGACCCCGGCCCATATGGGGAAAAAAGACAAAGACATTGAATGAGCGTATGCAAAGACAGTTCCCGAGCGCTCATCCAGAACTAACCTGCCATTTACTGGAACTGGAACTGCACGTTTCACTTCGGGTCGGCGCCATATCTCCGGCATTCCGAACCCCGGCACCTAATTTATTTTTAAATGTCTTTATTGGCATTTGTGAATAAACTTGTACAAGAGTAAGATTCTGAAAGCAGTTACATTTAAAATGCAATAGCTGGCGTAAATGTGATATAATGATCAGCTTATAGCCAACAACAAAACTATTAATAAAGAGCAAAACAGACTAAGGAAGAGAGAGAAAAGAAGAGAAAAGAAATAACAATAACAATAACAGTGACTGTCCCAACTCTCGGTGTGGTTTCTTAATCAATGTCGCCAGGTTCGGGGTGTGGGTCCAGAGGCGGGTATCAGCTTTGCTCCCTCAGTACAGTTGGTGGGTGGAGCCCTTGGGTGTGGTGGGCTAATCCGTAGTGTCTGTTGCTTTCTAGGATGCAAGGGGGATGGGTTCAAGGAGGTTTGTAGCTCGTTGCAAAGACCATGTCTCTAAGAAGGGCTTTCCAGGCCTCCAGCGCATTGCTCGCATCGTCGCCGCCACATCTGTTTCCCTCCTCCCAGGCTACAGTCTCAGCCGTAGTCCATCTTTCCATTTCCCTGATCCAGGGGTCATATCTGGGGCCCGCTGGGGCCTTCCAGGCCATGGCAATTGTTCTCTTAACTAGGAGGCAGGCCATATCCATAAGCTTCGTCAAGTGTTTGATTTTACCAAGTCTCGGGTAGGTGCCCAGTAGGCACTCCTTGGGTGTCCACTCGTAAGTTTCTAGGCCAGCATTCCTGCAGGTCCGTTCAGCGGCCTGCCAGAGTTTCTGAGATTTGGAACAGGTCCAAAACATGTGGATCATGTCCGCCAGGTCTGAGGAGCACCAGGGGCACCTTGAGTCCGCTTTGTTGTTGAACGTGGATATCCGGTGAGGGGTCATATACGTTCTGTAGAGTACGTTCAGTTGGATCAGTCTGAACCTGGCGTTTCTGGATACCTCCTTTGGATATATTAGGGCTCTCGCCCATTCGGCCTCTGTGATTTCAGTCCGGAGGTCTGCCTCCCATTTTACCTTCAGCCGGGCGCTCTTTGGATTGGGTTGATTGTTCAATTGAGTGTACAACCTGGACGTCGGTCTCCATCCGTCACCGACGTCGTACATTTCTCTCAGGAGGGGGTGAGTTTCTGGTTCCTCAGGCCATGTGACCCAGTTCTTCCTGGCCACATGTCTCACCCTTTGGTACCAGAGGAAATGGCCCAGTGGCAGTCCCTCTCCTTCCCGAAGCGACTCGAAGTCCCTGAAGAGGCCATCATGAAACATGTCCCCCCATGTGTAGAGACCATGGTTCTCCCATCTCCTCATAGTTGCCAGGTCGGTGGAGGTTTTGCAGACATCCGACATCATGGGGGTGTCGGGTGTATAGGAGCGTTGCAGGCCCGCCATGGATCTCACCTTGTTCCATACCTGCCTTCCAACCTCTAGTGTATTGGGTGGGTTGGGGGGTCCAAGTCGAGGGTTCCAGAGTAGCTCCTTGGGATACAGCGGTGAAGAGGAGTGGGATAGGAGTTCTAGCTCAGCTGAAGGTTCATCTGAGAGCCATTTTGCCAGGTGTGTCGACTGAGCCGCCAGAAAGTATCTCTGGAAGTCGGGGAGCTGAATGCCGCCCTCTGCGTAAGGGAGTGTGAGGGTATTCAGTGTGAGTCGGTGCCGGGCTCGTCCCCAGAGGAAGTCCCTGATCAGAGAGTCGAGTGTCCTGAAGAAGGGTGGGGGAATGTAATACACCACGTTGGTGAAATAGTAGAGGAACCTGGGGAGGATTATCATTTTAGCTATCGCCGCCCTCCCCATCATAGAGAGCGGGAGCTTTGACCAGAACTGTATGGATCTCCGCACTCCGCCCATTGCGGCCTCCGTGTTGGCTTTGTGGGTGGATATTGGTGAATGTGTGATGTTGAGGCCTAGGTATCGAAAAGTGTTCACCTGCCAACGGATCCCGATCTCAGGAAGCTCCCCCTCAGGCTTATTTTTCAGTCTTGCTAGTGGGAACGCGCAAGACTTCTGCCTGCTAAATCTTATCCCTGAGTATCTTGCAAAGTTGTCCAGAACATCCAATACAATCGGGGCATTCTCCAAGGGGTCGCGCAGGTATAGGAGGACGTCGTCGGCATATAACGAGATGATGTTGTCTGATCCTCCAATGTTAATGCCAGCGTCAAAGAACTGCTTCCTAAAGTATATTGCCACCGGCTCTAGGCCTAGAATGTACAGCATTGGAGACAGTGGGCATCCCTGTCTGGTACCCCTCTGGATGGGCCAGGCCCTCGATATCATGACACCCGTTTTAACTCTTGCCACTGGATCGCTGTACAGGACCTCTATCCAGCGGATGAAGTGTTCGCCAAGTCCGAACTCCCTCAGGGTTTCGATCAGCCACTCCCAGTAAATAGAGTCAAAGGCTTTTATGGCATCCAGTGAGAGTACTGCTAGATCTTCCTCGCTTTCGAACGTCTGTGAAATGATATGCTGGAGCCTCCTAAGGTTGGCGGAGGTGTTACGCCCCGGAACGAAGCCATTCTGGTCCTCATGTACCAGGGAACCGATCACCCTCGAGAGCCTTTTGGCCAATATGGTCGTCAATATCTTGCCGTCGTAGTTTAGGAGTGCCAGTGGGCGATATGAGTCACATCTATCGGCTGGTTTGCCTGGTTTGAGCATCGGGACGATGAGGGTTTCTCTCATAGTGTTGGGGAGAGTGCCCGACTCATATGCCTCCGTATATACTGCGTGTAGTATAGGAGAGATGATCCCCTCGTAGGCCTTGTAGAATTCTGGGATGAGGCCATCTGTGCCAGGAGCCTTGCCTGTGGAGAGGGATCTGATTGCATCTGTGATGTCCTCCACCGTGATAGGCTCCCCGAGTTTGTCCTGTTGTTCCTGGCTCAGCCTAGGCAATCCCACCTCAGCCAGCGTATCCTTTATATCTGCTATGGGGACCTTCGTCTCATGAGTGTATAGGTCATTGTAGAATTCCGTAAAGGTATCATTGATCTCTTGTCGTGTTCTGCAGGTCTTTTCATTCGTGTCTTTGATCTCCTTGAGGGCCTGTCTCGGGTGCTCTTTCCTGCATAGCCATGCAAGTATTCTGCCCGGTTTGTCAGCTTCCCTGTGGGCCTTCGAGGTGCGCACAGAGAAGTCAAACTTCGAGAGTCTTTCCCATGCCTCCCTGCAATCCTCTCTGATCAGTTTCAGTTCAGCCTCCCTTTCGGTGGTTGGTGGGACGCCTTTTTCAAGTCGCTTTATTCTCTCCTCCACAACCTCCAGTTCTCTCCTCAGTTGTCGCCTGATCCCGCCCGCCTCGGCGATTATCTCCCCCCTTGTCACTACTTTCAACGCCTCCCAAAGCGTGCTCCACTTCTCGACCGAACCCTCGTTTATCTCTAAGTATTCCTCCAGCTTTTCTCTTAGGGTTTCCTTGAATGCTGGGTCGGTCAAGGCATCTGATGGCATGCGCCACGTCGGGATGGGGGGGCGGGGGCCCTTGAGGGAGAGCTGCAACAACAAGGGGGAGTGATCGGATATTGTTCTGCCCATGTATTCTGCCAATTCAACTTGCGGGGTTAGTTCGTTGGCGATGAAAAAGTAGTCCAGTCTCGTGTGGAGGCTATGGGGAGCCGAGTAGAATGAATATGATCTATCCGAGGGGTGGAGGTCTCTCCAAATGTCTGTCAGGTGTAGGTCTGCCACCATCCTGGGGAGGGCCCCAGGAGAGGCGCTGTGGGGCATGCGTGGAGCTGTCGATCTGTCCAGTTCCGGGTTCATAATAGAGTTAAAGTCCCCCCCCCATATGAACGTATACTGTCGGTAGTGCAGCAATTTAGCGCATAGGTCCTTGATGTGTGAGGGTATGTTGTGCTGGGGAAAATACGAGTTTACTATACACAGGGGAGTGTTCTCAAGCATGCCCCACACTATGACATACCTGCCCTCTTTATCCAGCTCCGTTCCCATTTGTTGAAATGGTGTGTCCGGGCTCACCCATGTATAGACTCCTCTTGCGTACTTTGAGAAGGATGCGCCGCTGCCCTGGCCTCCCCAGTATTTCAGGATTTTGTCTGTGGCCTCGAAGGTGAGGTGTGTTTCTTGCAGGAGGGCCAATGATATTTTTTTCCTCTTTAGATAAGAAAAGATCCGGTTTCTTCTTATGTATGTACCCATCCCTCTGACGTTCCATGTAATTAGCTTGAGTCTTGCTGCCATTGCATAAGTGGGTTCCTCGATGAGGGGTGTACCACCCCTTCTCCCATTGTTGCATGAGCCGTATTGTAGGATGGATGATGAGCCATTTGTGTGGGGTGGGTAGGCCCACCTAGGCCCAGGAAATCTTTATTCATCCGGGTTGGGACAGTCATAACAATAACAACTTGAAACAAGTAACTAAAACTAATGCACCCAGCTTCAGCCACCGGGGTGGAGTGCTCGGGGGCCCTCGCGCCGTCCGACCTAATCCAGGTCTCTGGCGCGAGTGGTTGTGTGCAGGAAAGAGGTCTGCACTGGTCAATGGTGGGTCCGTGGTCCGTGTCCATGGGCGGGAGGTCGAGTGAGCCCGCAGTCATTTAGCGTTCTAATGTGGTAGTTTTGCTTCAGTGTTGGTATAGCCTCGGTTCGGTTTGGAGTATAATAAGGAAATGGGTGCTCCAGCCGCGTTAGTATACGGTCAGCTTTTTGGGCGTGCTAAGTGCGTTCCTCTAGCGTGGTTTCTTTGAGAGCCTCAGCAAGATTATTATGTTCCATCCACATAGTGGCCGCTTCTGGTGATTCCAAGAATATTGCCCGCCCATTGTGGATTACTTTTAGTCGTGATGGATAGAGCAGCATGTATTTTATGTTCAGTGTCCTCAGCTGGGCCTTGATGGGGACAAAGGAATTCCTTGCTCTCTGCACCGATTGGGTATAGTCGGGGTAAATGGTAATCTTCGAGTCACCCCGCTCGATTATACCTCCTTCCCTCGAGAATTTCAAGATCACCTCTCGGTCGCGGAAATTGAGGACTTTGGCAATGATGGGGCGGGGGTAGGATCCAGGCGGGGGGCGCTTCTGGAGGGATCTATGAGCTCTTTCAATGGCGAATCCCTGCGAGAGTTTCGTCACCCCTACTTCCTGCTGTATCAGGGATTCCACATAAGCCGTCGGATCCATGGTCTCCGACCCCTCCGGTACGCCCAGGATCCTGATATTATTCCGTCTGGCCCGACCCTCTGCTTCTTCGGATCTCGCCTCCAAGAAGTGCACTTTCCGTTTGAGGTCCGCTACCTCTTTCTGTAGAGACGTCGTCTCGTCTGAGATGTCCTTCTGGGAGGATTCGACTATGGTGACGCGCTCCGTTAAGTTGCGGGCATCTTGCCTGATAAGTTGTATGTCCGTCTTAACCTCCCCGATTTTCGTATCGATGAATGTCCTCAGGGCCGCGATCGCCTCAAGCACTTGGTTATGTCTGGTCTCATCCCCAGGGGCATCTTGTGCTGGTGTGGTCTTCGGTGTGGATTGAGCTGCAGGCTTGGATGTTACAAAGGGGTCCAGAGTGGCGTGCTTGGCTTTGTTCCTCGCGGCAGCCATCTTGCCTCCTTGATGCCGTCGCCACCCTCTCCCCCGTGTCTATCGGCCGCGTAGCGATCTTCTTTCTGGCCTTTCTTGGCTGCTGCACCGGGTCCTAACGGTGCCCTCGGGAGGCCCGGGCCGGGGTGCACTCAACTGCAGGGTGGGACTGCTCGTGTCAGCGAGTCGCTGGCTCCTGGATCCAGTGCGAGCCGCTGGGTTATCAGTGCTAGGCGGCCGCCATCTTGTGTGCCTCGCCCGGGAAGAAGGGGGAGCCAGCACCGAGTCGCGGAAGAAGCTTCTCAGGTCCCGATTTTCGTCGGGGTTGGGTGGAAGACAAGGTCTTCCGCTTCGGCCGCCGGTGGATCTCCTCGTATGCGGTGTCTGTAGGCTGAATCACCTAGAAAAGGATCGGACTGCTGCGGCCCAGACGGAGCTCAGGGAACTCGCGTCCTCACTCCGTGGACATCAGGCCACGCCCCCCGAACCCCGGCCCCTAAGGGGATAAAAGACATAAGCATTAGCGCTTGCTGCAAAAAGACAATGAACATTATATTTAAGCTTGGACTTTTGAACTTGCAACAGAACTTTTACAGAGCCTTACCTGAATAGTCAAGCTTACCTGAACTCCCATCAATCCTCAATCCAGTGAAGTAACTGGGTTTCAACGCGCCCCTGCATCAGAAGCAGGATGGAGAGCTCATCCTTCCTGACACTAAGGTGAGACTTCACGGGGCATTGTGGAAGGGTTTCGTGGAGGGTTGGAAGAGAGTGGGAGGCTTGAGCATAACTCAGTCAGTAGGTAATACTCCCTTTTCACGCAAAGGGGAATATTCCTGCGAGCCGGAGAAGCCAGAGTAGAGGGCCCTTCCTGTCCTGCGCTTCACCATTGAAGAAGCATCAGCACTCGAAGCCAGACCTGCGCCTCCGTGGGAATCAGGTGAGCGTTACAGTTACCCCTCCAAACCCCTGTTCACTTTATTTATTTTTTTATTCCCTTACACACATTTTTTTAATTTTTTAACCCCCCCAAAAAAAAGAGTTTTTTTTCGAAAATAAATTCGCAGTAAAAAACCCTGTGATGAAAAGTCCTGCAATCAAAGGACGGTATACCGCAAATGCACACCCCCAGCCCCAGCCAATCCAGAGAAGCAAGCCCACGGCCAATGTCACGATCCAGCAGCCATGGCCAGTCTGGCGACGAGACCATGGCAGGGTGCTGGAGCCCACAGCTGCCTTCACCTGATGGTCGAGTCATAGATCAAGGTGCGGCACCTACCCCACGAGCAGGACACAGTGGCCATGACCTGGCCACCATCAGACAGCGGCAGGAGGAGATCACAGCGCTGGTTGGTCAGCATATAGATGAGGCAGCCCGTCTGAGGGAGGAGTTAATGGAGAATGCAAGGCAGATGAGACAGGGCATGGAAGCCTACACCAACAGGCTCTGTGAGGAGATGGCACAACTGAGGCAGGTCCTCACCCGCATAGCAGACGCTATGGGCCGGCAGTACCTCCCACCACCAGAGGAACAACCAGGCACCTCCTCCTCTGCAAGCTCGAGGCAGACGAGCCCCCGCCGCCGCTCCTTGCGCACCACGAGGCACACACCCTCCCAACCTCCTAATGGTGGTGGTGGGGATGGGAAGTAGGGCCAGCAAGATGTAGCTGGCACATGTACAGCAGGACATCAACGTTGTACCAGCCAAACATGGGGGTGTTGTGGGGGGAGGGCGGGAAAGGGTGTTTTGGGAGTGTTGTGGGGGGAGGGGGGAATGGGTGTTTTGGGAGTGTTGTGGGGGAGAGGGGAAAGGGTGTTTTGGGAGTGTTTTGGGGGGGAGGAAAGGGTGTTTCAGGAGTATTGTGGGGGAGGGGGGAAAGGGTGTTTGGGAGTGTTGTGGGGGGTGGGGGGAAAGGGTGGTTGCATAGTTGGGGCCATGCACTTTTTCTTCTCAAAATATGTTTAATACACTGGTGGCAAGTTAAAACACAGGCTTGGATTTCATCATTGTGTATGTGAACTTTATTGGGGGACAGGGCCCATTGTGCGCTTCACCACAAACATCAATGCACTAATACCCACATCCATCCAACATAGTTGAACCATGTGATTCAGAATATTTGGTTGATCAGGTGCTGACGCACATCGCGTCCCTCCTGGGCATCACCTCTTGCATGACCTGCAGCCCCATCCCCTCCCTCCTCATCCCCATCATCATCCTCATCAGGTGGTTGCATTTCAACATCAGGGGGCAGTGGCACATTCCGTCTGATACACATATTGTGCAGCATGACACATGCCATGGTGATCTTGGCCACCTTCTCATGGCCGTACAGGAGAGCCCTACCCGACCTGCTTAGGCACCGGAACCATGTCTTCAAAAGGCCAAATGTCTGCTCAATCATGACGTGGGTAAGGGTATGTGCACGATTGTATTCCTCTTTGTGCCTGTTCTGTGGGTTCCGTACAGGGGTAAGGAGCCACCTCTTCAGGGGATAGCCAGCATCACCTGCATGGGTGGAACAATGGGGACTTGTTACTGTTCACCTCAAGTGCAACCTGTACATATCACACTAATCAACTTTGCATTGTGATTGGCATCCACGAATCCCAGCATGCATGGAGACGATCTGTGTAACTGCAATGTGAGAAGGTGAGCTAGTCCCTGCAAGTGGACATGCACCATGCATGCCTCCGGCAGTTATTGCCATGTCCTGGGTGAGGACAGGTCTTAGGTGTTCCTGGGCCCAGGCAAATTTAGTACCACACTGCTAGTGTACTGTCATTCTGAAATCAATGTCGCCATGCTGTGAAGCGTCACTTCAGTAGTGGTGTAGGGGTGTGGTTCAGTACAATGGCTAGAGGTAATCCCTTTGCATGCACTCAAGGGCGCATAGCTGTAGTGATGTTGTGCAGCGCAAATTTTCTATTCGCATATTGGCCCATGTTGCTGATTTGTGTCATATGGGGTGTGGTATGATGTGCAATGTGCATGTGGATGGATGTGTCATGTTTGGCATCTTGGATTGTTTTCAATGTTGTGCAGCTTCAAATTGTATGTGGTTTTGTTTCCGGTCAATTGTGGCCTGCCTTGGTGGATATTGGCATACATCTGTATGTCCATTTGTTCTACGGACGACAGTCCACACCCAGTTGGAGTATGCATCTCTCCCCCCCCAATCACACCCAGTTGGAGCATGCATCTCTCCCCCGCAATCACACCCAGTTGGAGTATGCATCTCCCCCCCATCACACCCAGTTGGAGTATGCATCTCTCCCCCCCAATCACACCCAGTTGGAGTATGCATCTCCCCCCCCCCCAATCACACCCAGTTGGAGTATGCATCTCTCCCCCCCCAATCACACCCAGTTGGAGTATGCATCTCTCCCCCCCAATCACACCCAGTTGGAGTATGCATCCATTCCCCCAATCACACCCCGCATCACACTGCCATGTGCTTTCCCTGCTACTCACCGAGTAGCCACAAACGTTGTCCGGCTTGTCTCTCCATGTAGCGTGGTATCGTTTAGTTCCGCAGGACCATTGAATGATGGGTTGATCCGGGAAATCGGCACAACAATGTGTGATTATCTTGTTTGAGTCACATACCATTTGGACATTGATGAGTGGAATTGCTTTCTGTTTTGGTAGACTGCCTCATTGTTATTTGGGATCCACCAATTCCGCATGGGTACAGTCGATGGCCCCGATGCAACTTGGGATGCCTGCCAGTGAATAGAAGACAACTTTGGTATGGGAGATCTCCTGGACAGTCCGTGGCAGGGATATGTGTTCACTTGTGTGCTTCAGGACGGCATCGAGCACCTGGGTCAGCATGCGTGAGAATACTGGTTGTCAGATGCCATGCATCTGCCCTACTGTATGCTGGTAGGTGCCTGTGGCCAGGAAGTGGAGCACAGTTACCACCTTCAGTAGAGGGGGGGATGGCAGTTTGGATGTCTATGAGGCTCACAATGTTGTCATGTATCATGTCCACGATGCTGGTGATGGTATCCCGGTCCAGACGGTACAGGGTGTGTATCTGCTCAGTGCTTAGGTTGAATGGACTGGCTCGGATCCTGGGGATTGGTTGCTGCCTCTGGGGTATTACTAGGTGCCCTGGTGGGCCTTGCTGCGCCTGTCTCGCCCTCCTCCTCCTCCTCCTCCTGCGTCTCCTCTGTGCTGCCTGTTGTTGGTGCTGCAATGCAATCATGTCCTCCAGCCCATGTAATGCTGCTAGTATTGGAACCATCTTGATGTGGGAAGGGGTGTGGTGTGCTCCTTTTGTGCTGCCACAGTCTCCATTGCCTCCACCTGTGCTGATTGTGTCCACCTGTGGCAGGTGGGAACACTGCTCATTTCTCTTAACGGGTGGTTCGCAATGCCGGTATTTACGCCATGCCGGTATGGGCTTTTTGGGGCTATTCCATGCCGCTATTAGCATGTCCGCATGGCTTGTGATGGTGTGCTAATAGCGCCATGCCGCTATTTACGGGATGAGGGGTCGTGCGCACGCGGACTAGCCGCTATTAGTGGCACCGTTCTTAGCGGTGCCGCTAATAGCGGTTGGCCGGGTCGTAATTGGCAAGGATTTTTAACGATACCGGTATTCCCTTACCGGTATCGTTATTCCCTTACCGCAATCCGTGTAATGAGGCCCACTGTGTCCTCCATGCCCCCTTATGTATATTGGGCACCTGCATCTTCACCCCACTCCCCACACCCTTCTTCATAACGCCCCAAACTTCTTAACTAACACCATCTGGCCAGCCCTATTCTTCAACCTGCCTGTTAGTGAGAATTCTCATAAATGGTTGATTTCCCTTACCTAAAGAGTCCCCCAACAGCTTTGCTGGATTTCTAGGATTTATTATTTTTCACCTGGTAAGAGTGTGAGCCTTTTTTCCCCACTCTTACATGTATTTTGCTATGTGTATTTCTACTGTTTGTGTGATCTTGGGCACTGGAGCATCACATACTCCATGTGCACCCCTTTTTGTGCGTGTTACACAGCACCTTCAGTGCAGTTACTCAGGGTTGTCTTTGAGACTTCGCACTGACTCAATTTTTCTGGGGCTGACTACTGCCCCCCAGAAACAGGTAAAGTTGCCATTAACTTTATATAGTCACTTTAAACCACAGACCCAGTACACCCCATCTTACATGGAGTATTGGAAAGGGTTAACTCTTATCCCTTTTTGTCTGTACCTCTTGGAGCTTTGTTTCGCTCCCTTAACATTATGTCTTGGCTGGTGGCAGTGGTATCTACCCTAACTTTCCTACCGCGACCATGTAATTATATTAGCCTCGAACATAAACCCCCTGACCAAATACATTTTATTTTGGTTCTGGCTGGGTTTATTCGCCATTTCTTTTTGTTAAAGTCTTTCTCGTGTTTTTCTCTGCGTGCCAAACTGGGGATGACTCCTTTGTTCGCTGTTTTTTCGCTGGCTTCTGCACAGAAGCCCTCCTTAAGGCACCTGATAGTCTAGGTAGGCACTCTTGTCTGATTGGCTAAGGGGACTGTCCTTGCCAGGCTAGCCACCCAGCTGTGTGATTGACAATCAGGCTGTATGAATGGGGGAAAACTGCATAAAAATCAGGACTCTGGGACTGGAAGAGCAGAGTCACCACTGGAACGAAAGAACCAATGAAGAACTGGAAGAAGAGGACCCCTACCATGACTGAACCGCCAGGTGAAGCTCTGCTGCAGGTCTGAATCTCCAACTCCGACGACAGAGAAGATCCTCCTGGAAACTTCTTCCCTTGAGCTGGTGGGACCAACCAGTTCACCCAAAATATGAGCCAGGACCCCTCCTCAGGTCGAATTTGCTGTACAGAGCTACAGTGGGCCAGATAGCCAGGAAGGTCGGACCCTGTTGGGTTTTAAGGAGCGCACCTTTTATTCGTTGTTTGGCGCTGCTGCTGGTTTCTTCCCTGGGTAGTGCAGGACCTTCCAGTCTTCCTACTTCTGATCAGTCCGACAGTCGCTTCAGGAACTGTGAGCCTGCAGGAACTACCAGGAATGTCTGCCTCAGCTACAGCCCCCTCTCCGTTTTAAGGTACTGTGCAAATCCGGTTGTGCGTTTCGCTCAGCCACGGTGAAAGTGTTTGAAATCTTTCTCCAATCCGAGGGCTTGTCCTTCTCTTCTCTTTGAACTATCTTTTCTACCAACCAACCTCGTCCGGAATCTGTGCCACAAACTTTACCACAAACTACCCTGAACTGTGTGATCTTGAGCAAAAGACTTTTGACCTATTGACTTTGGCCCTAAGCCTTTTCTAGCTGATCTCCTCACTGTAGTCTCTCTTGTTCAACTGCTCAGAATACTTACCTGTTGGTTTGACCTAATTGCTGATAACGTTGTCTTTCCCTCCCTTTTAAATTGCTGGAGTGCCATTTTGCTCCCACTTCATTTTGTGAGCCTAACTTGTCTAGAATTTAAGGGAAGTGGTGTGGTGTATTTATGATTGTGATTTTTTAACTTGCTTAGAAAGGTGAACTGTTATACAACTGATAAGTAAATAAATATATATTATTTTACTTAGAAACCTTGAGTCAGTGTTTGCCTGAATCATAGTAATTGCTGTCCTTTGTGTAACTATCTTGTACTGCTCACTTACTCTTGAGATAAGAATGGCTGCTCCGCTAGTGCTACCACTATAACTGTGTAGAACAGGCTTGTACCAAAGGTGAAATTGTACTGTCACTTGTAGTCCTAATTGTGTGTCGTGTTCCCAAAGGGTACTGCATATAATTCTGCCTAACACTGCCCCCCCACAAACCTTCTACTTGGGGGGGGTACTCTCAACTGCCTCTTTACCCCTTTCTTCTTCTTCACCATGACCCGCATCAAACGTATAATTGTCATCCTCCCTCAAATTGTTTCCCACACCATATTCTTCTGTCCAAGGATTGTCTACTCACCCTTGTTTCCCTCCTTCTCAAGACATACATGTCTTCTTCCTTCAATATCCATCCTGAGCAGCACCTCCCCTGATCTCCATTCTCCCGACTCTTTTCCCGACACCCCTACATCCCTCACTTCTCTTAAGGATGTCTGCATTCTGTTCAGTTTTGTTAGCAACTCTGCCAAACTTCCTTGACCTTACACCCGCGGATGCTGATAATTCGGGCGGGTGTGCATATGGGGGTGGGGGAGCGGTAGCCTGTGGTGTTACTGGTGCTGAAGGGGTCACTACCACAGTGGGAACATAGGTTGGATTTGTGTACCCATCTGACACCCAACCCTATCCTTCTCCCCTCTGGCACTTTTTTATCTTTCTGTATCTGCGCTCCCGCTCCATCCCCTTGGTCCTCTGTGTCCTCAAACATTCGCCAGAGGTCTAGAATTTATTTTCTCTTCTGTAGCTGTTTCCCATTATACTGAACTACTAGAAATGTGGACATGTGTTCCAAGACGCTCTTATTGTGGGAGCCCTGCTCTGGCCACCCCCCCTCCTCCACGATCCACTGCGTATGGTATTTTCCCAGCCTGTCACGATATAATGGCAAGGCCTTATGCATATACTCTAGTGGCGTTCCTCCCCCATATTAGTGCTGCCTGCATCTTACTAACCCTGCAAAGCCCCGCTGACGAGCCGCGCACGCTGCTGCTGCTTTTAACAATCGACAACAACATAAAAAACGAAATCACTCTCCAACCTTTTCTGTCTCCCTTTCCTGTGCGCACACACCACTCCACAAAACCATCCAATGCCACACCATGCCGGGACACACACAATTACCGCCCCTCATAGGGCCTGCTCTTCATCCACTAAAACACAAATACAATAACAATAAACTAAAATAACAAGCTAAAATAACAAACACTACTTGTTCCAGGCCTACTACTTATATGAGACCACTACTTTTGTTTGCGTATTCCTCCCCATCTTCCTCCCCTTTCGAGGAGGGGCTCCCTGCCTTACCGTTGCCTTACCTTTGCCTTATCAAAATGATCTCTTTACAATACAAACACCAATATGAGATAACAAAAACCACACCCACGTCACATCAACAACCTCGCTCTCCACGTGTTCACACTACAACACCGGCCTGCACTCTCCTCGGAGCTGCACCCTGCTTCAAAGAACAGAGAGGACTTCTCTTAAAATGGCTCCTGCTAAACCACTCGGAACACGTGTTTTTTCAGAACTGGTCACGGTAGGTGGGCACAGCTCCTTCTGGAGAAGCGGCCTGGAAGCCTCCGCAAATATGGGGGGTGCCAGGATCATGTTGGGGTCACCAATTGAAGGTGAGTCCCTGAACACTCACACCAGAGATAATAAAACCTGCTAGGGAAGAAAGCCCCAAGTCTATCTTATAAGGATAACAAGTTTTAATCTCACACACAGATGAGAGCAACAGCAAAGAACTCTGCTGCTAAGAATGTTCTGCCAAGAGAGGGTACAAGCAGAAGCTTATACATCGTCATAGTGACACAATACATACAGTAAAAACCTGCACGGCTGGTTAGTGTGTGCCTATAGGAGATTCACCTGCCCCATAAGGGATGCCAGGTCATTGGTTCCAGCCCAGTCCATCCGTCTTCCATCACGTGGGTGTCGCAGAGATCATCTTCTTCTCACCGACGAAGGTCAAAGAATGAATAAACTATGCTCCTAATATTTATACTATTTATATATACTGTGCACCTAGCAGGCTTTTAGGTTGGCATAAAGGAGGTTCTGGGGCACTCTAACCTTCATACACACATTTCACTCACTCCCTTCCACGCCATATGGCTCCAAGGTCTCCATCCTTGTTTTGAACTTTAATGTTCACACAAGGTGTTCCCAACCCAAGATGGCCACCGGCCCTCTCCCTGCCTTTCTTCCGACCACATGACTGCAACGAGTGCCCCTATTGGTCATAGCCACCTACCTCAAACCAATCAAGCGCCGGCAGGCGAACACCGGCTCCCACTCTAAGGATCCGCACTACAAGGACCCATTCCTGTCTAGAGCCTGCTTACAAGCGCAGCCTGGACCCCAGAGGAGCTGGAGCCCTCACCGCTGCAGGAGCAGTGGGCCAGCCCCTCTACAGAGTCCATCTGGACTGAGGTAGGCACACACACAAACGGACAACAGCAACCTATTTGAATTCTCCACCATCACCATCAAGGAGGTTAAAGATATTATAAACTCTCTTAAACCCTCCAAATGCCAAGGTGACATCTGCCCAGCCCCAGTTATCAAAGACGCGGCCAAACATCTTGCCCCTTTCATCACCTCTCTGATAAACTCATCCTTCACTTCCAGTATAGTACCAAATAACGTAAAGGACTCTTGGGTTCTACCTCTACTTAAGAAACCTACTCTAGACCCTAGCGTCCCCACCAACTACAGACCCGTTACTACTGTGCCCTTCCTGCTAAAAATCCTTGACAGAGCTGCCTACTTGCAGATTCAGAACCACCTAGAGAAAAACAACTTGCTAGGACTAAGGTAATCGGGCTTCCGGCCTAAACACGGCACAGAGACAGCCTTGATCGACCTTAAGACACAAATGGACAACCTCAAAGACAAGGGCAAACTAGCCCTTCTTCTCCTCCTCGACCTCTCGGCCGCTTTTAACTTGGTTAACCACGACATTCTCTACAAACATCTAGCCTCAGCAGCCACATTCTCTGACAAGGCCAATGCCTGGATTCAGTCCTTCCTGAACAATAGATCCATGAGGGTCTTTGCTCCCACGGCCGCCGCTGAACCGGCCCCCGTCACTTGTGGCGTACCCCAGGGCTCCTGTATTTCCCCCACCCTATATAATGTGTTTACAAAACCTTTATTCGACATACTGGATCATTTTGGTGTCAGCTACATGAATTACGCAGATGACACTCAAATACTCATCCCACTAACAGGCGACTATTCCACTGACAACAAGGTACTCAATAACATTTATTCCATTATCCAAGAATGGATGGCCAAACACAGACTCTGTCTCAATGACGACAAGACCGAGGTTCTTCTACTAGGCTCCCAATCCAGGCTTAACAACCTCAACACACTTTATCAAACATTCACCATTGACGGTAACAACATTTCTGTCTCCAACAGTGTTAAAACTCTGGGGATTTATCTTGACTCCTGCCTTACATTGACTAGACAAATCAACGCCATCTTCTCCGCCACCACTTACACATCTAAGCTCATCAGCGCCAGCAGACCTTACCTCTCGACCTCTAACTGCACCACCCTAGCCAGAGCACTAGTACTCTCAAAATTCGACTCCTGTAATGCTCTTTACTTGGGCACCAGTCAAAAGAACATTAACAAGCTTCAAGTTATCCAAAATAACGCACTAAGGTCAGCACTGAAAATATCCAAACACGAGCACATCTCCGACGCCAGGCGTTCCACTCAATGGCTCTCCATAACTCAGAGAATCGAATACAAAACACTTTCCCTCACTCACAAATGCCTATCCAACCAAGCACCTAGATACCTCTCTGACAACTTCACGCTTCACATCCCATCTCGTCCAACCAGCTCAGCCCAAACACAATGTTTTAATATCCCCAGATTCAAGCTCCAAAAAGCAGGCGGCACAAGCTTCACTGTGCTCGCCGCTAAACTCTGGAACTCCCTACCAGCCGACCTCAGATCCGAACCCTCCTTTCACCGCTTCAAACAGAGAGTCAAAACATGGCTACTTGCTAAAGAAGCATAAAACGCCAACATGTAACTCAACTATCTAACCTCACAAATGTATATACCCATATCTGTGCAACCTCCTGTATATATTGCTGAACTTTACCACGTCTATTGTTTATATACTATCTTTATTACATGCAATGTTTGCATATATTGTTTCTGCAACCTGTAACCTTGCTAAGCGCTTGGATGCCCCAGGGCCAGGTGGCGCTATACAAATAATAAACTAAACTAAACTAAATGTATCTCTCCCAGCACCTTGCAATACAAATCATATGATTGTAGCTCAAAGACGTGCAGTGTCCATTCTCTTTGAACATTTCAGAACTTGGTGGTCAAAGGGCACCTGGTACCATGGAATTCACGGGTCCTGGAGCTCAGTTAGTTATATGGGCCATAACTCGTGGTAACCTGGAGGTGGGCCGGGTCAGGCTTTGGCCAGTGGGAGATAACATGTACACCAGGCGCCGGTCTGTGATCGCTGCCTTATAGGGCACATTCCTTCTGAGTACAAAAACACCTTTGCAACACTGTTAGAACAATGAATAAACTTTTATGGCGATTATGGGTGTGGGTTGTCCTCATGGGAGCTCGGACATGGCTGGAGCTTTCCCTCACCACACAATTAGGGCCTAGTGCATGAAATGCTGCATTCGCCGTGCAGGCCTTGTCTCCAAACTATGTTTGCTAACATCTACACAGAATGTACTCACATCTATACAAAATGGCAGTCCTGCTTGCACCTTGGGCTATACTGTATGGGTTGATTATATTGGGTTGGGGTCCTACCACTGTCTCCCCTCCCCCCTTACCCATCATAGTGTTTGGAATGCTGCTCGCCTTACTCTAAAGCGCTTAAGGGGGTGGGACAGGGTTGCCCCCATCCAACACAATTTTAGTTGTCAACCCCCAATCCCTCTCTCTCTCTTCTGTAACAATAGGTTCTGGTATTTTGCAGTGCAAGTGCCACAACAATGTGCAAAACCAATTAATGGCTCATGCATAAACGGTTCTTTATTTCACTAGGGCATTACTTACAGTAACACCAAACACACACACATTTGGTGAAAGAGTGTTATCATCAGTCTCCGTGCAGAACTAGTTTACAATCATTGACAAAGACAACAGTTTTGGCTTTTATATAGGCATAGGACAGACATTTGCCAGGCTAACATATACTCTGGTGCTAACTTGGTTTGCCAACTGTTGCTATCCTATGGCTGATCACTGCAGGACCCAAGTGTACCCAGCATCCTGCAGCATCAGCCACTGGCAAAGAGATTGTGTCCCAGTCAACCATGTGACTTTGGTACTTCCTCACGCTTCAGCAAGGACAACATCCTGTTGCACGGTCAGATGAAGGGCAGTTAGACAAAGAGTTACACCTGTTTCCATCTTCGCCTGGCTCATTCTCATCACAAAATGGCTGCCATTGCCTCCTCCCAGGCACTTACATTCGTGATGCTGTAACCTGTTCCACTGAATGCAATCATACGACCCTCGCACTCTGTAACCCATTCACCACATATCCAGCACTGACTCCGAAACAATTTTTCTAAAAAATGTGTTTCCTAACGACCTGATGTTAATTTTGTGTTCACTTACAGCCAATTACCTGCACAGCCTATTGCACATTTTTGGTTGCTAGTGACCTATTGTTTATTTTTTGCCCACTTGCAATCTGCTGCTGTGCACTTTTGGCTGCTACTAACTCGTCTATTACGGTGCACTGTTGCTTGCCACTGGCCTATTTATTTTGTTGCCACGACAGACCTTTTGATTTGCTTCTTTAAGCTACTGGCCTCTGGTTAGTGTTTATGTTTCTGCTATTTTATTGTCGATTTCAGGGTCATTAGAGGTGTCATGGTTGCTACCCGGTCATTGTGAGATCTTTGGTTGTTACCAGTCTTTTATTTATTGTATTCGTCACTGAGCTCTTGCTTCAAACTATTGTTACTTGTTTAGTTACTGACAGTCTTTTGTTTATTGTTTGCTCTCTAATGACCTATTGCTTTGCACGGTTGGACAGTACTGGCCTATTTTTAACTTTCTGGTTGCTGCTGGCCTATTTTTATTTTTTATTCACTAACCACCTATTTCTTTGCACTGTTGCTCACTACACGTTTATTGTTCATTTTGTTTTTATTATTTTGCTCTCTAAAAGGATATTGCTTTGCAATGTTGGTCACTTACGGCCTAGTGTTAACTTTTTGGTCCCCATTGGTCTATTAGTTTTGTTTTTGTCACTATCAACCTATTACTTTGCACTGTTGGTCGTTACTGGCCTATAATAATGTGTTGGTTGCCACTGGCCTTTTGTTAATTTGTTGGCCTCTGGCAGCCAATTGCCTTTCACTGTTAGTCACTAGAAGCCTATTGTTAACGTTTTGGTTGCGAACGGCCTACTTTTGTTTTTTGGTCACTTCCAACCTGTTGCTTTGCAATGTTGGGCACTACAGGTCCATGGTCGCTCCTGCCTATTGTTGTTTGGCCACTACTAGACTATTGCCTTATTCTGCTGGTCTCACCTAGTGTCTTACCAATACTTGCACCATTATTCTGTTCCCCTGATGCCCTACTTCCCTACACCATGCGCCTAAATATTCTCTCTGTTCTTCGCACTGTACTCTCTCTACTCTTCCCTCACTGACTCGCTCCTCTCACTTTCCTCCAGCGATCCAATCCATTTCCTTCACAGCACTCATAAAAGACACCCTCGTCATCCCTCTTATTGCAGACGTATCTACCCTCCACGCCTGTCTCTATCTGCTCTCCTCTCATACCCCTCTTCCAATCCCACTGCTCCCTATCAAGATCCGTCTTGGGCTATGGAATACACATTCACTCTGCAATACAACTTCCTTCTTTTCCACTAATCCACACTCCTACTAGCCCCTTCAACTCCTTCCTCCCTGACCATGACCTACTCCTCGACTTCGTACCCACTGAGGTCCCCGTCACCCTTCATGGGAGACTTTAACGTTACTAAAGTCTCTCCTCCCTGCTGAGTTGGACTTGACTTCTTTGTCTCACTCTCTGGCTTCCCTCCTTTGTTTAATGTTTGTAATGCTTCTAGGTACTACAGCTCCATTCCACCTCTTTTAGGCAACTCCTTATAGCATTGTGGGTTTTTTAGTCTGGTTAAATGCACCATTCAATAAAGGATCTTGTATAAAACGTTGAATGCAAGGTGCCTGGTATACGAGAGTCATATAGAGAGGCTATGCCGGTATAACATTAATTCAGACTGAGAGTTCTAAAAGTGAGCCACAAAGGTAAGCTGCCTGATACTTTTTGAGCATGTCCTCTTTCCTCAGTTAAGGCCTGAGCACGTTTCCCTTTTGAAATAAATATATGGGGCAATGATTTGAAAATGATACAGTATAATTGCGACAGCTTACATGAAACGCTATGCTGTTAAAGTCCTCCCAGAAACGGGAAGGCTTTGGTAGTTACAGGAATGTGTTGGGCAGGTAGCAGCAGTATCAAGAGTACTGAAAAGAGAGTTAGGATAGAGTACACTCATGACACATGTATGCAAATGTGCTTCACCCTCCCTGTCTAGACTAGGGATGGACAAACTCCTATGAATTCGCTCTTCTAACATTTTGCGTCAGGTTTTTGGAAATGTGCCCACTTTGATGAATTTTAACCATCCCAAAAGGCCAGCGTTGCCCTAAAAATATTTGCAATTTCACAATTTCGTGTCAATGCCGTGACCGACAGTACAAAACCATGAACAATTTGCAAGTGAAACTTGAATTTTGTATGTTTCTATGGCTGCAGTTTTGGCATGCGGAATACCCTTTTTTTTGCAGAAAAGGTGAAGAGTAATTGAAGGTGAAATTCACCAATTTTGCTTTAGCCGCGATAATTCCGACCACCCTTAGTGTTGACTTGCAGCAGTTTACTAATTGCCCCAACATTCACACCTCCCTGAGGAATAGGCTGAGTGACTACAGTTCTTAGAAGGTGGCTACAAATCCCACAATGTAAACTGCACCCTGGCCCATATTCCCAACAACAGTACCCTCACCAAAAAAAGGCTGAACGGGCAGACTACCCTAGCAAAGCATCCTCCATGACCAACAATCACACCACATCATCCACTGTAAAACAGAAAGAAGTTGCATCTTGATGAAATCTCTGTTAGAGAGTCAGACATTTTGTAGAAGATAGTTCAAGGAAATGTATAACTCAGGGAGGGAGTTGTTGAATGTTGCATTTACAAGATTCTTCTGTTTCCATGTTGCTTCATAGATTTATATTGTTTTCACTTGGTGCAGCATTATCATGTGGTGTGATGAATCTGATGATGTCATCACTCCTCTTCCAAGGATAGCCTCTCCCCATGTGGCCAAGGGATGGCTGCCACTATCTGATCCTGACCCTGGGGGTGGCTATGCGAGGGAGGATCACATGAAGGGAGGCGACCCTCACGGGGTGGCACAGGCATCATCAGATGAGACGTGGTATCCCCCTTTCCCTTTTAGGGATATCCCCTCCATTCCTCGTGCCTTGATGGCCTACTGTGACAATTCCCTTCAACAACCCGCAAAGCCTGCTGACAGTATGCTTCAATATTCTGTAGCAAACCGAATGACAAAGACTGAGACGAGAAAGAGACCTACCTAAATGAAGATTACTAGGCTGAACCAGAAGGAGCAGTCTAGTGCTTGGAAGAAGATGATTGGCTCAGAGCAACTCCCTTCCTTGAAGCGGGAGTTCAAAGATGGAACAGCTGAGAGCTACTGAAAGATCCGACCGGCTAGCCACTGTTGCGGAGCCAAGCTGTCCGGTGGACAGGCAAGCAAGGAGACGTGGGAGAACTGTGGAGAAGACTTCCCAGCTTGGGCTGGATATCCACGAGGCGGCGAGCGAGGCAGAGAAGCGGCACGAAGAAAGGGGGAGGCAGCATCTGAACCGGAGATGCATTTCTGCAGGCAGGAGAGATGGTGAAGCGGACCGCGAGGCAAAGGAGGAGCGTTGTGCCGGAAAGGGAAGCCAGAGCAATGCGCAAAGCGCAACCAACTGCAGAGACACGCTGCCTGAAGTGGAGAGAGAGAGCGGAAGCAGAGAAGGACCCCAGCGGGGTCGGAGAAGACAAGGGAGCCAGTGAGCCCACAGTGGAATGTTGGGGCCCCAGTATGGAGCTGAAGAAGGCATTCCCTAATTGGAATGGGAGACACATTTCCTACGGCTTACCTCACAAACTGATTTTCATAGTCCCAGCATTTGGAGAGATACAAATACACCAGTGAAAAGAGCAACTTGGGGAGAAAGCATATGCCCTCAGATCTTGAAAGTAAAGGAACTATATGAGAGAATGCAGCGGAGTATACCAGGTGCTTTGCAAGTCTGGGGCCCGCACCCAAATTGTGTAAATGAACGATATGAGAGAACCTGGCAGAGGAGTGCACCAGGTGTTTTGCGAGTCTGACACATCCACCCACATTGTGTAAAGGAACTATATGAGAGAACTTCGCAGAGGAGTGCACAAGGTGTTTTGCGAGTCTGGGACCCACACTCAAATTGTGGTATCTTGAAAAGAAAATCCCAAGGAAAACTCGTACCCTTAGTATTTTGAATTGCATTTGTGGTACCTTGAAACGAGAATCCCAAGGAAGACTCAAACCCTTAGGATTTTGAACTGCATTTGTTGTATCTTGAAAAGAGAATCCCAAGGAAGACTCATGCCCATAGGATTTTGAATTGAATTTGTGGTATTTTGATTTGCATTGAATGTAGAAAGGACCCTGGGAAAGGAATAATTTCCCCTGCAGTGGTTTGCAACACCAAGAGGAGAGTGTTATCCTCTTGGGGTACAAAGAGCTTGCTTATTCTTTTGAATTTTTGTTTTGGTGGAGAGAAACCTGGGGAAGGGACTAATTCCCTGGAACTGTGAACATTGTCCATTTGAAACGTTTGTTGGATTTTTACATTTTAGTTGAACTTGAACGTTTGTGTACTTCCCAAGCCAAAGGCAATACCCTTAACACCTTAGAGTTACTTTTTGAATGAGAGGGCTAGGATAGGATTTCAGACACAGAACATTTTGCTTTGGACATCTTGACGCTAAAAAGCTAGAGCGTTTGCAATTGTTTTGTAGGGTAACACCAATCCAAAAATCCAAAACAGGCAATTCACCCACAATGCACAGTAACATTAATGCTTTAATAAATGTAATGTGTTTACATAAAAAATGCCATGCTACAGTGAAAACATGTCAAACTGGCTGCACAATGCAGACTAGTCTAGACAAGAAATAACATATTACAGCATAGCATGCTAGGCCACATTTAAACATACCTAAATTGCACCAAAATGCCAGTTGAAGCAATAACACTTATCATGGTTATTTTATCACACATGCACAGAAAAAAATACAAAGCCACAGTAAGGAGCGGTGAGACTGGCAGCATCCAAATGCCAGTGTAGCCAGGTAATTACACTTAGCAGGACTGCTTGATCGGAGATGCTCAGTTAAAAAACAGTCAAGCCAAACAAAGAAATGATTAGACTAGCTGCACATCACCCCCACACACATCCCTTCTTCCTCCCACCCCACCCCCAAAAGTAGCTCCTCTGCCCAGAATTACCTCCACATCCCTCTTCCTTGTCCCAGTGCTTACGTATGAGGCACCTTGCCTCATAGGTAAATACTGGGATGAGGAAGAGTGGGACTAGGAGTGATGCCGATTACAGGTAACTAAGGCAGGCATTACCTCCATGCCCTTCTACCTCATCCCAGTAGTTGTGTATGAGGCAAAGTGCCTCATACACAAGTACTGGGATGAGGAATAATAGGGCTAGGAGTAATGAAGATTACCAATAAGTAGTCAAGGCATTAAACACTAGCAGTGGCACAACATCATTGAGCTGACTGGGCTTCAGACTCCTCCCCCTGAAATGTTGGGCTATGTTGATGCCACCTGTCTGACTTATAGAGCCGTTGCCAGACAGAATAGCAAACAGATGTTAAACTGCACCAGGGTTTCGCTGTTAACAAAGACCTGGGAATTACTTACGTAAAGCATTTTATTGTTAGCACCTGCAATCAAATGCTTCATGTTTTAGGCAATTGAAATCGTGATGTGGGTTTAATACTTGTATACTGGGGGAGTGATTGGAAGGGCAGAGAGGGGACAGGAGACTGCTCATTCTCACAGCAGTCCATAAGTGGGTGCTTTCAGACTTAAAGGAGAGAGTTAACTGCTCGTAACATTGAATCTGCAATAGAATAGTCTTATTATAATGTATAAAGAAGTTTGATACCCCCACACAAATACCTTTTCCCCTCCCCCACCGCCCGTGAAATTAGCGCCTCTTCCAACATTTGAAGGGTTAGCCCCCCTGAAATGTAGGTTTCATTGCAACCCTAAACACACACACACACACACACACACACACACACACACACACACACACACACACACACACACCCCCCCCACACCCCCCTTCCTCCCCATGCACCCATACATTTAAGTGTCCAAACTTTCACCATACAGGCACTCCCACGCAGCCACCCATACATCATGCACTCTCTCATTCATGCACATTACACTATATACATATATACACAGACACACACACACAAGTCACTCTGCCTTCATAAAGAAATTATTTCTGCTACGCTATAACAGAAACAATTTCTCTATGAAGGCAGAGTGACTTCAAAAAGAAACGTCATTTCTTTTTTTTCAAGTCCGAAGGGGCCCCCTCCCAAGACATGTGTTGGTGGGACCTCCTGCACCGCTGGGGCTGCGGATGCCCCCCAGTGCCAGGAGGGTATTTCCCCATCAATGTGCAAGACCACAAGAGCCTGCATTATGGTCCAGAGGTCCTGCAGCAGGATGTAGGGTTTGATTTTGCAAAGGGTGGAGATTTGGAGCCAGGCGTTGTGCCCTGCTTGGCTATGCATTTGCGAAAGGACAGGCCGCTGTTGATGGTCAAGCCTAAGGATTTTGCTGAATCTGAAAGTTGTGAATCAGATCCTTCTAGGCGCATATCATTGAGCCACTTTTGGACAAGTTGTTGTTTAGCGAAGGGACCAATGAGGACACATTTGGTTGTGGAGGGGTTAAGTTTGAGGTAGCACTGGATAATGGCTAGGTTATTGCAGAGATGACTGAGATCCCGTGGACCTACTTTCATATACAACTGAGCACCGTCCACATATTGGTGGGTGGCCACTTTGAGGTGGGACACCAAGTGGCTCCACGTAAACGTTAAAAAGTATTGGTGATAAGAATGAACCTTTAGTGACTCTGCAGGAGTATGGGAATCAGTTACAAAGCAACATGTCAATCTAGACAGCCTGGCGTCTGCCCGAACGGTAGGAGGTAAACTAATTCAGGACAGTGCTGTAAATCCCATCCTGTTGGTGAGGAGGGAGAGGAGGATGCAGTGGTTGACAGTGTCAAATGCAGCTGAGACATCAAGGAGAATGAGCAGGCTTGAGTCAGCCTTATCCATGATTTGGAGGGCACCATTCACCACCTTGATGAGGGATGTTTCAATGCTTCTTTGGGGTGGACCTCCGACTGACGGTTGTTTAGGTGTAGTTGTTTGATTCTTTTGAGTAGGTGTGTAACGTCTACATTTTGCAGGATTTTGCCGAGAAACAGGAGATTTGTAATAGGCCAGTAGTTGGCTAGGTCGTCTGGGCCTAGGGTTCGTTTTTTCAAATGGGACCAGTCTTGAGGTGTCCGGGAATGGCACTTCAATGATGGAAGCATTAATGATTCTGAGGAGTGTGTTGAGAGCCAGGCCTGCAAGCTGTTCAATGATGGGGGCCACAATGATTTTGTTAGAGTAGGAGGTAGATTTGAAGAAGGCGAACATTTTAATGAGGTCCAGTGGAGAGAGAGGAGAGAATTGAACAATCCAGATGGACAGTGTGTGCTGCAGTCCAGCGGGGCTAACGCTGGGGGAGATTGATTGGTGTAATCGGTAACTACTTCAAATAGGGCTTTGCTCCTATTAGAGAATGATGCAATAGTGGTGGAGTAATAAGAACCTTTGGCTTTGATGATCAGATTCCTATTGTTGGTACAGAGCGATATGAGGTTGGTGAGATCTCCTGGATTACTGTTTTTGCATCACCTGTTTGAGTGTTTGTTTGGAGCGTGCTCGGGGGTTTACCAAGGGGCATATGGTTTGGCCTTAGTGCGGCTGTTTTATAGGTGGGGGTCATGAGTGTCCACCAGTTTCATAGCAGAGTTGTTGAATGATTCTGGGAGGACCGGGTCGTTCCCTGTGGGGGGGGAAGTCCATAAGGTTTGCTTCTAGCTCACTGACTCGGAAGTTTTTTTTTAACAACTTTATTTATATTTGCAAACAGGTTATGAACATACCATTATTCCAGACATTAGGTTTTTACACAACCGAGGCTGGCGGGATTTCTTCAGTGGTTGGGAACTCAAGGTCATTTAACTCCATTAGGTATTGTTTATATCTTGACCATATGTTTCTAGGTTTGGAGGGGGGTAACACAGAGTCAATGTACAATTCCTCGTTGTCATTAGCCCACATCATGTCCTTATTCCAGTCTTCTTTGGTCGGGGGTCTTATATTCTTCCACCTCATCAGTATGACCCTTTTAGCGATTAGTAGGCTCACATTTAGCAGTTTACGGCATGTCGGGTTCATCTTTCCCACCGCCCCCAACATACATATTTTCGGGGACCATTCCATTGGCTTATCTGCCATCATGTCCAGTGCTCCACATACATCAGCCCAATATTGTTTCAGTTTAATACAATCCCACAGCATATGAAATATGTTCGCGTTCTCACTGTTGCATCTGGGGCAGTTGCTGGGCATGGTGGGATATATTTTCTTGAGTTTGGCTAGGGAGTAGTGTGTCCTATGTGTTATCTTATAATGAATCAGCTTAAATCTTGAGTTGCATGATATTTGTTTGGTTAGTGAGCATATCTGAGACCATTCTTGATCCTCAATCTGTTGTCCCAGATCGTGCTCCCACTTACCCCTGGCTGAATGATTCACTCTCGGTCGTGTCTGTATTATAATCTTGTACAACGCTGAGGCGGTTATCTTCTGTGTCCCCCCAGTGTAAATGTAGCCTAGCGCCATGTTAATTTCTGTTTCCTTCGGGAATGAAGGGAACATACGACGTGAAGGGTCCTCCACCAGAGCATATTGAACTTTATGTGTATTTGTGTTACCCACTACGTCTTTAATGTCTTCCCAGAGTACAAACTGCTTCTCCGGGAATAGCTGTCCCCATTGTGTAATTCCTCTCGAGCTCCAGTGCTTCGCTACTACGCTCTCCTCAGATAGAGATGTATAAGGGTCGCCCCAGATTGGCATGCTTGGATGGTATAATTTACTGGCCCCAAATATTTCCGTGATTTTTGCCCATGCCGTGATCGTGACTTTGGTTGGGTTTATTGTGTTATAGTGCTTGGGGGCCGGCCGAGTGATCCTTTGCAGCGCTATCACTGCTTCACGCTCTACTGATAGGGGGGGTGAGGGGCCTGGGTCTATGAAGGATGTGGCCCAGCTCGCAGCATGGTGTGCCTGTGCCGCAAGGTAGTATATTTCCAGGTCGGGTGCCATCAGTCCACCCCTAGGATACGTGTCAGACATGACCCTCCAGCTTAATCTCGGATGTCCACCCCACGCAAACGCTATACAGGCACTGTTTATCCTGGAAAACAGAGCACCGCCTGGCCAGACTGGGACAGCATTGAAAAGGTAGAAGAGTTTTGGTAGTATAATCATTTTAATCAGTACTATCCTTCCCATCAGAGATATGGGCAGGGTATTCCAATTGCATAGGTCTTCTACTAGAGAGGAGTAGTTCAGGGTGCGAGAAAGTTGGGCCGTCCTTGCTATGTGTGCGCCTAGATATATGATATGGACCGGGCTCCATATGAGGCCGTGCATGTTTTGAGGCTGGGCTGTGTTTTCGGTCAGCGGGAATATCTCCGATTTGTTAGGGTTAAGGCGTAGCCCTGAGTACTCGCCGAACTTCTCCACTTCTGCCAGACCCTTATTGAGTGTGCGATCAGGGTCCCTTAGGTATAGTAGGATGTCATCGGCATATAGTGTTATTACATGCAGTTTACCGCCGCTCTGGATCCCAAACGTGTTATAGCATGATCTAAGTATGTCTGCTATTGGTTCTATTATTAACGCAAAAAGGAGCGGGGATAGTGGGCAAACCTGTCTCGTACCACCCAGCAGTTCCAGGACCTCTGTGAGTGTTCCGTTGATCCTAATCCTCGCTTGGGGTCGTGTGTATAATATTTTGATACATTTTATGAATTGCGGGCCAAACCCATAGTTTCGCAGCACCCCAAAGAGAAAGGGCCAGGAAACTGTATCGAACACTTTCCTCATGTCTAGAGAGACTGCTATCACTTGGGTCTCGGGGTGGATGGTGGAGATGATGTGGTGAAATCTTCTTATATTAGTTGCTGTGGATCTGCCTGTTATAAACCCAGCCTGGTCCTCATGAACCATATACTGCATCAGCGGTGTGAGTCTAATGGCCAGAATCTTTGCTAGGATCTTAGTGTCCGTGTTTATTAAAGAGAGTGGTCGATATGACCTACAGTCTTCAGGAGGCTTCCCTGGTTTGAGTAGCAGTGTTATTATTGCCTCTCTTGTGGTTTCTGGGAGCTCTCCTTTTTGTATCGCCTCTATCCATGTTGCATGAAGTCTGGGCGCTAGCAGTTGACTGAATTCTTTATAGAACTCCGCCCCGAACCGTCTGCGCCCGGCGACTTCCCGCTGGGGAGTGCTTTGATTGCTTCTCTTATCTCAGCCTCAGTGATGGGTTCTTCCAGCGATTCCCTAGTGGCATCTGCTACGAGGGTCGTGGGTATTCAGGAAAGATATTGTTCTATTTCAGGTTCTGTGACAGTACTCTGTGGAGAGTATAGGTCTTTGTAGAATGCATAAAATGTGTCCTTCACTTTTGTCTGATCAGTGGTCACTGCACCATCCGTCGATCGTATACAGGGTATAGTCGTGGGGCCCCTTTCACCTCGCACTGTCCTAGCCAATAGCCTTCCTGGCCTTTCCCCTTCTCCATACCTACGTGCTGCCACTGGTCTATCGAAGTATCTGACCTCTTGGTCTGCTGCCTCGATGTAATCATCAAGCGCGTTTTTGATCTCTAAGCTAATTTGGGGCGATGGAGTGATCGCATATTCGGCCTGTAGGGCGGCTATGTGTGTCTCAAGTCGGGTTAACCGTCCCCTAATATCTTTCAGGATTCCCCCTTCTATAGATATCGACTGCCCCCTAATGCACACTTTAAATGCTTGCCATAAAGTGGCCTGAGTTGAGACCGAGTTTTCATTTAAGTCAAACTATTCCTGTATGTGTTGTTCCATTAAATTCTTATAAACTAGGTCCCTCAGTGCCTCCGGCTTAAATCTCCATGGTGGACGGGAATATGTTTTATCTGGGATTCTCAGTGTTAGTTGTATTGGAGAGTGGTCAGAGTAGGTCCTAGGGTGAATGTGGGAGTTTGTGACCCATGTCATGCTGCCTGGGTCCAGTAGCCATAGATCTATTCTGGAATGCGTATCATGGACTGAGGAATAGTATGTATAGTCCCTCGTGTCTGGGTGTAGTGCTCTCCAGACATCCCTCAAATTCAGGTCTGACATATATGTGAGGATTGACTGGGCAGCTTTAGTTAATGACCTAGGTTGAGTGGATGTGCGATCAAGTTGTGTATTTAAGATAGTGTTGAAGTCCCCCCCCACAGATCACTTGTGCCATTGGGAAGCTTGCTAGTTTCTCGAAGATCGATGCGTAGAAATCTGGTTGGTCTACGTTTGGGCCATATATGTTTAGGAAAACTATTTCTTTGTCACAGAGATTGCCATGTAGTAGCACATATCTCCCTTCTGGGTCGCATTCTGCCTCTATTGGCTGGAATGGTAATGATTTATGCAGTAATATTGCGACCCCCCCCGCTCGTCTGGAGTACGTGGTGAAGTATTGATAAGAGCCCCAATTAGGTATCACATGTTCTGTCTGTCCTGGACCAATATGTGTTTCTTGAAGGAAGATGATCTTAGCAGCTTGTCTGTTTGGATATGCCATGATCTTTCTCCTCTTAATCTTAGACCCAATGCCCCTTACATTGCAACTTATCGCATTTATATAATCTCTGCTTAGTTTACCCATTGTCTCTTACGTATTTCTTTTGGTTTGTGCTCCAGTAGCCTCCCGTTGTGTGCTTTAGTGCAAACGTGCCATTCCCCTGTGTGCTTTTTCTTTTTTCCGTCCTTTGTACATAACAAACCCCCAACATCCCCTGTGTCGCCCCTGCCCCCACCCTCACAGTTCCCCAAACTTCAACTGTGCAATAGATTGTCCATCCCTTCCCTCCCTTCAACATCTTAAGCACCTGCTACGGGGGGGCTGAAGCGTCTTCGGTGCTGCTGCTGGTGTTGAGCCATTTTCGGTTTTATTCCCGTTACTCGCTCTTATCGTGCTGTCTAAGGTGCATGTTGACAATCGTTGAGAGTTGAATTCCGATGCACCTTAGTGAAGAGTTCCGTGTGGAGCCTGCCTTGTTAATGTCTGTTTTGCTTCTTTGGTGTGCTGGTGGTAATGTGGCAATTTTTTCCCTCTTAGTCACCATCAGTTGCGGATCGTTCCTTATTCGTAGGAATATGTGTTTCTACAAAGTTCGCCGCCTCCTCAGGAAATGTGAAGAAAAAGGGCTTGTTTTGGTATTGGATTTTCAATCTGGCGGGGTGAAGCATCGCATACTGCACTTGCCGGTCTCATAGCATTTTCTTGACCCCATTGAAGAGTTTCCGTTCCTGTTGGACCGCCAACGTAAAATCCGGGTAGATGCGTATTATAATTGCCTCCCATCTTAACTCCTGTTTCTCTCTGGAGGTTCTCAGGATCAGGTCTCGGTCCCTGTAATTCAATATAAGTGCAATGATCGGTCTCGGATAAGCCCCTGGCTTGGGTTTCGGGGCCGCTGATCTGTGTACTCTCTCCACTATAAACATCAGGGACCATCCAGGATCCCCTAATAGCAAGCGTAGGAGGTCTTCTATCGGTTTTTCCATCGGCCCTTTAATTGCATCTTCCGGGACCCCAATAATGCGAACATTGTTCCTCCGAGATCTCGCTTCTAGGTCCTCACATTTGGTTTTCACGGTGCCCATTTCAATAGCCATATTGGAGACTGTGGATTTCAATGCTTCAAGGGCATCTTCCGTGCCTGATATTCTTGTTTCAGCCTCTGTCATACGAGAGGTGGTCTTGTCAAGTTGGGCTTTCATGGTGGCCACACTGGCTGTGATCCCGTCATGTTTTTCAGTGAGCGTTGTAAAGCCCTGCTGCATGGCCGTGAAAACTTTCTGGGGGTTCATCATTGCTGTGGGAGGGGGTTGATTGTCCTGTGCTGCCATCTCCCCTTCGACCTCAGATGCCGTGTCTTTTTGGATTGCGGTTGTATATTTGTCTATTGTGCCTCTGTTCTTTTTGGGGCCAAAATTCTTGGGCATCGTCGCCTATCCAGTTGAATTCGACGTTAAATTCTCCGCAAGAGTGTCCTCACTGATTTCCTCTAAATGGGATGTGTGTCTCGCTTTGTCGTCAAATTAGCCGGAGGTTCCGACTAACATATGGGAGTACTTGCTGCGTTTATATGTCCTGCGAATGCCACAATTGCCCAGTGTGTTTAGGGCGCAGATATCGTTAACCAGTATACCAGCATTCGTTTACGAGATGAGGAAGCAATCTATGCATCTTGAATCGCACCTTGTCTAGCATTTGTGCTACTTCCTTATCCCCGGGAGCACGTGTAAGTTGGGGGGGCACCTCGCTCCGAACTGTGAAATTATGCAATACCTCTGCCGGTGCCTGTAGTGTTCGGTTTATGCCCCCTTTAGTGCCGCTCTACGTGGCTTTCGTTCGGAGGGAGAGTCGCATGTATCGGCGGGGGAGGGACGGCCCGTCTTACCTCCCCGCTTCTGTGTTGCGGTCTGATCCGGAGTCTTCCCCTCTCTCCTGGTTAATCCGGGCGTCCCCGAGAGGGTCCGCAGGTGCTCTACGATGTTCGGAGCGCCCGCGGTTCTCCCTCCCGCGAGCGCACTCGCCTGCGTTGCTCGCGTAGGTTTGGATCCGGGCTCCTCCCCGCCGCTCTCGATTGCCGCTCCTCCACGTGCCGTGGGATCTTGTTGGACTTATTACTCGGCGATCCCTTCTCCGTCTGGCCTCAAATTTTCTGTGCGTCTTCCGAGGGTGCTACCGCAGGCTCTTCTCAAGTTTCATGGGGAATCGGGACAATTACAAGCGATTATCCCGGCTTACGGCACCGAAGTCTGCCGGAGCTTACACAGAAGCCGCCATCTTCCTCTGTGCGCAACAGCGCCCCCCGACTCGGAAGGTTTTGAATGAGCAGCACTGAATGAGGGGTTTTTAGTCTGACCTTTGCGGTCCTTTGTGGTCCGTGGCTGAGTGGGTGATCAACAGTGGGGTGGCAGCATGGCCAGACCAGTCGAGTGGGATATTGTCTGCGCAGGTGATCAGGGGGGATGATGTAAAGGCTAGGTCTAGGGTGTTTCCTCTATTGTGGGAGCGAGCGCAATTTGCTTAAGGTCCATGGATACAGTCAGTGTGAATAGTGTGCTTCGAGTGTGGTTGTCAGCATCAGACTTGGGGACATTAAAATCTTTGAGAAAGACATTATTATTGTGTGCTAATTTGGCAGAGGACAGTAAGTTGGAGATGTTGTCAATGAGTCACTCCTGTGGTCTGTTAACAACTTTGTGCTGTGGCTTTCAATCTTACATTATAGTGAATTAATCATTGCATCACAGTAGGGTATGCTATTCTTTATGAATTATATTGTAATCGTAATTGTTTATTTGTAAAGCGCTTATATACAGGTGAAGTTCTTCAAAGCGTTTCAAGGCGGGAAGGGAACAAGGATATACAGTAGTCCTTCTTAGGCCTTGACGTTTCCGAATTATCTAACATACATAACTTGCATACTAGGCCTGAGGCATTTCTACTAGGGCAAGTGCATGACAGGAGGGAAGGAGAGAAGGGGGAACAGAGAAGGAAGGGGCATACAATCAATAAACTACCGTACTAGGCCTAACGACTTGTTGGATAGTCCAAGTGCATGACAAGAGTGGGTAGAGACAGAGGGTGGGAGCAGGGGGAAGGGACATACATAACAATAAACTACTGTCCTAGGCCTGGTGCCTGGCGACAATCAGATTGTTTGATGATTGGTCATCTCTGATGCGCCTATGCAAAAGTGGTTAATGCGCAACCAGGCCAGGGGGGTTAGAACAAAGGGAGGACAGGACAAACGATCTTGCTAGGACTAGTTCATTCATTGTCGCGCAGACAGGAAGTATGAGGGGGAAAGGAGACCAAGTGCGCCCAGTCCATCAGGGGCCTGGGTTAAGTGCAGAGAGGTTGCCTCTCTCGTGGAACGCATTCCGAGTACAGTAGTACCAGGCAGAGTGCAGAGGCTCAGAGGCAAGGGTAGGACTGGTGGGGGAGCCTGGTACCTTTGAGGCTCTGGAGGTTCACCAGGTGACCAGTCAGCAAAACTGAGCAGAGTTGAGGAGGATAAAGGATGAGGGAATCAGGAGAGAAGAGAAACGAGGTTAGCAGGGGAGATGTAGAGAGAAAGAGGGAGAGAATAGGAAGGTCTTGAGGAGTTTCTGGAACTTGAGGAGGTACGGCTCAAGACTGAGAAAGGCAGGGAGGCTGTTCCAGAGGGAGGCATCTGTAGAGGATAAAGATCTACACCCAAATCTATGTTTGGAGGAACGGCTCCCCTGCAGGGAATTGGAGGAGGCTGAGCGGAGGGCTCTAGAAGAAGAGTATCTAGGAGGAGAGCGTTGTAGATAATGCAGGTCCCGGCCCCAGATGGCTTTGTGGACTATGCAGAGGAACTTGAACTTGATCCTTGCAGCCACAGGGAGCCAATAGAGGGATTTCAGCACCAGAGAGATGCAGTTCCTGGGCTTGAGGCCAAGCATAACTCTTGAGGTTCTGTTCTGGATAAGTTGAAGCGGTCGGAGAGTAGAAGTAGGAAGATTAAGAAAGTGGCTGTTGCAGTAGTCCAGTCTAGAGAGAACCAGGGATCTGGAGACAGTGAGCCTCTGGGGGAAAGAGAGAAAGGTAGAATACCTCTGAGGAGGTGGCGCTGGTAGTGGGACTTTTTAGAGATGTTCGAGATGTGAGAAGAGACGGCGAGAGTGGAGTTGAAGATGACCCCCAGATTTTTTGCCTCACTGGTGGGGAAAGTGCACAGGACCCAGGGAGGCCAGCCAGAGTGAAAGTGGGAAAGCATGAGCAGGGGTCCCAATGAGGACAATCTCTGTCTTACTGGCATTAAGGCAGAGATCATTTGCAGCACACCAGGGTGGAATTGCAGGCAGACAGTCAGGGATGAGTGAGGAGGAGGAAGAGGCACAGGGTAGCCTAAAAGAGACCTGTGTGCCATCCGCATAACACTGAAAGTTGGAGTTGAAGGCGGAGATCCTGTGGGCCAAAGGGGCCATGTAGATATTGAAGAACCAGGCAGATAGGCTAGATCCCTGGGGGCCACCACAATTAGAGAGAGTGATTGCAGGGAGAAAGGACCCAAGTTCCACCTGGGAGGGATGATCTGAGAGAAAGGACGTTATCCAGCCCACGGCCTGATCTGTGAGGGTATCACATAGACGGTAGATGGGATTACAGGAGCCAAAAACCAAAAAGGGTAGGTAAGCCCCTAACACTTCATTCCAAAGGTGATCTGCAGGGCGTGATCACGCTGCCGCATTTGCATTGTGGTAGTAATTTCATTGAATGAGCTACATGCGAGGACGCCCTGAAGATCAGGAGCATCTCTGTAGTCACAATTAATCATCTGTGCAGGATGCGTATTTGGAGTAAGAGCTTCTGACAGCACAGGGGGATGTTGGGGTTCCGCTTCTCTGCGAAGCGTCCCCACGGTAGGCCCTGCTCGTGCTACAATGATACGCGGGAGCCGGGGTATGTTTCAACCTTCTTTTATTAACACCTCGGCGGAACTGCTGAGCCTACCCCCCGTCCCTCCCCTTCCCCTGATGTCACGTCCTGGACGTCATGTCCTTTGGGTCCCAACGGAGGCCCGCCCACACAACGATGTGGGCAACCTGACATCTCCCCCCTTTTTAACATGCGAGTTCAGGGGCTCCCTTCTTACCCCATCTCCTCAATGAGTCGTGTTGGCTTCATGCGGCTCCTCTGCGGTCGTTTTGCCTTAGTCGGGGTTGGTCCTTCCCTGGCGAGTGTGGGGAGGTGCGCCTCGCCTTCTGACTCTTCCCCATCTCCTTGGTACGCTTCTTCGCGTGGTCTGTCCTCATCGCTGTCTCTGTCCCATGTCCATTGACCTTCTTGAGTCAGTCTGACTCGTTTGAAGTGCAAGCTGTTCCTGGTCACCATTGAGCAGTCGTCCCTTTGTGCTGTGACCATGGAGCCCTTCTTGTGCATCATGACCAGGGGTGTGGGTGCAAAGGTGGCTTCTTCTTTCCGATTCTTGGGTTGCCTAAGCCATACTTCGTCTCCTGGTTGCATTATGTTCTCGCAAGCTCTCCTTTTCCTGTCCGTGATCTCTTTCGTCTTTGCTTTCCTCGCGGTGTCATTTGCTTTCGCTTCTTGTTCTAGCGGCGTCAGTTCTTGTGGCCTCGGGTCTTCCGGTAGTCTCTTGGTGATCGGTCTTCGGAACAGCAGGTCGGCTGGGCACACTCCCGTCATGCTGTGGGGCGGGTGCCTGTATTCTCGTAGTAATTGATTGAGGGCCTGCTCAAATGGCTTGTTTTGTACATGGGCGATTTGGAGGGTCCTCTTTATGTTGGCCATGAAACTTTCGACCATGCCGTTGGCCTGAGGCCATCGGGGTGTTATACGTCGATGTTGAAACCCCAAGTATTATGCGAATTGCTGGAAGTCTTGACTTATGAACGTAGGACCGTTGTCGGACTTTATGATCTTGGGGATGCCATAGGCAGAGAGCATCCTGTCAAGTGCCGGAATGACGCTCGATGTGGCACTGCTTTCTACTATCTGGGCGTCCGGGTATCTTGAGTGTTCGTCCATAAGTACGACCACGTGTGTCCCGTTGTTCAGTGGTCCGAATAGGTCTACTGCTAGCTCCTCCCACACTTAGTTTGGCAGCGGTGATGATTGTAATGGGTTTGGGTGTGGCGGGGGCACCACTTGCGCGCACACGTGGCAACTTCACACGATGGTTTCTACCAAGCGATCGAGTTGAGGGAACCAGACTTTCTGGCGAAGGAGGCGCTTTGTGGCGACTACGCCTCGGTGTCATTCATGCGCTAGGTGCACTATCCTCTCCCGGAGCGTTCTCGGGATGACGACCTTGCATCCCTTTAATATGATGTTGTCCTCTACCACAGTCAGCTCTTCGCCAGGGAAGGTAATCCGCTGGGTTTTCTTCCTTCCCTGGCCGGTGCAGTATTTGGAACCTGTAATCCTGTAGACGTAGGCCCCATCTGGCTATTCTCGGCGGCATCCTGGCCTTCGGGCTGCCGTATATGGTGAGCAGTGCCTGGGGGTCCGTGATGATGGTGAATTCCTTGCCAAACAGGAAGAGATGAAAATATTTGCAGGCCCATACGACCGCGAGGCTCTCTTTTTCCACCTGTGAGTATGCCTGTTCCGTGGTTGTCAGGCTCCGGCTGGCATATGCTACCACATGTGTGATGTGTGGCTCCCTGGGATCTTTCTGGGTCAATATGGCGCCGAGTCCCACCGGGCTGGCATCCACTATTAGTTCGGTGTCGCGGCTGGCATCAAAATATGCCATGTCTTCTGCCTGTGCGATGGCCTTCCTTATCGCATCAAACGCTGCTTGACACTCTTTCGACCATGTGAATGGCGTGTCCTTCCGGGTGAGTAAGCGCAGGGGGTTACTGACTGTGGCGTAGTCTTTCAGGTATCTGGAGCAGTAGCTGGCCAGTCCTAGAAACAACCTTAGGTCTGTGGTGTTCACGGGGGGCGTGGCTGAGTTGAGGGCTTCTACTTTTTCCGGGTCGGGTCTCATGCCTTTATCCGAGAAGATGTGCCCGAAAAACCTCAAAGATCCTTTCGAGAACTCACACTTGGATTTGTTCAAGGTTAGCCCTGCGTCGTCCAGTGCTTGGCATACCCTGTGTAGTGCCAGGTCGTATTCTTCTTGTGATTTACCGTAGACCAGGACTTCGTCCGAATAGTTCAGACAGTTGGGGACGTGTCTGATAACCTTGTGAATCTCCTCCTGAAAGATCTCAGCGGCAGAGGATATGCCGAAGCTGAGTCTTTTATATTGAAACAGGCCGAGATGAGTGACGAATGTGGTGATGTAGCGGGACTCCGGTGCGATTTCAATTTGGTGGTATCCTTTCGTAAGGTCTAACTTGGAGAAAACTCTCGCCCCGTGGAGAAGGTGAATCATGTCCGTGATCCTAGGCGCCTGATGCCTTTCCCTTTCAATGGCTGTGTTGGCTCTGCGCATGTCTACGCATAAACGTATGGATCCTTCTGGTGACTTCTTGGGGACGGGGACGATGGGTGATACCCATGGCGTCGGGCCCGACACAGGTTCTATGACGTTCATTTTGATGAGCTTGTCCAACTCTTCTTCCACCTGTCTCTGGATGTTGAATGGAATGCCTCGATAATGTTGGGCCACTGGTTTGACCTGAGGATTAATGTGGAGGTGTACTTTCCTGTTTCGCAGTTTGCCTAGGCCAGAGAAGAGCTTCGGGAATGAGTTTTCAATTGCATCCGGTTTTGCAAAGTACTTGTGGGCCATCAGCTGGTATAAGATGTGTACTAGACCCATGTCTACTGCTGTCCGGAAGCTCAATATGCATCCGCTGTTAGCTTCTGTGTCCAGAATGTATAGCGGGACCTTTGCGGAGTGCCCTTTATGTGTACACCAGGCTGTGATCATGCCTTTGCATGGCAGGGGTGTCGTGGAGCCATAGGGATATATGTCTACTGTGGCCTTCCTAATTCTAGGCCGTGTGGTCAGGGACTGATATTCGCTTTCACTCATAATGTTGACCGTCGCTCCGGTGTCCACGAGAAATTTTAGTGGGGTGTCATTCACTTGAAGTGTCAATATGGGGCTGTGTTGGGTGGCCGCAGTGTTGTCCTGTAGGGCCCACACGTATCCTTTCCTCCTTTGATCCTCCTCTAACGATGGGGTGTCACTGCTAGTGGGGGACCTGGTCTCAACGTACCTTACGAAACGCCATCTGTGTGATCGTCTCGTGTCCTCTGACGAGCGTTTATCTTCGCGCGTGTATCGGCTTCTGCGGTCGCTGTCTTCTTTTCTGGCGCGCCTTCTTTCGTTGTCCACTGCGGGTCTGGGTGGACTCTGGTGGGTGGGCCGGCGCCTGTCTTGGTAGCGATGTTTAGGTGGTGTGTGTGTTGGGGCGTTTTTGCACATGGCCCTGTAGTGGTCTATTCCTCCACATGCGGCGCACTTTTGACCTACAGCCAGGCATGTCCCTGTGTGTGGGTATTCGTAGCCGCATTTATAACATGTGGCTTCGAGGTGTTTGTTGCCTTGATTGGGGTGGGTATACAGTTTGTTGATCGACTCAGTGTTTTCACTGTGTTGATGTATGGACACTTTTCCTAGGCTATCTAATTGAGAGTCCACCGCTGCTTCCATGCGGGCCAGCGCTAGGATTTCTTCTAGGGATCGTTGTTTCTGTAGGAGCTGCTTGCGAAAAGGCTGCGAGAGGCACCCGGCGATTACTTGGGACCTGAGTGCCTCTTCATTGGAGTATCTGTGGAATTCACAATGTTTCAGTTTGATGCGGAGGCGCATCACGAAATTGTCTATTGACTCCCCTTTTTCCTGTCTTGTTGTGTGGAACATGTGGCGTTCATAGTCTATGTTTTTTTATGTGGTGCAAAATATTCAGACAGTTTGGCGTGTAGCTCCCCGTATGTGACTGTTTCTACGTTCAGCAGCTCCCCCGCAATGTCTCTTACCGCCGGTCCCACTGCCATGAACAGTGTGTTTTTCAATCTTGTGTCGTCCGTCAATCCTATGGCACCTGTGTAGAACTTGAAGTCCCGTAGCCATATATTCCATCTGGGCCCTAGATTAGAAGTATCTCTAATTTCGAAAGGGTTGGGCATGTGCATGACTTGGGATGCTCCTCCCTCCTGGTGTGCATGTTGGCTGTTTTCTTGCGCTGTATCCGGGTTTCCAGACGCTGCCGCCGCCAATCCTGCCCCTCCCGAGGAGGATGCTGGCGTGGTCGCCGTGTCTGACATGGTTGCGTTGCTGTGATGAGCCTGTGTGCCCGTGGATGACTATGGCGCCTGTGACTGGGCTTGGGCAGCTCTGGCAGCGCTGCTGCTGCGTGTGGGGGACCTTCTTCCTCCACTCACCCTTTTATTGCAGTGCGGCCTTGTTTTCCTGGCCTGCGCGGCCTGACACCGCTCGTGGGAGGAAGGCCATGATTTATGAAGTGGCACGAGAGGACGGCTTCCTCCGCGCGCCAATCTCTCGTTAGCCAGTCTCACAGGGCGTGCCTGCACTCCCTCGCGCGGGGTGCCGGTGCGTTGTCCTTGGGCCCTTGTCACGCGGGAGGCGGGGCCACACAGAATCAGCGCTCCCGTAATCGTGGGGTGCCCGTGTGCTGATCCTGTGCCTTTGACACGCGGGAGGCGGGGCCGTGCAGAGTCGCCCGCCGTGCCCGAGGCGCACCGACGCGCTATACTGCTCGACCGCAGACCTCGGCACGGCGCCAGCGGGAGTCCGTGCCCGCTCGTCGCCAGTGTTGGGGTTCCGCTTCTCTGCGAAGCGTCCCCACGGTAGGCCCTGCTCGCGCTACAATGATACGCGGGAGCCGGGGTATGTTTCAACCTTCTTTTATTAACACCTCGGCGGAACTGCCGAGCCTACCCCCCATCCCGCCCCTTCCCCTGACGTCACGTCCTGGATGTCATGTCCTTTGGGCCCCAACGGAGGCCCGCCCACACAACGATGTGGGCAACCTGACAGGGGACATGAACATTAATTACGTGTTTCATTTTCCGAATAGTTGCTTAAGAGTTGAGATTCCTCCCTTTTGAAAACAGAGTTGGTGGGTAGTCCTCTTTGATGAGACTGGAGACGCAGTATGGTTGAGCGATTTCAAGCCAACACGATCCATGCACTTCTGAATGGAGAATTAATACAGGCGATCAGTCGTGAAGAAAACATTTGTATTGGAGAGATGTTAAAACTAGGTAGAAGGGGAAAATAGAAGACACTTCTAAGAGCTCAATCAAAAGAGGACATTAATATATATAATGATCTCACCTAGTAGACTGTGGTTATATCACAGGAGAACATTGATGCAGTAGTGCATGTTCTAACTTTGAGCTGTGAAATGTAATGTAATCTTTCATCCCAGTGAATGAAGCCTTTAATTATATCATAGAATAATATTTTTGCTGACAGACTATTGCTTCACAAGATAGTCTAATTCAATGGTGCACTAGATATGGTCCCCTGGCCGGAAGTAGCCCTTTAGAGCATGATTAACGACCCTCCAATTCCCTGGTGTCACTGACGTTTAGCCTGCTTCTTGCTATTTGATCTCTAATCTTCAGCGAGAAAACAAAGCAAGACAGCAGCTAAAACAGGGTGACATTCTGGACAAGTGTATTGCCGTATGAGGAAGAGAAACAAAATCAACAAATTAAAAGTTATAATACATTTTCTTTAAATTCATCAATTCCTCAATTGTACAATAAAAAACGCAATACTAGTGCATAATTATGGCTTCAGTGGACACCAAACACTTCCCTTCATAAAAAAATCCTTGAACAAATTACTTTGATGTTTTATTTAAGACATGAGGCTGGCATGGAATGGTATTGGTTAATTTAAATAACAATTGAATGCAATTTTGATTCATCACATCACGCCCTCAAAAATAAAACTATCATTTACAGTAATAGCTAAATTAGACAGGATCACAGTACGCCACCATTTATTTTTACAATACAAGTGCCCCTAGGAGTCACATTTACAGCATAGTCTGACAGGAATTTCAATGAGAAGGTGTCAGAGAAGGAAGGTTATTCTCGGCTGTTGGAAGTAGCAGTTTGTGATCTTCGGCAAATTGCATATTCAGAGCTCTTGCATTTCCATGGAGTTAATGGGAAGGAATTAACACTTGGATAATGAGGGATTCTTTTTGACCCTATGCAAACACCATAGACATTTAGCTCTTGAGTTCTACGAGGAAGAACAAAATCAGTACTGGGAGATAGATGTATTCATTATAGTGTGTCCCTGTGATACTGGGCATGGAGTGTACTCTGAGTTCTTATGTTCCATGGGAAGGCAACAAAAGCAATCTGTGCTGAGAGATGGAAGGATACATTACAGTGCAGTCTTGTGATCATGTTCAAGCAGTATACCGCAATGTCTTCTTTTCAATGGGGAGTACAAAAAAGTAATAATTACATTGAGTTGAAGGGATTTAGTGCAGTACAGCTTTGTGATGTTTGGCACACAGTATATTCTGAGTTCTTGTGTTCCAGGAATGGGGAAGAAAAAAAGCAATTAGCACAGCAGTCAGTCTTTGCGGTGTGGCCTTGTGATATTGGGGAAAGTGTACATTGCGAGACTTTGTGTTGCAATCGCATAACCTTGGCCTCAATGTCCAACCCTTCGGAGAATGTCAATGACCAGCTTCGCACACGCCATCACATCTTAGCTTAGACCATCAATAGACATGCGCCACTGAAACTTGGTCTCAACAAACATAAACCTCCCACATGTTGGTGGAACTCATCTTTGACAAGGCCAGTCTCCAGACACACACACACCATTTCTTACTTGCCAAGAGTCTATCACTAGACAATGACTTGTGGCGATTGTGCATTTTGTAGCCTACAGTGCTCTTTTGGCAGGGATAGGCAGAGAGAGGTGAGTTGCATGATCAGTGGCAGGGAGATATATTTCTAGAATGGCATAACTGACTTCGGGTGTAGGCTCAGAGCAAGAGGGAAGGTTAGTCTATTGGGGCAGGTACTCAGTGCGCACACAACTCCTTGCACGGAAGGCAGAAGGGAAAGTGAGTGGAGGTGAAGTTAGTGCGGTCACAGCGCAGGGGCCAGGAAGGGACACCACTATCAAAGTAACCTGCTGTAAGGGTGCAGGAGTCCGCTGTACGTCAGTGCTGATACTCCCAGGTATTCGGCTTTGGTTGGTGGGGAATGGGTGGGAAGGGGATAATGATGATATAATATTAGTATATTAAAAATAAAATCGGGCTTAGGGGTTCGATCAGGCTATCCTTTCTGTGTAGGCCAGGGGGTTAGTGTTCCGTTAGCAACATGCTCAGTCATTTAAATTAAGGGCTTCTCTTTACTCATGGGAGCGGTGGCCCACCTAGATCCCTTGCTGTCAGGCCTGTATATTCACAAGAGAGGGAGGTGCTCTGGATCTGGGCTGCTAGGTGGATTGGGGACATGTTTGCATGCTGAGGTATGTACAAAGTGAATGCAGTTCTTTGAAGCTGCCAATTGTTACCGAGGATTCCCAGCCAGCCTCACGACAATGAATATTCAACAGCATGTGAATCTAGGAAAGATAGCAATACTGGAGAACAGGAGTCACAGGTAAGTAACCTATTCCATAACTGTCTTCACTATGTTTTGATGCAAAGGTCACTAACTTTAGCACCTTCATGCCCAGTGTCTTGCATGCAAAGGTCCACAGGAGGCCGCAGCTAAGAGTGGGGAATTATCTGATGTCGTTACTTTGGGTGAGGTTAGTAAACCAGCTCAGCATGGTTTATGGTCATTCCATCGAATTATTTTTACAATCGAATGACCATTCCATCTAAAAAAAAAGCATCAAAAAAATTACCATTGAATGCATGTTCTTTTCCTTTTTTTTAAATGGGGGGTCCCCCATTAACCCCTGTTTTGTACCCTTTAAAACCCATTTTATTTATTTATTTGTTTTTTTAATTTATTTAGTACATTTGTATAGCGCATAAAAAGCTCTTGGGCATTGAGGCGCTGTTACTTGTAGGGTACTTAGTTACAGGGTACGTACAGCTGGTAAATGCATTTACATGTTGTAACATTGATACATTAGGCTATATATTATAAATTACACTAAACCTTTTACCTTGAAAAAACATGCATTCCATGCATATTTTTGATGCAATTTTGTCAATGGAATGGCATTCGATGGTAATGTTTTAGATGAAATGGCCAGATACCGCTCAGCATAGACTACTGAAGCTGCGTTGTTCAAGCTATGGATCACATGTAAGATAACTCCTGCCTGATAAAGCAGCTGTGGCCCTCTCAGATAAGTTATTTGCATGTTGCTTCATGGTTTTGGGTGGGGCGGCGAGGAATCAGCGTGGGGAGTAGTGGCATATGGCTCGGGTTTAAGGGATGGCTGGCATATGGCTCGCGTTTAAGGGATTGCTAACTTCCAGGTATGTTGGTACTCCAGAAGAGACACGCATGGGCCGTTGCTGCTGTGGTTTAAACAGTATTTTAACTTTCTGCTGCAAAAGAAACATTATCAGTTACCAGCTAATAACAAGAAAGTGTGCTGTTCGGCAGTTGATCTAATCTATTACAAATATTAACTCCTAATGTACTAACATTTGGTGTTGACCTAGCTTTCAAAAACTGTACATGAAGTGTTAAAGTTAGTCTTTGCTTAGATCAACTGACAAACGGCACACCTGCTTGCTTTCTCATTTTTACTTTTGGCTATTTCGGTCGCGCTAAAGCACCACACATAAGCTGAAACTATTACATTAGAGTGCAGCTAGGGAGAAATGGCATATCAGGAGGGACACAGAGCTTGGAGATGTTGTTTTGTTATTTGCCCACCCATTGACTGCCCATGGCTATGTTAATCCCTATGGCATTTCCACCCACTTCCTGCCCCTGCCCCCCAAAACACAGCCTACTGGCATCTCTTTGAGCTAGCTTTATCATGTTTTAGCATCGACTGTTGTGTTCAAAGTGACTGCCAGTGTTTTTTCAAAGCCATCTTCTGAGAATGAATTACTTAATTGGAGCAGAAAAATTGCTACTGGTGTAATAAAAATATCTTAGCCAAGTTTGCCTTCAGCCACTCGATTTATATGTACTATGCGTGAACTTCACTGTTAAAAACAAGCATTGGCAAAGCCAACAGTTTTGCCTTGTGTATAAGTAGGCATTTGCCTGGCACTGCTATTATAGGTCCAGGGACTCGCACAATTTTGAAACTGCTACACCATAGATGGCCAGTTAATACCACTATGCAGTGACTGGAAAATGCCTTTCCCATTCTTACACAAAAGCCAAAACGGTTTGCATTGCCAATGCTTGCTGTTTTGTATGCATGAGCTCCTTTGGAAGTGTGAGAGGTTCAAGCTGGCCACACGTGTTAACATTCTGGGAAATCGAATCTTGCCTTAACTGCTTCACCCATGCTTACTTGTTGTCATCAAATTTGGCAGTGTTGTGTTTTCTGATGCTACAAGGGCAAAGGGGATAGTGACAGGGCACCTCTTAAACCATTCAAATTGCGGTATTCCGAATTAGTAACCTGCTTCTGGTCCCCATCAGAAATCCCCTTGCACTGGGCATCCTTCAACAAAATATATAATATTCACCAGCACCCCCCTAGCCGGTGGCTGGGTGCACCCTCAATGGATAGACCACTATCATATGCTGCTGTCATCATATTTTTATGCAACATGCGTTATCTGAATTGTGAACTTTCTTGATCACTGATACAATTCCATCGTTCAGTTCATTTAAATCACAGGTTTTTATTATGCATGTTCATGCAATGCATTTCGGCGATCTGCATGGATTACACAAAATAAAAAGCAGTGCTAGCACACTACAAGTAGATACCCACAATCAGTAAGTACTATAGCTGTACTGATCGTGTTCCTACATACCTGCCTGCGTAACACCTTGTCAGCTGATATGTAAAACAGAAGTAACGCACAACAGTGCCTGTGTCATTATCTACATCCTTCCTGTACATAATGAGTAAAAGAAAAAAAACTCGCACTACATTCTGCTAAAAAATAATACATAATGGTAAATGTACACATACCTCCGCCATGTTCAATTCCATCGAAAAGAGCAGGGCTCTACATCAGCTACCATACTGCTTAAAAGAAAAGAACACATGTTAGACATGACCTGTTGCCAGTTTCTCTTACAATATGAAGTTCCTTCTCACCTCTTAAGAAACAATGCTTTCTCCTGAAAACTGAAATGGGACTCCTCTTAGTGTAGCAAACTGTTAAGTTCCGCCCTGCGTCCCGCTACACGGTGACGCAGGGCGTCCTAAATAAAAGCCCCGCCCCCGCGTTCGGGAGGCAGTTCCGGGGCCGACCAGCAACCTGTGTGGGTGTATGATTCTTCGGCTCCCGCTGGAGCTGCGCAACAGGCCGCGCGGCCTACCAGCATTCTGCCAGCCCCCGCGCGCGCAGGCCGAGGGCTGCCAACATAACAATGGCGACGAGGCGAGATGAACTCCACTACACGCTCGGTGTTTTGAAGGCACCCTAACGCCCTACAGCCATCGCGGCGAAATTTTTGGACACCCGGTGGGGGTGGAATCACACACGTGACCCCCCACCCCAAAAAAAAAAAAAAAAAAAAAAAATTCTCTCTTCCTTCTCTCTGCCACTCCGTTTTTCGCCCCATCCACCATGACCAAAGCTCTTCCTCTGGGCACTGGAGAACCTGGTGGCATCAGGCATCCAACACCAGAGGGCAGCAACACGGAGTGACGGGAGCGCCCCACACAGCGCCTGGGAATGGCAGCACCTCCAAGGTAGGCCCGACGTCGCGGCGCTGGTGGCCGTCGGAAGAACTCACGACAACACCGATCAGGTCCACCCCAACATGGTGGCCGGCACGTCCACGCCTGGGCCCACCACGCCGTCCAGAATTGCGGCGAACCTGTCCATGACGTCACCTCCACCTCGCACACACGGGAGTTCGTCGACACTGGTCCAGCCATTTGACCCATTCACGGATCCATCATCGAGCGGACCCAGATGGCAGCTGTGGATTCAGAAATTTGAGATGGCGATGGAGTGCAAAGAGATTACGGCGCCCAGGAAAATGAAGGCACACCTACTACTCAGCGTGGGTGACGAGGTACTGCGCATTTTCAACTCCCTGAACGTTGATGATGGCCAGGAAGCATACCAAAGCGCGAAAGATGCCCTCATGGCTCATTTTCTCCCTCAACTAAATCCAGACTATGAGACGTTTCTCTTCTGCACCACCTTACAGGCAGCGGAGGAAACCCTTGATGCATATCACACCCGTCTGAGAAAGCTAGCCATGTCCTGCGAGTTCACAAACGTGGAGAGGGAGATCAGGAGGCAAATCATCAACGGGATACACTCGGAAAAGCTAAGGCGCCTGATACTTAGCGAAAAGGGTATTCCCCTACAGCGGATCCTTGAACTAGGACGTCAAAGGGAACTGGCCCACACCAGAGCGGCCAACATGGAGGCCACGCTACACAGGCTGCAACCTGCTCTCAACACAGCTATGGTGGCCCGGATCACCAACAGACAATCCTCGAGGGACGACAACAGTGGAGGTTACGGCCAAAACAGGTGGCAACCGCGCATTCCGGGGCCCACAGAGTGCGGCTGGTGCGGTGGCCCACGACATGGCCGTCGCAACTGTCCTGCTCAAGGCACCACATGTGGAGCATGCGGCCGGAAGGATCATTACGCAAAGGTATGCCGATCAGCGGACACCCCCATACAGCCCCCACAAAACCCGCCGGAGAAGAACGCGACCAAGAAAAAGAAGCAAGCCAGCGCCAGAAGGGTCGCAGTGGCCAACTCTTCCACAGAGGATGAAGGGGATGATGTCTCGGCGATGCAGCAGGACCCCACCAAGGACATCGAGAGAAAAGGGAGGAAGGTATACCTGGTGTCTGCACTGTGCCAAGGTCGGGGACCACGAAGAAAAGCCGTCCGAAGGCGCAAGTGCATGGTCACCATCCAAAACCAGTGCATTCTCATGACCATCGACACAGGCGCCTCGGTGAACGTCATGCCCGAAAGCATTTTCCAGACTCTAAACCCTACACCAGAGCTGAAAAGCACAGACACTCTGTTGTATGCATACGGCAGTCGAAAGCCCCTGCCGGTGATTGGCAGGTTCCGCACTACGCTGGAACACAGAAAAAATAGACTATGGTCCAAGGTCTATGTCGTGAAGGCAGGAATTGAGAGCCTCCTGAGTGGGGATGCAGCGGAGGACCTGGGAGTGGTCCAATTCATCTGCCATGTCAACGAAGACAAGGAGGTGGAGCAGATGCTGAACCAATACCCTGACTTGCAAGAGGGAATAGGCTGTTTAAAAGGGAAAACCATCAAACTTCATATTGATGAAACAGTGCAGCCGAAAGCCGTTAGGCACCGGAGAACGCCATTCCACATGAAAGAACAAGTGGAGCAGGAACTCAAGGCATTGGAAGAAGCGGGCATCATTGAGGAGGTCACAGGGCCCACACCGTGGGTCTCTCCAATGGTGATGACACGGAAGCCTAAGCAGCCTGGAAAGGTGCGGATCTGCATAGACATGCGTCTCCCCAACACTGCCATTGAAAGAGAACGCCACATCACCCCAACGATCGATGAAATCGTGGCTGACCTCACAGGGTCGTGTGTATTCTCAAAGATTGATCTCAAGGCGGGATATCATCAACTCAAACTCCACAGAGACTCTCGCTACATTACAACGTTCTCGACGCATTTGGGGCTGCGGAGATACAAACGCCTAAGTTTTGGAATATTGTCTGCTGCTGAGGTATTCCAGCAAACCATCCAGGAGGTCATCAGAGGCATCCCTGGTGGCCTCAAAGTGAGCGATGATATTTTGATTCACGCCCCCGACAAAGAAATACATATCAAGAGGCTTCACGCTTTACTGGGCAGACTACAAGATGCTGGGCTCACAATACACCGGGAGAAGTGTGAGTTCCTCAAATCGGAGATCACTTTTTTCGGGTACAAGTTTGGCAGCACAGGCATCTCCCCTGACCCGCAGAAGGTCGCAGACATTCAGGCTGCAAGCCCACCGATGACCCCCACAGAAGTGCGCAGCTTCCTAGGCATGGCCACCTACTGCGGGAGGTTCATCCGAAACCTGGCCACACTATCTGAGCCGTTGCAGGAACTCACCAAGGCCAACATCAAGTGGGATTGGGGGCAGACATGCCAGGACGCGTTCGAGAGCATCAAGGACTCCCTGTCCGCCGACACCAAGATGGCCTACTATAGCACCGAGCTGCCCACAGAACTGTTTGTGGATGCAAGCCCCGTGGGGCTCGGAGCCATCCTAATGCAAGTCACGAAGGAAGGGGAGAAGAGACCGATAGCATATGCATCGAGAGCCCTCACAGAGACCGAACAAAGGTACTCACACATCTAAAAGGAGGCCATCGCTGTGCTGTGGGGGTGCCGGCATTTTCACCTCTACTTATATGGGCGTCGGTTCACGACGATCACGGACCACAAGCCCCTACTACCCATTTTCATGGGGACGTCAGCACACCCTCCGGCACAAATCACCAAGTGGTTACTACACCTCCAGCAATATGACTTTGATCTCATCTACCAACCGGGCAGCGGAAACCCGGCGGATTTTCTCTCCAGGCATCCGCGAGAGGCCACCCAACAAGAGATCCAAGTAGCTGCAGAGACGGAGGAACACATATGTCAAGTGGTGCACGCGATGAGACCCAAGGCGGTGAGCATCGAGGAAATCGAGGCGGAAACGCTCAAGGACCCGTGTTGTGACTTAGTGAAGGATGCCATCCTCTCAGGTGACTGGAAGACCTTCATGAGACACACGCGCAACAGAACAGCGGAAGCAAAAGGGTTTTTGTCCGGCATATTCACAGTCTGGCAAGACTTCTCAATCACAGAAGGTGGACTGATACTAAGAGGAAACCGCATCGTAATCCCTCTCAAAATACAAGACAGGATAGTGGCCCTAGCGCATGAAGGACACCAAGGACTGGTTAGGACAAAAGCCCGTATTCGGCACTGATTATGGTTTCCCCAGATCGAGGAGCGGGTCGAGACACTCGTTAGCACGTGCCTATCCTGTCAGATAACGGGGGCCCCGCCAGAACCAGAACCAATCATATCAGCAGAACGTGGCCGCTCTCGCTGGGAGGCCATCAGCATTGACTTTTGCAAGCTACGAGAGGGCCTCCACCTGTTGGTGGCCGTGAATGATCACTCCCGATACCTGGAAGTTGAGATAGTTGAATCTACAGCAGCTGAAGTGGTCATTCCGGCCCTAGAGAAAATGTTCGCAACTCACGGGCTACCGACCTCAATCAAAAGCGACAACGGGCCACCGTTTACGGGAGAGGACTTCAAAAATTATCTACAGGACCTCAATGTAAAATATCATCATATCACATCAAGACACCCCCAGGCAAATGGGGACGTAGAAAGGTTTATGAGAACCATCAACAAGGTGCTCAGGGTGTCCAAGGCGAACGCCAGCCCCTGGAAGGTTGACCTCTTCCGATTCCTCCGGAACTACCGGGTCACGCCCCATAGCACAACCGGCATACCACCAGCGGACCTCATGTTTGGCACTGTCATTAGATCTTCGATCCCGCATCACCCAAGCAGGACCCCGGACGCGGTCAACGAGGAACGCACAGAAAGAAGGAGAAGGGATGCTAACGCACACATGAGTGGCAAGCGGAGAGCGAGGCCGTCCCATCATCAAGTGGGTGACCAAGTCATCATGATACGAAACCCCTCCAAGTCAAAACTTGATACCAGGTACGAGGAACTTCCATGGACCATCAGTGACCGGCATGGAACCATTGTGACTGTGACACGAGGACGCCGTCAAGTGACGAGGAATTCATCATGATTCAAGGCCGTACCCCGTACCCTGTGGACCGATAAGGAGGGCCATCGGGAAGGCGAGGATACTCAGCCCAGCGAAGAAGAGCCGGAGGCCATACCTGAGGAGACAGGAGCGGGGGATGGAACCTGGGAGTCGTTGGATGCACCCGGCCTCGAGGGCCCGAACAGCGAAGGTGAACCAGAGCATGAAGCAAGGGGGAGTGCTCCCCGAGAAGGGCGATACCGGCTGAGAACAACTACGAGACCGCCAGCCAAGCTAAGTGACTATGTGTGGTAATTAGTGCCCCGGTGCCATGAACCCCAATGGCAGGGTGGCTGGGTGTCGAAGACTGTAAATTCATGTTGGACTTCGCCGTTGTTGGTAGTTAGCGTTATGTTTGTTTGTTTTATAATACAGGAGGAATGTTAAGTTCCGCCCTGCGTCCCGCTACGCGGTGACGCAGGGCGTCCTAAATAAAAGCCCCGCCCCCGCGTTCGGGAGGCAGTTCCGGGGCCGACCAGCAACCTGTGTGGGTGTATGATTCTTCGGCTCCCGCTGGAGCTGCGCAACAGGCCGTGCGGCCTACCAGCATTCTGCCAGCCCCCGCGCGCGCAGGCCGAGGGCTGCCAACATAACACAAACGAGAAGTTAATAGTAAAACAGTGCAGGACGTCTTTGCGAGATGACATCATCGCTCCGTGCCATGCGTTCAAGAATGTCGACAAACGTTCTGAAACATCATGCTGTGATTTACATTAGTGAAAAACACACAAAAAGGACTTACCTACTTTTGTAATTAAAAAGGTCAGAAAATAAATAAAGCATTATCTCAAAAAAAGTAAGTACATTGTTCCTTGACACAATATTGAGAATGAGTAGGACCTGTCAGCTATCCGTCCCATTGCTCTATATCCGTACATCATGTACGATAAATGATCAAGATGTTACATAGTTGCTTTGTGTGACATTCAGAATACATATGCATTCCATATGGTGATGTACGTTAGTGTAAAACATAAAAAAGGACTCTTCTGTTTTTAACAGTCAAAAGTGAGCACCTGCCTGTATTTATGTGGAATGTTGTGGGCCACTTCCGCAGCTCTGGACGTTAGGGGACCACCTTGCAACACTTAGTTTATTATTTTAAATGAAACAAAATGGGCAGGTTAAAAACAGCCTGTTTCATGTCCCAGATTTTGGAGTGGGGTTGCCATGATGGGGAGTGTTAGATCAGGGACATTTCTCTGTGAAAGTACCTAAAGAGTAATTGAGATATATTGCATAGATCATTGCAGACACTATTTAGGAAGGACTTCATTTGGTGTATACTAGGAGCATCATACTGGCACTTCGCATTATGGAAATATCATGGTGCATTATGCCAATCAAGTCCATGATAACACCTGTAAAGGAATTCAATTCCTTCTTATAGGGCAGTGAGAGGGCCATCTGCATCATAACACCCTTTCTTGATTGTACGGTCTTTCTGGCGCTGCATTGCTAGCACAGCTTCTTGCCAGGATTGTAAAGGAAAATATTGTGGTAAAATGGGGGTAACAGATTTACCGCCACTTTATTGCCAGTTTCCTGCACTGCCAAATTCTGACATTGGAGATAAAGTGGAGGATTTACCTTCCACCTACAGCGGGATGAAAATCCATTAATTTACCTCTAAATTAGCAGATGTACCCTTGACAGAACTGGCATCCACAGACTATTATTGACTCCAAAATTGGAAATTTTGCTGAAATAAATGTAACTTTATTTGGTTTAACAAACCTTTTACAAAAAAACACATAACCATCACAATTTAGATAAAAACATATCTAAACATAATCTTCTTAAAGCATATTAAGACATATAATCCAATTAAAATTTAACACATATGTCATAAAGTCTTATAAGCAATTAATTGGGAATTTATACTGCCATGCCACCACATGTATCCGGCAGTAAATCCCCGGGCCAAGTGGCGGTACTGTAACGGAGTTGGGCAGTACTTCTGTAGAAATTCCCACAGACTACTGCCAAACGCGGAATGGGGCCCTTTGTCTCTTCTCAGGAACGCTTGTGTCTGGGCTCCCCCAGTCGTGTTGCTATCTATATGATTGCTGTCCTATCAATGGACACATCCCATGTGTCTATGTTATGAATCGTGAAGCTCAACCTTGCATGTTTAACCACAAACTGGCATTGTTTGCAAATAGACATTGGCCCTCATTACGACCCTGGCGGAAATCGAAAAACGATGGCGGAAATGCAATACCGCCATCGAATAGCGCTCGGTGCGACTATGACCCGTCACCGCAAAGTACGATGCCATTAGCGACACCGTAGTGAACGCCAACGCTAACTGCACCAAGTACGCGCGCGCGCGCGCCATGCCAAACCGTAAATACCACCATGGCGCAAGGGTACGCGAATTCCGACCCTAGCGGACATGTACCTAACGCCATCAAGCACGGCGGAAAGTACCATTCCGCCATGGTGAGAAGTACGGCATCGCGAATCAACCGTAAACGGCCCCACTGAGTGCCTGTACACCGCTCCCTGGCCACATAGTACAACTCCCCGTAGGTGCAATGAAGTCACAATGCAACCAGTGAAATGTACAAGTCACCCATGCATGCCAACGAACAAAAGAATCTCAAGAGGGGCCAATGGGAGCCGCAGGGCACAGATGGCACGAATACAGAAGCCATTCCAATGGACATGACCACAGTCCCCCACCAAGAAACGCACGCAAACACAGGCACCTGTGACCAGCAATATTCCGAAAATCACATCATTCCACCAGTCCACCTGGCTGACCGGCATCTGTTACACAAAACCTAATCCCCCGCCCCTGAGCATGACATCATTCAAACAGTCATATTGGCAGCCCTCATCCCTGACCTCACTGGGCTTCGTAGGCAAACGCGCCCAGCACAGTACCACGCAACTATACTCCGAAGCTGGAACCCAATGCAGATCTCCTCACAATACATCGCTCCCCAAATAGGAATATGCCACATCACTTGGAAAGAAGAACGCTACACGGCCCATATCAGAATGGAAATTTAATGCACAACAAATTCACCAAGCCCATACAGCCATTAGGCCATGAACTCCAAAACACATTTCACCATTGTGGGCTGCATCCGCAAGAAATGACCAGCTACTTCTTGTGTGACGCCCTGTTCCTTCATGGTACACAGAGCCACATTCTCGTACGAAAAGGCAACATGGAAGCGCACAGAACCGCAGGGCCGTCCCAATGGGGAGGCACTAGTCCAGCTGAAAGGCCGAAATGTTGCTCCAAGCCACTAGTACTGCGTAAGGGCATGTGGCCCATTGGCGATCGTCCCATAAGATCGTAATGCTGCTCCACTGATTAACACGAAGCAGCAGGTGTCGGGAGTAAAAGCCATCTGCAGGAGTGGCATACAGATGGCAGTGGCAAAAGGGGAGGAGATACCTGTCAACCAAAAGAAAAGAAAAAGAACAGAATGGCCATCAGAACTACATTCGAACAACTCACTTCAATGATCACACTAAATCCACAGCCATATGCATGCTAGCCCACTCCAAAGGATCATCACCACCCCAAAACCACTTGCGACTCATAACTATCTATATCGAGGTGTAAACACCATCACAAACGAGTGTACCTGTGCATGCGTCTGTGAAAACAGAATCCATCAGATGGGATTGGTAACGTGCATGGACACAAGTGTCTGAGGGCGGGTCGAGACAGGGAGGGCTCAACAAGGCCAGATAGACGATGGTCCCACTATGGCAGCCCTGCATCACATAGCGCAGGGGAGGCGGACAGATTCCAAGAAGCCCTGTACATGGCAAACACTGTATCAAATCATCTGCCCATGCATCCATTCATCATTCCCTCATCCCGTAATGAAAACGCCTGTTTCCATACTCACATAACATGTGCGAATTCCATTGAGTCTGTGCGTTATGCAGCCTGCAAAATCCACTGTGCCCCAGCCCGTAATTCCAGTGTTGTGAAGTAACATGTATTTGGGAACGTCCGGCCTCATCGTCCACTTCGCTATTGCGCATCCCAAACTATTCAAATCAATCATGCATCCTCGCCATGGCCCCTGTCCCAAGGACATTGAACAATAGAACGTTATATTTGCAGTCAGACCTGTGGGCATCTCCTCGCCGCTAGCTGATAACCGAAAGCGCCGCCCTTCGAATTCCTCATTTGCAACATCACGTCGAAAAGGCATCTGTGGCCGCTTGAAATCACAAATTAATCCATCTAGTGCGGCTGTGTGTGAAAATGGCAACTGCCTTCACTCACAAATGGGACGCCCCGGCCGTCGTTGCAACTCGGTACAGTGATGCATGAGGGTCCACCGTTACTCGAGTACTACGTTCCACTGACCCTTCACAAGTCTGTTCGCGACTGCAAAGATTGTATGTGAAACAATGGGACCATAGCCGAATGAACATATCAACCAATGTTACACGGCCATCGGGTACAAATACATGATTGCAATAGCAAGATGCCATTCCTCGAATTGCAGCGTTGTGTGCGGGACGTGCTCGGCCAAAGGGGAGAGCAGCTTGCACAGGTGGAATGAATCACCACAGGTGGAGGCCATACAGCCTGAAAACACATAAATTGCACACCCAGTCTCCTCCCACAACCACACCCACTCCGAAATGCTACCGGCAGGACTCGCGATGTTGGCCCTGGGGGACCTGATAGCACTGCAAGTACTCCAACTCCAAGAAGAAGACGAACACCAACTACAACCGGCCGCACGGAGGAGACGCAGGAGGAGGAGGAGGGCAAGGCAGGGCCAGCAAGGGCCGCCAGCACAGCCACTACCACCACGCAGGCAGCCCGCAATCCCACGCCTCCAAGCACATCCGTTCAACCTCACTGATGAGCAGATCCACACCCTCTACCGTTTGGACCGGGACACCATAGCCGCCATTGTGGACATGACACAGGCTGACCTTGTCAGCATGATAGATAGCCCAACCGCCATCCCACCCCTACTGAAGGTGGTGTCTGTACTCCACTTCCTGGCCACAGGCACCTACCAGCACACAGTCGGACAGTTGCATGGCATTTCTCAGCCACTGTTCTCACGGACACTATTGCAAGTGCTCGATGCCCTCCTGCAGCACGCAGACGACTACATCTCTCTACCACGCTCGGAGCAGGAAATTACCAACACAAAAGTGGGATTCCATGCACTTGCCGGCATACCGGGTTGCCTTGGTGCCATCGACTGCACCCATGTGGAATTGGTCGTCCCACATGCCATGGAGGCCCAGTACCGCAACCGAAAACAATTTCATTCTCTGAATGTACAAATGGTGTGTGACTCCAACAGGATCATTACACATTGTTGTGCCCGATTCCCTGGATCAACCCATGATTCTATGGTCTTGAGGAACTCTACAATACCACGCTACATGGAGCGACACGCAGGGAACAGATCCTGGCTACTCGGTGAGTCTCATTTCATGCATGATGATGTGGGGTATGTGATGCGGCAATGACCTGGCAGGAAGGGGGGGGGTGCGTACGTAGCAATGGCATTCCACATAATTCGTTTATCGTCCACATACAGGTGATGCCGGATATCCACTGAAGAGATGGCTTCTCACACCAGTCCGGAACCCACGGGACCAGCATGAGGAGGACTACAACCATGCCCACTCATGTACCCGTGTAGTAATTGAACAGGCATTCGGCCTACTGAAGACTCGTTTCCGGTGCCTCAGCAGGTCTGCCGGGGCACTCCTGTACCGCCATGAGAAGGTTGCAAAGATGGTGATGGCATGTGTCATGCTACACAACATGTGCGTACGTAGAAATGTGCCCATGCCCCCTGACGCAGAACTGCAAGCACCTGAAGATGGTCATGATGAGGGTGGGGATGTGGCAGCACCTCAAGGAGTCCGCGAGGCACAGGAGGGCCGTGACATTCGTCAGCATCTCATTGATGCATGCTTCTAGCACTCACGCCTGGTGGCTGATACATGGACACGGGACTCGTGGCACTGTGTGTGTCTGGTACATGCACAATATGGACTGTACGCCTATGATGGCCTAGTACACAAAGATCATTGTCCACACATCTCATTGGTTGATCGTGCATTGTTTATGGCATATGTGATATCATGTTGAACACCCTATCGACCCGCCACCCAAGTGAGCCCAACACACCCCCTCCACCCTCCTACCTCCCCCCCGAACACCAGTGTCCAAAGATGCTCATTGTCAGTGGGCAGTCGCTATTGCAAGCCCCCTCTGCGGGTATCAGGGGCACCCCTGCCTGTGGAGCGCAGGTTCCTCCCAGATCTACGTTGGGGGCTGCCCTGGACGGAACTTGCAACGGATGATGTCTCTGCCTGCTCACGTCCATGCATGTCCCTAAGGGTTTGTGAGAGCTCAGTGAGCACACGGCGCACTGCGGCAAGTTCGGCACATACGTCTTTGGACGTCGCATGCAGTTCCCCCCTCAGGCTCTCGGTGCTTCTCTCCATTTGGACTCTCAGGCTCTCGGTGCTACTCTCCATTTGGACTCTCAGGCTCTCGGTGCTACTCTCCATTTGGACTCTCAGGCACTCGGTGCTACTCTCCATTTGTGCCCTTAGTGTCTCTGTACTTCTCTCCATTTCTGCCCTAAGTGTCTCAGTTGATGTTTCTATGTCTGCCTTAGTGCCCCCACATTCATCGGCATGATCCTTGAGGAGCGTGGCCAGTTGCTGCTGTTGCACGATTAACTGGTCGAGGGACTGTTGCCTCTGCTGGGCCATGGCCATTTGCGGTGGTGTCACAGAGTGGCTGTTCGCCTCATGTTGCCCTGCCACAGGGCTTGTGGGGGATGGCCAGTCGTCGTCTTGTGGGTGCCCCTGCGTGGTATCCTCAAGGTGTACGGGATGGGACAGACAGGGGGATTGGGACAGGTCATGGATGGATCTGACTTCGACATCCCCGTCTTCTGTGTCGGAGCATGCTGCCATTAATGGGGTGTCACCTATGGTGCTGCTGCCACTAGAGGCAGTGCCTTCTGTGGCATCCATTGGGGGGACCTGTGGTGCTGCTGTTGTGGGCATGCTGGCTGCTGGGGTGCCTGTTGATGTTCCCTCCTCTGTGCTGCCACCTGATTTGTGCTGCTGCCGTGTCTTGATGCGTGCAGCTGAGGTGGAGGGTCTTTGGCCGTTGGTCTTGGCCCTCTTTGCAGGTGTGCTGGTAGGGGTGTCCTGAAGCTCGTCGTTTGGATCGGACCCTGTGGTGGAGTAAAGGAGGGCGAGCGTTATTAATGGGTCTGTGGGAATTGGAATGGCAATGTATCACATGCATTGGGGTGGTACCTGAGGGTGATTTGGGTCGGGGCCTTGGAGGTGCTTTCATTTGTGTGTGGAGTGAGGGTGCAGTTGTTTGGCAGCCTGCAGTTAGGGTGTGCCTGCTGCACGTGTAGTGGGTGTTTTTGGGGTTTTTAATTATTTATGTATTTATTGTGAGTTTTAAAGTGCGCTATCAGGCCAATGTGTGTGGACGTTCTCCTGGACATGTGTTTCTGTTGCACTATGTGGACACATGGTACTTCACATGATTGGACATTGTGGATTTAGCATTGTTTCATTTGGGCCACCTACCTGATTCTTCGGATGTCTGCACTCCTTTCTCCATCCCTCCGACTCCCTCTATGCTCTCCATTCCAATGGTGGAGGCACAGATTTCTTCCCAGGGGGTCAACTTGATGGGTGATTCCGATCCTCCCCCGGTGGCTGTGGCAATGTTGCGGTTGGCAGAAAGTATGCTACGGACGCGTATCCGCAGGTCGTCCCATCGCTTTCTGCATTGCTGTGGGTTGCGGGGTGCGGTCCCCACCGCACTTACCCGCTGTGCCACCAGGGCCCATATGGCCTTCTTGTTCGCAAGTGCCGTCCTGGTCATTTGCGTGGAGAAGACGGCGGCGGCATTCTCCTGGAGGGTCTCTGTAAGCACGGTGAGTTCCTCACGGGAGAAGTGGACCTGCCGCTTGCGGTCGCACGCTTTCTTCGCTACTTTTCACATTTTTCTTGGTTTCGCTAGGGTGGATGACGGGTTGGGATGTGTCTCAGGGTAGTGTTTTTAGTGGTTGTGTGGATTTTGTGGTTTTATAGGTGTACGGCGTGTTGTTTCCCGTTCCGGGCCCATGTTTTTACTTCCGTTTCCGTATATTTCCGGTCACCGTACTTTCCGGTTGGCGCTCACTGCGGTGTCCGCTAGGATGGGTGGCGGTATTGCACCTAGGGCGCCGTACGGCGGCGGTGTGGGCCGTTTTGGGGTCATTTCCGCCATCGCGGACTTTGCACTTCCGCCATGCCGTGGTGCTCGTGCCCGATGGGTCGGAATGGGCCGCACTTTGCTCCATCGTGCAATGGCGGAAACGCTATTTACGCTGTGGCGGTCCGGTCAGTCACTTTCCGCCAGGGTCGTAATGAGGGCCATTGTTGATGTCTGTCAAGTGTTGTGTGCGTCCCATGCACGATAAGAACTTACAGAATGGATGCAACAAAACCGATTTTGTTAAATCCATTGGACTCTGTAGCTGATGATGCTGGCAGACCTGAAACATATGTTTTGGGCTTGCTACCACTAAGGAGAGCTTTCTCTCTCAGGGCATTTGTCTAGAACTTTCCCTCTGGGGGTTTCCAATCTAGATAAAATGATACGTGTTCATTACTACAGGCTGAAAATGGGGGCAATTTAAGAATAGACGAGATAAGGTAAAGTACATACCAGTTATAAAATATAATCTCAATCAGCGTGCCAAAAATCACCTTTCATGTGGTTTTTAAAGGAGCTGATTCGTGCCAGAGATGTTCTATCGTGTTACTCTAAAACATTTCATCAAAAACTAGAGTTTTTTTTAGACCACTAGAAGTTAATATCCTTTGTGGTGAAATAAAGTTACATGTCTTTTCATAGTTGCGTGCAATCCTATGATGGGGAAACGGTGCTTTAAATGCAGGAGATGAGTCAGAGGGCCAGATTCGGAACCAGGCGCAGTTAGCGTGCTAAACAGCATGCTTCACTAAGCCTTTTCCTGACACCCAGGCACCACGCCTATTCTGAAGTGAGCCTGAGCATCAGGGCAGTGTCTGCAATCCGCCTGTTTATGTGGGGAACGGGCGGATTGCAATCTCGACAGCACCTGTACTTTGCAATCCTATCAAATGTGCTTTGCTAGGTGGTAGGTTGGGCTAGTCGTTTGCCTATATTCAGGGCGCAGGTAGAGGAATGTCTACCCCTGTAATGCATATCAAAAGTTGCCTTTATTTGGGATGAAGCACTTTTGACAAGCATATAACATCTTTATTTTGATTTTTGGAACGCAGAGCACAACACATCACAACCCCCATCTTCGCTGAGCGGTCTGTCAATGAAGCTAAGGCCTTATCAGGGCTGTGACAGGCATGTGGCATACTGTACTGGCCCTTCCTCACAGCAGCGACCCGAAAGACACCAAAGGGGTAACTGATATGGGCACCACTTTTTTGCTTTTGCAAAAGTGGAGGAGTGCCACGAGAATGGTCATCTGAAACCAATGATACCGAAAGTGCAGGTTGCTAGGTTGGTTTTCTGCCGTTCCTAGCAAATGGCGCACTTATTCTGAAAGTGGCGCATTCATTCCGACTGCGCAACAATGCGCCACTTTCAGAATAGAAGTTAAGTACCAAACATTTCGGAAAATGCTTACTACAACGTTTTCGATACTCAAAACCAGGTTCAAATCTGTCCCCGAGAGAGTTACTGCACAGTGTTCCTAGCCGGGTTTTGTTTAACCACTGAACTGGGTTATGATTATACAACAACATTTTTTGAAATATCTCACAAAACAAACATGCTCTTGCAATTCTACTATATCATCTTCAGGAGTTAACAAGCCCCTTTAGGTAAAGGTCTTCAAATGAACCCTTTTGCATACTGGGCCCACTATATATTCTGTACTAATATGTCCAGAACTGATCTACTATAGTGGACATCAGGGAATACTTATAGATGCAGTGTCACTATCCTGCACATCCCTCTTATGAAGTGTACGTGTAGAAGCTGATGACATTCAATTGACTTGACTACTGGCAGAATATGTTGCATCTGGAGTCAACAATATTCCAGTGGGCAAAAATATATCAAATCATGAGGCTCATCTACAGCAAAAAATACAGCAGAGTTAGAGTCCCAAAAACATTTTGGATTTACTATTCCAGTAGAGGCTTTTTATGATATGTGTCTTCATCCGTTTTAGGGAAAGTCCCTATTTCAGTGTCTATGTGATGATTAAAAGTGGATAATGATTATTTTTTCCCTGCAGTATTAATATGGCAACATATCTTGCCTGCCCTCCAGGTTGTTCAGAAAAAAGCGTACTCTCCCTTGGAGTAACCACCAGGAGCGAGTTTCAGGTGATCAGTTGATTCTCGCTGTTCTCCCTTTTAGGTAGGACTGCCATTCTTTTACTCACAAGTACTTTTTACTTTTACTGGTTGTCTGTACTGAGGACCAAAGGTCTCCTCATCTTGCAGCTTCTCTACAACTCAGGTTCGTGCCTTTATTTTCTTTTATTCAGTCAGTATTTGTATGTCCTCATTTGAAGAGTCTTTAAGTAGTGTGATGAGAAGCTGCTGATCTGGTTGATCGAGAAAACTGGAGGCATTGTGTAAGCCATTACAAAGGTGGGCCACACAGCATTTCATAAAGTGTTTTACTGTCACAGTTTGTTAGCATGGTAAATGATTTGTTATTCTGCTACTGAGGGCAGACGGTCCACCCGTTCACCCCAGAGAAAAGGATGGTCGCTGCATGGTTATTTACCCAATTCACACTCACATCATTCCTGTTAAACTACTGCCTAGATGGGTTTGAGAATTGCAAATGACATCTCCAGCATGACAGGGGATCTGTATGTATGCACCTTTGGGATTTATAAAGCTTAAACATAGCTAGGAAGCAACAGAGTACTGTATACAGGGCACTCATCCAGAGGGTTACAGGAAGGGTGCAGGGGCAGCATAGGCACTTGGAATGGATAGGGAAGTAGGGGAAAGGAAACATTCTGGGTGGAGGGAAGTAGGGTTGAGTGGATTGATCAGTGATTAGCAAGATGTTCTTTGAAGCCTACAGTGTTCAGGTCCCTCCTTCCTGAAGAGTAGGATGGAGATGGCCAGTCCTATCAGCATTGGTAACTTGTTCCAAAGACAGGGTGCTCAGCATGAAAAGGTCTGTTTCTTACTTTTTTTCCCTCTTCAAGATTTTTGTTTTCATTCTGGCAATTTAATGGCTTCTGGTGTGTTGGCCTCTGGAGATGGCGAGTTTCACAGCCTGGTAGAATTGTGTTTTGGTTGTGACTGATTTGTAGGTGATGCAGGCTGTCTTGAACCTGATTTCTAAATGGGTTTGAGAATTGCAAGTTACATCTCCAGCATGAAAGGGGTTCTGCATATATTGGATTTATAAAGCATAAACATAGCTAAGAAGCAACAGAGTAGTGTACATAGGGTTCACACCCGGAGGCTTACAGGTAGGGTGTGGGGGGGGCAGATGTAGCTGGAATGGATACGGAAGCAGTGGAAAGGGAACATTCTGGCTGGAGAGAAGTCGGCTTGAGTGAAGTAATCAGTCTTCAGTCCTTCCCTAAGTGTAGTATGGAGAGGGCCAGTCTTAGTCTTATCAGCATTGGTAACTTGTTCCAGAGACAGGGTGATTAGACGGAGATGAGTGAAGGGTTTTGACTAAAGCAATAAAATAGGGGCCTAAACCATGCCATGTCGGAGCTTAAAACATGAAGGACCAGGAGACACAATCAAATGCCTTTTCTCTGTCTTTAAAGGGAGTAAAGTTAAAGGATCATGATATGTTTTTTAAAATGATAACACATTGCATAAAAAACAGGGTTTAGAAATAGCATATTTGTGCCATTAAACCTTGACTGGTTTTCGTAAACAGGATAAGACAAGTGTCCAAACAATTAGAGAGATTGTTTGCGAAAAAGATTGGAGTCCAAGTTAATAAGAGAAATAAGAGCATTATTTTTCATTATAAGATTTGTATCCAGCTTGGGAACAAGTACATCTTCACAGAAAAAGCCTGTACCCTTACCTAAATCAACACAATGAGAATATAACTGAAATAAAAAAGGAGATATTCATTTTAAAAAGTTGCATCAAAATCACTCGAGAGGCCATTAGGTCCCAGGGCCTTGCCAAACCTAAGACTGGAAATGGATTTTTTAAATGTCCAGAGCAGTAATTGGAACTTGAAGGAATGATGAGTCTAAAGACTTAGATACAATGTGTATCACTTTAGAGAAGTACACTAGCCATATGATCAGGTGATGAGAAAAAGTCTGGGCTATACAGATGTTGTCAAAAAGTAAAGAAAGCGTGGGTAATATCAGAATTAGAAGATAAAAACTATTTAAAATTCTCCCAATTCTGGATTTCTCCTTCCTATGTTTAAGAAAGGAAGCAAGTAATATGCCAGCTTGATTAGAGCCACCATAGTATTTAGCCTTGATTCTTAATAATGTTCAACAATCTTTATCAGTAGACATTTTACTAAAGTGTGTACATTTGGCAATAAAACTCAGTAAGGGTGATATTGGATGGCTTATTCTAAAAGGAAATTTCAAGAGATTAAATAGTTTGTAAAGAACTGTTTCTTAACTTTTTTTTAATGAGCAACAAATGTAATAATGTGTCCGCTTAGTGCTGTCTAAAGGTATTCAAGTATTATGCATGGAAGTATCTTCACATGGAACATTAGCAAATAATTAGTAATACAATCAATCAATTAAGCAGAGTGGAATTAAAGTGTCTCTATTATTGAGTCAGAGGGAATTATTCTATTCAAATACAGAAATTACCAGAGCATGATCAGAAAAAACAAGTGAACCAATTTCAGAAGTGTTGAGAGAGAAAATACAATTTTTGTTAGAAAATACATAGCCAATATGTGAAAAAGACATACGAGGTCAAGAAAGAAATGTATATTCTCATAGTTCTGGATTACAAATTGCCAAATATATGCCAAGCTAAATTCATTAAAAAAGTTTAATAATTTGTTCCAGGTTTTGGAATTAACTCATCTAGCAAAGGAGTTGATGAGAAACAAATCTGGCCCTCTCAAAATGGCTTAAAGGTTCATTCTCATCCACTCTAAAATGGGTTTCTTTGATACATACAATATCAGATTTAAAGGTGGATAGATGAAGCACCATATGTAGGCATTCAGTAGGATGGTTAATACCCTTGACATTCCAAGAACATATTTTAACAGTCATAGCATGGGAATTGGTAAGAATATTAGACTAGCTAATTTATTTACAAAGAAAAATATGTGCAATATCTAAAGATGGGCTGTTTAAAATTCACTATGAAAACTCTGCAACTGTAAGCAAAATGTAATAGCATGTAAAAGCTTACACAACCTAGAGGGAAACTACATAAGGAGGGCAAGGGAGGAAAGATTCCATGAAACTAAACCAGACAAATTTGTAAAAAATAATTGCAGAAAGACAACAAAAACACCAAAAATACAGCAGTTAGGGTAGGCAGAGGAGAAATACAACCCTCCTATCTCAATCCCCACATGCAGACCACAGTAGAATTACATGATATTGTGAACATTCAAGATAACAGGAAATATAATATAGCACAATACACACAAATTCACTCTTTAAGAAGTGAGTGTACTTTTCCTCTGACCATGCACCACACCAAAAGGACAAAGTATATTAACAAATAAGGCCACACAATTATATATGGCAAAATTAAGCAAGAATATGCTGAGGAGACCAACATCCACCCTATCCTTAAGCAGTAAGATTGGTTAAAGTTACCTCAATAAACATATTTGGAGAGCAAGACCTATTTTGAGTTATTCATGTTAGTGGTAGGGTCAGCTAGAGTTAGGTTGGACTAAGGGCAAATAATACTTTTTGACTTCCTGATGACCGACGAGCACCTTTAGTTAATTTAGATAAGCGGTTGATCCTTTTAGTAATAGGAAGAGATAGGTCTTTTGCTTTATATTTTCATTAAAGAACGGTAGCATGTCCTCAATGTGTCTGACTCCTTCTTCCGACCCACCATAATTCCTTAATATATGTAGATCAGGATCAGGTTTATAAAAAGAGGTAATGATACTAATAGGAAGCAGAGGGTTCACTGATGAGGTCTCAAACAAACTCTGCCTCTGCAGATGGGGAAGGTGGGATTATGCTAGGAACTTCTACTAGCACATCCTGTGTATGTTATGGGCAACAAGCCCACCCTACACGACTGCTCCAACAACATAAAGCCCCCACAGCAATTAGACAGTCTGATGCCAGAACATCAATGAAGGTGCCCAAAGTTGAGACATGCTGTCATCTCTGAGCAGGAGAGCATCCCCTACCCACCATTGTAGGACTACATTGGATCTGATGACTATATAGTCTGAATCTAAGTCAATAAGTGTGGACCTTTGTGAAATAATATATTGTAGTACAAATAGAAGACGTTGCTCTGCTGATTGAGTTGCTGGGTCACCAAGATGTTTTGTTTATGAATCCTAACATTCAATTACATCATTGTTGATGACATGGCCATTCACAGAAGCACACGTGGAATAATATTTATAGGATTTATGTATGGTATGTGTGGGAATTATAAAGCACAGACCAAGCTAGCACACAACAGAGAACTGTAAATAGTGGGTGTGCACAGGGGTTAGCAGTAAAGGTGTGGGATACCAGAACAGCCTGAATGCATAGAGAGAGAAGGAAAAAGGGGAGCTCCAGATGGGGAGAATTAGGGTTGAGTGGAGCAATCAGAGATTGACTAGATGTTTTTGAAGAGCAGGGTCTTCAGGTCCTTCCTGAAGTGTAGTTTGGAGGGTGCCAGTCTTAGAGATAGGTTATGGTGAAGGAAACGGCCTGTTTTCTGTTTTCTTCCCTCTTGCTGCTCTTTGTTCCCATCCTGGCAATATTGTGGCTTCTGGTGGTGCACTGCCATGAGGAGAGGGTGAGTTTTGGGCCAGTAAGAGTAAATTCCACCGCTGAAAGATCAGTGTAATATTCATTTGAAATCATCCCTAATAATATCTTGTGTACCTCTACATTTACTTTTGATAGTAAGCTCTATTCAGGACCACACATCTGTTTTTACTCTGGTTTGTAATGATACTGTATATTGGGAGAGGCCTGAGCAGCAGGCCGCTGAATCCATATGATGTTGCGGCTTCCCAATGAAATACTGGTTTATTTTGAACCTTTTTCTTATATATTTATTTGGATTTATAAAGTGCTTATGCCGAAGTGCTATACATAAGTTACAAAGCAGGATAGAAATGTGAGAGACAAATGCCAATCAACATGAAGTAACAATCTTAATGTGTACAGGTGGAGAGAAGATGGGTTTTGAGGGAAGAGCCAAAATAGACAAGAGTTAGAGCAGAACGAACACTACCAGGAAGAGAATTCCAGAGGTCAGGAGCAAGGAGGAAAACAAAGCCAAAATGGACTGGGCACATGGTTCAGGAAACAGTTACTAAGAAAGGTGAAAATTAACAAAGGGATAGAGGAGAAGAATACACCACAATAAGTAAGGAGAGATAAGGGGGAGCCAATTCCAGGATACATTTGAAAAAATTACAGAGCTTGCAAAACCTGTGTTATGCATCTGTACTGTTGTATACCTCTGTAAAGCACTCAGTTGCTTCCCGAAGCTAGATCCGTGCTAAATATATACCATTATAATAATAATAATTATTATTATTAGTAATAATAATAATAATAATAATAATAATAATAAACACATTTGAAGATGGGGTGAAAAGGGAAGCCATACAAGAGAAGCTAAGGGAGGTGAAATAGAACAACTAGTTTGGAGCTGAAAGGGACTATGAATAGTAAGATTTAAAGTCGAATTCCAATGAGAGAGACCATAGACCAGACCAAGGCGAAACACAGAGCAATAGTTGAGCCGAGAAAAGATTAAACTGAGAATAACGGTATAAGTAGCTGAGAAAATTAGAAGAGTACAAATCTTTTAGATATTGCAAAGTTCCTAATGGCAAGAATGAGAAAAAGAGGTGATTTGAGAGGGGAAAGAGAGAGATTAAAAACAACACCTAGATTATGAGCAAAGGATGAGAACGAGAGAGGGCAAGGTTGATAATAAATATAAGGAAGAGAGGAATGCGATGGTGAGGCAACAGGGAAAAACAGCAGCTCAATCATTGAAGAAATAAGATGGAGAGTATACACAAGCTTCCAGGACTTGATGGCAGACAGTCTTTCATTCTACTACTGATCCCATGGGAGTAGTTATTTCCTCTTGCACACGTATATTGTATTTATGAAATATGTGTTATACTTTTCTCAAAATTTGGAAATGTCTGAACCCGAATCTAAAAGGCCCTCAATCTACTCACTTGTTTCGTTGACCAATGGCATTATCCAGTGAATTTAAAACTTTTCCATTGGGAGTTTCTAGAGTTGCAGTCTGCTTTATCTCTCTTTTGCTCCTCCCTCCCTGGTTTTTGATCTCTCTTGGATTGTGAGGTCTGTGCCTTGGAAGCATAGTCTTCATCGCTCTATCTTTGTTATAGCGCTTTGATGTCATACCAATGACATAACATTATTCATTAAACTGTGTTCTATCCCTGAGAAGAAACATAATTGTAACTCTAATTTGAACTCCATCAGGCCCCTTGTCTAGGGGCTAACAACCTCTCTATGGTCATAGTATCTTGGAATGTAGCCGGCCTTGGAACAAGGCTAAAGGATTTCTGATTGTATGCTTTTTTCTTTTAGATCAAATGGACATTCTGTTACTTAAGTAGACATGGGCTCTCGACACGATACATTTGGCGTGCTTTGAGGTCTACACATCCAGGGCTGCGACGTCAGCTCGTGGCAGTGAGTTGTCTTGATATTGGGCAAAATCTTCCTCGGGGCCAGCCCTTTGAGAGCAAAAATACCCAATTCAGCCCAAAATACAGGTTCTATTGTGCTGAGCAGTGATCTCATGCAAGTGACAAATGACACCCTCAAAGTGTTATTAGCATATTTATTCTAAGCAGTGAATTTCATATACATTTGGGATTCAAGTTACAGAATATTACAAAGCATAACACTTAGAGCAATGCAAAATATAGTGAAACATGGAACTTAGATAAACATAGAGAAACATAGAGAAATATAGAGAAACATAGAGAAACACAGTCTTACGTCCCTTAATCTCAGCACTGGGGAGACCTTGGGCCCTCATAAGCTAGCTGTAAACAAGCCCCGCTCAGAGGACAATGCTGAAGGACACCGTATGAGCCAATGCCGGGCACCTGTTTCTGCACGAATCAAGTCCACAGGCGATCTCCCCCTGATCCATGTGTGCATGGATATTTTATAACTTCTTGCTGTCAGTCACCATGACGCACAGTTCCAGAACTTTCCCTGTGCAACTGGCTCATGGAAAAAACCCAGCTCTCTCTGAGATGCTCCCTGCTCGCTCCTACCCCCTCCCTTGTTCCCATCTGCGCTGGCTGAGGAATGTCTTATCAGTACCTTCCCAGAGAAAAGGAAGATTAGCTTGGAGCCAGGGCTAACGTTAGTGAGGCTGAATATTCTAAGGGAAGCAGGGATGTATTAACCCCATCTGCAAGCTCTAAAAGGCATGCACTCATAGCTTAGTGTTTATAGCGCTTAAGACTGGCTATCTAAGCGCTATATAGGTGCCATGATGTTCCAAACACTCCAAAAACCTATTAGCTACATAGCTGGGGGCCCTCCCTGCCTGTCATATTCCTTGTAGCTCACTACTGCATAATGGAAGTGCTACAACAGACTACTGTCAGCATTTTTAGCACATACCTTGAATACACTATTGGCTTTCAGCGGCTAATGCTGTCATCTAAAGCCCTGATTGGCAAGGTTGCAATTTCGTGTATCACTACATTCCACCCCTATTCAACGTGTGTGCGACAAAATGCTGACTAATACCTATCAATATAGTATTTAGTGCAGCGATAAAGACCTTGGGGCTTTGCAAGAGGTTTAAGCAAACTATCTTATAGCGGTTAGTTAGCGTGGCATGCAAGGTAAAACACTACCTAAACAAAAATGTACACAAAGTGAACAGTGACATATACCCTTGCCAAAACCTGGCCTACACAAAAATGTACACAAAGTGAACATGGACATTTACTCTAGCCAAAACCTGGCCTACACAAAAATACCTACACAAAGTGAACATGGACATTTACTCTAGCCAAAACCTGGCCTACACAAAAATACCTAAATCAATTTTGTATAACTGATTGTCAGTTAAAAAGCAGCATGCAGTTAAAATGTCAAGGCAATCCAGTGTAGTCTAATCTACAATGCACTATTGCATTTATGTATGGTTACCAATTCTAAAACCTGGCAGCCTTTCACCCTAAGGGCCTACCCTCCCCCTGATCCCAGGGCATTCAAGCGTGACTATGGGCTGTGTGACTAGACACTTCCCCCAGGTAGGTGGAACCCAACCAGAAACCATCTAATTTCGTGAACAAGGTGAACCCATGGGCACCAGGTTGTCTAAATAAAAACAATTCTACTAATTTACATCAAAGCATGGCATGTGTTATTCATGCAATCAAAAGCAAGCAATTCAATCCATATGTATGCTGGTAACTGTAGCTCTGCGTGCCAGTGTGTGGAGGATGGTCGCCCCCACCCAGTAAAAAGCCAACACCTGCTGATTTAACAATGTTTGCCATACAATGCATTGTGTGTATTTAGCAGTCTTGTTGACCTGCCCTATGGCAGACAAAAATGTCTTCATGTCTAAAATTCTGTTATCTTCAATTGGCTGTCAATACTTGTAGCAGTGCTGGGCATATCAATGGGCCCCACTAGGCCAGAAGTTCTATAGCAGAGCTGGCATCAGAACCCATAGTGGCTAGCTTATAGTGCACAGTTTCTATGTCACAAGCATATAAAGCTCCTGCAATTAATGAATCTAGCTCCCTAGCTACGCGCACTCTAGTGATGGGCCATAGAAATGGACTCCATTTGTAGCAGCTTGGTAGTACTAAGGAAACATTGCCTCATGATAAATCTATGTCTAAGTGTAGCACTGTAATAATGAAGGTGTGCATTACCAGTCTACAATTTACATGTTGTCTTACTACTGGAAAATCTAACAGGTTCACAGTGTCTACCTTCTGTGACTTGGAGAATACCCTTCTTCAAGTGGGATATCTACCATATACAATATTAACTTTAGCCACAAACACCATACTACTATCCGGCAGTGGCTGTTTCATCACACCATGGAAAAAATTCATTTAGTCAAGTTATAGTTCATAAGATCTTGGCGAGAACACTCGCTGCAGTTCTTGGTCAGAAAAACATCACATTAGACAAATTAAACAAATGGTATCCATTCAGTGACAAAAGATGCCTGACAATGTGCCAGGCCAGTACTCTAGCAATTCCATGTGGATACTCATTTGCAGCGCTTTTCCAAAGAATTATTCCAAATGTTTACAATCAAAAGGTGACTCTTTGCATTAGTGTGCTGGAGACAGCTGTCCCCACAAAAACATGAAACTGGTTGGTTTAACAAAAAACCGTGTCACACTCTGTGTCATAAAATCAAACATCAAGTCAGTCATGGTTTCATTTACCTGCCTTAAGCTGGCTGTAAAAGTATCCAGTGTTTCAAAGATTACCATTTCAAATTATAGCTCATACACTTGGCAGCATTACTTCAATTAAGAATCTTAACCTACGCACAGGTGACTTTGATGTGCGCACTCATCTTATCTCAAAATAAATTACACTCCTGCTTGCATAATTCTGCTGCCCCAACAGTTCATAAATCATTCTCCTGCCTACGTGCAATGTAGAATATTTTTTTTTTTTTCAAAAAACAAAACATCTCTGGTTAAAGCCATTCAGTTGGAAGAGTAAAACCATTTGGTTTTTTCAGATTCATCTCAACAGTGCATTTAAAAACCATTTTTCAATGTGTTAGCATTCAATTGCTGTGTCACACAGCTGTATGTGGTGCCTGATGTTACAGTCCACAATTCATTGTCCATAGTCCTTTAAACAAGAAAGGGCAAAACATGTCATTTAAATGTGTAGCATCAAATACTTGATAATTAGCCAAGTCTGCACCGTGCCAGTTCAGCAAAAGTTATTACTCTGTTGGACACTATTCGCAGGTTACAGCATTGAGTGCGGTGCAGGGCACGTTAAAGTTGAAATAGCATGTCGCAGTGGCTCGCTTTCTCTGAGAATGCGTCTGACCCTTCTTTGATCAGTGTCACCCACAAACTGCATATTATCTTCCTATATTATGAAATGTCTTGTCGTGCTTTGCCTAGGCAAAATACAAACAGAAATGTTAGGATGTCATCAAAACTTCAATATCAGCGTTATCCACCCCTTCCCATAATACCACCCCCATCTTCAAAAAGTCTCATCAGGTAACTACACACTTTGTCATTGCTACTGCAATTATTTATCACCTTTCTGCATGTTTCTGGGGGCTTATTTACACTCAACCATACGGGGTGTAACTGCCTAATCACAAACTCATTTGTGCAATGCAATCATAGCTGGTCAATGGTACTTCAGACTGATCTGTGCTTTTACAAAGCCATATAGTAAGTACCCAGGTCGCACAATGCTTTTCTTTTTCACCAAAGCGATCACCAATGCCAGGCGCCAACTTGCTTCCAGTGTCTCATGATCTTGGTTTAGGTTGCCCTGCTGGCATCACTCCATTTTTCAAAGGTAAAGTCTTTCAGTATTTATCTTTCTTTTCTTAGCAGTGTCTTTTCAAGCCTCTGGTTTTTTCACTTGTCATTTTTTTTTTCAAAGGGCGTTTGCTGTTTTTTGAACCACTCCTTTGAGTGCGATAGTCTGAGTCAGTTTCTTTTGTTGCTTCAACAAATCATTCATTCTTGCACTAAGCCGTGTGGCTTCTGGATCATGGCTAATGTGCAGTGTTCATGTTGTACTTCAAAGCCCCGCTCTGCATGTTGTCTCTTGCAAAACGGCTAAGCACTTTTGTCAGTTTTGCTTCCATCTGGAAGGCCATAATGTCTTTGTCAGTTACTCCATCCCTGGCAATGTAGCTTGCAGTTTGCCAGATGTGTATTTTCTCTTCTCAAAGCGCCTAGAGGTTTCTTCTCCAGTGCACAGCGCTTTACTTCAGTTCACATCACATGGAGCATTGGAATGCAGCTTGCACAGCAATAGCGCTTTACTTCACTTCACATCACATCACATGGGAATGCGGTTTGCACAGTAATGTCTGTTGGAATGGGCAGCTGTCTTTTCTTGGCCCATTCACAGATGCATAGGTAAATGTTCAGATGTGATGTGCCCGTCTGCCATCCTGCATGAAGCCTTTGCTCCGTACCACAGTTTACTAGGCAAATTCTTTACTTTTTGAACAGCTCTCTGTTTTTGCTCCCCCTTCCTCAGGAATGCAGGCATGTTTATCTTTCGTGTGCACCTGGCAGCGCCATTAGCACGCAGCTTATCTCTTTTGCCTATAACTCTTATACTGTGGCGGCTTCACTCGTTTCAGACAATTCATCCAGATTAACTCTTTCTTGTACTGTTTCTGCTTTTGTTTGCCTTCACGCACCTCGCCCAAGACAGCTTCAAGGCACAAGCTCTGCACACACAGCAAGACTCTTGTTTTCAAAAGCGGCACTTTTCTTATCATTTTTCTACTCCATGTAATTTTGCAAAATGTCAAAGCGTCTTTTTTTTTCTTGTAATGTGCGATCTTTCAAGAGAACTCACAACCCATTAAATCTTTGTGCTATCTTATCACACACAGATGTTTCATTCTGTTGTACCATTGCCAAACTATAACCACTCAGTTCAGTGCATTTAAAAAATAAAAATGCCATATTTAGTGCAGCTCCCTGCACGTTTTTTTTTCTGCAAGAACAACCCACACTCTATTGCTTGTGGGCTGTTTAATGTGTCAACAACATTTTTCCCCATGTATCACAGTCAACAGGTCACTATTTCCAAAGCATACATCACTAATGAGGCAACAGCACAAATCCATGGCATAGCATGGGGACAGTCAAAAATACTCCAGGGGCAATTTAGAAAAATATAAATTGTTTTTCCCCCCAACCATTGCAAGCTGGTTCTGCAATTTCAAATCAGTACACAAAAATCGAAAATCCAAATAACATTCACTCACTTTCCTTTTAAGTGAGTCTCTCACCCAATATAAGCATGGCACAGCCTAAAATGCAATATAACCATTTTAGTGTGTTTCCTTTAAACAGAATTTGCCACCATTAGCACATGGAATTTTACAGTTGCCAAAAGAAAGAAAAAACTCTTTAGGCTCTCAGCACAGATGTTACTCATTCTCCTAAGCATGGCTCATTCCCCTTCCTCATTATTCAGGAATGCCAACCCTTCAAAAGCATATATCAAAAAAGACGAACCTTCGCCTCCGAACATTACAGCCCCCACTCGCTAGCACACTGGGGCTGAGTCAATGGTTAAATCACTATTCACAATTTGCATGTCAAATCCCTGCAATTATTTTTTTTTTCCTGCCCTCATGACAGAATAGAGATGAGAACTCCGTCTCATTATGCATTCCAAATTACAACTTTAAACTTGGGAAACCACATGATAAAATTCTTTTTCTAATTGAGCATACATCTTTCTTACCCATTCATCGGAGTGCTTTAAACAAAGCCATTTCCCGCTCGTTTATTGCCTTGTACTCCCTGGCACCAATCCCATGCAATGAGTCAGTCACGACTGATTTACTGAAGGGAGTCTTAACCACACAAGCTATCGGCCACGGCAAGCCGACACAACATTGCTGCCTTTTGAAGTCTCAGAGCTGCAGTGAGACCATCAAGGAAATGCGACAGCCTGCTCCCCACTCTACACTGTGTTCTCTCACACCATTTGTCATGTCAGCATGGCACTGCTCTTCACAATCCCACAAAGCTGCCACCAAATGTCTTGATATTGGGCAAAATCTTCCTCGGGGCCAGCCCTTTGAGAGCAAAAATACCCAATTCAGCCCAAAATACAGGTTCTATTGTGCTGAGCAGTGATCTCATGCAAGTGACAAATGACACCCTCAAAGTGTTATTAGCATATTTATTCTAAGCAGTGAATTTCATATACATTTGGGATTCAAGTTACAGAATATTACAAAGCATAACACTTAGAGCAATGCAAAATATAGTGAAACATGGAACTTAGATAAACATAGAGAAACATAGAGAAATATAGAGAAACATAGAGAAACACAGTCTTACGTCCCTTAATCTCAGCACTGGGGAGACCTTGGGCCCTCATAAGCTAGCTGTAAACAAGCCCCGCTCAGAGGACAATGCTGAAGGACACCGTATGAGCCAATGCCGGGCACCTGTTTCTGCACGAATCAAGTCCACAGGCGATCTCCCCCTGATCCATGTGTGCATGGATATTTTATAACTTCTTGCTGTCAGTCACCATGACGCACAGTTCCAGAACTTTCCCTGTGCAACTGGCTCATGGAAAAAACCCAGCTCTCTCTGAGATGCTCCCTGCTCGCTCCTACCCCCTCCCTTGTTCCCATCTGCGCTGGCTGAGGAATGTCTTATCAGTACCTTCCCAGAGAAAAGGAAGATTAGCTTGGAGCCAGGGCTAACGTTAGTGAGGCTGAATATTCTAAGGGAAGCAGGGATGTATTAACCCCATCTGCAAGCTCTAAAAGGCATGCACTCATAGCTTAGTGTTTATAGCGCTTAAGACTGGCTATCTAAGCGCTATATAGGTGCCATGATGTTCCAAACACTCCAAAAACCTATTAGCTACATAGCTGGGGGCCCTCCCTGCCTGTCATATTCCTTGTAGCTCACTACTGCATAATGGAAGTGCTACAACAGACTACTGTCAGCATTTTTAGCACATACCTTGAATACACTATTGGCTTTCAGCGGCTAATGCTGTCATCTAAAGCCCTGATTGGCAAGGTTGCAATTTCGTGTATCACTACATGAGTAACTGCTACAATCCCTCACTTTTTACAGTGCTCTATGAACTAGTATTGGAGGCAAGCACAGCAGCCGGGGATGGGTATGGGTGGAAGCATCACTCCTTGTGGGTGATGAACAAAGCAGCAAATGTCAAAGACCAAGTCAGACGTTTCGGCAGTACACTGAAGGAAATGTGTTGCATGCTTGCTAAAGGATAGCAAATTCTAGTACCCATCTAGACAACAGCACCTTCTTTCTCTTTCTATGCTCAACTGCTGAGGGCTTTTCAATATAACCATGCGTTCTGTGTGTGCCGTCTCTAGCATCTCCGTGCATCTCATTTAACTGATCACAAGAATTACAGAAGAGGGATCCATAGTAACAGAAGAAGGCACTTAATCAGTTGTATCTCTGATGAATTGATGCAATTAACTCAAAAGGCATGGCTGTGTGATTTTCTTCAACAGGGCTCCATAATAAACCTCAGTAAGGCTCTTGTTTAATTTTATTTAGGATGTGCTGTGGAAGGGTGGGCAAAACTATACACTTTATTATGTGCCTTGTCATTTCACTTCCTATGTAAGGGGTACAAGCTGGGCTATAATCAGACATTGCTCCCTACTTGGATTCAAATGATTTTTCAGGGGAGTAAAAAAGTAATTAGCTTTGCCAATAGGGATATGTTCTGCTTATTAAAAGATGTCCTTTCCCCATTAAATTCCTTTTAATGAAGCAATGATATGTTCATTATTTCCTGTTTTGTTAGGCACATTTTCCTTGTTTAGGGAGTAAAAATGCATGGTGCATGGTGTCTCTTAGCGCTAAGGCTGGTGTTATCACTACCCACAGGAGAACGTAATGTGGATAGTAAGAAGAGGCTCAGGAATTTTGGATCATAATATTCTAAGGTGCAGTTATTCTGATGCAATTATCATCCTTACACAAATGATTAGAAGCATGTTATCCTGGCCCTTGAATTACTTCATTAAAGTGGCATTTGAACTCCTTTCAGCATGTTTTTGACACATTGCTTTTAATTGCCATTAATCCATTGGCAAATGTATTTTGTCTGAGTTTCTTGACAGCCACATCAGCTATGACAAGAGATATTTGTGTTTTGTAATACAAATAAGTGATTTTGCAGTGCATAAAACTTAAAGGCCCTCATTACGACTTGAGGCAGTATCCCGGCGTAAATCCACCAGAATACTGCCCAAATGAATTACTGTTATTGCCACTTGGACCGGAGGAATTTCCGCCAGATTACAACTGGTGGTGGCAGTGTAATTCCCATTCATATTGAGTCCATGTTGAGTCCATTGGACTCAATGTGGCGTTTTTGATGGAATTACTGCAGCGGAAATTCCAACTATTTTGGCGTTGAGTCGTACGATTTACCTCCAGGATTTTCCTGGAGGCAAATCCTCCACTCCAGGTCCGAAATTATAATTTGGCATAGTGGTAAAGTTGGCGGTCATGGAGTTATCGCCAACTTTACCACTTACCGCCAAACCCACAATGAGGCCCATAATGAGGCGCGCACCAGGAAGAAGCACCGGTAAAGCACCGCTTTGCACCGGACTCCAAGCGTTGGATTTGCTGTTTTTGAGTAGTTTTTCTGCTGATAATACATCTATTCTATCTGAAGCCCCGCCCTCATTGAGGCGTTGTTATTTAAACAGGAAGTTGCGCGCACCAGCGTGTATGCACCAGGAAGAAGCACGGGTGAAGCACCGCTTTGCACCAGACTCCGAGCGTTGGATTTGCTGTTTTCAAGTTGTTTTTCTGCTGGTACCCGGATTTCCTTACTCAAGTGACTTTTGGACACTAGTTTACACTAAGTTTCTTTTACTTATACTTTTCTTATAGATAATACAGCTATTCTATCTGAAGCCCCGCCCTCATTGAGGTGTTGTTATTTAAACAGGAAGTTGCACGCACCAGCGCGCGTGCACCAGGAAGAAGCACCGGTGGCACACCGCACGATGCCGCGGCGAAGCACCGGTGAAGCACCTCTTTGCCGCTTCGCCACAGCGTCGTGCAGTGCGACACCGGTGCTTATCACTCTCTGTTCGTTAATGCTTCTTGTTTTCTCGTCGGAGTGAGAAGCGTTGTGTGAGCGGCACCTTTCAAGTGACTGTTCTCACGTTCTGAGCCATTATTGGAGTGTATTTCGTTGGGTGAGCTGTTAAGGGCAAAAGCGCATAATTGATTGTTGACTTTCTCTAATTATTGTTGAGTGAGAAACGCTGTGTGAGTTGTCTATTTTTTTAAAGCACTGCAGCCAGTGTATTGCCCTCCTGTTGTCAGGCATGAAACCCCCCTACTACACGCTACGGACAGATATGCCTGTGCAACTTTCTAGCCCCAATATGAGTTTGATGGGTGAAAAGAAACGTACAACCTCACACAAAAGCTTTTTCTCTGCAAAAAATGGTTCTACCCCGAAACGCTTACCGGCTATAGCCAATACTGTTGTTCCTAAATCCCTAAAGGATGTGGGTGCTACAGACATACGTGGGTCATTTCCAGTTACTGTGGAAAGAGTGGCTGACACGCCCGCTCCTACTGCCTGTTCTGCAAAACATGCACTGACTGTTAGTGTGGGCACAGGAATGGATGGTGCTTGTGATGTACAAACGGCGCATAAATCCATTTGTAAATGCACTCTCTCTAATAATATGGTGGGACGAGGGGCCTCAGCTATCTCGGTCGCTACTTCAATCAGTAGGAGTTTTGTTATTTCTTCCGCCGATGCTGCGGTGATTGATCTTGACTCAATGCACACTGACTATTCTGCACAAACCATTTCTGAGAAGCTATTCTTCTCGCCAAATATGTGTCCTGTTCTTAGCCCTGCAAAGTCCAATATCTCCTCCTCCTTTTTGTTACCCACACCAAGGCAAGTAAGGCAGGGAGAACACAGGTCGCCCTCTCCCAGAGACAACAGAGTGGTGAATCTGGCCTCTGAAGCCATGAACACCACTTTGAGCACATTAGTGAAATTATTTGAATCACTAAATGATAAAATCTCGGCCCAAAGCATGCAGATATCTTCTATTATGGCCTGGCAAGTGCTGTCTCGAGGCTCGGGGGATAATGAACATGGTAGTCGAGAGACCAGAGCGCTAACCCCAATAAGAGTCCCTCATATCGACAGAGCTACCTCTCCCATAACTAAACATCCTTCCATTCAATTTTATGAACCATGCCCAATGTTAAAAGAGGCTTCGGCTGTTCCCCTTTTCTCTGAAGTAATCAGCGATCCCGTTGCGTCTGGCAATGAGGGGGTTGACAGCGCCCCTCAGTTGCCTATTCACTCGGAGAGGCAAATATACACCATATTTGCCAAACCGTTTAAAGGGGTAATTGGTTGCCCAAAGAAAGGGGTCTTTGCCTCGTATAACATTGAGAGTAACACAGCGGACAATCCGAAGCCTAAATCTAAGAACGTTAAAGCCAAGAAAAACGTGTCCACTGGCTCTACAAAGCAATTTATTAGAGGCTTGAACACTCCAATCAAAATTGCCTCTACAGCTTCAGCGGCAATTGTGAAAGAAAAGCTGGGGTTGTCAAAAGCCATACCTCCCACGGAGCCATATGCCCCTTTGGACAACCTTGTGAAGGCCATTCAGCTTAATTCTAACACTATCTCAAACTTTCCCATGCAAGAAAGGCCAGCAGCCTTCTCTTCGGCGCCTAAGACTAACACGCCTTCCTTGGGAGTGGGTAATAGGCGAGAAGAAATTAGAAGAGAAGTTGATGCATATATGGCTAAGTTTGTTCAGTTGCCTTCCATAGGTCCTCCCAATCCTATGCGCAAAGGTGTGTCCTTCTGTGACAAGGGGCCGTCTATCGCACCCTCAAAATCGAATGTGAAGCCCTCAAATGACTTTAAGGGACAGACAAAGATGGCGTAAAGACAAAATCCTCCTCCAGATGCGCCCTTTGAGGAATGTCGCAACCATTTTCAGGCAGTGGTCAGGGATTTAAACATCTTGTGACAATCTCGACATGATTCTTTTGAAGCCAGGGGGGACGAGATTGCTCGGTTACTACAATCCTTGCTTCCTAAACAGCAAGCAAAAACTCTAATGCCTGAAGTGACACAAGTTCGTAAGCAACCCTTGAAAACCCCAGTGCCGATTTCTAATCAAGACACCTATGCTAACACGTTAATACTTGGGTGCCGCCCTGCCCCGCACCCTCAATACGTACTCAACAGACATAGTGTGTTGGAAATATTTCCTGATGTGAAAGAACTTGAGGACATAGGAACAGCTGATATTGCTCAAGTTGAATTTATGAATGAAACCATTCTAACCACTATCTGTCTTAAATTACGTTTGAGGCTGGTGCGGAACATCATTTGGGATGCCAAGAACCAACTGTTTGACCTGGGCTTTGTCCAGCTGCTGGGTCCTACCCTCAGCACTGAGGCTGACAAATGCACACCGTCCAAGTCAATTCTAACTAATGGTGTGGTGCGTGATCAACCCATGCTATCCAAATGTGTTTGCAATTGCGAGACACAAAGTTAACTAACGCTGCAGTGTGAGTCCGATTTGATAAAGTTTGCCTCGTGGAATACATGTGGGCATTCCCATTTGTTTAATAATCCTAACTCTAAACTAAGTAACTATGATATCATCTTTCTGCAAGAAACTTGGTTGACCCTGTCTCCGGTTTGGCATGATCATATCATGCACTTTACACCAGCTTTGCAAGGGGCTAAGGGTCGTCCCACAGCGGGTTTGATTACGTGCATCAAAATTGGCTCTGATCTTAAAATGATTGCCGCTCGTTCACCAAATCCCTATATGCAATTGACTTTAATATCAGTTGGCCTTGCCCTGTACGCGTTGGTTAACATTTATTGGTTTTGTTATTTGTTATTATGATACCAGATAGTGTTTATTTGGTGTTGGCTGGTGATCTTAATTTGCATTTGTTTGTTCCTGGCAAAGTTGGTGAATCTATCAGGCAAGCACAGTGGAAACATTTAATGTCGTCCCGTGGTTTAATCATGCTCAACGGGTCTCGGGTATCATGTGGGTGATAGCCCCCCAAATTTTACTTGGCAGCATGGGCAGGTTGGAGCTATTATTGATTATATGTATGTTGATTCGAATTTAATGTCCCAGGTAAATGATTTTCAGATAGTTCCTGCTGCAGACAGTGATCACAACATATTAGACAGTTCCTGGCACTCTATGCGTAGAGAGCAGTCAAATTCTTTGATGAAATACTCCGGAACTGTGAGTGCAAATCCTCAGATAAATCGGATCAAATGGTCTGAAGAAAACCTTATCCAATTTGCGAATTCCCTTACATCTGTCTTTGCCCACTCGTGACTAACTGGGGAGGGTAATAATGCTTGCTATTTTGATCTTATGCAGAGACATGTAGTTAATAGGCAGAATCCCAATAAACCTCTAGTAACGAGAAGGCATACATTTGATGTACTGATTAAAACCAAAAAATCTGAATACCGAGCAGTAAGGCATAGAGCTTCTCTACTTCCTGCAGATCTTAGGATTGCTGTCCTGGCCAAAGTAAAGACAAATTATAGAAATTGGGTAAGGGCAGTCACATCGTGCCACACTTTGGCAACAGGACGGAGAGCATATGCTGAAAATGTTGTGTAACCAAAACTCCACACAAATTTGGACAACTCTCAATGAGGCTGTTAATACACCTCAATATTAGCCCAGAGTCATAATGTATCAGAAGCAGCCTGGACTGAGCATTTCTCGAAATTGTATGCATGTCCGGTCTCATCATCTCTGACACAGGAGGAGAACCCCACCCCACCGTTTTATCTCGAGATACTGAGAGCAGACATTCGCTATCATATTTCATCATTAAGCAAATCCAGAGCCCCAGGCCCCGATGGGCTATCAAATAAGACCTTTAAGCTTATTGTGGATTTGTGGACTGAGATATTGTTTCAGATTTATCAACACATCAATTTCACGCAAACTATCCCTAAAACATGGACACATACAATAATCATTCTCTTGTTTAAGAAAGGCGATTGCAGTAATCCCCAAAGTTACCGCCCAATTGCAATGCTAGATGCCCCGGGCAAATTATACAGTCGTATTATATTACAACATCTGAATGACTGGATTAAGATTGCAGGGAAAAGAGATCCCTTCCAGGCAGGCTTTGTTTCAGGGCTGGGGCCATCCCCTAACATGCTTCTTCTTAATTTGATTAAGTCTAAGTATGCTCATCTCAAACAAAACTTATACATTGCTTTTGTTGGTTTTAGCAACGCGTTCGACTCTGTCGACCGTCAGTTGCTCTTTAAGAAATTGGAACTTTATGGTTGTCCGTTGTCCATACTCACACTAATCAAATTGCTGCATGCGAATACATCTTTGCAAGTTAGACTTTCCCTGGATGGTGCCTTGTCTGCCTCGATTCCAACACATCGAGGACTTAAACAGGGGTATATTTTGGCCTCAACGATTTTCAATTTGTTTTTGTTGGATATAGGCTCGAAATTAGAAGATTCCATTGCTGATGCACCCAAACGAGGATCACAGAAAATCACTTGGCTTTTATACGCAGATGATCTTGTCCTACTATCCTGTTCTCCGCGGGGGTTGCAAAATCTCTTGGACAAATTGCAAGTATATGTGTCTGAGAACCATCTCACAATCAACCTAGCCAAAACTCAAATAGTTTCTTGTGTACCCCTTGCAAAGAAAAAGACAGCTAGCTTTAAATGGTTTCTTCAAAAGCAGGAGGTATTGAGAGTTTCCCAATATAAATATCTGGGTCTTCCTTATACAGAGTGGCAAAATTAGCACATTTATGAGGCACTTTTGGATGCCAAAATGTGCTTTTTAACGTTGCAATCCAAAATTTTTATGTACAGATATGGGACATTCACTTTAACTCATATATCAAGTTTTTATCAACTAAAGGTGGTTCCCATTACCATCTACGGAGCTGAAACAAGAGCTCCGAAGGCGAGACTCTTTTGGGATCACCTTGAATCCGTATTTTGGAAAACAGTTCTCAAACTGCCCAAATGTGCTCCGTTACCTTTACTCCGGCATGAGTTGGGTTCTCTGTCATTACATGTCCAGGTGGTGTGGAAATTCTTTTCTTTGTACAGAAAATGCATTATTAGTGCTACTGCCCCAAATGTGTTGGGAATTCTTGCAAAACAACTATTGACTCCCTGTCTTAATGTTGCTAAAAAATGGAATGAGTATGTAATGGAAGCTTTAATCGGTGCTGACATTTCACTTGAACTGTTATTACTGAACCCTACCAAAGCCAAAATAAATTATACTGGGCTGATTGGTCACATACCCGCAGTCATTGTTTAATGTATGTGGATGGCGAAATCATAATGCGTTCTCATAAAAGTTTACGCACCATGGAACCCTATCTGGTGAAATGTCCTTCTCATTTTGTTAGATCCCAAATGTTGCGCATTCGGTTGAATTTATGTGCCACAAGGCATATCCTAGGAAGGAGACGTCTTATTCCTAAAAATGAAACTTTCTGTCAGCACTGTAAGGATCCTACCCAATTGGAAACACTGTGCCATTTGGTTGTTGAGTGTCCCGCCCTGGTTACAATTCGGAATCGACTGTTCAACAAATGTTGTTATTTTTTAATACCTCGAACCTGTGAGGAAACCTGGGCCTACATTATAACCAATGCTAAAGCGTCTTTACAAATCGCTTTGGTTCAATTTGTTAATGCTGTAATTCCAGTTGAACCATCTTTGGCTTTAAGTGTTTAATATTTAAACTGTAGTGAGGTGTAGCTTGATGGTGGGGTAACGAAGGGGCTATTTGCTCAAACGTTGGAGGTAATGATGTTGAAATTTTCATTTTGTTGAAATTTTGTGTGGGCTATTTTTATGTATTTACATTTGTTTTAAGTTTTTCTTCATAATCTGATTGAATTGATAACATTTTACTGTTGTTGTTAAATTGGAACTGATTCATAATTGCTATTGTAAATTGTACATTTTGAAAGGTTGTATATTCAGCCAACCAAAATAAAAAAATAAAAAAATAATGAGGCCGACATTTTTCTCTGCGCAGAATTAGGTTTGCAAGGTACTGTGGCAGATAGCAAAGTCTTGGACTGGTTGATGAGTTTTCTGTATACTCACAAATGACATATTTTATTTTAGCCTATGTGTTTTGTAAAAGTGTTGTAAGATTTCTTAGGACTAGCAGGGGCTGGAAAGAGGAAATTCCTTTCCAAACTCTCTTCTGCAACGGTAGCTCACAAAGTGGCTTACCTCATTAGTCAGTTGCGGAAAATAATGTGCGCACAACAGCCAACCATTTCCACACATGGAGACAAATTATTAGAGGGGAACATTGGGCAGGAGCCGCAGAGGCCTCGCAATATACTTGGCAAACCCACATAAGCTGAAGGAGCACCGCCTAATGCACACCTCCCTGACCCTGCTGATAGTAGATGTAAAATGCAACCAGGAATAAAAATAGCCGGGGGCCGTTGCAAGCCCTGATAGATATAATAGAGGAGGCTAGAAGCCAGGAAGAACGCCCCCCAAACATCAGATTACTGGTGGGTGGCGACTTTAATAAAAAAATTGGAAATTACACAGGGATCGATGACAGCATTATGGATGAGGATGTGGCATTTGGTAGTCATGCACCATGTCTGATAGACACCAGCGCAGATGCAAGAGATGTATGGATGTGCTGATTAGGCTGGGGTTCAGAGCAGTCCATGGGAGATTTATGTCAGATACTGCAGGTAAGCATACTTTTGTAAATACGAAATATTGCTTGATAATTGATTATATTATCCTCGGTGTAGAGGACTGGCACTGAATAAAGGAGTTTCGGGTGGTACACAGGGTTGAAAGTGAACATGACCCTCTCGTTCTAGTATTATGGTCTGGGAATGAGGGGCCTTTAATAGGGGAAAAAACTGAACAATACTCCTATTTACAAAACATTGTGGTGGCGCACGGTGGACCCTGATTACTTGCCCCGGGTGATGCACACAGTCATGGATAATATGGCGTGATGCCTGAATCCAAAGGTGCCCTTGGAGATCAAATGGGAAGCTTGGACAGATATAATGTCCTGTATATCACAGGAGTTTAGGAAGACTCTAGCGACCCGACCTGTCAACTGGGCCTGACAAAGTTGGCGTGGTTTAACCCAGAATGCAGGCACTTAGAACCCAAAATAGATCACAGGCACAAATGAGTGCAGCTAGGACATCATAGACGATTCAAGAGATTAATGGAGGCTAATTGCGGACGGTTTGCGTGCCGAGAATAGTTCTCAAAGGGCCATGCTGAACAGCTAGGAGTGGCAAGATGGATTAATAATTTTGCGGCTTTATATGAAATCTGTTATCTTGAGAAGGTGGATGGCACAAAGAAAGAGAGGCCCCTTATGACATCAGTAGCACAGCTCTGGGTTTGGTGGTGTAAGTAGACGAGATAGCATTGGCTCTTGCAGGATTTGCAAATGGCAGGTCAGCAGGTCCGGATTCCATCCTGAGAGAACGTTTTAAGCATGATAAAGAGATATAGCTGCCAGTTATTGCCTCCACATTTAACATAATATTGCACTCGAAGACTTTTCCTGATTCATGGAAGAAGGCAGTTATTGTTCCAATTTTCAAAAAAGGAGACAGGACCGTCCCAGCTTGTTTCCCCCGATCTCACTTATTGACATGTCAGCAAAGTGGTTTGGATGGTTACTGTACCAAAAGATTCTGGCTTGAACTACCAATAATCAGATTCTATCTGAGTACCAATATGGCTTTTGAGAAGGCATTGAGACAGTTGACCAAATAATAAATCTGCATCTGATCCTGGAAAAGTATGTTTGGGCCCATAGGGGCACGATATACTTAGCTTTCATGGACCGCTCGACAGCCTTTGATTGTGTTGATTGTGGTAAGCTCTGGGGTGTATTACACACTATGGGAATGCCAGACAAGTTATTACAGATTCTGGTTCATATGCACACTAACTTGATGCCAAAAGTGAAACTGGGCAACAAAGGCCAAGAAACACAGGCATTTAAGATCAACTGTGGAGTGCGGCAGGGATGTGTCTTGGCCCCATTGCTTTTTAAACTCTATATAAATGAATTGCCAAAAGACTTAGCTGACTTGGAGAGTAACGTCCCAAGGATAGCTAGTCAAAGGTGTGTACATTCTTGTACGTAGACAATGCCGTTTTTATGGCTGGGACAAAGCATGTCCTTCAAAGACTGGTAAAGTGATTCCATGATTACATGAAAGAGAAAGGATTGGAAATAAATGTAGGAAAATCAAAGGTCATGTGTATCGGAAAAAGCAAACAGAAAGGGAAGGGCATATGAGTAGTAGGAAAAAACCTTGAATGGGTTAAATCGTTCTTTTACCTAGGGGCGACACTCTCTAGCGATTTGGGTTGGACTTTGCATGTAAACCAGAAAGTTGTAAAGGTATCCCAAACTAATAGCTCCATTTTGTGATTTGGGGCAAAATTGGTTGGCTTACCCATAGATCATACCCTTTGAATCTATGCAGCAAAGTCAGTACCCTTGCTGACCTAGGGTGCGGCAGCATGGGACATCATCAAACAAAAACAAAAAATAGCTGAGAATGAGTTGCTCAGGAATATTATGGGGCTCTTGCTGGCCTTCCCAGAGCATTTGTTGCATAAAGAACTTGAACTGACTTATGTGGAGGATCATATAGCAAGACAACCTCTGCTTTATTGGCTACGCCTATCGGAGAGTCCCCAATTGTCCGTACCTATGGCCTTGGTGAGGGATCTAATGAACTCAAAATGTTGTGTTGCTTCACTGTGGTTAAAATATATAATATCATCTCTGCAAGAGCTTGGCCTTGGGCCTTTGGTTGGTGGCGAGCCGTTGGTAAGTAATGTTGCCAAAGGAGAGTTAATAGAACTTTTTCTTTTAAACAGAGCAAGAACAAGGAGCGAGAGCAAATTGCGGAAGCAAAGTGTGCAATTCTATTATTGTAATTTAGCTCCCAAAACTGATAAGCCAGGTTATGTCCAATGGTTTATCACCCAAAGGAAAAGGGCAGTCATTATGGCATTTGGAGCAAATCTTCTGTTCGCTGGGTAGAGGGCATGTTACCCATCAGCAAATTGTAGTAAGAAGAGGAGCTATGCTTGTTGTCAACGCGAGAGGAATGATTTACTGCATCTGAAATGTTTTTGCCCTATTTTAGTAAAATGTAGGAAAGATTTCCTGATTCCGATACTATGAGTGTGTAGGTTTAGACACGCCCAACCCGCCCTAAGGTTTTCATTGTCTGCTCTGGACCCACTGACAACTAACAATGTATATTTATATATTGAAAAGGCTTTTATCCTGCGTATGCAGTTTTTATGTTTTGATTAACGCTCCACAGTATATTTTATTTTATTTGTGTGGGTTGTGGGAATTGTATCGCATTTGAATGATTTTAATGTCCCACTGTATTGTTAATATGTTCTTTGATGGGAATACATATTTCTGAATAAAGCTATCTATCTATCTATCTATCTATCTATCTATCTATCTATCTATCTATCTATCTATCTATCTGTCTGTCTGTCTGTCTGTCTGTCTGTCTGTCTGTCTATCTATCTATCTATCTATCTATCTATCCAAGAGTGCCCTAATCTTCTTCTACAATACTTTGCAGGCTTGCAGGAAGGCACATTCCCCGTTTCCCTTTAGCTGTGATGGTGATTCTGCCTCTATCAGATTTTCCACAGGATGCTACCCCTTCATCATGCTTATTTTTCTTTCGGTTGTTTTCTGACTCCTCCTGGTTGTCTACCCAGGTGTTTTATATGAGGGAAGAAGGACTGCCACTTTGAGGGAAAGCAGAGGGTAGCAGGAGGGGGCACTAAAGGAGAGGAAGGGGAGGAGGTATGGGAGCTGACGTCAGTTCCAAGTGGGAATAAAGAATAAAGAGGTTCAACTAACAACCCAGGCTGCTGTATTTCTTTATGGTTGGGTCTCTCTATAAAAAAAACAACTGGCAATGAGTATAATCAAACAATCAGCAAGGAAGAATTACTGAGCAGTTGACGGCTAGTCAGCAAGCGGCTGCCACTACTGCTGCAATGCTAGAGTCAGTCGGCTGCCATTCCCCCTCCTTCTTCCTGGGGCAAACTCCCATTTCCACAACTGGCCACAGCTGTCCTACCAACATGCCTCTGCACCTCCGTACATGCCACTCCAGTGCCCCCAAACCTGCTTCCAATTGCAGCCATCCAGCTGATGAAGCTGACATGCCTTCTGCCTCTGGAGATGCACGCAACCGCTGTGTGCTCACTCCTGCACCCAGTATGTGCGCCATCCTGCACACATCACGAGACCAGCCTGGAAAGAAAGCCACTGTTACCGGATGGAGCCACGAATGGAGCAGATACACTGTCCCTGAATCCAGGTACTGCTGCGCACACACAACCGTGACGCCCGCAAAGTGACAGAGCTCTCCTGCTGGGCCAGGACATGCCAGAATACAGTGGTCCATACCCTGGTATCATTCTCAAGCCCACCACAGATGGTTCCTCACACAGCAAGCTGCATTACTATGCGCCAACAGGGTGGGGTCTGGCTGGGAAAAAGATCAAGGCAATACTCAAAACAATACTGGCCCTAGAAAGAACGTCCTCTGACATGACCATAACAGCTCTGAACAAGAAATTGATTGCCCAGTCAAATTGTGACTGCGAGAGACATTCTTTTAACCAGTGTCATCGACTATCGCACGAGACAGTGTACGAATTTGTCATTAGACTCCAGAAGACGGTTACTCATTGCCAGTTCATGAATTTCTTGGATAAAGAAGCAATCTGCTAAGGCTCATCGAGTGATGCACCTCATCTGTGTTTTTTGCAAACACTTATTAAAAGAACTATTGCCATTGGATGAAATCATTGAACTTGTATGCATCTACGAAAGAGTGGATGTCCAAGCTGCCACCGTCGAAGCACTGTAGAAAGGGGAAAACAATAGCAGCTGTACAGTCAGTACGCACCCCGCAAGGTAATTTGCCCACCAGCCGCTGCCTGCCAGAGGACAAAAAACAAGATCATGCTACAGATGCAGACTTATGTTTCTGCACAAAGGGGTCTGTCCAGCAATCAGACAGCAATGCTCCAACTGCGGGAGGGAAATTCTTTGAGTTCAGTGTGCAGGGAAGGTGTTCCTTTTCCGCAGACAAGGCAAGGTCCGCCTACACGCCCGGGGATGCCATCACTTTCTAGACAAAACACAGCGACGACACCACAACCCCGCAGTTTAGAGGACATCTACATTACTGATAAAAGTGACCAGGACAATCAATAAGACCAATATACAGTAGAATATGTATACCTCATGAGTGAAGAATTGATGGACGACACTACTCCACGGGTGCGCAACAAATGGGAGGACAAGCTCACCACTTTATTGTTGATATCGGTGCCACAGTCAACATAATGAACGAAGATGTCACATCACCATCAGAAACGCATGCCCCCTCATTAAATTCAAAGCAGCGATTTACCAATGGGGAGCTGATTAGCTTTTACTATCCTTGGTGTTGGTTCACATGCACGCTCAACCACCGGGACAGGTGCACAACAGCTACCATACACGTCCTTAGAAGCCCCCAAACCAGGTGCTATCTGTTGATCTACAAAGCTGTGAAGGCTCTTGAGCTTATCGACATACACTATGAGATGTCAACGTCGTTTCAATGTCACCCGACACGTGTGGGCACAGTATGCGTCACGAAAGTCAACCCGATATCCAAACATCAGCTGTGCGCAATGTTCCCGAAACTGTTTCAAGGGATGGGGAAGCTAAAAGACACAGGGCCTCATTACGATTTTGGTGGTAGCCATGCCGCTATTGCGTCCGGGTTCCCAATTACCGGGCCATTCCGAGTTCGGAGGGCACGGTAATTCCTCCCTCCAGGAACCCGGGCCCGGACCTTCCCCATTCCCATTTCAGCCCCCATAGGGCTGAATGGGAATGGGGGAGGGAGCTAACAACGGGCCGATTACGACCGGCCCGTTGTTAGCTGCCTCTTCCCCTCACGGGACCCGCTCTGCATGTCTGGTGAAACCAGACGTGTAGAGCGGGTCACGGGAGGAGACCTCATAATGTGGCAGAATGGTGTTAACGGGTCTGCATCCTTTTGCGGCACTCGTTAACCCATACCGCCACTCTTGTAATGAGGCCCAGAGTCATCAAATTCCATATCAATAATTGTGAAACTTGACAAGGCCATCAGATTCTAGAAATTAGACATCAACCAGGGATATGTGATGAATCTAGCAATGTCATCACTGCCTTTTCAGTGAAACTCATATGGCCAGGGAAAGGCAGCCATTACCTGAGCCTGACCCTGTGGGTGGCTGTCTGTGGGAGGCCCATATGGGGGTAGAAAAAATTCATGGGAGGGAGGTGGACTCATAAGTTGGAACATGGTATCCCCTTTCCACTCGAGGCATGGCCCCAACCCCTTGAATTCCCAATCCTGCATGGCCTATTGTAAAATGGAACTAGAACCTCCAATTCACACTGACAACAAGATTCTTACATGCCCTTATAGTAAAAGGACTGAGACAAGGAAGAGTGCTAGAGTAATGCAGAGTACTGAAGCTGCAAAACCAGAGATGCGCTCTAGTTGTTGGATGGATCTGATAGGTGCCGGGTTGTTTAAAACCATTAAGTGGCAAGGAACATGGACAACCACTACTCCTGACATGGGTCGGGAAACTGAAAGGAAGCAAGTTGCACCCGGTAGCAAGAGAGCTCCTGCAGGCACCATCACGAGAGGCTCTGAAGCCGGAGATACACCACGTAGAGGCCAAGAACAGAGGAAGCTGTGGAACGAAGGCCGAGGCAGTACGAGTACCAACGAGACGCCAAGAAAAGGAGGCAGTGAACCGCTGTGTGAAATGCAGACTGCGAGAACGCTGAAGCAGCCAGGAGAGACCAGTGAGCCAGAGAGGGGAGTTGGGACACCTGGGCGCGTCGTGGTGTATACCACACACCGTTAAAAGACAGCTATCTGAATTGGGTGAACCTGAGCAGGAAAGCTGGGACACCAAGTCAATTATTGAATGAAGCAAGTGAAAGAGGGTCAAGGAGCCAATGGTTGAATGAGGAAAATATAAAAACGCAGAACTGTTACAAATTGAGAAAGTCCTGGCAGCAGAGTACACCAGGCAACCTGATTGTGAGTCTGGGACCTGCACCCAAATAAAAGTGCGTAAAGTGAGAAAGTCCTGGCAGGAGAGTACACAAGGTGAACTAATTGCGTGTCTGGGACACATACCCATTTCTATCAAGAAAAGAATAATTAAGCAAGTGAAAGAGGGTCAAGGACCAAATGGTTGAATGAAGAAAATATAAACATGTGGAACTGTTACAAGTTGAGAAAGTCCTGGCAGGAGAGTATTCCAGGCAACCTGATTGCGAGTCTGGGACCTGCACACAAATATGAGTAGCAAAGCGAGAATGTCCTGGCAGGAGAGTACACCAGGTGAACTGATTGTGAGTCTGTGTCCTGCACCCAATTATATGAGCATAACTTTTTGCAATCAAAAGGAGGAGAGAGTTCCAGACTGACATAAGAGTGTCTGGGTCTCACTTTCATGCTTATCAAGTAGCTACATGTAAACTAAGGAAATCAAGAGGAAGGAGTCAACCTCTTGAGTGGGTGACATCTAGGGGATGGGAGTCATCCACCGCCGACTGAAAATAGCATATTGTGACTGAGAGAAAGGAACCAATCCCCTACTGATCGGCATTTTCCCTGGTATCACTGGAACCTCCAAGGGGCCAAGAAAAGAGGAATACATTCTTGGCATTGTGAATTGTTAAAGTGAGAAAGAGATCAAGTGAAGAACCATGCCCTTTGAGACTGTGAATTGTAATGAGCCTGAGAAACTTAAGGGAAGGGAAACATCTCCTGAGGATTGTGGAATTACGATCGTTCATTTCTTTTTGCACCCTTTTGAACTTTGTTAGAATTCTGGAAAAGAGCTACAGAACTTGAGAAAGAGATCAAAGAATGAACCATACCCTTTGAATCTGTGAATTGTAATGAGCCTGAGAAACTAGGGGAAGGGCAACATCTCCTGAGTATTGTGGAATTACGATTGTTTATTTAGCTGCACCTTTTGGAACTTTATGTTAGAACTCTGGAAAAGAGCTACAGATGACCAGTTGAAAGACTATGGGCCTGATTACGAGTGCGGTGGTAAGGGGTTAACGGCGCCGGTAAGGATGTCTGTGCCATTAACCCCTTACCGCCGCATTACAAGGTCTCTTAGCGGGTCCCACTAAGGCCGGCTGGTAAAACCAGCCGTCCTTAGTGGGAGCCGCTAAGGGACCAGGGAGCTAATAAAGGGCCCATTATTAACGGGCCCGTTATTAGCTCCCTCCCCATTCCCATTGAGCCCTATGGGGGCTCGAATGGGAATGGGGATGGGTATTTTGAATGGGGATTTACCGTGTCCTCCAAGGTTGGAATGACCCGGTAAGTCCCCATTCAGGGAACCCAGACCCGGACACGACTTTGGAGGCAGCCATGGCGCTAATAGCACCATGGCTACCTCCAAACTCGTAATAACCCCCAATATCTCTTTTCACTTTATCTTGAGTTTAGCGTGTCAGGGTAAGGTAAGGATTTGGACACAGCATTTGAACATTCTGCCACAGACATCCTTTGGTTTCGATGAGGCAGGAAACCCTCTTAGAGATAGGGCAAGATAGGATTTCCTCCAACCGTTTTTACTTCAAAAAAAGTCTTTACCAACACACACAATGCCCTTGTGTGATAGTTTTACTCCTGATTCCTTACATATACCACCAGCTAGTACTGCATCCTTCCTTGAGGCACATCACCACATTCTCGGCCCATAAAGGTTTATTCAGGTACAAGAAACTAATTTTTAGCATCTTGTCAGCTGCTGAAATATTTCAGGAAACCATTCTATTACCATTCAATACCGCTTTAAACTACAGCAATGACATCCTGATTTTTGGCACATCCCAAGATGAACATGACTGCACAATGTTGAAGGGGTGCACCACGTTACAAGAGGTTGGCCACACACCCAACGAAAACAAATGTGTCATAAAAATCAACACTTAGGATTTTATGGACACATCTTTTGTTTTGAGCTTTTATTTATGTATAAACTTTATATACACATTATCCTTCATCCAGCCACATAGTAGATGAGAGATAATGATAAAATAATTCATTCCATTTACATGAAGTGAAAGAAATAAAACACATGTCATACCTCGTAAAGAACAACCACCCAACATTGTAAGTCCCACCCAAGTCTCATCTTGTCCCTCAAAAAAATACAAATTAAATAGAAATCAGCCACAATTCCAAACTTTAAATATAAAAGAAGACCCACAATACACAACATTTAACACATTAACAAATAGGCAATATATGCCACATATGGACAATTAGTCCATATATATATTCCCTCCATACTAACATGTAAACCTCATCCATATAATTCAATAAATTATCCCTAAAAGTCCAAATAGTAATCCTCCATATCAAGCTACTTATATATCACTTGTTCAATTAATGACAAGTGTTTGAAGATCTGTCATCCAGTATTCCGCTTGCAGTTTCTTTCTCTTTTTCAAGATTCACACATCTACAAAAGACTGGATGTCCAAGCCACCACTTTTGACACATCCTGTTGGTTACATGTCTTTATAATTAATCATTTAATAACGAATGACTATATAACGGAAGAAATGTATAATGAAAAAACATAATGAATCCCCCCCAAACCCCAGTTTCCCTAAGCTAAAAACCAACCCCAAACATTTCCTCACAAGATTTAACCCTTTACCCCACCCCACATACATTTTCGTTATTTTTGTTTGTTATATAATTTTCGTTATATAGTCATTCTGTATTACATTTGTGTTATAAAGACTGTATACCATGCTGTCTGACCAGGACATGGTCCCAGAGAAAGTAATTGGCATCAGCAAAATGCCACTGCTTAAGTCTGATCCTTTCTAGGGATGGCAGGCTACTGTGCAAGGTTCTTGCCTAACAACGCCACCATGAATGAGGCAATCTGGTCCCTTTGCAATGGGACGGAAAATGCCAGCATGCATTTGAGAACACAAATGCAGAACTCACAACAACGTGACAACTAGCATGCTCAACCCATCCAGGCACAAATAAATCACAGTTGATACTAGCCCAGTAGGGTTGGGGGGGATACTGGCCCATAGTGAAACAAAGGAGTTAACTTCCAAAGACATTGTCGTTTAGGTGAGCAAAGCTCTTCCAGTGACTGAGACCGTGTACTCCCAAGCGGAGAAGGAAAGCCTGGCCTTGGTGTGGGCCTGAGCTCACTTTCCCCCTTTTGTGATCAGTGGGAAGTTTACATTAATTACTGATCACCAAGTGTTGTTGTCCCTGTTCGGCAACCCCAAGACAAAGATGCCTCCACGAATTGAGAGATAGGGCATATGCTTTTAGGAGGACTACGAAATTGTTCACAAACCAGGTGGTGACCTAAATCCAGCTGATTACATGCGGAGGCACCCAAAGACAGTGATAGAGAAAAGCTGGAGACTGAAGCAGGAAGATAAGAGTGCTATGTCTCAGAGAATGCACTACTACAAGATCTGATAATCAGCCTAGTAGCACTCCTAACCAAAGAGAACAGATGGAAGAATTACAAGTACAAGCAACAGCAACATCCAGAGGCTGATGCATGGCCAAGATTCACAGAGATCTGTAAATGTCTGAACAGAACATTCTCCTGAGAGGATGCAGATTGGTGGTGCCCAAAGCACTGAAGAAAGCACTCATGCAGATTGCCTCTGAAGGTCATAGATACATCCTGAACATAAAGAAGCTACTCTGCCACCAGGTGTGGTTTCCATACCTGGACAGCTTAGTGGTAGAATTCATACAAAACTGTGGGGCCTACCAATACACCTCCTTGCCAGAACCTCCACTCCTAGTGAAGTAACACAGACAGCAGAAGGACTGTGGCATCAGGCAGCACTCAACTCTTCTGGGCCACTCTCAGAAGGAGGATACTTCCTTTTGTCAGTAGACACATACTCAAGGTTCACAATAGTAAAGGCAAATCAAACTACAGTGTTTCCCCACATAGTAGGAGTACTGGATGAGATATTCAATTAATGGGGCATCCCAAACACTGTGAAAACTGACAACAGCCTGCTATTTGATGGCCGCAACTTCATACAATTTGCAGCCCATATGGGATTCCGGCACCAAAGGATCACCCCACTGTGGCCACAAGCAAACTGTATGGCAGAAAGATTCATGTACTCCTGCAAGAAAACAATGCAAAGGGCAATGATTGAGGGAATTATAATTCAACATGCTCTCTGTCACTATCCTAACATGCCTCACGATGCCACAGGAAGAACACTAGTAGTACCTATAATTAAATACAAACCAAGGACATGTCTCTGTCAACCAGAAACATATGCAAGTGAAAACGATGATGAGATACGAGAAGGAGACATGGAGAAGAAACAACAAGCTATATATAATAAGAGAAGAGCAAAACCCAATTCATGATTAGAGAAGAAGTAACAATGAGACAATGCCAGCTAAACAAATAATTGATGTATGATATGCGATAACTAACAAGAAAGGTACCATGACAACTGCGCAAGCAAATGGCCAAGAGATCACTAGAAATTCACCATTCTTTAAACATGTGAGAAGAACAGGTGAGGAGAGAAGTTATTCAGTAGAAGAACCCATAGCCACAGACCATGACCAAGAAGGACAGACAGAAGCAGTACAAGCAGAACCTGAAGAAATGGAGACGACATAGAACCATAAGAGACCCTGATGGCTAATCAAGAAACATCGTTCTAACCTTGTTAGAAGTCTAACGACACAGCAAGATACGCGTGGGGGCAGATGTTGCGTATGAGCGAAGGGGGACTGCTGCTTCATGCAAAGGAGGAGGGAAGCAAGAGGGAAGCAGGAGGGGCGTAAAAGGAGAAAAAGGGGAGGAGTTATGGGACAGGAAGTCAGTTCCAAGTTGAAATAACTACAACTAACAACCTTGTCTCCTCTATTTCTTTAAGGCGTTTTTCCCTGCAAACAAAAAACCAGGTGATTTCTGCCTAGACAAGACTTATAGGTGGCTGATACCATGTTACCAAATTGGATTCTCTTTTCTTGTTCATTAGAGGTAGTGACGCTAGTCACCTATTGACACATGGTCAGGCAGGTTCTCCTTTTAGAAGTGACATAATTGCCCCTGTTACCATGAGACAAGTGTCTGCACCTATGTTTAATCCAAAATTAATTGCTACAGCTGTGCCTTGGATGTGCATAATTTACCCCAGAATAGGAGTAAATGATGTAATTAATATAGTGCCTATTCATTTTTAAAAATAGCCAACTGTAAACTGAAAATCAGCTATCGCAGAATTCCATAGGTGGACATGATCATGTATGATCTATGTCTCTATTGCGGAGCGACTTGAGGATTTGTATTCTAAAGTTGACTTAGGTTAGTGGGGTACCATTTAGATATTTCCTCTTGCTTAGTTTGTCATGTACAGAACAGACCTGTGAGAGTACAGAATGGAGGTCCCCCTTCCTCTCTTGCTGAAACGTGGATACTGTGCTGGTGCAGCTCCTAGAGCGGCTATACCCATAGCATGTGCCCTGACTGTGTCAGAGTGTTTCCGGAAGAGTTCATAATGTAATCTAGTATATGGGTCATATGACACCCTCTCTGTATCAAACTTAGCGAGGTGTTTACAGATGGTAACTCTTCTAAGGTGAGAGGACCATGTCTGGCAGTGGATATGGTATATATTTCCCCTGCAAACTAATTTTTACAGTCCCTGTTCTGTAAGGCTAATTTAAGATAGCGATAAAGTGAATAAGGTAATTGGTCTAAATCAGGGGTGCACAACTGATTTTGACAGAGGGCCGAAAGTACCTTACATGAGGGCTATAGTGGGCCGAAAAGTAAAAGTGGGCGGGGCGGTAGGCGGGACATGTCAGGAGGCTTTTTCAACCCCCAATTTGTATTAAACACATTGAAAAAGATATGTTTTTGAGGGGTAACGATTTTTATTTCATTTCAAACTTACATTTTGTACTACACATTTTCCATTGCTATCATTTATTTCGATTTAGTTATTGTATATCGTCTGTTTAATTAAATTATATATATTTTATTGACCCTTGATTGGACATTCCGTTATTTTGGACTGCTATAGTTTGCTGTTTGGGTTACCCAAGAGGAGTATGGCCTTCGTTGAGTCAGGTTTCCTCAAAAAAGCAAAGGATGTACATCTCCTAACTGTGCCTGTTTTAGCTTTATTATTGAGTTCACTCTTGGAGTGCAACACTATGCCCCATGGCTCCCATCCCCAACCAAACACTATGCCCCATGGCCCCCTCACCCCCAACCAAACACTATGCCCCATGGCCCCCTCACCCTCAACCAAACACTATGCCCCATGGGCCCCTCACCCCCAACCAAACACTATGCCCCATGGGCCCCTCACCCCCAACCAAACACTATGCCCCATGGGCCCCTCACCCCCAACCAAACACTATGCCCCATGGCTCCCACCCCAACCAAACACTATGCCCCATGGCCCCCACCAAACACTATGCCCCATGGGCCCCTCACCCCCAACCAAACACTATGCCCCATGGGCCCCTCACCCCCAACCAAACACTATGCCCCATGGCTCCCACCCCAACCAAACACTATGCCCCATGGCCCCCACCAAACACTATGCCCCATGGGCCCCTCACCCCCAACCAAACACTATGCCCCATGGCTCCCACCCCAAACAAACACTATGCCCCATGGGCCCCTCACCCCCAACCAAACACTATGCCCCATGGCTCCCACCCCAACCAAACACTATGCCCCATGGCCCCCACCAAACACTATGCCCCATGGGCCCCTCACCCCAACCAAACACTATGCCCCATGGGCCCCTCACCCCCAACCAAACACTATGCCCCATGGCTCCCACCCCAAACAAACACTATGCCCCATGGGCCCCTCACCCCCAACCAAACACTATGCCCCATGGCTCCCACCCCAACCAAACACTATGCCCCATGGCCCCCACCAAACACTATGCCCCATGGGCCCCTCACCCCAACCAAACACTATGCCCCATGGGCCCCTCACCCCCAACCAAACACTATGCCCCATGGCTCCCACCCCAACCAAACACTATGCCCCATGGCCCGCTCACCCCCAACCAAACACTATGCCCCAAACACACTCAAGCATGCACCCATACAGACCTGAACCCCCCACCCCCCAAATCAGCACACACACAAACATGCACCCATACAGACCCAAACCCCCCACCCCCCAAATCAACACACACACAAACATGCACCCATACAGACCCGAACCCCCCACACCCCAAATCAGCACACACACAAACATGCACCCATACAGACCCAAACCCCCCACCTCCCAAATCAACACACATACAAACATGCACCCATACAGACCCGAACCCCCCACCACCCCAAATCACCACACACACAAACATGCACCCATACAGACCCAAACCCCCCACCCCCCAAATCAGCACACACACATACATGCACCCATACAGACCCAAATCCCCCACCCCCCAACTCAGCACACACACAAACATGCACCCATACAGACCCGAACCCCCACAAACATTCATAAACATCCGACACACCCCCCCACCCCCGCATCTCAACATGCACTCAAAATACATTAAAACACAAACATTCAAACACATCCGACACACCCCCCCACCCCCGCATCTCAACATGCACTCAAAATACATTAAAACACAAACATTCAAACACATCCGACACACCCCCCCACCTCAACATACACTCAAAATACATTAAAACACAAACATTCAAACACATCCGACACCCCCCCCCCACCCCGCATCTCAACATACACTCAAAATACATTAAAACACAAACATTCAAACACATCCGACACACCCCCCCACCCCCGCATCTCAACATGCACTCAAAATACATTAAAACACAAACATTCAAACACATCCGACACACCCCCCCCACCCCCGCATCTCAACATGCACTCAAAATACATTAAAACACAAACATTCAAACACATCCGACACACACCCCCACCCCCGCATCTCAACATACACTCAAAATACATTAAAACACAAACATTCAAACACATCCGACACCCCCCCCACCCCCGCATCTCAACATACACTCAAAATACATTAAAACACAAACATTCAAACACATCCGACACACCCCCCCACCCCCGCATCTCAACATACACTCAAAATACATTAAAACACAAACATTCAAACACATCCGACACCCCCCCACCCCCGCATCTCAACATACACTCAAAATACATTAAAACACAAACATTCAAACACATCCGACACCCCCCCCACCCCCGCATCTCAACATACACTCAAAATACATTAAAACACAAACATTCAAACACATCCGACACACCCCCCCACCCCCGCATCTCAACATGCACTCAAAATACATTAAAACACAAACATTCAAACACATCCGACACCCCCCCCCCGCATCTCAACATACACTCAAAATACATTAAAACACAAACATTCAAACACATCCGACACCCCCCCACCCCACCCCACCCCCGCCACCCCACCCCACCCCCGCATCTCAACATGCACTCAAAATACATTAAAACACAAACATTCAAACACATCCGACACACCCCCCCACCCCCGCATCTCAACATACACTCAAAATACATTAAAACACAAACATTCAAACACATCCGACACACATCTGAACCCTCCCCCCCAACATACACACACAAACATAAAGCAAAACAAACCCGACACACAAACACAAACAGACCACTTACCGGAGACGTGCTGGAAGGCAGGCAGGTAAGCTGGAATCGCACTACGGCTGGCATGGTCCAAGGCTGAAATGCCTTCCGGCATCAAGCCTTATGGGCCACGCCAGCCGTAGTGCTGCTGGCCCTCCATTGGTGCAGCACACACGCATTACGTGGCTCGTAGGAGCGACGTGATGCGTGTGTGTGCTAGCCAATGAGGGCCAGTGTTTTCACCGGCCCGGAAGACAACAAAGACTTTCCTAATGGAGGGCGGCCGCGGGCCGCCCTCCATTAGGAAAGTCTTTGTGCCTCGCGGGCCGGTCAAAAGGGCATGGCGGGCCGCAACTGGCCCGCGGGCCGTATGTTGTGCACCCATGGTCTAAATCCTACCTTCTGTGAAAGATTCCAACTCTATTCTATTTGCTACCCCTTCAGCAGATGCTTTCATGTATGTGAAAAGTATTCCACAAGAAAATGTCCTGGTTGTACTGAAGCCACAGTAGAATGGATGTAAATTCTCTTACACCTTCTTCCACTAAACACCAAGCTACATCCAGAAGGCCTTCATCAGGCTCTGGAAAAACCTTGTGTTGGTGGTATCTATGTATTGTTTTTGTTTTAATTTTTTTATTTTTAAGCTTATCAACCCTCTTAGCCACTCTATCCTGAACAAACTGTGAGAATCAATAAAAATGTTTTCAAAACGTTTTTTGAGTTATCAGTTATCAGGGTCTAAATAGGACCTGTTGATACGACTGCGTGTTGGGAGCTATTTTACATGATTTATATCATACCCTGCTTGTCAGAGCCTAACCACCTCCCCAGAGCCAGTCACTACGCCGGTCTACGACTGTGGTAGTGTTTGCAGCAGAGGTAATTGCTGTAGTTCATGTGGGGCTTACAGGAAGTTTGTATCTTTGTGCTTTATGACATGTGAACCCTCTATGCTTTAGTACCTGACAGGTTTACTATTAGCAAAATTGTTGACCTCCTAGGAACTCATTCACATTAACCTTGCAAATGATGAATATTAAATGTCATCAAGTGTCTCTGCAAAGTTATCTCACTAAAAGCTTTTGTACCTCCAATATGATACCTCATATGCTCAAGAAATAGGCCCTGTGATGAATCCAGTGATGTCATAGGTTCTTTCCCCGAGGTAACCTCACCTCATGTGGCCAGCGGACGGCAGCCGCTACCTGATCCTGACGCTGGGGGTGGCTATATTAGGGAGGACCACATGGGGGAGACAACCCTCAGGGGATGACACAACATCATCGGAGGAAGTTACATAACCCTCATTCCCTTTTAGGGATGTTCCCTTGCTTCCTCATGCCTTGATGGCATATTGCAACACTCTCTCTCAACCACTTGCCAAGTCTACTTCCATTTTTCCCCAATTTCACCTGAAGAATAGTTTATCAACAACTAAGATGAGGAAGAAGCAGGGAGCAGTGATGATTACTCCCAATGAGATGCAATATCAGCTTCTGCAATTTCACATAAGGAACAGTATGACAACAACTAAGACGAGGAATAGGTGAGGAGCAATGATGATTACCCCTATTGAGAACCATTCTCAGCGGTCTAGTCGCTGGGGAGATTCGATTGCCAGGGTATGGTTTAAAACCATGCCGGGTAGAGAAGCATGGAGTTCTCCAGCTCATGACAGAGTGAGGTACCGGCAGCGACACAGAGTTTCAAGCAGCTACACAAAGCAAGAGGACGGGCTGGTGAGCAACACGCTCAGGGAGGCTCTTCAGAAACCGGAACAAATACTTGTGGAAGCAAGTCGTGCTTCCTGACCACTGCAGAGGCTTAAAAGCTGACCGAAGCCTGAATGACTACCGCTGCAGAGGCTGGAAAACCGACCGAAGCCTGAGCTCCTACTGGAAGTGCCAGCAAGGGCAGAGAGCAACGTGGGAGCCAGACAAACATCCACCTGGAGTGGGGAATGCAGAAAAAGCACAGGAAGAAAACCAGTGAGCCCATGGAAAGGGTTGGGATGCCAAAGCACTGTCGGTCGAGCTAACAAAAGCCCTAGACATTGGGACTGGGTTCTGGGACCCACAGTACAAACTTGGGGGAGACCAAGAAGGGGAACCAAAGAGAATTATGTGTTGAAACCTGGTAGACAAATATTCTGGGTTTGAAAAGCAAGCTGAATGATTATATTAAAAGTTCCAAACACACATTGTTGAAAGAAACTCCATTGATTCCTGGCAGGAGAGTATAGCAGGCAAAGCCACGTGTTTCAAAGAAACTGCATAAAAGTCCTAGCAGGACAGAATACCAGGCAAGGCCAAGTGTTTGAAAGAAACTGCATAAAAGTCCTGGCAGGAGATGGTCCAGGTAAAGCTAAGTGTTTGACAGAAACTGCATACAGTCCTGGCAGAAGAGTATACCTGGCTAAGTCAAGTGTGTGAGATAAACTATGGTAAGAAGAGAATCTCATGGAAGATCCATGCCCTTAAGTTTGTGAATTGTTATAAATGTGGAAAAGATACCAGGTGACCTGTGAGACTGGTACCTGCAACCACATTGTAATATTGCAAAAGAGAATCCCAAGGAAGACATATGCCCTTAAGATTTTTAACAGTCTTGAATGTGAAGAGAAACCTGGGGAAGGGAGCCATTTCCTCAGGAACAGTGAATCCACCAACAGGAGGGAGCTATCCTCTTGGGATTCAAGGAACTTGGTTATTCTTTGATCTTTTTGTTTTGGAGAAAAGGAATCCGGGCAAGGGAGCCATTCCCTGGAACTGTGAACATTCTCTGCTTTGATCTTTTTGGTTGGATTTATACTTTTGTGTTGGCTTTGAACATTTGTGTATTTTGAGACTGAGAGACGATATCCTTCACACCTTAGAGTTAGTTTTTATTGTGGGGCCAGGATAGGATTTCAGAAACAAGACATATTTTTACTTTGGACATCTCGTCAAAGGACAGACACATTAGTTTTGGTCGAGTTAGGGAAACCCCTCCTAGAATAGGCATAGTGAGGCATTTTCCAACCCCTTTATCATTTAAGACAAGTTTATAGCCAAAACATGAGATCTCTTTGTCCTTGTCTCGTTCCTGGCTCCTCACTGTCCTCACTAAAATGCTCTCACATTTCTGTTTAACAGGTATGTATTTTTATTCTCTTGCATATGTTATATATTAACTTAAAAACAGCCTAATCAAACAAAATGCAATTCTCACTATAAGAAATACTGTGCTTGAATACAATCCTAACAGCTTCCTCTTCACCTATTCAGTTCTAGGATTCTAAAGCCTACAGCCAGTCATCAATGTGCACTGACATCTACAACATGACATGGTTAAACAAATAATATACTCACTTTAGTGTTGTTTAGGTAGGTGGTATGTTAGTCATGTGACCTCACTACTCTAGCCACTGCAAAACCTTTAAAAAGGGTATTAAAATGTTATGGTTACTATTGGTCATCTCCTGAAAGAACTCAAAAGACATATGTAAAAACTACAGAGGAACAGTAGTAATCCACACACTTGTTTCCTCTCTCCCATCCACCAGATGCGTTAATGAGATTACCTTGGCTGGTCAGAAGGGAGCACAGGCTTTGAGGTGCACAGGGCCCAACCTTTACTACAATCTGGCCCAGTGCTTCAAGTGAATAGTTCAGCTATCCTGATCAAAAGAAACATTACTCTTCTAAAGTCTATTGAAGATCATGGAAAAAAGGCGTGTAAAGCTAGGTTATAAAAACACAGTTCAGGCTTCAAACAAGTAAAAACAAGAATCTCAAACCTCAAAATATATCACCAGAGTGAAGTTGGGGGCAGTTCCCTGGATTCCCTGTTTGATCAGTGAATGGTTCTATCTATTTCCTTTCCCAGCTCTGTTACATGACATGGTTAAACAAATAATATACTCACTTTAGTGTTGTTTAGGTAGGTGGTATGTTAGTCATGTGACCTCACTACTCTAGCCACTGCAAAACCTTTAAAAAGGGTATTAAAATGTTATGGTTACTATTGGTCATCTCCTGAAAGAACTCAAAAGACATATGTAAAAACTACAGAGGAACAGTAGTAATCCACACACTTGTTTCCTCTCTCCCATCCACCAGATGCGTTAATGAGATTACCTTGGCTGGTCAGAAGGGAGCACAGGCTTTGAGGTGCACAGGGCCCAACCTTTACTACAATCTGGCCCAGTGCTTCAAGTGAATAGTTCAGCTATCCTGATCAAAAGAAACATTACTCTTCTAAAGTCTATTGAAGATCATGGAAAAAAGGCGTGTAAAGCTAGGTTATAAAAACACAGTTCAGGCTTCAAACAAGTAAAAACAAGAATCTCAAACCTCAAAATATATCACCAGAGTGAAGTTGGGGGCAGTTCCCTGGATTCCCTGTTTGATCAGTGAATGGTTCTATCTATTTCCTTTCCCAGCTCTGTTACTGGGGGAACTGCGTCTGAGATACACCACACCATTAGAGTGGCTTATTTAGGTTTGAAACAGGCCTTATCGCATTACATGACTTTCAACAGCCTTATCAAGTCTCCTCCTACTAGGACAGGTGAATCTAAAATCGTACTTCACCTTACTCTTTATAATGGAAGTATTTTTAAATTGAACTTGTTGTTTTCATTTACTTTTGTTAAAGGCCTTGTGGCAAGCTGCATTCAAATTGCTGCACCACTCTATTCAATACAATCGTTCAATGTTAAAGGGGTAGGTTGGTCACAAATTGTATTGGTCCAATCGATCGGGCATGTATTTTAGAGCATACATTGATCGTTCTTAAAAATAATTCCAATCCAACGTACCCGAGTTTTTCTCACTTTAACACATGCGAAAATGACAGGTCTGGTACCGCCATCTTGTGCTACTCTTACCTGTTGATCCATTGCCCTAGGTTAAAGTGCCCTCGCGGCACTAATTCAGATCACAAGCCCCTAAAGCTGATATCACAAAACGGTCACGCCCCATCTCACAACTTCAATGCACGTCTCATGCCAACATACTCTGTGCGCAATATTTAGATGTGTCTCCATGGAAATGTCAAGATGCCTCTTTCCTCGAAAAGTGTAAACAAACCCTTCTTGATCACACAACGTTGGAGTTTATTTTTCCTTCGTGTCAGTGGATTTCATTTTGAGCTTCCCTGAGTTGTTTCTGCTCTGTTCAGCTATCTGCCAAGTACGACACACTGAGAACCAGTAGTTACACATCCTAAAATGAATTAACTCAGTAGTTGCTTTTCATTTCTTACATTATGAATAAATGTCTTTACCAAACCATATTTAAATATGTGTCCTTGCAAACTTTTAAAGTTTGAGCCTACTAATCTTGTCTTTTTACAACGTGTTTTTGTAACATGGCTTTTTCTTTGCTTGTCTTTCTTTAACATTCAATGTTTGTGGCAAACCTCTTTTCTTTTCATGTATACAAACAAAAACGTTTTTATTTACCTCACTGTTGATTCTGTGCTTCTTCACTATTCAGGAACTATGGCAACAATTCAGCCCTACCTGTACGAACCTGAATATATTCTCAAGAGGAAATCCTTGAAAGAGAAAAAACTTGAGACGATGTGGAATCAGATGAAAGATATGCGGATCAATCACCAGAGCCTCAACCCTGTCCCATGGAACACGTTTCCACCTGGTGTACCTGCCATCATTGTGAGCTTATGCCTACTCTGGTGGTGAACTGCTGTTGCAGAGAAAATTCTGGCTGATTGGCCCACATTGCTGAAGAAGACACACCACTGATATGCATTACCAAGCTGCATGACTTTAGGGCCGCCTGCCTTACAAGATCCGTGTTGCGAATGATGGTAGTCCTTGTGCACGAACTTTGAGGTACAGTTCGCCCTTGTAATCCAAGTAACGAGTAAGTTCACTCTATATAAATTGTGTGTTTGACGACCGAGAAGGCTAACATAATATGTTGTTCCCCTACATCAAAATAACTTCAATCTATCACTGACAAAAGGATTTTTTTGTAAATTGAATAAATTACCCATTCTAATCTGAAAAAAAGTGTTCTTTAGATTTATCGTCCGAACAATTGCGTTTCTTTCACATGGAAGTATCTCCCAAACTGTTTTTGCTGGAGTGTGCGTTCACATTTCTACTTGATCCCTACCTGTAATCACAGGTAGTGTCGGTACTTTGCAATGAAAGGTACTTTTTAAAGCATAACAATGCCTTACATTTTACAAGGTAGATCAAACAGAAAAAATACAATTATTGGGTTCATTCACGTAAACTGTTTCTGTATCTCTCCCACAGGTGGTACACACTTATGGCATATCATGCCTTTACATGGTGGATTCATGGAAGACTGGGATTTCACGTTCGACAAGTAATACCTGCCTATGTGGTTTGAGTCATTTGTGATGAATACCTCAGTGACCACAGACAATACTGTGGTTTTATACAGACAGTACCTCGAAGGCAACAGTATAATTTATAGAATCATTGCCATCCACTTTACCGAACTAAATTAAAAAAAAGAGTTAAACTGAACAGTTGTTAGACATTTTTTGTAAGTCCACAACACGTCCAAACATCTAAGATTATTGTAAAAGATTTCTGTGCTTGAACAAGTTTATTGGCCTATCACGCTCCACTCATCCACATCCATCCCCCCTGCGCTATCAATGACTGTTCACATCTGTGGGCGTGCGCTCGCAAGGGGGCTGGCAGGATGGGAACGCTCAAGGTGCTGAACACCATGTTCACCTCAAAGAGTTCTTTTGCATGAGGACCCCTACCCACATGGCCTCCCCAGATCCAGTGTCTCCAGACTCCCCTTTGAAGGCCTCGTCCCTGCAATCACCATATGTCTGTGTCCTTTGACTGTGTTCCAGGTCTATTGCGCTCCCCTCATCTGCATCCACCCCCCCTCCGCTATCAATGATAGTTCGCACCTGTGGGAGTGTGCTCGCAAAGGGGCTGGGAGGATGGGAACGCTCAAGGTGCCGAATACCATGTTCACCACAAAGAGTTCTTTCACATGGGGACCCTTATACACATGGCCACCCCAGACCCAGTGCCTCTAGACTCCCCTTTGAAGACCCCGTCCCTGAAATCAACATATGTCTGTGTCCTTTGACTGTGTTCCGGGCCTATCGCATTCGCCTCATCCACATCCACCCCCCTGTGCTATCAAGGACAGTTTGCAACTGTGGGTGGGTGCTCAAAAGGGTCCTCCTAGAGGATGGGAATGCTCAAGTGAAGAATACCATGTATACCAGAAAGGGTTCTTTCGCATTGGGCACCCATATCCACATGGCCACCCCAGACCCAGTGCCTCTAGACTCCCCTTTGAAGACCGCCTCCCAGCAATCAACATATGTCTGTGTCCTTTGACTGTGTTCCGGGCCTATTGCATTCACCTCATCCACATCCATCCCCCTACGCTATCAAGGACAGTTTGCAACCGCGGGCGTGTGCTCGAGAGAATCCTCCTAGAGGATGGGAATGCTCAAGTGCCGAATACCATGTATACCACAAAGGGTTCTTTCGCATTGGGCACCCATATCCACTGGCCACCCCAGACCCAGTGCCTCTAGACTCCCCTTTGAAGACCCCGTCCCTGCAATCAACATATGTCTGTGTCCTTTGACTGTGTTCTGGGCCTATCACACTCACCTTATCCACATCCATCCTCCTCCGCTATCAATGACAGTTTGCACCTGGGGGCGGGCGCCCGCAAGGGGGATTGCACTGGTGGAATTGAGGAGGTCAAACATTGTCATAGAGGCCTGGTAGGTGTGAACGAACATATCAGACATTCACATACACACCCACTTATGCAATCCTTTATAAAGACTGTGGGAGTGCACAAGAAAACATCTGTGAGATCAACGATGGATATCGCCAGCTCTCTACTTTTTACCTTGCTTGCTGAGTCGGCTCATCTGTTCTTCTAATTAACAGTTAGTCAACTTTTACTATTGTTTTCTGTAGTGTCAACGTTCTCTGCTCGGCCTCTTTCTATTGCTTTATACTCAATGTACACCCCATTCTCATTTTTTTTTTATTCAAGAAGTCTACAGCATTATCAACCGTTCTATGCATTTCTATCTCTGTAAATTAGCACACAACATTAGAGTATTGTTTCCAAATGTAATTTTTCGTAGTGCATGTTTTCAATGCATGTTTGCTTTTGGTGCATTTTTTATTATCAAAGGAATATGATGTTTGATTTACTTTTTAATACTAATATTTATTTATATTTCTTTAACAGATCATAGAGACAATTCAACAATGCCTTCTTGTATCGTTCTGGGTTGCACTCATAACAACTATGCTAAAAGTCAGAGTACAGTCCTGCATGTATTTCCAAAGGATTTAAATTTAATAAGAAAATGGCTCGTGAACTGCAGATTTCCAGTGTGCGAAATTGAAAGCAAAGCCAAGGATGCGTTGGATGACGTGAGGGGTAATCGAGCATGCACTTCTCAGAAGATATGTACAAACAATCACAGTACACTAAAAAGCGTTGTCTCAGACGCCTTTGCAAATTACTTCCCAACCCAGGTGAGTAGTGGATGCTGAATTTTTAAATGTATTTTACCATTTTCTAAATTTGCCTGTATAATATGTCGTATAAATGACCACTCAATATATAGAAATAGTATGTGAACAAGTAACATGATTAACAGTTTTCAGTTTTTGGGGAATATTTCCATTGATATTTTATTACACAAGTTTCCTTCCTGACACAATGTACTGTGGTTAGTACATTTTGAACTTTAGACTACTTTGTGTATCCCTACTTTAGAGATATTGGAATAGTTCAGCGCAATGGGAGCCTTTCCAAACATACACTCATATCGTGTCCTTTAGAAGTAGGTCATTTTTCAAATAGTAATATGTCTGTCTTTACGTAGACTGCACTAATGGAATTACAGACCGTTACCATGGAGGAAACCACAGGCACCTCCAACATCCTAATGGTGAGGCCAAGCAACTTGCACGCTAACTTTTTTTCTCACTTTTGATGTGGTCTAGATTAGAATAGGAATGTCCTTTTTCTTTTGAACAATGGTATGTATATATACACATGGATTAAAGGCCCGGGATGCTACATCGACCACTATTACGGAGTCAACAGCAACCTCACTCACCTTTCAAGTAATTTCTTCAGAATATTCTTTCAGATGTGACTATAAAACATATGTATTTGATCAAGTTCATCTTAAAACCTATTGATTGTTGTTATGTATAATATTAGCTTTTGATACAAACTGGCTTTGTCAATTTCGACCATCTATTACATGCAATTATTTTGTTGATGTCTTTATTATTTACAATTACTCTTATATAGGCGGAGTGTGGAACTTGAACAACTTACTTTTCTTCTACTGCAACCGGTCTGGAGGATGAGGTATGAGAAGTGATAATTTATTGATTCATACGAATAGTTGTTGATTAAAAATATATTTAGCACATTCAAGAAACATTTTTTTGATAATTTGCAATACTGTCAGCAACTTACAAAGCATTCCATCAACAACCTTGATATATTTATCAGAGAAACACATGCAACAATGAAAGTAAACCTTCAGAAAAATGTACTTTGTCCCTGAATACAATAGACCATTTCACCATATGAACGGTGTGTTGTTTTGTTTATAAACTTTAGCTGTTTAGTGAAAAATTGAATTGTTGAAACAAAACAACATTAGAATGCATTAAAGGGGCGATCATTTAATCAATATGTGTTGCAGGATGATCTCACACCAACTCCCTGTGACATCTCTGAAGGTTATCAGGTGCAGTTTTCGAATATGTCTTTTCTTTAAATGTTACAATTACACAGTGTTGGACTTTATGTAAATACTAATTTCAAAATTTTAATCAGACAATTAACTGTATCTATTCACATAGTTTAACTTATATTGTAAGGTTGACAATCATTAAATCAACTTTCTCAAGATGTACTTTGTGAGATCAAAGATTTTAACATTAAATTGTTTAACAATTTAATCAATTTTCTTTGAATTTGTTATTGTACAAGGAATGTACTACTGAAGTAGTCGAAATTGAAGAGATACGTGGACAAGAAGTATACATAAGATATTGATATTGCTATTGATATTTTATTTCTATCGTGCTCATACACAAGTGTTTCAGAGCGCAACAAGGCAAGGGAAGGGGAACAGGAGAGAACAAAACAACGATCTTACTAGGCACAGTGAGATTGAGAACACGCAAGTGCATTGGAGATGGGGAGGGGAAAAGTGCATGCAATGGGGTGAAATGGAGAGTGCGGAGCAAGGAAAAACAGATAAATAATAAGAAATTAATAAATAATAAAGGCAACAAACAGTGGTAGTACTGCCAGAAAGTGGCAAGGTCTGGGTTTAAGGCAGTAAACAGGCTAGGTCTGATAAGTGCAAGAAAAAAGGGGGGGGGCTGTATGGGTACAGCTACAGCTCCCAGTGCGAGGGGTGGCCCGGAGGCAATGCAGGAGGGTGGCAGGGTGAGCAGGTACTTGGGCCCGGAGGACAGAGGTTGGCCAGGTGCCGAGAGAGAACATATCAGCAGGGGAGATGGGGGCGATGACAGAAGCAAAGAGGAAGGTCTTGAGGTGCTTCCGGAACCGGAAATGGTTCTCCTCAAGTTTTAGAGTGGCAGGGAGGCTGTTCCAGATGAAGGCTGTTCCGGGGGAGGCCCCAGCCGAAGACAGAGATCTACCCCCAGGTTGTTTCTTTGGAAAATGACTGACCCTGAGAGCGTTAGAGGTAGAGGAGTGAAGATCTCGAGAGGGAGGTATTTGTGGAGGGATAGCTTAACTTAAGGTATTTTGGACCCAGGCCCCAGAAAGCCTTCTGGACAATGCAGAGGGTTTTGAATTTAATCCTTGCATCCAATGGGAGCCAATGGAGAGATTTCAGAGCTGGAGAGATACGATCCCAGGGCTTGAGGCCAAGGACAAGACTTGCAGTCCTGTTCTGGATTAGTTGCAGAGGACGGAGAGTAGAGGCACGTAGATTTAGAAAGAGGCTGTTACAATAGTCCAACCTAGAGAGAACTAGAGCTTGGGAGACAGTGAGCTTCCAGAGGAAGGTACAGTAAAATATAAATTATCATCCATTTTAACTGTGATGTAATATTTCGTATGTTGTTATGGTTTCCATAGGGATATTTTGTTATATATGTATATATAATTCTTTAAGTGGAAGAGTACACGTTTATACAATTTCAAAATGCTGTTTTTCAGCTTGGTCTGGTGGTCGGCAAATCCAATTTGACCGTTTCAAGGAAAATTTGGAAAACGGGTACATAACAGATTTTTTTCTAAATAAGTTGTTTAGCAGTAATTTCATTGATATTATATGTTCATGTTGTAATTCATATATTCTGTATGTGTGCTATAAATTAAGCATTTTCTTCTCTTTGATTAGAGACGTAGGAAGAAGACGAGGATAAAGACTCAGACAACTACACAAACTAATGATGTCACTTGCCAAACCGTTGTCACTTGGGAGGAGCTACATTTTGAGGCACAGCATGGTCCTCACAATATTCAGTGTCGTGGTGCAGATGTCCAGTGGCAGAATTTGAATTGAATGTCAGCAGTGACACATGGAAAGTAACCCTGGATCATTGTTACAGCACACAATGTCACCCAGAGGAAACAGACAACACAGAAGATGTTTCAAAATTGCTTGCAGAACCGCTCACGCAATCCAGACCCTCTAAGAAATGCTATCGAAGATACAGCCAATGTTCCCTGTATCCCCAATACATGTGGACAGATTAGAACTACCACACACAGAAATAACTGAAGCATCTTTGCTACTGATTGGTGATCATGCTCATGATGTGGACTTTACTCTTCCTAGTGTTGAGGACTTATCCACTACCATGGAATCACAAACCAGAATTCTTCTGGACGATTGTCTATTGAAGGAACCAAAATGCATTGTATTCGACTGCTGCCTGCTCAGAATTATGAAAATGATTAAATGTGATCCTAAATTCTGTAGGAGGATTTGTGGTGAGCCATTGATGTGAAGTTTACTCGTGTAGTCAAAGGAACCAACCTGAAGATCAACTGTAGCTGTGTACACCACCATAACCCATTTTTGTGGTCTGCTCAACCGAGATGGAAAAGTGCCTGCTGGAAATGTACTTTGTTCATCTGTGTTAAGAAAGGAAGACGGCATACTATGGCGAAAGGGAAAATGCACACAGTTGCACTGTGAACAACTCTGAATCTAACAACGTGTATATATGTCACGGCTCGGGGAGCCTGGAAGCTTTGGAATAGGTGGAAGCGGCGTACGGATATCCCGATCACGCTTCCTCTACCCAGTGCAGCGGTCTAGTCTTTTCAGCAACGTATCCCGACACAGGTTATAGCCCGCCCCTTCCTGTGTTCGGGTGCGTTGCAACGCTCCTGTTTTTCGGCTGCTGCTTGTCTTTCGTGCTCGTGTCCCCTGCTACCGTTTTGTTTTCCGTACTCTAACCCCCCCTTCCTTGTTAGTTTTCTTGTACCCTCTCCGGTCACCCCGCTCCGGCTCTAGGTACTCTCCTTCCCAGGTTTCTCTTTCCGGAGCTCGCTCCGATTCTTGATTCCTCCCTCTCCCCCTTTCCTCGCTCCCGTTCTCCATTCCCTTCCCGTCCTACCGCCTAACTAACTTCCCTCTATTACTTCGTTCCCGTTTCCTTACCTCCCCTTCCGCCCGCCTTTGTTTACTATTCTTGCCTTTCCGTCTTTTCTATCCTTCCGCCTTTCTTACTTACCTTCCTCCACTCGCCTTTTCTTGTTTATTGGCTCCTTCTGTGTACCGTACCCAGTAATACACTTCGGATTTGCCTTGCCTAGCCCTCTTACCTTGTTGCTGATACTTCGGACTTCCGATTTCTTACCTGCCTCTGCTATTCCTCCTTGGAGGCCTGCTGCCCAGTTCTGGAAGGGTGTGTGCCTCTTCTCCAGCAGATACTCAGCTCCTGCAAGTGTCAAGTGCTTCCTACTACAGACGATTCATCTACAGATTTCTGGGGTTTTTTCAGCCTCTGGCTTTTTCCCCCAACTCCGCGGCCGCGGAGGGTCACCACCGCTCACCCTTGGGGTGTTGCGGTGGCGGCCTCCTTCGGCCGCTCTCATCTACAAAAAAAAGGGAAGGCCAAGCCTAAGGAGAACCAGACCCTGAATCTACGCCGGGGAATACGAGGTGAGGAGGAAAGGGAAGTAAGGGAGGCCGAGATCCTACAGGATCAAGAGGAGATTCTCGATACCCTTGACAATATAATACCCAAGTCTTGTGTATATATGTAAAACCCAGGAACGTCAATAAGGTAAAACAGTATTACCAATATAGGAAAAGGGATGTGGGGTAAACACTTAGGACCTCCTTATGACTGAAAGGAAAAGTCGGCAAACTCTTTACCCCCTATGCTCTTACAGATACTGACAGCGCTAAACCCACGTAGCGGGCAAGCAAGGACAGATTCTGTGAACTGACAATCTGTAGAATACTGAATAAGGCAATTATAAACAGTACTCACGAGGACCGGAAAGACCACTTGAATGTCAGTAATTTCACGAACCCTGTAGATCAAACAGGGACCCAGAAGGCTGTAAAAGCAAAGGGTTAAAGATAACAAAATACATAAACCCTAGTAAAAGGCAAGTCTGAATTGTGATAATAAATCGTGAGGAAAACTAAAAGGGGAACACTCTGGAACTTGTAACAACAAACCCACACCTAATAATCAATGGAAAATGAATGCAGAAGTGCAATGGAAAACATGGAGTGGAATCGCAATAAAGTTGTATCAGGAGCAGGGAAAATGATATCACAAAAGGAAACATTTCCCACCCAATCCAAGGAGAAAAGGCAGTAACTAATTCTAAGAAAGTAAATATTAATACATCATGCTTTTCAGTAACCAGGACAGCATAAAGGGACAGAAAACACCGGCAAACTGGGCTGCATCAAATAGTAAAGTACAGAGAAAGGCTGTCTGCAGACAGAGGAAGACAGAAAGGGAAATTCAGAAAGCATAAATCAAATAAGCGCATAAATCCGAAATCCAGGACAGAGGAACAAGATACAGGAACTAGTAACTGGGCACAAAGCTAGGAACAGGAACTAGGTACAAGGCATGGAACTAGGAACAAGGAACTGGAACTAGATACTTGGCACAATATCTATGAACAAGGAACTGGAACTAGGTACAAGGCACAGAAACTAGGAACAAGGAACTGGAAATAGATACTTGGCTCAATATCTATGAACAGGGAACTGGAACTAGGTACAAGGCACAGAAACTAAGTACAGGAAACAGGGACTAGTCACAACAGGAACACTGCTACAATGACCAGCGCCGGACTGAAGCAAACTGAGGCTTTTAAAGCTGCTTAACGAGCACACCCCTCAGGCGTGCCGCCTGCTGCACCTGCAGCCACAGGTGTTGCCTATCCTCCTCCCAGCGTTGTGCTGCAAGGGAGGAGATGATGCAGTGAGCCAGGCATTCTGGGAAGCAGGAGGTGAAGCAGTGAGCCAAGGCATTCTGGGAAGCATAGTCATTTGATTTAAGTAGCATGCCGGATGCCAGGGAGGAGATGAAGCAGTGAGCCAGGCATTCTGGGAAGCAGGAGGTGAAACAGTGAGCCAAGGCATTCTGGGAAACATAGTCATTTGATTTAAATAGCATGCTGGCTGCCAAAAACCAGGAATGGATCCGGAAGGGAAGTAACTGGGAAAATAAGGTTTTAACGCTCCCAATTCATCAGAACACTGTAGCATAGGGTTCGAAGGAAATGTCCAGTAAGGAATAAACCCCAGAACATGCCCCGAAGTGGCAGGGACGGGAACGAAGGGAGCGAGAACGGGAGCGAAGAGAGCGAGCCGTGACACTATACCCCCTTCCACGGCCGACTCCAGGCGGCCGTTACTCGCACAAAACATCTTCTTTCCATGACTGGAGCGCTTTGTCTTCGGAGGTGGCACTGACGAAAACAATGATCCACGGGCAGAAGCAGAAGGACTGGAATGAATAGAATCAGGCTGCAGTCTATAAGAGTCATAGGCAGGTTTTCGGTGAGGAAAGGACTCATGGGTTGAAGAAAGGCATGAAGGACTTGCAGGACCCGAAGCAGAGTTGGAAAGTCCAGGAAGCTCAGTCTCTGGGAGCGAACACTCATACATCATTGAGGAGGGAGACTGGCTGGTGCATGCTTTGGACAATGATAGATGCTCTGGTAGCCCCCCTGCTGAGAGCGAACACACAGGAGGTGAGAAAACAGCGGATTTCAGACAATGTTCATGTTCAGACAAAGAAGGTGGTGACTGGTTCAAGGCCTGTGGTTGAGGGTGACCAAGGTTTGATTGCATTTGTTCCACACCTTGGGGGCCTGGAAGTCCAATGGGTTGTAGAAGGCTGGCATTCCTGATGTCAGTCATATGGCCACCTTGTTGCACGTGGGATACAACCGCAGGGACGTTTGGCATACCGATGGGAGTGATAGACGCAGTACTTGGTACATCAGGCACACTCGAAGCTGGAGCAATAACAGACACATCTTGAACTGCAGCAGTCATATCCTCCCTTTGGCTACTAGCACCCGAATGGTGCAGCAGTTGGGGAACCGTGCCCGTCCCTTCCTTCAGGCTCATGTGAGATCCGGCAACAAAAGGGCTGTCAAGCGGTTTATCCAAACCGGCCCCCAAATGTGAACCGTCCGGCCCGTTATCCTGGTTGGCTGCTTGTTCGATGTCTAGGCCATGGCTGATGGTATCCGTCACCCTCTTGTAACACTCCAGGCAAGTCCAACGGCCTTGCATGTAAGGCTCTCCCAAGTCATGAACCAGCTTGATGTTTTTGGCAGAAGTCTCAGACTCAGATGTAGCATATGCGGGAGGTGCTAATTCTACAGACAAGCAGTTGGGGGAATTAGCTTGTGTAAAAGGCAGGCCTTCTGGTGATCCTCCTGAAGCATAGGATGGGCAGATTGGATGTTCATCCGTAATAAATGGCTGGGATTTAGGAGGTAGCTCTGAAGTAGATGAATCTGCAACATGATCAAACAGAGCAGACAGGTTCACCTCCAATATTGGCAGCGAGGCTGAGCAGGATACAGGTCTTTCATGAACTGAAGCCAAACTAGCAGTAGGCTCTGGGACCGGAGACAGGCACTCAGGATGTGCTACCGGAGGCTTCATGGCTGAAGGATAAACTGCTGGATGAGTCACTGTATCTGAAAACAGGCATGCCAGAGGAAATTCAGAGGCTGAGGGCATGCAAGCTGGAGCCGTCTCGTTAGCTGAAGACAAACTTGTCAAGGTTTTTGGCTCTGACCACGTACATGGTGAAGGCTCTTGAGTGACTGGCAGATATAGCAATTGTTCATTGATTGAAGACACGTTTGACAATGATGACTGCAGAGCCGTGGATTGGGTAGTCGAAGAGTCAATAGTTGTAGAAGGACAGACTGAAGTCCCAGAAGTCGACAGACATATTTGTGGCTCAGGAATGGAAAGCACCTTTAGGGCGGTTGACTCCATGACACCATTAACCAAAGACTGAGCTGGACCCATGCCGCACCTTTCCTTAGTGGATGACACAGAGTCATTTCCAAAGTCTCTGTTAATCAGGATTTCGTCAAGTGTCCATTCCTTTGTCTTAACTTCTGAAGGTGGCAGATTATCAATCAACAGTTCAGGAATCGCTTGCCTGGTCCTTGTTTTAGTATACTGTGGAATGAGTCCATCAAAACAAGAAATATGTACTGTCTTTGATTGTTCATTGTGACAAAATTTGGCAGAAGGAGGAGTGAACACAGAGGTAGCATCGTTTTCTGCATCAGCTTGAATGTTTACTTCAGTCTCAGCAGCTGGATCAAGGGCTGAACCTAAGCCTACAGTAATGACTGATTCTGTGTACGCAACCATTGTGGATTGTGTTTGGAATACAGAAGCATGTATGTGTTCAAACTCTGAATTATGACTGACTGCTACAGAGGAATTCTTAGGCAAAGGAGTGACTTGTAAATCTTCTACTAACAGCAATTCCTGACAAACGGTAGAACAATTGTCAGAATCTGTGCTCTGAATAAGTGCTGTGCAAGAAAGAGGACTTTCACTCCCAATAGGTTTTTCATATTGACAAGTATCATGACCTACTAAAACCTCCTCACTCAGAGATTGAACAGTATTCACTTCATCAACGGATAAAGTTTGAGGTGTAGTCAGAAAAAATCGTAAAGTTTTATTCTCCTCTAGTAAACTGATGTATTCTCGTCTTAATTCCTCAAATTCAACTCTTAACATGCCCAGGCTTAACTGTACATCCCTATCAGTAGTCACAAGGGAAGGTATGGTGGCATCGGGGCTGGAACCTGCCCTAGTCATCTGGACGTGTACTGATTGTACATCGTCATTTACTGCTTGCAGGTCTTGTGATCTATACTCTCGCTTACCGACTTGGTCTGTGTTACCCTTAAGTAAACTACTGACATCAGACCTCTTGACATTAGGGACTACAGTAAGTACTTGTGCAGAGGAGTAAGCAGTTGGCTGAGGGCTGAAAACAGAAGTTATGTAATGAACCCCTTCATTCTTTATGTTTGAATCATGAAACTGTTCAATCTGAGGTAAAGCACAACCGGAATCATGGGGTTCAACAACAGATGTACTCATATTTAGTAAATCTAACAGTGTTTTATTTTCCGCTGCTAAGGCTTGTGCGGACATATCTGGATCAAAATTAAAAACAGAATTAGGATCAGGCAATGTATGATGGGCCAGGCGATGGGTATAATATTTTGCACGTAAATACCCATTCGTGTCAAGGAGTTCATTTAAGTCTGGATCAGTGTTTTGATTATCACAGGCAAACGTAGTCAAAACTTTCTGTACACATTTTTTAGTAGCCTTGCTACCCTTCTTTCTTGATCTGGCCGTATACAAACGGGAAGAAGGGCTGGTCATTCTGTTAAGAAAGGAAGAAGGCATACTATGGCGAAAGGGAAAATGCACACAGTTGCACTGTGAACAACTCTGAATCTAACAACGTGTATATAATACCCAAGTCTTGTGTATATATGTAAAACCCAGGAACGTCAATAAGGTAAAACAGTATTACCAATATAGGAAAAGGGATGTGGGGTAAACACTTAGGACCTCCTTATGACTGAAAGGAAAAGTCGGCAAACTCTTTACCCCCTATGCTCTTACAGATACTGACAGCGCTAAACCCACGTAGCGGGCAAGCAAGGACAGATTCTGTGAACTGACAATCTGTAGAATACTGAATAAGGCAATTATAAACAGTACTCACGAGGACCGGAAAGACCACTTGAATGTCAGTAATTTCACGAACCCTGTAGATCAAACAGGGACCCAGAAGGCTGTAAAAGCAAAGGGTTAAAGATAACAAAATACATAAACCCTAGTAAAAGGCAAGTCTGAATTGTGATAATAAATCGTGAGGAAAACTAAAAGGGGAACACTCTGGAACTTGTAACAACAAACCCACACCTAATAATCAATGAAAAATGAATGCAGAAGTGCAATGGAAAACATGGAGTGGAATCGCAATAAAGTTGGATCAGGAGCAGGGAAAATGATATCACAAAAGGAAACATTTCCCACCCAATCCAAGGAGAAAAGGCAGTAACTAATTCTAAGAAAGTAAATATTAATACATCATGCTTTTCAGTAACCAGGACAGCATAAAGGGACAGAAAACACCGGCAAACTGGGCTGCATCAAATAGTAAAGTACAGAGAAAGGCTGTCTGCAGACAGAGGAAGACAGAAAGGGAAATTCAGAAAGCATAAATCAAATAAGCGCATAAATCTGAAATCCAGGACAGAGGAACAAGATACAGGAACTAGTAACTGGGCACAAAGCTAGGAACAGGAACTAGGTACAAGGCATGGAACTAGGAACAAGGAACTGGAACTAGATACTTGGCACAATATCTATGAACAAGGAACTGGAACTAGGTACAAGGCACAGAAACTAGGAACAAGGAACTGGAAATAGATACTTGGCTCAATATCTATGAACAGGGAACTGGAACTAGGTACAAGGCACAGAAACTAAGTACAGGAAACAGGGACTAGTCACAACAGGAACACTGCTACAATGACCAGCGCCGGACTGAAGCAAACTGAGGCTTTTAAAGCTGCTTAACGAGCACACCCCTCAGGCGTGCCGCCTGCTGCACCTGCAGCCACAGGTGTTGCCTATCCTCCTCCCAGCGTTGTGCTGCAAGGGAGGAGATGATGCAGTGAGCCAGGCATTCTGGGAAGCAGGAGGTGAAGCAGTGAGCCAAGGCATTCTGGGAAGCATAGTCATTTGATTTAAGTAGCATGCCGGATGCCAGGGAGGAGATGAAGCAGTGAGCCAGGCATTCTGGGAAGCAGGAGGTGAAACAGTGAGCCAAGGCATTCTGGGAAACATAGTCATTTGATTTAAATAGCATGCTGGCTGCCAAAAACCAGGAATAGATCCGGAAGGGAAGTAACTGGGAAAATAAGGTTTTAACGCTCCCAATTCATCAGAACACTGTAGCATAGGGTTCGAAGGAAATGTCCAGTAAGGAATAAACCCCAGAACATGCCCCCAAGTGGCAGGGACGGGAACGAAGGGAGCGAGAACGGGAGCGAAGAGAGCGAGCCGTGACACTCTGCTTTGTTGTTTAGCAGATTAACGTACGGTACAATTTCAGGTTTTTCTAACTTTGTGGGACTCAAGTTGCTTTCAAAAACCTAGTACTACAAATATCAGAAGATTTTCTTGTTCCCCGCTATTAGCCAGGCATGGACACTAAAACAGATGTCAATGGACAATGTTCTCGCTGGCAAAAGTCTTTGGCTTGTTGGTGATGGACAGTGTGACAGTCCAGGTTTTTCTGCTAAATACTGCACTTACCACTTTCAAGACATGGAAACCAAAAAAATAGTTTGTTCAGTCGTCGTGCAAGTATCTGAATGTACATCTTCTGTTGCCATGGAAAAATTTGGTTTCATTAAATCCATTCAACTTCTGCAATCCAGCTGAATGCAAATAGACCTGATAGCCACTGACAGGCATTTTTCAATAGGCAAGGCCATACGAGAGCAATTCTCAGACATAACCCATCACACATCACAAAATCAATTTAGAAAATAATTACAGCTGCTGGAATAAAATGGTCACAGAAAATATTTTAAATTGGTCACAGTCTGTCAGCAACCATCTTTGGTGGAGTTCAAAAATGTGTGATGGATCTATACATATTCTGCTTGAAAGATGGCGTTCATTGATGCACCATTGTTCTAACATACACTCTTAGAAAGGAAACAAAAATGTCCACAGATGTGCACATGGACCATTGAGCAAGGAGACGGAGCATCTTGGCATAGACAGTATGTAGACCAGAAAAAGACTGGCTGTACTTGTTCACAACGAGAACGTTGGAAGGGAACAAGTAAAAACTGCAAGAAGCAAACAGCGGCTGGCAAAGCCAAGCTTCCAACAGATGGATTTCCAATTTTTGAAAGATCTGATATTGAATGTGTTGGCCATACAAACACATGGAATTGATACATATTTTGTTTCCAGGGCCCAGTCTATGCTACCAAACATTGCAAAAGAGGTTTGCGCTCCCAAACTACAACTTGTTGAAAGGTTGACTTCAAGATTCAAATGATGTCTTGTTCTCTTCACAATGCTTACCAAAGCCAGTTTCAAGCGTTTGCACAGTGTTTGGAAACTGTTTTCATTGAACAATAAATTGAATAGTATATCACTTGAGATGTCATTGTTTAATTAATTACTCTTTGTGAAGTAATGTCACTAGATAGGCCTTAACATTTCTATTTTTCTTTGATTTGTGCATTCATTACCATAATACAATTGATTTATATTAGTGCAATAACTATCAGTCTTGTTATTTCAAGTATGTGACTCAAATCAAATCAAATAGATTAGTGAGAGACTGGTGAGATTAAGACCAACAGTTACGAGGAGCTACTTTTGGCTCCCCCAGGTCAACTATTGTAACGCTATAAACTAGCTCCTTGTTCCACATTGGTAGCTTCTGGTGACCGGTTACTGCTGGATACCCAGGCATTGCTTGTAATTCCTGTTTAGCCAATCGTAATTTCAGGCCCTGTTTGTAATTAACTCACAATAGTTGAAGAATCTTTGCAGACAATTGGGGCAGCAGACATAGAGAAACTCAATTTCTCCAGAGCTCTTGTCCTCTCCAGGCTGGACTACTCCAACAGCCTCTTCTTCAATCTGACTACCCCCACCCCGTTTGCCCACTTCAACTAATCCAGCATAGGACTGTGAGATTTATCCTTGCCCTCAAGCACAATGACCACATGTCTCAAGCTCACAAACATCTCCACTGGCTTCAAGGATCAAGTCCAAGACCCTCTGCATCATCCGCAAGGCTTTCTGGGGCCAGGGACCTCACTAGATCTGAATCTTTCCATAAATACCTCCCTCTTAGAGATCTGCGGTCATCCAGCTGCAATTCTCTGCAGATCAGAAGCTATTCCAAGAAGAGGGTGTGGGTAGTTATCTTTCCTCAACAGGAGCATCACTCTGTAATGGTCTCCAAGACCCTCTCAGGCTTCTGCCTGATCTCCTTAAGTTCTGCAAGATTTTCAAGACCCAACTTTTCTCTTCTTCATTCCTCTCCTGCTAATGCCCCCTCTGTCGCATTGACTGGCTGCCTGGTCCCTTCTAAGCTCCATAGGGCACCAGACACCTCCTTGCCCAGTATACCCTAGCACCCTGGCTTCCTGCCCCCCACAACCTGCACTTGCCCTACCGGGCCCCTTTCCCCTGACAAGTCTGGTGGGGTGTGCATCCCTACCGAGCTTGGTCCACCAAAGTTTCATGCTTCGCACATGGTCCTCATTCCCTGCTTCCCCTGGCACTTGCCCACCATGCCTCCTTTTAGCACTTGCCTAGCCCAATTGGCCCTCTTCTTCCTCTCCTCCTCCTCCTCCGCTTCCCCCTGCACCTGTATACCTCCTCTTGCCCACCCTAGCATTTTCTCTTCTGCCCCGACCTACACCTCCCTCTCCCCTGCACACTTTCTGTTACTGCTCTTGCATGATTTGAATGACACAAGGCCTAGTAGGACCGTTATTGTTTTTTTCTTCCCGGACTCCCACCCCCTTTTTTGTCTTGTGGTGCTTTGAAACACCATTTTTTGTATAGCCATTTTACAAATAACCAATAAATACATTTAGAAAATTAAGTCTAACCTCTCTGGAATGTAGGAATCATGATAAGTGGCTGCAGATAGCAATAGAACAAAGGTTTGTGTGCCACAGTGTTAGCCTACATTGAAATAATGAGCGAAGGAATGTGTCTTGCCAATGTGCACTATGAACATGCACCTGTGGCCTTTGCACATTTACATCTTACTGTGTGGGCCCACAGGTGGAGGACAGCCAGGCGCACATGCATCAATGCAGAAATCAATATGATTTCTGGAATAGGTACACACATAAGCCATTGGACGGCATGATGGAATTTTAGTGATGTAACCTTTTTTAGTTTTTATTGTTGCCTATTGCACGTGTTGCTCTGGCTGCAACAGTCCACCCAGCCTAGTGAGGAATCGCCCCGAAACTCCATACCGGTCTGTTTGTGCAATCTCTATACATTAACCAACCGCTTATTTATTCAAATTTTGTTTTTCAGAAAAGATGTGGCCCACATTTACCAAAATAACTGCTCCACACTATTATTTTTTTTGTTTTTTGGGCATTGCCCTATTGAAGTATAGGGAAATCCGAGCCTGTCTGCACCCCGCCTAAGGTCATCTTTGAAAGAATAAGTACATTTTGTAGGACCAGGTGCAATGATACCATTGAAATGAAAGTAAATATTTTCATATGTGGGATACTTGAAATATTTCATTGTTTTTCACTGCACAGCTTGCCATTCATATTTTTCAATTTTGTGGCGTGTGTTCCAAAACAAAACCCTTCTGACACGGTGTGAAGGCTGGATGAAGGGTTGCATTTTTATGTGTCCTTGAATCCACCGCACTAACAATTTAAGGGCCAAAATGTGTCCAATATCCACAAAGAAGTGATAAGATTCACTATATTGAAAGCTTACGGAGGAATGTTAAGTTTCTATTACTGAGATCTGTCTTTCGAAGCGGTCGGTCATCCGTCAGAGAGAATAGAAACACAAGACACAATGTAAGCAAAGTTTGCAATAATATTTATGCAAGTGAGGATGGCAAGTGTGCTGTATGCTACATGATTTGCATTGTGACAGATGAATGTTCAATTGAACGCAAATAATAGACATTGTACAAGTTCATTTTAACTTAAATTGATAGTTAACATAAATATGTACTGTGTATTTGCAATTATAAATTGGATACTGAAATATATTTTTGCATTCTCGATTTTCCATAGTTCTATTATACCGATGCACGCCTGTCATGGGTACAGTTTACCCATCGACAGCTTCTTTGACCTCAATTGAACAATAATCATTAACAACGGATCTGTGATAAACATTATCTGGGACGATTGCCAGGCACCAATCTGTCCTTTTGCAGTTGCAGTAAAAAGGAGCAAGATGGCAGCCTATAGGTTCTGAAAATGTGCAGATGTGAAAGTGTTGCATTTGAAATTTAAACCACTAATTTCTTCTCTGTAATGGAACGCCACGTCCCTCAATCAGACATCAGTGATGGAAGATAATCGTTTTCTGAGAAGACTGCAAAGACTGGGATTTATCGATTGATGAACGGAATCAGCATTATAAGATCACCGTTTACAGTTAAACAAAAAATCAGAACCATGCGATGTTCACTAGCTGTAACATCTATTGGAAAAAGTTACCCAGGTTTTCATGGATTTAAATACCTCTTTTCAGCATTATGTCAAAATTAAAAGTACTTGTTATGCTCCCAACTATTGCTGTTTGATTCAAAATAAACAATTTTTATCATTTTGCGTCTTTTGTGGATGTGTGTGTTTATGTTCCTGGTTCTGTGTTAGATAACGTTATGACATTGGTGATGACAGGGTACGTTTGGCTATGCTGCCCACTATCGTCAGTAAAATAGGTGGCGCTCATCGTGAGCATATAATGATGTCAGCTTTAGGGTCGGGTGATCTGAATTTGTGCCTCAGGGATACTTCAAGTTAGGGCGATGGATCAACAGATAAGATTAGCACAAGATGGCGGTACCCGACCTGTCGTTTTCGCATGTGCTAAATTGAGAAAAACTCAGTTAAGTTGCATTGGAAATAGTTTTAAGAACAATCGATGAATGCTTTAAAAAACATGCCCAATCGATTGGGCCAATACCATTTCTGACCGAACTACCCCATTAAGTATAAAGCAAATGCAAAATGATAATCAGCGTCGACATTTCTTTGAAGTTTGTTTATTTCTTTTCCAAGTGTAAACACAGACTCCATTACTTCATCAGTATTTTGCCTTACTTTCATAATGCAATGTTGGAAATTAACAGACAAAGGGCAGATATTCAGCTTTAAAAAAAAAATATATATATATATATTAGAAATACCGAATGTTTGCTGCCCTGAAATCTCTCCACTGGCTCCCAGTGGCTTTAAGGATCAAGTTCATGACCCTCTGCATTGTCCACGAGGCTTTCTGGGGCTGGGGGACCACACTACATCCAACCTTTCTCCCTAAGCATTTTGCTTCTCGAGGCCCTTCGCTCATCCACCTCCAATTTTCTGAGGGTCAAATGCTTATTCAGGCAGAGAGTGGGGGGTAGATCTCTTTCCTCGATTGGCATCTCCCTCTGGAACAGCCTCCCTACCTCTCTCAAACCTGAGCAGGAACACCTAAGGTTCCGGAAGCAACTCAAGTCCTTCCTTTTCGCTTCTGATTTTTCTCTCTCTCTCTCTCTCCCCTGCTGATATAACTGGTTACCTGGCTACCCTCTGAAGCTTTACGGGCACCAATCTCCTTCACGACCAGTAGCCCCTTGCACTGCCTCTGGGCCTACCTCGCTCTTTAGGGACTGTATCCGCAACCCAACAGTCCCCTGCCTACTTGCACTTACTTGTGCCGGCCACCCCGGTGGCACTTACTTGAGCTTTGCCTATTGCACTCTCCCCCTCGCTCCCCCAGAAATTCTATCCCTTCCCCTTCGCACTTTCACAATCTGAATGACACATGGCCTAGTAAGACCGTTTGTTTTTTCCTCCTTTGTCTACCCTTCCTTGTCTTGTCGTGCCTTGAAAAACTTGTGTACAGTTGAGTTATAAATGACTTTCATCATATCCTAAAACAAGGCAGTATAAGCACAAACCGTAGTATTTTCTGTTTGACCCATTCAAGTGTAGACATGAACAGCACAGTCGTTAGGGGAATGTCCCATTTTGCAAAACTGCAAAGCACAGGAGGCCTCAAAATAGGTCATATGTGTAGGAGTTTGCAAGCCACTGGGTGGACTCAAGTGCAATGCAGCAGTATCATTGTGTTCTCTTGATTTGATGCACTGCTCTCTACATGATTTATTTTCAATTCATAAAAGGAAGCATGCATCTGTATTACATCATTCTCTTTCCCATTTGCACTGTAGCCTGAACATAGTAATAATTCCTTTGAAATCTCTAAATGCTTTGTAGGTCCAACAGTGGGTCTGATGTGTATACCAACAGATTATCAGCACATAAAGTGATCCTTATAGCCCAACCCACTTAAGTGGTGGCTTTAAATATAGTAGTAACATTCAACATTGCTTCTAGAGGTTTATATGAAAAAGCAAATAGTGCTACCTGGGATCAAAGGGCAGCCTCTTTGAGTAGCCAATATACAGCGACAGGGTCGGGCATTTCATTCTCAAGCACAGTTCTGGTCTTTGGGGCTCTGTATAATGCTTGAATAAGTCAAAATAAAGCCCATCTGTGTCAAAGCTGCCCAGAAAGGTTGTCATGTCTCCTTGTCGAAGGCTTTTTCTATCCCCATCACTATAGATGCGGAATGCGACTGTTCACTTCTTCTTATGATAAAATGCTCTAGAAGAGTGGTACATAACCCCCTCCCCTCTCCAATGTGTTATGAATTCAACTTGTTCCTACCTAATATGGCTTGAAGAATTCTATTTATTCTTTTAGCAAGAAATGAGGCATGCATATTAGTCTGTATTTAGAAGGTAAGTATGCTTTTATACTTGCATCTAGGGGTTTCTTGACATGGCTTCAAGGAGGTACAAATTGCAGTCTCCGCCTGAGACTTAATGGCATCACTTATATTGTGTATAAGGCTAGACACCTAAAAATGAGACACTTGCGCAGCCTGTCTGCTGGCTACAGCTGGCTTGCTAAATGCCATAGCAAGGCCTACCCGAATCAGAGCTGCTCAAGTTACCCGGGTGCAATTATCCACGAGATCGTCACATGTACACGCCGGGACCAACTCTATACTTCCCACATCCACTAGAACAAACTCTGCATGACACCAGTGAAAGTGCACAAAGTGAAAGTGTATGTGGATGTTATTTTATCAAAGTTCATGATATTATATCTATATATCTTTTTTAAAAGTCAGGGACCAACCAACTTTGCCATTGTTTAATTTTGCAATTGCTTTATGAATGTTCATTAATATAAAAGGTGTCTCTGGTGTAATTGCTTCTTCAGTAGATAATTATTTGAGCTTAATATTTTGCAAATAATCATCTATTGTACAAGTTCTCTGTTTTGATAAAGATTCTGATAGTAACCGAGAAACATTTTCTGAACATCTACCAGATGTTTTTCTAAGGTTTATATATCTGGATTCCAGATTTTTTGTCAACATTTTAAGTAATGTTGGTACTTTATTTATTTCATTACTATATTGTATGCACCTGATTGCCACTTTAAGGAACTTTGGAAGTGCCGACTCTTTGCATTTTTCCATTTACACTAAACATGTCAGTGGTGTCCTTTGTGAATTCGACAGTAGACGCAAGGTTCATTCCAATCTGTGAAGCATTATCTGGACACGGCCCGGGTCATGTTGCAGTCCATGCAATAGTTGCATCTCTGTGTGCCTTCTGATCCTTGACAACACTCTGTGGCTCCACGTTAGTAGTACATGTCAAAGTGTTTGTTGGGACATGTAATCCAAATAGAAGGTAAACACCAGGTTAGAAGGCCTTTTTTTATCACTTTTATTCAGCAAAAGCTTGTCTGTAGTGGTTGTTCTCATAATTCCCTCAAAATGTTCCTTCTGTAGTCATTCATTCCATATCTAATGCATAAGGAAGATGGTGACACTGTCTATTGGCTGCACTAGAAGTCTTTTTTTTCTTTTTTCCCCCCTGGCATCCGCAAGTGCAGAGCTGTTCTTCTTGCACCCTTGGATCCTGTTGATCGGGCTTCTTTGGGTTCGGCTGGTCTGGGTTTTGTAATGTACACTACCTAAGGTAATGTCTGCAGTTAACAATGGGGTCCGGGTTAGCAACATTGGTCTTGGGAAACACAGGCTTTCTTTTGCTGACTGCTGGGCATAGAGGCCCTTTCCATTGCTACCTCTATCAGTTGGATCAGCATTCACCACTGATGGCACTGACTGCACAGCTTGGGGAAACCTGTCCCATTCAGGTTCTTCTTATGTTATAGTACATTCAGGAAGGATGTTTGTGCTGGAACCCAGCATACTGAGGCCTGCATATTGCTTATTGGGGCGCATCAGACTATGTCAAAAGCATTTATAAAAGCAGCTATGCATTGAAATTAGTCTTCGGACAGGAGGGATGAGAGAGATCGAATGAACACCAACTTTACCCGGCAGCCATTTTTCCTCGTATACGTTCTCCACCATTGCAACTTCTTTTCACAGCGAACCAGCAGGCTAGAGATAGACATCTTTTTATTTTTTAAGTTTTCTATTTCTATGGCTTTTAATTACACACTAAAACATGGATGCGGTTATGGGCCCTGTTTTGTTTACTTGTTTAGATCCTTTTTTTGTGAACATTGCACCTGTGCCAAGCAGTTTTGCATCGACGTTTGCACCATCTAAGCAGTGTAAAAATGTCATATTGCACTGGTCGTCAGGGCAAATTCCAGTCAGGAACATTGCGTCATAAATAAACTCCAATAGTAGCAATGACTGGAGAGCTGCTTGCACATTACAAACATCCATTTTGGTTCTTCTGTGTTTGAAATGTATGGAATTCATTATTCAACTACGCCACACAGGAAGGGATTGCGAATGAATAAAAACACTGGTGACTCAGATGGTGCGCGTGCAGAAATAGTTTAATGAGGAAGTACAGAGATGAAATCATAACATCTATAATGCACGTCACGAAGGCTCCTAGAGAGCAGAGTTGGATAACCTGTAGCAGGGAACCACATTTCCATGTCTGATTGCTCCTTACTCTCTACATGCAAAAACCACATGTGTTTACAACAGCAAGACAACTACTCTATTCCTATGGAATCCACATGTTTTAGCACTGCAGTTACACATCTTGCAAAAAACGAAGTGCGAAAAATATTTTATGGCCATTACGCCTGTTTCAACATCTAGTTTGCATTGTTTTGCAAATGTGGAAAAATGTAAGGCGAGTACAGAGTTGCACACAAGTGCAAATATAGGTCCTGCCCTCTATTAAATTTGCTTTTTTATTTTAAAAAGAGGCTCTTTGCGTTTGTTCAAAGATTAGGTAAAGTACCTTTTTCCATTTTGAAGTGGACCTTTTGTACAATACAGAATATACATTTGATGCAGGACAGTGTCCTATTTACGACTCGCGTGGTTGGCTGCATTATAATCATGTGCATAAACAGTATGTTTGTGTTTAGTCATCCCCTTTTTCTAAAGGACACCCCACTACCCCATTGCCTGTAAAGATTACAAAGCATTAGTTGTTGTACATGATTTGATTGATCCAGGCGTTGTAGTTACAGACTTTAGTGTACACAGTTGGGTGGCCCTTCATGGCACACTCATATCCCCAGGAGACAACGCCCTGCAGCTGTCCATTACACACCAGCGGTCCTCCGGAGTCTCCCTGCAGGTAAACAGAAAGAATGTGCGTTACAAACTGTGCTTTGCCGACACCATCAATGTATTTGAAGGACAAGAGCACATTTCCGCTAATAATCTCTTCGACGGTTCCACGATTTTATTTGTTTTAAATATCGGCAGTTGGCCTTTTTGTGCATTCAGATCATTTTATAACGAACTGCGCTTATCCGTTAACCGTTTTGTGGAATGGCAATTCTCCACAGGCCACTTTTCCCGAATGGCCGCCTGTCAGGATTAGCGCATGCGCAAACATTGAGCATGGCTCCGTGTGACCCGGAAGCGGCAGCGAGGTGGCCTGAAGAAGTACGGTTACGGGCTGACTGAAGGTGAGGTCGGGGGTGGTGGTTAAGTTAGGCAGATGAAGGGGGCGAGTAAGTGGGAGAGAAGGGGCGCAGCTACAGGGAGTCAGTGTGCCCAGAAGTGAGCGAGTGTAGGGCTGTCCCCTGCATGAGAGGATAGAGTTTGGTGCACGAAGGAGGGTAGCGAGCCACCGGGGAGTGCAGGGGTGTCCCTTGCATCAGATAAGGGACAGGGGGCAGAGCTGAGCAGGACCTGGGAAGTGTTTCCAAGTGTTTCCCTGTAGCGCCAAAGGTGTGTGCCCAGTAAACAGATTTTGGCAAAATTGCGGGTAAATCTGGTAAGCACTAAATCCAGCCCCAAGAATATTAAGGTTAGCATGAGCTTTACACATTCCCATCTTCAATCCAGCAAAAAAGGCTGAACAAATACGAGGTTCATCCTTCCATTGGGAGGGGGGAATGGGCCGATATTTATTCATAAAACGCTTCTCATTGCATTCATCAGTCATAGAATGGTCTGCATGCTACACTGGCTGTGCTGCCAGGGCGCTCCTGAAAGTCTGTGCCCATACAACAAATCCAGACCCATTGATACATGTGGCACGAAGCAGAACAGTCTGGGGGAGCACTGCGAGCAGCCTCAATGGTTTCAAAATGTTTCCTCAGTGCAGATTGGTCAGGCAGAGAAGCACTTCCTATGTTTTTATGGATTCATGCTTTCATTGGGTAAAAGACTTTCCGGATATGAGGGTTTGTCAGTGAAAGGGTACCATAACAGGGCTCAGCTTGTAGCATAAGACAAGGTGGCATGCAACGAATTTCATTGGCTGTTATTCTACAATCCACTGGGTTTTTACTGGTTGCAGGCTGGACAATCTCAACCTTCTCTAATTCTCTGTGTGGGCCTGAACATCTAGGAAACACCTGATTTAGGAGCGCCGCCAGAACCAAAATGACCTTTATTTGCTATTTACTTTTTCTTAGAAGATCTATAATTTCCAGTTTGTCATCCAGATTGATGTTACATAATACGTGTTAAGTGAAATGATATCCTTTAAAATGTGATGACTTTCACAGGGTCATCCAGCTCCAGGCCTCGCGGGCCGGAATCCTGACGGGTTTTCAGGATATATCCAATTAATATTTCGGAGAAAAAATGTGCATACATTTACAATCATTGTATGGAATTTATTGCATAAATATTAATGAGGATTATCCTGCAAATCCAACATGTTTCGGGACCTCGAGGCCTGGAGTTGGACAACCCTGAGAATGATAACGAACTTTAGCTGAAATTCGTTCAATCTAAGCCATTACTTAATGTTGCCGGATTTTGCAGTTCCCAAACGCGAGGGAGTCCTCTATCCCATGTGTACCTATTATATTTCCTCATACATGTACATTCCATAATTTAAGACAGAAAACTGCTGTAGTCCTGCGTACCACTCCTCATAATAGTAATAATAGTGTGTTCTTATATGGAACTTCATTCTAGGCTCCTCCAGCTTTTAAGCGATGCAATAACAGGTGCTACTGTTAGCCCATTTTGAATGGTACCTCACAGGTGCACAGTGATCACATGTGCTTTTCAACCTTGCCTGCTTTTGGAAGTGGTTGAAACAGATACACAAAAGTACAAGCACTGGGCCTCTCAGTTCCCTACTTCTTTTAGGAAGGTCCCCTTTTTTACTGAAAAGTTAGGAAGTGCGGGGACCGTAGGTACACAGAGCCTGGCAGCTCCTGCTCATCTAAACTACTATCTTACAGTTAACATGGGAGAAACAACCAGGTGATCATGTAGCCCCCTGTATCATGGCGAATGGGAGAATGGAAATAAGGTGTTGGGGCTTTCATATCAGGGAACATGGGAGATTCAGATCCAAAGTGCATGTTGAGGAAATGTTTAGAAGAACCAGCTACAAGGCAGGAAGTATGGCCAGCGCGCACAAGGTAACTCCCAAGGATTCCTGGGACAGGAAAGTACTAGATGGTCTGAATGTACCAAGAACTGTCCCCACAGGGTTGACCAACTCCCGGCCTTGAGGGCTGTTTCTATGTTGGATTTTCAGAATATGTCTCATTAATATTCAAGAGATAAAACTGCATGCACTGATTCTAAATGTATGCACATTTCTCTCATGAATATTAATGAGGGATATCCTGAAAACCTGTTAGGTTTCTGGCACTTGAGGCCTGGTGTTGGACAACCATGGTCGATGGCCCCTTATTCGTATCCCCCTTCACGGTTTGTCTCCATCTCACAATGCATTCTGGTGCTGCGGTTAGCACATATAAAGCTACAATAAATAAAATGGCCCCCTTAATGTAATCATAAAATGCTACTCCCTTGCTGGAGCCGGGCTCCTGGGAGAGTGAGAGACGTCCCTTTGCCTAGCGTGGTAGAGATTCCATGCCACCATAAGAGTAACGTAGAACACCAACTACTGTATCATGGCAAAGAGGGAAGCCATCAGAAATCCTTACCTGGCAGGTGCTCTGCCCTCCTTGCATGAATCCGGAGCACATCATGTTGCTTGTGTAGTAGTAGGGGTATGCCTGCTGACACTGTGCACTGGAGATGATGGGCTCATTCAGGCACTGGAGAACGCGTGGATACACCACTGGAAGGAGAGGGCATCAATGTATGAAATAACCAGAGTAGTCCACATCACGTGTCCTATCTCACAAAAACACACATGTACACCTCTGCACACACACAGGCAAACACACATATGCGTGTGCGTGCGTGCGCACACACACACACACAGACACACGGTCTCTCTCTCACACACTCATGCACACACACACACGAATGCACACACACGTGGTCTATCTCACACACACATGTGGTCTCTGACACACACATGCACGCACATATTCGCACACTCATGCACACAGTCTCTCTCACACACATACATGCACACACACGTGGTCTCACACACACATGTGGTCTCACACATACACATTTCGAGCCTTGTTTACAAAGCAGACATATTACTCAGAAACACTGTTTCATTGTCAGCTTTCACAGTTTTGGAGATGAGCGGAACCTGGCCTTTGAGCCACCCTGGTCTGCCACCTGGCTGTTTCATTGTCGGCTCTCACAGTTTTGGAGATGAGCGGACCCTGGCCTTTGAGCCACCCTGGACTGGCGCCTGGCCTGTGTTATTGCCTGCTCTCACAGTTTTGGAGATGACAGGAACATGGCCTTGCAGCCACCCTTGTCTGCCGCTTGTGTGGTTTCATTGCTGGCTCATTGCTGGCTCACACTGTTTTGTAGATGAGCGGAACCTGACCTCTGAGCCACCCTGGTCTGCCGCCTGGCTGTTTCATTGTTGGCTCTCACAGTTTTGGAGATTAGTGGAACCTGGCCTTTGAGCCACCCTGGTCTGCCAACTGGGCTGTTTCATTGCCTGCTCTCACAGTTTTGGTAATGACAGGAACCTGGCCTTTGAGCCACCCTGGTCTGCCACCTGGCTGTTTCATTGTCGGCTCTCACAGTTTTGGAGATGACAGGAACATGGCCTTGGAGCCACCCTGGTCTGCCGCCTGGGCTGTTTCATTGCCGGCTCTCACCATTTTGGTAATGACAGAAACCTGCCCTGTGAGCCACCCTGGTCTGCCGCTTGCCACAGTTTTGAGCATTGGGAGACTGTATATATATCTGGGCATATGAGGCCATAGGGGGGATTGGGCGTGTTTACATTGGGCATCTGAGTCGCTTCCATGGAATATAAGCCTGTTCCTGGTTCTTTTAGGCAGTTCCATTTTACACTATGAGGCTGCACATGCGGCTGCTCCTGACATGCATGTGAAGCTGTATATGTGTTAGCATATGAGTTCTACCTGCCATATAATGACAGTGCCCATGTTTTATGATGGTTGTGGCTGGCATATCTATACTATCTCTCATACTACGGGAGAACCATAACTAATATATGTTTGTGAACTAAACTAACTTTTTTACTGCTTTTGTAACTTTGTTATTTTATTGATATGTTTACTTCAGGGCCATCAAGTCTTATGATGTTATTAGAGTCAACGTTCATGTGACATCACTTACTGTGGTGTCGCCAGGGTCAAGGTTCATGGGGTGTTAGCAGGAAAAGGGAGTTTAAGGGATGTGCGATGTGAGATCTGCAAACTTCAATTTTGGTGAATTGGCAACACTGGAAGAGGGGCGCATTCTAGTGCACACCCAACAAGGAGCATCAGATCATTGTATTTTGTTGTGTTCACCAACGCATACTAACACTGTGATGTGACCCTTGCCTGAAAATGACACATTCATGCAAGAGTCTGTGAGCAATATCTTGCCCTTTGAGAAGAACTCAAAGAACTCAAGAGTCTGTTCACCAAATGTATAACAATAATGGTCCAGATTCTCAAAAATTGGCACAAATAAAAAGCACAGAGGGTGCACTTTTGTACCTTGCTCCACTTTAAAATGTCTTGGGTGCTATGCAGCAGTACAAAAGACGTGCTGCCAGGCCCCTTGCATACATTAGTGTCGGTAGCTAGCTAGCAGTGTCCGTGGCTCTCAATGTGGCCAGGGCAGCACCACGAGTGCCAAGGTAGTCACCGGGAGTGACACCTGGAAGTGCTTGCAAAACCCAAATGGCACATGGACAGCATTTAGATGTATGACACATTGGTGCTGGGAGTGCATTGCACTGTTGCGCTTCCTTTAACAACCCATCATTGCAAAATGTTAACAAAAAAAAGCATTTCTATCCCAGTTTGGGGGATACACATTTACCTTTAATAACAGCAGCTCAGAAATGCATGACATGTTGAAAAATAACCCTGTCCTACTTTGCAATGTGTCTCATTTCGAGGCGCATAATTTTTGGGAATTTGTGGTGGGGACTGAAATGCAGAGAAACGCTCCCTTACTTGCGCAAATGCGCAAAGCACAATCTTAATGTGCACATTTAAATGCTGTGCAGGTGCCATGTGGGTGTTGCCAGCGCTTCCAGGTGTTACTCCTGGTGACTACCTTGGTACGCTTGGTGCTGCCCTGGCCACCCCGGGAGCCACAGACACGGCCACACGCCACACATGTTAACATACCATATATGTCTGGTCATATAACAGGTACATAAGGTACTGGGTGACATTGAATGGCATTACTGGGACAGCGGATACTGCACTCCCTGTATGAAAGAAGAATAAACATGTGAGGCTGCGCCTTACATATGAGGCATTTTCCAAGGAAATGAGGCATTTTAATGATATTAGAGAGGCATACAGCCCTACAGATAAACCCTGTGTCAGCAACGTTTACTCCCTAAAAACAGGCAAATGCTCCTAAGAAAAGAAAAGGGAGTACATTTACCCCAATGAAAAATAGGATACCCCATGACACATAGGAGCCTACCCCTAGCTTCCCCCCACACATCTAGGCGGATATGGCTGGATCAAGGCAGCAGCAGAGCAGTGCCGCAGAAGTGGGGGTGGCTCTAATATTCTTACCGCCACATCTAAACAGAGGCTTTAAAGGAACACATGCATCTTTTAGTTTGCATGAAGTACTAGCTGGCAAGAAATATAGATGATAAAAAATCTATTATAGAGTTGAAACATATTTGAACTTGCCATAAATACCCTACTGGGAATGAAAATGACCGTTTTACTGCCTAAAAAATATTTGTAACCCAACTTCAAAAATGGGCAGTAAGGAACTCCCACTCCAGAATCTTAGTTGAAGCCTGAGGGCTTTTGAGGCTGCACGTGGCATACAACGGCAGCACCTGGACATGTAAGAGTGTACCTTATACATTGTTTAGACATGGGTGTCTAAACAATGTATAAAATGCATCAGCCGGCAGTAGAGAGCTTTTCGAGACATGCAAGGCTGCAAATGACATGTGACAGCAGCACCTGCACATGCCTGGCTACAGGTCACTTATAGCAACTCTCCCGGATATATGAAACATTAACTGATATCAGATGACATTTGCAAGTTATTGCAGTGTGCAATTTGCTATCAAGGGGGAGCACCTGGATCTGTCTGGATATATTATCACTAGATCTTGCATGTGTGGCTGTAGCAAGCATTCCGTGGCACCCTATATATAGAAGAAGCTACATTTGTCATGTCATGGCAGCACCATGGAATGTGGGCTGTATAAAGCTTATAACTATACCTGCTCGGCGAGCCTATAACTGGCATAACCTGGCAGCACCTGACCACATAAGGAACATCTGGCACATGAAAGTAAGGTCCCTGGCACCTCATGATTCCGTTTATTTTACCCCTCGATCAAAGTAGCACCCCAGTTAACAAATTACGTGTTAACTAAAATACTCTTTTGTCTGCTGTAAAATACTATTTGATATTTCATTTATCTTAAGCTTAATTAAGTATTTTGACATCTGCAACATTACTTCTTGTGATGTCATCAGGGCCAAGGGTCATGTGATGGCATGCCATATTAAATCATCGGGCCACAATTGGCATGTGCCATTACTCCCTGTGATGTCATCAGTTGTGCAATGTCACTTCCGCTACTCCTGGCGTTTCGGTGAATTGACGTACCTGCTGTACGTGAAAATACATTTTAGGGCATAGGGCAACACCCTGCAAGTGACCAATACCGTACACAGAGACAAGCACGGCCACGCCGCTTAACTGTACACAGACAGCCAGAGACAAACCATTCACCATATCCCACACATCCATGAATATAACATCACCAGACATCAATCGTGTCACTGTACCTCCATTGGTCACGGTATTGCCCCATCCAGACACGATGCACCAGGTCCCATCGGCCACACAGCTGGTTGGCAGTGGAATCGGAGAGACGTACTGGTTGTACTGGGCAGGCTGAGCGAGCTTGATCAACATGATGTCATTATCTTGAGTTTTGGAGTTGTAGTTCGGGTGCTTTATGACTTTAGCTACACGTATTCCTTGCTCAGTGCCTTCCGCCACAGTGGTGTCGTGCTCGCCAAGATAGGCAACCAAGGTATTAGCTCTGACAAAAAAAAACAACAGTAAGAAAAAGTCAGAGAGAGAGAATTAGCGTGAGCTGGAAACGGCAAAAGACAAAGGAAGAGAAAAGCAGCAAAAGAGACAGAGAGAGTAGAAATACTAAAAGAAAGAATACAGAGCAAGAGAGACACAGGCGGCAAGAAAGTTGAAGAACCAGAGGAAACAGAGAAAGGTGGAGAAAGATAGAGATAGAATCAGGCAAAGAAAAGGATAGATGGAGAGACAGACAGGTAGATAGATAATTAGATAGACTGAAGAGAGTGGGCGTAAGGAATCAGAGAATGAAGCATTGTGGGTCCAAGAGAGGGATGTGGACCGAGTAGTAAAGTTGGACTTTGAATGAATTTAAACGATGAAGTGAGGAGCGAGTGACGAGAAGGTGGGAGCGAGAAGGAGAAGTGATTCTGCGAAAAAGAGAAGGAAAGAAAACAAGGATAGAAATAGGAATGTATGTAACGATAGATGGACAGCAATCAACTATAGGGGTTCTGAGTGACATCCGATTGACAATGAGATTGACATTTGCCCTAGTGCTAATACTGTGCAAAATTGCACTTGCACCAGTTTCTGTAGCTCAGCTGCAGGAGTGCATGGTCAATAAGAGCCCAATCTGCGGGTAGGAATGCTCACTGTGGCTGATGCTGCTACACACCAGGCAGGGTTTTACATGGGCTGACGCGTTCAGGTTCTGAAACCACCACCAGCATTGCACATTGATTAGGGAGAAAGTGCGAGGCAGGAGGAAGAATTTGGCTTTCACCTTTGCCCGCAATTTTTTTTGTATGCACATATTTATCATAGACAAAAATTCCAAACAACATTCATGAACAATTTCACATATATATAAACCCCCTCCAGACCCCCCACACAGGCATGATGATCACATGGAGAACAGTTAAACTATTTACAACTCCAAGCACCTCCCCCACATTTCTTAATGAAGGTTGCTTTTCTTATTTCTGTACAGAATCACCCTTTCCAGTAAAGATATTTTCGTTTGACCGCGATTTCCATCTCGATCGGATGCTCTGTTTTAACCGAGTACCAGAAAATCACTCTGGGTGCCTGTCATGACATCACATGAATGGACTATTAGAAGGTGTGATTTTGTTTTTACTTGGATGTGGTTATTGGTGGTAGAAATTACTTAAGAGCAGATAGAGTCGATCTTGCCTGATTCTCACTTTCTTGGTTTTATTGATGTAAAGTTGTCTGGGGTCTTCGTGGTGACATCTGTGTGTGAATCGTGTTTACACTATAATGACTATTCAGAAGTTGAAGCATGAGGCTGGCCATTTGAAGCATGCCAATTGGAGGTGCTCAATGGAAGTTCACTTGCGAAGCAACCCTGCCAAATGACATCACATTGAGCCGCTCCCCAGAGTTATTAGGGGGATATCCCATGGGAAGGAGAGAGATCTGGTAAATAGGTGTTTCTTAGACACTGGCACAATAACAAGTCACTGCAGCATAGGGAATGTATGCCCGCCCACAGAGCAACATGCTAGTGCTGTACCCATAGGGAGTCATGAATGAGACCATGCTCATGGAATCTAGTAACTTTACATATTTCAGCTCCCATGACCTTCCATGGAACCTTTATTTTAAAGTGGATTTTCAATATTGGACTTGAAAGATCCGATGGTGAGAGCTTCTGTGGTGAAAAGCACTGTCCCACTGGTGTGTCTGCTTCTGGAATGGTGTCATCGAGTAATGCGAAATACATCTAGCACTGAAAGGAAAGAGAGAGGAAAAGAGAAAAGATGGAGAGAAACGGAGAGAGTGAGAGAGAGGGGCATAGAGAGAGAGGGGGAGAGAGAACAAGAAAAGGAGAGAAGAGTGAGAGAAACCGCCAGCGTGAGAGGAGGATAGAGTGGTGCATAGAGAGAGAGAGACAGAGAGAGTCAGAGGGAGGGAAAGGAGAGGGAGAGCCACAGAGAGAGATAAAGAGAGGAAGAGAACAAGAAAGACGTGGGAGAGAGAGAGAGAGAGAGGGAGAAAGAGAGAGGTATAGAAAGATAAAGAATGACCAAGTGAGGGGAGATGGAGAGAGAGAGAGAGAGAGAGAGAATGAGAGAGAGAGGGAGGGAGAGAGGTAGAGTGGGCTTATTTTGCATTTGCATTGAGCAGGTTCATTTTATGTTCAGGGTTCTGTGAAGGTTGGTCGTGAAAAGCATTTCTCATCTAAAGTTTGCACACATATACAAATTAAAAAAGGTGTGTACAGAAGGGCTAGGGTTAAACTATTATATTAGTAAGTGAGCCTCTGTACACAATTCTGCAGCTCCCCCTAAAAATGGACTACTTCCCTAAAGCAACAGAAAACATCTGAGAAATCCCACTTGGGCATTTGGTGCTCGAATTAAAATTGGCCTTCTGACTTTCACCAAGGATGCCAGTTGACCCCATGCCATATGGATCACCTCCACACTGCCTCTTGGGCAACAGCAGCTTACATGCTGGGACTTGAAGGCCCAAATAAGCAAAACCAACTGTCAAAAAGCTGATCAACAGGAGAATTCAACATACAACACTCACGGCTCATAGCAGTGGGCAGCGGATACAATCCACCACTGATTGATGAGGGAGCCTCCACACCAGCGCCCACCATTGTACGTCAGGAAGACTTGCCAGGGAATGCTGTTCTTGGCACAGCTGTAGCCGTTGACAACATCATTGGTATCCTCAACCTTTGTTGGGACGGCGGCTGCAAGACAAGAAGCAAGAGACATGTCAATCGACAGCTGATCCCAGAGCTACTGTAGCCTATGGGTGATGTGCTCAGAATGAGAGGGTGATCACGTGTCTCCCTGTCACCTGGGCTACCTCAGCGACTAATCACCCGGCCTGGTCGTGGTTCGCTAAGGCTTTGGTTGAAAAACTGTGCCTCACTGCCCCTACAGCTTATCTTTAGCACTGCCTCTTTAAACATCATTTCTTGGAACTATTGTGGTTTTAATAACATTCTGAAATTATTTACCAATGCCCATATTTTTAATGAAGACATCATTCTGTGGCAAGAAACTATGTTGTCCAAACCGCTATTGATGTAGGGCTACAAAACCTTTAGCACTTTGGCCACCACAGGAAAGGCGAGTCGCCCCTTGGGAGGTGTTGCGATTGCAATTGACCTTCAATTGGGTATTCAGTCCAATCTGGTGGCCTCATATGGTCACTCCATTTTAGCAATTTGTATATCCTCTGGTCAAAACGATGAGTATTATGAAGTGCTATCAATCAATGTTTATTTTAACCCTAGGAGAAACTCTCGGGCTAATAGATGGCATTTTAACAACCTGGCTGGGAGAAGGTCACCAAAATATTCTGATTGCTTGTGATTTTAATTGTAAATGTGCGGACTATATATTAGAGGACAAGGAATTCCCACACTATGATCATAATGGCGTAAATACATACACAGAAAATGATGGCCTGGTCTGGGCTAATTGTATGACAGCTTTGGGGTTCTCTCTCTTGTTACCTTCACTCCAAGATTTCCCTGGGGGAGTTGTGACATGGAAAATGGGAATTTTGTCATCACGCATTGATTCTTTTTTTAAATCAAAAGATCGTGTCCCTTATTGTAATAATCTTTTAATTTCATTTAGGGGTCTGAGTGATCACGGCATACTGGCATTTCAACTGGAAAAACCTTCAAAGCAAATTAGTTGCAATTCACAGGAACATTTTTTTGGCTCTTCTTTTGCCAAGTAATAGGGGGAGTTCTATGAGATGGAACCTTACACTTATATATTTTTTTACAGAAATCCTCGAGAAGGTAATGGAGGAGAATGAAGAGTCAAACAGTAGCCATGTGTTTAATGTGGATGGCTACTCGGAAGTAATTTACAAGACACTGTTGTGTCTGGGAAACAAAAGGAAACCTCCTTTGTATATTGCCCAAGCAAAGAAAGAGAAAGGACTTTCTGTTAGGAACCTGGCTAAAGTCTTTGGGACTCAATCCTTGGAATTTCGAGTAGAAAGACAAAATGCACTAAAATCCTTTAAACATGTAACAAAGAGAATGAAAGCTGAGCTTTATTATGTGGACAGCCAAAGGATGCTTAAAGCATTCATGTGTCATGAATAAAATGCATTCTCAGACCTCTAAGTGCAAATGAATATTATCTCTGAAAATACTTGAGTGGAACATTTTAGAGAAAATTTTAAAGAGAAAAATCTACCGCAGGTCGAACATATTCAGAGTAACACTTTGATTTTGACTGGGTAACTATAATTTCTATCTCTAATAGTCACGATGAAATTGTGACAATGAACCCCTCTAGAGCTCCTGGTCTGGACAAACTGGCCCCAATAACATTAAAGTACCCACATGCATAGTCATTTCTGATGCTTGATTTGTTTGTGGAGATCATTAAAAAAGGTTCTTCCTGCCACCTGGTACGAATCCTATATCATTCCAATCTATAAAAAAGGGGATAGGATGGTACCAGCGAAATACTGCCCCATAGATATCCTCGAAGCGCTAAGCAAAGTTTTTGCATTGCTGATTCTGAGGGAACTGGATACCTGGGTCAAAAAATGAAAAGGACTCCCTTAAATTCCAAGTGGGATTTTGAAAGGGGATGGGAACGTGCCTTAATGGACCATTACTTACTCATCTTAATGCACAGGTGAAATGCCCTAGTACCCCTTGTACATACATATATATATATTTTGATAGTTTAAACATGACCAGTGCGTTCGACGGGGTGGTTCCTAATAGGCTATGGTGGAAATTGCACCTGTGGAGCCTTCCAGAGAATTTGGTGTGGTTACTTAGTCTACTTCATAGGGATACAACAATCAGAGTCCGTCTATCTGCAGAAGAACTCTTAACTCGTACAATTGACACATTCTTAAGCTTAAGGCAGAGGTGGTTCCTTGCACCAATGCTTTTTAACTTATGCCTCTCTGACATGGAGTATCTTGGAGCAAGGACTGGGGCCCTAACAGTTAGAGGATGTGTTTTAGATCTGCATTGGTTGGTGTATGCCGATGATGTGCTGCTTTTCAGTCCTACACCTATAAGTCTCCACAGGTAGTTACTTGCATTGTATTCTTATGCAGTGGAAAATAATGTATCAGTGAATTGGGCAAAATCAAAGATTCACATCTTTTTGCGTAAAAGGAACCCTAAATAAATGATCTGGAGTGTGGACCAAAAAAATTGGAAATGTTAAAATGTCTGAAATATCTGGCTTTGTGTATACCTTAAAATCCAACTTAATCAAATACCCTAGATATGTTACGAGCCAGAGCTCCTCCATTGATAGCCCAATTAAAACGTGTCTATGGGTCATATCGCACATTTTCCATTAGACGTTTAAGGAAGTATTATTGTGAGAAAGTGGTACGCTCATTAATTTATGGTTTAGAGATTTGCCTGTTCGATCTAGGGTCTTTTTAAAATGATCTTGAAGAAACTATATGGAGAAGAGTTTTAGGTTTGCCTTTATGTATTCCTAACTGTATCATTCGTCATGAATTGTAACTCACTTCTCTTAAGTCACTAGTGTTGTGAAAGAAACTTGCCTTGTTTGCTAAAATCTTGGATCCCTTGCCTACTACCATTTACGTAGATATTAATATTAACTTGAAACGAGGGACCAAGATGGTATTCCTACAATCTTTTGCTGTTCAAGTGAATGTATTATACTTGAGACCATCAATAGTGACAGAAGTGAATTGTCCAAAAACCCAAACAAAACAAAACTCAAGCCATATGAATGTGACTGGTGTACAACTGTCGACGATATACAGTCATATTCTCTTCATATGGATTATTCCAAAATCATAAGGAAAAGAGAACTATCCAAATATATGGCCCTCTTCCCTTGTAAAAAACATAGATATGTATGCATGAAATTTAAATGTAACCTTTGCCTACGTTGGAACGCATGGGCCCCAGGTTGGGTATCCCAAGGGAACAAAGATCACAGTGATGGCGTGCAGAGAATCTGAAAAGGAAACGTTAAAGCACCTTACAATTTACTGTACACATTTCCCTACCCAAAGAATTACTTTCTTTGGGCAATGTATGTAAATGAACTATGAAGATGCTGGTGAAACCTACTGGAATAGGTTCCTTTTAGGTAACAATGTTTCATTGATTTTAAAGCTGTGTAGGTTTTTAAACAATATCTTTGACACTGCAACCTGATGATGGTTTTCTATATGGTATTTGAAATGTTTTTTCTTTGTTTTGTTCAGTCTTGAATTTGTTCTTATTAAAATTGTTTCATTTTCTACGTTATTGTCCTGTCTGTAATTTTCATTTGTGAATGGCTTGCTTTAGAAACCAATGCAAAATAAAAATAAAAAAAATACAAAAAACGGGCAAACACTTTTCCAGGCCTGGGCTTTCCTTTACAAAGTCATTGGGTACAGCTGCTTTGTTCAATTTCTCTAAATGAAGTTAGAAGTTAGTAAAACTACTATTGAATCACTTTATTCGTTTATTAAATACAAGCGCAGGACTGAAGGGTGCCCTACCGCTGACATGGAGTCATCTGGTTGCAATAAACCTCTAAATAGTGGTCATTAGCCACAAACGTACTCAATATGTATAGGACTCATCAGATTTAGTTGCCAAGTGACCACATGTCATGTGCAACAGGTCCAGGCCGTCCTGGCCCTTTAGGAAACAGCACATTGCATGCTGGGATTTGTAGGCCCTTTCTTGGAATGGGAAACACACAGCTGAAAGCCCCAGACTGCAAAGTTCTGATGGATAAAGTCAGCACTGGCTAAAGGGGTCATAGATGGGCTTTGGCACTGTCCGGTGAGATTTGCCAATCTCGAATCATAATGGACTCAGACTATTCAGATGAACGGCATTAGAGTCTTATTAATGACTCAATTCTGGCTGCACATCCGAGATACCTGAAAACTAATATGGAGTGGCTACAAAAGTAAAGCGATTCCAAAGCTTGAAAGTGGCCCTCTGAAATGTGTGACCTTGAGGTCATTCTATATTTTCAATTGGTATTCTGGGACTTGCCATTTCCTTTTCCCTATTGTACTCAGCAGCCTACAAGTACCAGCATGCAAAGTGAAACGGCAGAAACGGTTTTTCTGGCGTTTTTGCATGATATATGCTGAATGGAGCTACGTTTAATTCTCCACCAGTACGTTTTAAATTGCTGCAAAACCAAACATTCCTAGCTAGACATCTACACCCAGATGGTCACATTCTATGGGGGGTAAAAAAAAATGGTTAGTTACACATTATTTTCGTGTGCCCTGAAGGCAGAAAGAATTGTGTGGGTGTTGGTGCTGCAATGAACCCAAGATGACAGCAATCCTACTAATATCGCTGCTTCCGATGCTTGGGCTGAATAAATGCGGATCCCCTCTTTTCATCTTTTTTCCTCCCAAAAAAAGCAATACTATGTGCAATACTGTGTGCCAACAGCTAGCTTTTCGAACTGCCACTGTATATAAAGGTGGTACTTCACAATGAGCATCCCCCTATTTTTACCTCCACTGAAGTAAACATTGTACAAACACCACAGAAGATTTTTAAAGATGTGTTTGACCTGTACAGGAGCGAAGCGCACGTGGTTCGTTTCATTGCAGGGCAAGTACCCTTTAATCCTGGACATCGGAAGGGGCAAACAAGTTGGCATATCTGCCGTCCACTCTCTCACCACCTTTTCCATGTAATGCATTAAACTTTGAGAATTGGCCATTTTGTTGTTTAAAAAAAATATGTGCAGCAGTGACATGGACCACTACTGTACACTACCTTTTTCCATCCGGTAAAGTGAGAATGGAAATGGGTAGAGAAAACATACACCAAGTGCCTTTTCTGGAATACCACAGGCAAAACTAGTAAATACCACCAGCAGCATTCTGGCTAAAAAGAATGCACCAACGATGTAATGTGGCCCTTGGTTTTAATGGAAAAAAGAAGGCGGATCCTGCTGGCCTCCACTACCCCTGTGGATGATACCAATTGTCTCTCAAATACAGGTGTGCACGCCCCGCGCCTCTTATGTGCGCATTCACTGAACGCACAACCGAGCTGAAGGCTCACGTCTCTAGTAGACTTTCTGCATGTATTTGCAAACCACCCATAGGGGGGATAAGCGCTCCTGGTGGCAACCCTTGCCCACCCCCCCTCGGTTGTCATGATGGTAATCGCTTGCGCCTGGCCATTCCTTTACCTGCACGCCACACTGCCAGGACCAGCAGGAGAAGGAGCTTCATCGTGGTGCTCTGGCTATCCGTGGAGATTGCCAACTCTTCAAGCGTGCTGGCTGGCCTTTATATATATATGTTCATTCTTATCAGGTCCCTTGTATCTAAGATACCTAAAAGCCTGATTAGTGGCGCCAGTCTACCCCCACGTCCCCTGCTAGGTAAATACCATGTGCCCAGGTAAAGCATATGGCCACCTGCTGCGTTCCAGTGTATACCAGCATAGGGCCCAACGTGTCATGGCCTTTTTACGTCATTGCTGGAAACACCACTGTATCTCTATCCACTTGGAATGTACCATATCTGACAGGGTCACCTTCTCGTTCAAGATAGGCCTTCCTCACCTAACACAAACTACACCTGTACTGGACCACAGACTCGCATATTACGCTCTTATCGAGTCCTGCAAGATTGCTTATCAAGCACACATGGGTTTCCTTGCAGGAGTTGGCGTAGACAGCAACAAAGGTTGACATTGCCAGCAAGGACATCATGGTCATGTGTCTCGAGCAGTAGGCCAAAATGTAACCCTTTGCGCTACTCCTTGAGATTGCACTTGTGCAACTGAGTGGAGTGGCGCAAACCCAATGGAAAGCCGTTTGCAAAGATGGCTGACACATGCATCTCCCTAGGAATATTTATTGACTTGTTTTAGTGGGTAGCCTTCCAGCAGGCTTTAAGGGTATACAATGAAGGCTCTTCTTTTTGTCTTTTACTCTTTTTCAAGTTTTGGGGAATCCTACAGTGTGACAAACTCAAAATGGGTGACAAGCAGTTGGGGTCCGCCCAATCTCGAGTCTGGCTTGTTTAAACACACTGGAAAAATTGCCATTTTTGGCGCAAGTACCACCAGCGTTATTACCTTGTGGTAATTGCGCTGAAAATTCCCCATTGGGTTCAATGGACCCAATGGGGAATGGAGAGTAACAGTTATCACCCAACCCGTGATCTGGCGGTAACACCGTCGAATAGGTGGGCGCTAACGCAAATAAAGTTGGGCGGTTTCCCCGCTGGGATACTGCCCAACTCGTAATGAGGCCCAATGTCATGTACTTTAGATGCAGAAATTCAGTGGACATAGATGTAAAAATCCAGACTACCACAACCTCCAGTGGCAATCACTTCTTTGTTTTATTGTCCTCCCACTGTTCCCCCTTAGTATTAATTGTCCTGTGACGAATCAAATCCCGGGTTAACAGTGGTCCCAGGGTGAATATCAGTTTCTAAACCATCAATCAGCCCCACACCTCTAATACACCAAGATGGGTCCGAACAGATTGGGTTAAACAAGCACACAATTAAAATTATAAACCTCCTTGCCCAATTGTGGTAACGTGGCTGGAACGGCAGACTTATCTCCACTAAAGGTTGTGGATCGTTGGTTATTTGCAAAACAGCGAAAATACAATTATTACCCAATGATAAAAGGGGTGTCCAGTCAAGGTTATATAAAAATATCTACTTTATTATTATCACAACAGGCAATCTATGAACACTACTAAATACAACCCACTTTGTAAAGTAATGCAGAGAACAGACAGTTTCTAAGAAGGAAAAGGGATGCACTATGGATACTGATCTGAGGGTAGTTGGTATGGTTAATAACCACAATAGGTTATTAAAAGCTTTCTTGGTGTCAGCAAAAAGGGAGTAAGGGTCTTAAAATGTCTCTAGTGGTCTTCTGGAAAGGACCATGGGGACAGAACCACAATGCACCGCTTGCTGTAGTTGTTCTTGGTGCCCAACAGCGTCGAGTCAGCTTCAGGGCGGTTTTCAGGCTTGTGTGACAGAGTTCGAGACATGAGTCAGCTGCGAGTATCAGGAGGCAAGACGGTTCAGCAAGCGAAGCTTGACAAACAGCTGCAGGCTGGCCTTACCGACGACTCGGGGTCAGGAATCGGTGTCTCAGTGCTGATCGGCGGTTCTCAGGCGCTGGTCTAGACTTATCGGGTTCCTTGGGCGACTGCGGCTTGATGGCAGTAGCTAAGGCTTGATGGTGGTCAGCGTTGCAGGCGGTTGCGGATCGAAGAACTCAACTGGCTCGAGAATGTCCTTTAAGGCAGACGGTGGCAGGTGCTTTTAAGGCAGACAGTGACAGGTGCTTGCCGTTGCACTTTTCCCTGCCTCTTCAATGGGTTTGTGTTGTCCTTTAAGGTGGACAGCCCAGAGCTATGGAGTGGGTTGCAGGCAGCTTCCTTGTTGTTGGTTTTGGGTTCAGAGACCTTCTGGCACTCCTTGTCCCGGGAGCTTGTTGCAGAGCCTAGCAAGCTGGAGGGTCTTCTGAGTTCTTTTCTCCCTCTATTCCCTGGAAGACGTTAAGGAGAGGATTGTTGCTTCCCTCTCTGGATGTTCCAGGCCTTCCTTCACTGGCGGAAGCTGTAAGGCAGGCTGCACCTTCAGCCAGGGTCCAAGGATGAGTTCTTCTTCAAGCTTCAAGTGAAGTATTCAGATAATCTGTCTAAATAGGGGTTCCAGCCCTCTTTTAAAGCCAAGTGGGCCATAGTGATTGGTGTAGGCTTAGCCTTCCTCAGTGAACCAATCCTGTGGTCCCTATCGACATGTTCTGTATGTGTGAGGTCATAACCAGAGTGCTTTGCAACAGGAAACAGTAAGGGGGTCCCAAAAGAAAAAGGGGTGTTTCAGATCCAATCTCTCAGGAGAAAGAGCTCTGGGCGCACACTGCTGTGATACTAAGGCCCAGCCACCTTCCTGTCTGCTGTGATGAAAGAGTCTCTCTGGTTTATGGTTCTCCCTGTGTGGTTCCTTTTTTAAAGCAGCAGATCTCACTTGAAGATGCTGAGAGACAAGACTCTCTGGCTTCTGCAATCACATTCTTGGATCTTATGAATGGGCTACCCCGTAGTGGAGGTGGTCTACTGCAAATAGACTCAGACTGCTAGGCCATACAGACCGCATATGGAAACTAAGGCACAATAACCATATACTTCAGTGACACGACAGACACGAGGTTCGATTTCCATACAAGTCTGGTTTATTTCAAAGTATCTCAGTCGGCCGACTGGGTCTCAACGTCTCGCCACGTGTGTTCCCAGACCTTGTGAGACGCAAGAGAGCGAGCAATGCTCAAGCGACAATATATATACATTACATAAAATCTTTATGAAGGCAATTTGATCCTCCCATAAACGTGTCATTCAGGCTAGGGTTCGGTGATCGACAGTCATGACAATTATGACACATTATGACAAGTCTTCATTCAGTCTAAACATAGTTATTCTAGCAATAGCAGCAGAAACAGCTTTCTGTTATGGGGAACATAGAGCTCTTAGCTCGGCAAAGATATCATGTTCGTAGCAGAGAAACATTCCTTAGCACGTTATCTATGTGTCTCGGTTCATGAGCTAAGGGTCAGACAGTTCTGAAGCAGTAACTACCAGTCTCCGCGAAGGAGCACCGCTAGAAGAATATAATTCATGGTTTAACTGCCTTTTACTACAGTGTTTCCAAGTATGGCTGGCACCTGGACTACTGATTAGATGCGGCATTTGCTCGGCTTCAAGGACTAAGTGAGAGAGAAAAACAATGTATTTCTGCATAGTTTGACATTGCTGTCTGTGTTAGTATTTCAGCATTCAGGCCGTGGCCTCGCACCGTGTGTGAGTTCGAAGCATAGAATACACTTGCAAAGCGTTTTGACTGAAAAGAAAAAAAGCAAATGGCTGATATTTCACAAAATGGACGCCCTCTGGTTACAATGACGATTCTAGGATTGCAATGTTTGTCATATGATGCGATTGGTTTTTGGCCAACAGACTATACATACTATAGGGTTGTTTCGGGTCTAACAAACCCTCCTTTTTGCCGTAAACCAAGAGCATCATCCATACATTGCGTCTTCGTCGGACCACGTGTCCAATTCTGAACTACCCATACTGCTGTAATCGTCATCGGAAATATTAATTGCCATAAATTCTTTAATAATTTCATTTTCGTGTTGTGTACCTTCACTTAACATGCAAATAGGTTTCGGTTTAACCGCATCCACACACTCATTTGTAATTTGGGAACAGAGGACTGGCAGGCATTGTATCCAACAACAGCGGAACATGAGGATTCCAAGTATCTTGACTGAAATTGCAATTAGTTTCCATCCCCATGATCGCAGCAGTTCTCAAAACCATGAACTTATATTCAGATTCCAACTACCTTTACAAACATGAATTTCAGAACTTAGGACATGCAATTTCTTGATTGCTTCAAATATCAAGGGGGAGGAGTCACTTACGAATACACAGCACGCTGACCCCACCAATTTGCATACCCCTCCACGATCAGCCAAAATGATATCAAGCACCATTCTATTCTGAAGTGCCACTAATCTGATTGCTTTTTGTTCCAGTGTCATATTATAGAGTATATCTGTAGTTCCATTTATCGTTTTTCCTAACACTCTGGACAGTTTCTTTATATTCCATTAATTTATTGCTTGTCCCCAAAATGGTATGAATGACTTCGCTATGTCCCTTACAATCTGTCCTGCGGTATCATCTCGTTGTGGCCGAGATCTAGATAGCTTTGATATTTCAGATGTTTTGGAAAGAAATTACGTAAAAGTATACCTAAATAACAGGTCCCTTCCCAAGTTCTAGATAACCATGGATAGGCCTGATTTCCACAGACAAAATAGACAGAACCTCCTATATATAATGGTTTTTCTTCTTGCTCAAGTACGGCAATATTCATGCATCTAGTAAACCTCCCCACTGAATAGGAACCCTTTTTTCGTAAGCAAAATGGGACAGAACGTGGACTGTGATTAATAGTATAGGAGGGAGGAACAGCATCTTTGTTTCCTACTGCAGCCACTTTAAAAGTAATTAAGGACTTGGAAGGCTTAGAGAGCCTATCTACTGGACTCGTTACCGTGTTTATTTTGCTTCTGCTTGTAAATACGGAACAACCCAATGGTTCCAGTACTAGCCTTTCAAACTCATTTATGTTTGTTCCATCGAACTGACCAGTAACACTATCATTCCACTTTCCTTAAAATAACGCTCTTAATGATGCATAGGTATTAAGTGGCAAAGGATGTACATACCAACCCATTCCTCTTTCCCCATGCTGGGGTAAATGGGAAAAAACCCAACAATTGGACCTATTGAAGATAGCATGTGTCATATTCATAATCAATAGCAATGTATTATTGCCATAACCTTCTCTATGTTTCACTTCTTGTGAGGGGAGAGTATAAGAGAGCACAAGTACTGGGCTGCTCATAGTAGGAGCATTTGTAGCAGTTAAAATAGAGTTCAAAGGATGCACAGTTTCCAGCTACCAAAATATTGGGACTAGTGTGATCAATGTGCAAAGCGGTATCATAATCATTAGCATGTTATTCTTTTTAAACCAAGTCTTTCTAGGAGCAGGCTTAGTCTTTATTTGTATATCATCAGCAGCATTGGTGCCGGAGGGAGCAGGAGCGAATATAGGCATTGTCTTGCAATGTTTATCTCAGGAAAAGTTTTCAATGTTCGTCGGGGCAAGTTCTCCACAGCAAAACACGTTCGCAGCAAAGCGGCCAGGCCAGTACAGGGTAGCCTGTTTAAAAAATGACAGCAAGCTGATGTGAATAAAGCACAGAGCTCCAAAAAGGCAGGAGCAAGCATCAATAGTGTCGGTACCATATGCCTGCGCTCGTTCACGCTAGGTTGCACTGGTCCTTCACTTTTCAATGGTAGCACCGGGAAACCTCGTGTCAGAGCTTTCAATCTGATGCAACTTGATACAGCTCATACGCTCCTTTTCCCTAGGCCTCCGTTCCCATTTTATCCATGTTGGGAACAAAGGCAAAACAAAACGCTGATCACTTCCGATTTTGTGAACGTAGATTGTACCTTATAGCTCCAGGTACAGTATGATCGATGAACAATGCACTCTCATTTCCAGATGCAGGATCAGTGCGAGCTTGCGATGCAGTGTATGATGATAAGGCAGCGGTTGGACAAGGTTGAGTCACCTTTAGCTTTTCGATCTTCGTTGCAATCTCCCTAGGCCCTTTCTCGGGCTTAGGAAGCACTTCCGGCAAAGAACTGGCAATGGTATCTTTGTGATCAAGTGCAGCTGTATTTCTTTCTACGTCAGGATCATCAAGCTCTTTCCTATGTGGCAAAGAAAACGGAACTCTTTTTGTGTGTGTTGCGTGGATCCAGTGTCTGCGCCCCTCCACTCGTACTGCAGTCTGCGTAGCCAGTAGTACCTGGAAGGGGCCCTTCCATCGCGGTGCGAGTGAACACTTTCTTTCAAAATTTTGAATCAGTGTCCAGTCCCCAGGCTGCAGTCAATGTCCTGGGCCGGTATATCTGACAGGAAGAGCCTCCTGCACCAGCTGATGAATTAAACGCAAGTTTTGAGTTAACTGTTTACAATAGTTAATAAGCAATGGGTATTCTATATCCCTCAGCCGTTTCAGCTGAGGAGCATTTCAAACATTTGCTGGTCTCCCCATCATGATTTCGTAAGGGGAGAGACCAGTCCACGCCTGTACAGCTGTTCTCATGCATAACAATGCTAGCGGTAATGCATCGGGCCATTTCAAATTGCTCCCCTCACAGATCTTGCTCAACTTATTTTTCAAAATACCGTTCTGACGTTCTGCCAAACCGGCACTCATCGGGTGTCTGGCCGAATGGAATTGTTTGTCAATTTGGAGGCCTGCACAAATTTGCAATATTACGGCTGCAATAAAGTGCGGACTGTTATCTGACCATATGACACAGGGTAGGCCAAAACGGGAAAAGTACTCTTTTAGCATGACTTTAGCTGTGGACATAGCTGTACAATCTTTCAGGGGATAGGCCTCTACCCATTTGCTGAATGCGCAAACCACTACAAGGACATATTTGTAGTTTTGGCACCTTTCCATTTCTATGAAATCAAAATTGATGACTTCAAACGGCACCGGGGGGGGCAAAACTTCCTACTGGCGTCGCTTTTCCCTTTCCAACGTTATGTTGTAAACAAGTCATATAATTTTTAACCAGTCTTTTAGCAGTTTTTCAGATGTGTGGATTCTGCCATACAGAATCCAGATGTTGAATCATTTTCCTAGCACATATGTGTGTTGGACTGTGGGCCATGGTGACCATTGCCATTAGATAGGCATTTGGCAACATCCATCGATTGTTCTGTTTGTCTACCAAACAACCTTCAAAATCTAATTCTGCTGGACCCTCAGACCAGTTTTTTATTTAATCTACAGTAGCTTCTGCTTGCATTTCCTTAACTGTGGCAATCCCATTCTCTATCATGCAGGGTATTTCTTTTATTATTTCAACATACATTTTCGTGCGCAAATCATTGGCAGTTTGTTTCACAATTCTGTCTGCAAATGCGTTTTCCTTTGCAACATTACATGTTACTTTTTTATGTGCTTCACATTTCATTATTGCTAATCGTTTGGAAAGCGCAAGTGCTGACAACAGTCTCACTATCAAAGTGCCATGTTGGATATTGGTTCCATGTGATGTCAGGAAACCTCTTTTAGCCCATAATCGACCAAAATTGTGTACCACCCCAAAGGCATACTGACTGTCAGTGTATATGTTTACATTAAGGTTTGCAGACATTTTGCATGCTCTTGTTAACGCTATTATCTCTGCAGCTTGTTCTGAGTTATATAGGATTATTTTGCTTTCTACAATACTTTTCAGTGTAGTGATGGCATAAGCAGCAGTTGATGTACCATCGGGTAATTTAAAACAAGATCCGTCACAAAACAGTTGTCCATCTGGCTCTTTCTGTGGGGTATCAGTTAGATCAATTCTTCCTTTTGTCTCTTGCCCAGTAACCATTAAACAATCATGGGGGAATTGTTTTTCACCCCCTTTGTCATTGGGAGGCGGCATTAACTCGGCCGGATTCAAAGCGCAACACCTCATAATTTGGATATGTGGTGCAAATAGGACAATTTCATATCTTATTAATCTGGCTGATGTAAGGTGTTGCATTTGCGTTCTATTTAAAAGAACATCGACTGAATGGGGTACCATAACGGTTAAAGCGTGACCTAAAACCATTCCCTCGGGTTTGTTTTACTGACGTGGCGGCTGCAGCAACAGCTCGCAAGCAGCACGGCAAAGCACATGCAACAGGATCCAATGTGGAAGAGGAGTAGCCGCATTGTCTATTTGTCCCTCCTTGTTCCTGAGTCAAAACAGCCAAAGCACATCCATTATTTTCATGCACAAATAACTTAAAACTCTTGTCATAATTTGGCGTGCCCAAAACTGGAGCTGAACACAATGCAGCTTTGAGCAGGTCAAATGCTTCTTGACATTCCATGTTCCATGGCAAAGGTAAGGTAACATCTTTCCTTGTCAATGCCATTATCGGTTTCACAATCATAGATAAATTAGCGATCCACTGCCTACAATATGAAGCCATGCCAATTAAAGCCCTGACTTCTTTCTGCGTATTTGGAATAGGCATATCAGAGATGCTTTCTATTCTTTCTGGTGTCAGTCTTCTTCCCTCCTTCTAAAGGAGGTAGCCCAAGTAGGCCACTTCATTTCGACAATACTGGAATTTCTTTAGAGAAGCTTTGTGTCCATGTGCTGCTAAATGTGTCAACAGTGCAACTGTACTTTCTTTACAAATCTCTTCTCTGTCTGCTGCTATCAACAAGTCGTCTATATACTGTAATAAAACGGAACCTGCCTGTAGTTCTAACATATCCAGTTGTTCCTTTAAAGCACTACTGTAAATACTCGGACTCTCAGTGTAGCCCTATGGAATTTGTGTAAATGTAAATGAACATCCTCCTAGAGTAAAGAAAATAAGTATCTGCTATCTGGATGCACTGGAATACTAAAAAATGCATTCTTCAAATCTACAACACTAAAATACGATGCGGATGCTGGAATCATAGTACAAATTGTAGTCACATCCGGGACTAATAGAAATTGCGGGTCAACAACTTTATCTACTCCGTGCAAATCAATTATAAAACGGTACGGTATGTCATTACCTTCTTTTTTGTAAACCGGAAGAGTCAGACTATTGCAAGTACTACCAGAAGTTTCTTCAATTACGTTTCTTTTAATCAAATCTGATACAATGTATTTTAATGCTTTCTCTCCTTCGGCCGAAATTGTACATTGCGTAATATGCGGCAATGTAATTCCTTCTTTCAAAACTATTTTCACTGGCTCTACTTTCAAACAACTAACATCATTGTCATTCACTGCCCATATACAAGCTGGTACTTTACTCAATTCAGTCGGTAATGGCTTAGATAAAAATTGCGATACAGGAGTCAATCGTCAAATACACTCCATCAGGAGAACAATGAATGACCGCATTCAGTTTCTTCAACAAATTTAATCCTAACAAATTTTCGCCGCAATTTTTCGTCAATAGAAATGGCCAAGATTCAGTGAATGGACCTAGTGTTATAGGTACTGGTTGTGACACTGGACTAATTACTGGTGTACCTGCGAACCCTACTGAGACATTCTTATGCCCTGACAGTGGTATATCTGGAACCCGCTGATGGTCAATTGAACATTATTGTGCACCTCTGTCCACTAAAAAAATGTGTTCCCTATTCCCAACCTTCATTTCTACGTAGGGCCCTTTCTGGTATACGGGAATAGATATTGGTTCCAACCTCTGTCTTGGGCTGTCCTATTGGAACAGTACATCGTCAGATGTAAAGTCTCCAGAGTAATATGCATTGGACTGATTGTCAAAAATATTCCCACCATTTGTACTGTTTCGCTGTTGGTTCTGATTCTGGTTCTGATTACCCTGGTTATCCTGAAATTGTGGCGCTCTTTGGTTTCTATTCTGTCCTTGTATTTCCGGGCAACCTCTATTCTGTCTTCTCGGTAGAGTCCCATTTCGATTCTGTATATGCGGGCACTGTGCTCGCCAATGGCCTTCTTATCTACAATATGCACACTGATTAATTCCTATTGGACCACCTTGCATGTTGGATGCTAATGTAAATTGGACTCTAGACGGTGCGTTCCAACCACCCCTATTATTGTTTGCTACTTGCTGCAATAATACTCTTGTTTTCAAGTTCCCTTTGTCCCTCAGTTCCTTGCTCGTTTCTGAATTTACTCTATTCTCATAATACTGGGCCATATGTAATGCTTCACTTTTTGTTTTTGCTTGCCATGCACTTTCAGATGTCATTATTAAACTTTGAATTTTCGGTAGCAACCCTCGCACAAATTTATCAACAAACAATCTCTTCCCGGGTTCAGTACTTAAATCTTGACCACTAAAATGTGCAAATACTTCTTCAAATCGATTAAAATAATCCGTCGCTCCTTCCTCTTTGCCCTGTAAATAAGTAGTCAATTTATCCCAAACTATTCTCTTTTTGGGTACCACAGTTTTACATTTTTCTACTATTCGCGAGGGTAAAGCCAACATAACTTGCGGCGGCTTCTCTCCAGCCTTTCTCCCACAATCAATTCTAGTCAAATTCTCACATGTATCACCTGATATTGGCGCGTCACTTATATTTCTAACCTGCTTCCATATGTCTACAGGAAGAATCATGGGAAACAATAAATCAATATCACTCAATGTAAAAACAGTTGAATTCAAAACAGATTCAATTTCTTTATAAAATCCTGACGGGTTCTTCCTAATATCAGGGATCGTTTGCTTTATAGTATTTACCTCTTGCCTCGAAAAAGGGACATGTACAAACTGTGCAATATAATGAGCTTCTATCGTTCGCGCTGGAGTCACTCCAGAAGGAGCAACTTCTACCTTTGGGACAAACGTGGGAGGCACTTCCCTCATGGGTAATTGCAAACCAGGCGATTCTACATTTGCTTGTCTATTAAGCAACAAAGCTAAATCAAGAGAAAAAGCAGTCGTTCCAGTTTCAGGCGAAAAATGCTCTTTTATGAATTGTCATCAAATTAGCGGGACAACATATCTTATTCTTCATACATTCATCCTGTAAGTACTCTACCATGACTTGTAATACCTTTCTCTGCATTTCTGGTGTATACTGATTGAACGTATCATGCACTTCCATTCGGGAAATGGTGGCATCTAAGCGCATCTCACGTACAAATTCTCATCTCTTCACTAACAGGTTTCAATGGCGGAAAAAATCGTTGCTGGACATATGACATATGCGCTTTATCTTTTTTCAATAATTCTTTATGCAATCGATCAAGTTCATGCTTAAACTCAAATATTCGGCCGACATGTTCTTGTACTTTCGTCGCATTATCTCGTAAATACGAAAGGACAACCAAATCATGCAATTCTTGCGGTACCACTCTATCGGTCAAATCACTCCACATTTTCACAAGATAATCCTCCATGCATTCTAACAATACCTGCTGTTCACCAAGGCCTCTATGGTCAGATATGGAACTTTGCACAGCTGCTTCATCATCACCATCAATATATGTTTCTGCCCAAACTTTAATTTCTTCTTTCCTTACTTTGCTAATTGCACTACGAGTATGTCTACTGCTTCCTTGCGCAGGCCCATCTCTGTAGAACTGCCTACTAAAGTGGCTAACTCATGCTCTGGCGGTGGTGGAGGAAAGGATGACACAAGCACAGGGGGAGAGGAACTGCTTACTGCTGGTGCAGATGGAATAGCGGGAATGGGAGGTACATACGGAGGAGGTGCAACTGGCTCAGTACTTTGATGTTCATTTCTTCGCTCATTCAATAGTTTGTTTATTAGTTCATCTGATGTATGCAAATCCTGCTGAGGATATATTTTCTGTACATCTAATTGGAAAGCCCTGTCCATGTTCCTAATGGCTTCTGTCTGCTGATGCTGATCATGCTCCAGCGCTTTCTCTACATTTGTTTTATGTCTGCGCGCGTGTTTCTCTCTTCTTCTCAGATGGAGATTAGCTTCTTTCCTCCAGTCTCTCACAACGTCGAACGCTGCTGGTCTGGCCTTTTTGCGTACCAATACTGATTCTAAGTGTTCTATACATGCTAATTCAAAGCTCCCATTATTAGGCCACTGAAGGTCTGATACACGTCTTTTGTGCCTATGCCAAATCGCATTAAACACTATTGCCCCTATACCGTATTTTATGTACATTCATGTGCTGGCGACCCCTCGGGTGGCGCGACCTGGCCAGTTTACAAAGATTGTCTACCGCAGCGAAAACATCTCACTAGACAGGAAGACAGTTTCCCAGGCATGGTTAATCCTTACCCTTTTCTTACCCTGGGCATTTGATCTTGCAAGAGCAACTCTCAACCAATATCAGGACATTTAAGAATCAGAACACGACTCACCTGATCAACCAATTCGTCACTCAGGACGCAATTCACCCGTATACTGGTGCAACCAAGAATCGCTGTGACTGCGTGTCTGGCTCAATCTGCCTCGTTCCAGGACCCTCGCCTCGATGCTCTCTGGGCGCTGCTCGTCGATCAGGGATCGGCTGTGTACAGATCTGCGGAGGAGTCTCTCATCACTTCTACAGTGGCGCCCCGAACACCTTCTGATCCCGGCTCGACAGCTTCGTCCTCGACTCGTTTTTGCCTTCTTCAAAATCAACATATGCGATGGAGCATAAGTGGGAGGGTCCCTGTTCGGGCACCATATTTGCTAGGCCATAAGGACCGCATAGGGAAACTAAGGCACAATAACCATATAGTTGAGTGACATGACAGACACGAGGTTCGATTTCCAAACAAGTCTGGTTTATTTCAAAGTATCTCAGTCGGCCGACTGGGTCTCACCATCTCGCAAACGTGTGTTCCCAGACCTCGTGAGACGCAAGAGAGCGAGCAACGCTCAAGTGACAATATATGCACATTACATACAATCTTTACAAAGGCAATTTGATCCTCCCATAAACGTGTCATTCAGGCTAGGGTTCGGTGATCGACAGTCATGACAATTATGACACGTTATGACAAGTCTGCATTCAGTCTAAACATAGTTATTCTAGCAATAGCAGTAGAGACAGCTTTCTGTTATGGGGAACATAGAGCTCTTAGCTTGGCAAAGATATCATGTTCGTAGCAGAGAAACATTCCTAAGCATGTTATCTATGTGTCTCGGTTCATGAGCTAAGGGTCAGACAGTTCTGAAGCAGAAAATACCACTCTCCGTGAAGGAGCACCGCTAGAAGAATTTAATTCATGGTTTAACTGCCTTTTACTACAGTGTTTCCAAGACAGGCTGGCACCTGGACTACTGATTAGATGCGGCTTCTGCCCGGCTTCAAGGACTAAGAGAGAGAAAAACAATGTATTTCTGCATAGTTTGACATTTCTGTCTGTGTTAGTATTTCAGCATTCAGGCCGTGGCCTCGCTCCGTGTGTGAGTTCGAAGCATAGAATACATTTGCAAAGCGTTTTGACAGAAAAGAAAAAAGCAAATGGCCGATATTTCACAAAATGGACGCCCTCTGGTTACAATGACGATTCTAGGATTGCGATGTTTGTCACATGATGCGATTGGTTTCAGGCCAACATACAATACATACTATAGAGTTGTCTAACAAGACACGTCAGTTCAATGCCATTAATACTTAGAGGCGGGCGCTAGGTTGATATGATATGGTATGATATGATATGGCATTTATAACGCGCCTATACACAAGTGTTTCAAGGCGCAACGAGGCAAGGGAGGGGGAACAAAGGGAAGACAGACAACGATCCTACTAGGCCAGGTGTCATTCAGATTGCGCAACTGCATGGGAAGGGAAAAGTGCGGAAGGGAAAAAGGGAGAGGGGGGGAAGTGCAATACAAGGGATAGTACAATAAAATAAGATAAATAAAAACTGCCAGCAGGTGGCAAGTGTACGGTAAGTGCAGAACATAAGTGCTGATAGGGGGACTGTAAGGATACAGAAAACAGTCCCCAGGTGCAGGGGTTGTCAGGGAGGCAGTGCAGGTGGCCAACTGGCGGGCCTGGGCCCAAGATCAGAAGGGAGGCCAGGTATCCAGTGCAGTATTTGTCAGGAAAATCAACAGGGGAGAGGGGGAGTGAAGGCAGAAGCAAAGAGGAAGGTTTTGAGGTGCCTCTGCAACCGGAGATGGTTCTCCTCAAGTTTCAGGGAGGCAGGAATGCTGTTCCAGAGGGAGGCCCCTGCCGAAGAGAGAGATCTACCACCAACTCGTTGCTTGGAGAAGCGACTGACTCTGAGGGAGTTGGAGCCGGAAGAGCGGAGACGTCGAGATGGAAGTTATTTAGGAAGAGAGAGTTGAAGGTATTTCGGCCCCAGGCCCCAGAAGGCCTTGTGGACAATGCAGAGGGTTTTGAACTTAATCCTCGCAGCCACTGGGAGCTTCGGGTTGACACAGTTACATATGAAAGTTTGTTGGGTTTCCTGTCTCCTTTGTTATCCTCTGCAGCTAGACCCCATGGGGGCCAGTTGGAAGTACATGGCATTGGTATGTTAATTGCTGCCACCAGCTGCAGGGCCTAACAAAAGAGCAGGGCGGTTCCATGGAGCCTTTGTCAGTTAATCAGGCTGTCCATGGCAGGGGGAAGCACTCCCCCCTCCCTTCTTGGGATGAGATTGTATTCTGCTCTCCTGTCATATTCAAACTAAATGTGACAGGGGCGGACTGTGCAGATAGGTTGTGTCCATGCCAGAGTACCTGGTCTATACACTTGTTGTGTTGTGAGCATAGGAAAATGTGTGTGGATTAGCCCCACACATTTTCCTGAGGCAGGTCTACCATCATCCATTTACTTAACGCATTTGTTGCGTGAGCATAGGAAATGTGTGTAGATTAGCCCCACACATTTTCCTGAGGTAGGTCTACAATCATCCATTTACTTAAACATTTCAAAAAAAGCCCAGGCGAGCCCACGCCCACCATGCGGCTGATCAAATTTCTCACAGGTGCCACATATCTTTAATCTGTAAAAGCGCACAAGACATCCCCTGCTATCCGAGTCCAAACATTTTGTCAGTACCAATGGATTATGAACTATCTTCATATTATTCAATGTGAGACCTCACTCCAAATTGACTGCCACATGATCAGGCAGGGACTTTCAGAGGAATATACTCTTGGATCAATTGACAAAAAAGTCCCCACTTTCAAGTGCCAAGTGTACATTCAAGTGAAGAACAATGCACACAGTTTGCACGTGGGTAGAATTAGAACATGGAACCTGCATACGTAGATGCCTCTGTGCACGCAGTTATGGCCCGCATGCCCCAAAACCATAATTGGCGAGTGATCCAGTTTGACAAGTGCCTTGCAGAGCGCATCAATTATTTCTTTGCATTTGGTCTTGCATGTCACATGCCAGGTATGGTTTAAGGTGCACTTCCGTCACCAATCCCTACATGTCTGGTCATTTCCAAATGGAAATGTTCATGCAGAGAATGGGCCTTTTTATTCTTTTTTACATTTCCACCTGTAGAATAGGGATGGAAATGAAAGACCGTATGAGGCCTATAAATTGAAGCACATCCAGCTTCCATGTAGGTGGAGGGCTGATCCCACTGGGCTCAATGGCTCTGCAATCTAGGTCTAGGGCTCAAACCTGGTATTTAGACAAGCAAGGGGCCTGCGGTTCCAAACATTTGCAATCGCACCCCAGCTCTTCTTATGCAAGCAGGTCCACTTTGTGCTTAAGGGGACATGATTGCAGGGACAGGTGGCTGCTGTATGTAGTGAAAGCCTGGCTCACATCCGCTTTAGGAATGGGGTCCTAGAAGTGTTTTGTGCTAGAACCACCTTAGAAAGTCCTTCAATGACAATTCATGACCAATTAAAAAGGTTACTATTCATACGAACCTTCTTGCTTGCTCATCTTAGCGGATCTGAACAATAGTTCTTTCATTGCCCAGATTTCTTCCAGGAAATGGAGACCATTCAGAGAAACACCCCAAGCTAAAGACGAAATATTAATGACACAGCAGCTACTGTCACAGAAAAACAATTATATTATTCTCCAAACAAGAGAAAAAAGTAATGATGCAATGGCTTTTCAGCATAAAAAAAGAGAGCGAAAAATGTGTCAGAAAAAGGCCATTGTTTAATAAGAAAGATGTATGCCAGCGTGGCATGCTGAGCTCAAGCGTGGCAACATAAACTTGAGTGTGGGAGAACGGGTAGCAATATTAAGTGTACGTAGAACAATAAAAAAGGTGAGGCATATGATAGTAAACAAAACCAGACTTGAGAACCAGATCCAGAACAGAGAAACAACTTAAAGCGAGCAGAGAACAAGACATTTGCCAGAACCTTGAGAGAGGGATACGACCTGATACATTTGCCGAAACACAGACTCAATTTCAAACAACTCCAAAGGGATCCATTTGCCAGATAGGCAGGATGTGCTTCAATGCTCAACAGACCTTGACCCGTAACATGCCATTCTTTTTAGCCAAACATTCGAGGCAAAGGAGCAGACATGGAGCTGGTGGGGGGTGCACCGGTGACATAGCTGCCATATGAGGGCAAAACAGGCAAACATTCAATGCCATATTCATGGCATATATTGGTTTATTGTGAATGCAAACTCGCACTCAGAAACCACACGTCGAATGTTGGCTACTGGCTCTTCCATTAAGGACAGTTACCAGTGAAATGCATCTTATGGTGGCAAATTTGGCAAACGTCACTGCTACAGTGGCTCCAAGAGACATTTAGAGATCACCTGTCATCGGCTCATCACAGCTGGCCAAGCCCACACTGACAGCATTAGTCTGTGCAGAGACCTACAGCAGTACACGTGCAAGCCTTGACTTATGATTACCTACCCAAGAAGGATCGCTTCACTAAATGTGTAACAGGAGTTCAAGTGCTTTGACACTTCTGGGGAGAGCTAGCTGCAGGTCAAGAATTAATGGTATGACCAGCTGCAAAGGCAGTGAGACCAGGGGCACTGAATATCCATGATATGGCTGCAGGCCATATCCCGTAGGCACTGCAGCCGGGGGTACTCCACTTGGGGCAAAGCTACTTTGTTTCCCCTTTGTATCCCTGGAACATTACCCAGCATCAACTGCAACACCTGTGCCTGGAACATGGCTGCAGGCCATGCACTGTGATTATGCCCCAGAGTGCCATAAGCTATTCCCTGTTTTTCCTCCTTTTTTTTATTCCCGCGATAATTTATCGTGCTCGCAATGCATGATAACATCAATGTCGTCCTCTATTCCTATAGAAATCATTTCCTGTGATGATTCCTGTGCAAATGCAGTGTATGTAATGCAACATCTGGCAAATCCTGCTGTAATGGGATAATGCTCGAAAATGTAAACGTTTTCCCCGTCCTCATTGGCACTCACCCTGTGTCCCCCCTCCTCTTTTTTAGGGACCCTAGTCCCCTCCCTTGTGTATTTACTCCCAGACCATCTCTCATTACCCCCTTTCACTCTCCAGCTCATGTGACGCATTTTCTTTTCCAAGCTTGGCCTTTGACATTACTGCGGGAATCTCGCAAGATTTCCATGGTATTCCCTTAACAAAAGCGTTCTGTCCCAAACGGGCTCCCCAGCCAACCGTTATCTCCCCACTGCAGATTGTGCTCATCTGTAGGCACCTTCTTGTTTTGCTTCCCTTTACTCTACCCTTTTCCTGTATTTGAGCAGCCCTCCAGCCTCGTTTCCTTTGCAATTGTTGAGCAAGTGCCAGCAGATCTAGGTCATGTGACCTAAGTTCCACCCACCTTCTTAAGCCTGCAGCTTCCTTTCGGTTCTTAACTCAGGTCAAAGGCGTCTCTCGCTCCAGGCATCCAAAGCGAAGAGCAGATGATGAAAAGGGCAATTCATGTTTTGACCCATTCAGATCAGAACCCCTGCTCCTTTAACATCAGGTAAGCTACCTTGAATATGTGATTCATCCGTCTTTCCCACCAGCCCATCCCTACCATCACCACTCATCGCCAACCACACAGCTTACCAGCAACATCATGGACACCGCATCGCAGCAACCTTACCCACGTCACCATACACCCCATCACCACTCCAGTATCAACCAGTACACAAAAGCTGCTGCTCGCCAATGTCTGCTCAGCAACCAACCATGCAGCAGACATCGCCAACCCCATCACCACACATTTCTTGGATGCCATCTTCATTTCTGAGACCTGGATGACCTCCACCCATATCCTAGAAATCTTCACCCCCACCGGCTAAAGAATTCTACGAGACCATTCAAACAAGATTGACGGAGGCCTCGCCATCAATCACAAGGCATCGTGACCATGCACTCAACTGGACATTGCAACCATTGCTCTTTCAAAAACCTATCCTGCCACTTCTTGTTTTCCCCAACAGACACAGTCACTTTTCACCTCATCTACAGACCACCCACGCCCAACACCTCCTTGATCGAAGACTTCACAGACCTCGTCACCACCATGTCTCTCATGCATGCCAACAGCATCTTCTCTGTGACATCCCCATCCCTGACCGGCCCAGCAACCAAGTCAATGAAGTAAGATCTCCAATGCTTACTTGACACACTGAACTTCGCACTGCACATGAAAGACCGAACTCACAGGAAAGGTAATATCAATATCCTCAACCTCAACATCACTGCCCTGGCCACCCTCCGTCAAAGCTCTCCTATTCCGCTCGACTGAGGAAAGTGAAATAACCAAGGTGGGGTCCTTCTCTCAGGTACAGCGCAGGATACCAGGTAAGTTATAGGTATACTTTATTGTCCAGTTGTACACTTAGCCCAAGTGTAATGCATGAAGAAACACTGGCCCATCCACTCCAGTTCAACTCACTCTCTCTCAACCCGTCCCCTAGAATCCCAACACTCAAAGCACAACATTCCACCCACCATTCCACACTCTAATAATTTCTGCAGCCACTAGCACATTACTACACTTCTTCCCCAGTTAGTCATACCATAAAGCAAAAGAGCAACCACACACGTGCAGTGTGGCAAGTGTGTGGTCTGCAGTGTGCTAAGGTGCTGTGCTGTTGCCCAGGAGAAGTCTGTCTTCAATTGCTGCTGCTGCAGGCTGGGACCCACCCCTTTATAAACTCCACTCCAGTGCGGAGCGTGCACAGAGTGTGGAGAGTGTGTGGTCTGCGGTGTGCTAAGGTGCTGTGCTGCTGCCCAGGAGAAGTCTGTCTTCAATTGCTGCTGCTGCTGGCTGTGACCCACCCCTTTATAAACTCCACTCCAGCGCGGAGCGTGCACGGAGTGTGGAGAGTGTGTGGTCTGCGGTGTGCTAAGCTGCTATGCTGCTGCCCGGGATAAGTCTGTTTTCAATTGCTTCTGCTGCCGGCTGGGACCCACTCCTTCATAAACTCCACTCCAGTGTGGAGCGTGCGCGGAGTGTGGAGAGTGTGTGGTCTGCGTGTGCTGTGGTGCTGTTATGCTGCCCAGGAGAAGTCTCTCTTCAATTCCTGCTGCTGCCAGCTGGGACCCACCCCTTTATAAACTCCACTCCAGCGCGGAGCGTGCACAGAGTGTGGAGAGTGTGGAGAGTGTGGGGTTTGCGGTGTGCTGAGGTGCTGTGTTGCTGCCCAGGAGAAGTCTGTCTTCAATAGCTGCTGCTGCCGGCTGGGACCCACCCCTTTATAAACTCGACTCCAGCGCGGAGCGTGCGCAGAGTGTGGAGAGTGTGTGGTCTGCGGTGGTCCACGGGGGACTAGGTGGATGGGTGCCCATCCCTTCATTCTTCCATCGTTGGTGATGGATCTCCCCTCTTCATTATTGCCGGCATTCGAGAGGCAAACTCTGCATTCTAAGTGAGTTGGCGCTCGCGAAGAAACCAGGATCACTTCAGCCGAGGACGGACAAAAACTCAGCAGAGGTAAGGGTCGTTGAGCCCGAGCCAGTAACTGCTCTTCCACTAACTATGCCCACAGTTGTGTAGGAGGAAGTGTGGGGGGGAAGGAGCAGTGTAGGGGGGTCGCTGCTGACATGCAACTGTATGAATCATTCCAAGATGAATCAGCATCACCACCATGACCGAGCCGGGAGAAAGGTGAGGCTGGGTGGGAAACATCTATAAGAAACTCTGGTGACCTGGACTTAGCCCTCTCCAAGGACCCTCGGGGTCCAGTGGTCAAGTCACTTCTCAGGGTTATCCCAAATGCCCCCTCATCCCCTAGTGTGCACCGATGCAAGTTGCCACATTTGAGCGCGCAGAGGCAAGCAGAGAAATGGGGGATATAGCGGGAGAGAGAGAGGAAAACCCCAAAAGGACACCAGGTCCCTGATGGTGAAGCAAGGGTCTCTGTGCTCCTCAAACCAGCTGAAAAGGAAATTACCGGTCCTCTCTGAGGGGTACAACAACTGGTTGAAGAAAAAAACGTTTCTTCTTTTAAAAACCTTTGGAAAACAGAGATGAACCCGTCGGCATTGAAATAGCCTATCGGGTCCTTTTGGAGTCAGAGGTAAGGGTCGAACGGGACATGCACCCGTGTTCGATGCCCCTAGGTCACGGTGAAACTTGCTTGCAAAAGTATACTGCCTGGCTCTCAATTGTGACCTCAGTTCTAGCCACACGGTGGTAGATGACCAACGCCCAGGGGGTTCCAAGTGGCATTCAGACAATGATCACTATGAGGACGATCTGGTGGTAAGTGGGGCACCTATGCAGATCCCCTCTGCCCAGGAGCCCATGAGCGAAAGTAGCCCAGCAGTTGCCGAGATCAGGAACGACACCCTCAAATCCCTCTCCACCAACGCTTGGTTAAGATTGATTCCTTCCTACCTAGGTAAGCCGTGTGAAGTGTCCTCTATACAGAACAGCTGCAAGGAGGCTCTAGAGGTACAGATCTCTAAGGAGTCTCTAAAGAGGCAGTCCACCAAGGAGGCCCAGAGTGAGGAAGGGGGGTAGCCACCTGGAAGGTGGTGATGGCTGAGGTATGGGCTACCTCATTGACGGCCCCCCCGAGTGTCAACAACCAGTTGCTGGAAGCCTCTCCGGGGTGGACCATATGAACTTCATACTGTGAAAAAGCCATCGGGTGCACTGAGAGAAGACAGGACTCAAATCTTGTCTGCGCAGCAACCCATGTCATCTTCCTCCGAAAGCTCAGAATCCTCAGTAGCATACACCATACACAGGACTGTTGACTGCAAACAGATGAAAAGGCGGAATACCTATAATCACAGTAAAAACTACCCAAGAGAAGAAAACGGGGGCGGTGGCTTGGACTTGGTCATGATGTCAGCATTAAACATCTCGCTGGCCCTGTTTCTAAACTTTACGAGGCCTTGAACGACAATTTAAAAGACCATTCGACAATATTAGTTATGATGCACTCCAAGTTGATCTTCCTTGAAGGCTTTGTGACTTCAGCTGAAGGTACATATGAGAAAAGCATAGAGGCGAATGCAAACTCAGTTAAAACAAACCACACACACAGCAACAAGGTGCCCAGCAAATGGAAGGAAAACGCTGAACAGAAGCAGACACCAAACACAATTACACCCTGGAACATAGCACAGTGCACAGGATCAACAAAATGCACCATGAAGTACCCAGAGCACATTTGGCACCTACACATGAATAGTTGCAAAAGCAACATCAAGACGCATAGATGCAACAAGATGGACCTGAGCTACAGATGTGAAAACTGCACACGCCCCAAAGACAACTTTGAGACCGTAACCACAAACCCTAACTGGCAGAAACAAAATGAAACCAGAAAGTGTTACAGCAAGAATGAGTCATGTACAACAACACCCAATGTAACCCACCTCCTATGATGGATAAACATGCAGATAACGAACAACAATTGCGAGAAAAATGTTGCATGCCTCCACAGAACACAAGACCTACGCAAACCCTGCAAATATAGACAAACCATACCATACGCCGGACCCAGGATTTAAAACTTGTTTAACAGAGGGAACGTGCTAAGGCAGCAACAACACATTGCCCGATCCAAAAGGACAACATACATTCCTGAATATAACCAAAACAATCAACTCTGGCTGTAACCAACAGCGAATAATACCCACTGTAACCAACAGCTTAACACCACACACAACCATGACTGTAACTAACAACCAACTCTAGCTGTAACCAACCGTTTAAACTCCCACAGTATACCCACCACACACCACACCACGACTGTAACCAACAGTCAAAACACTGAACTCACCCCCACTACTGTAACCAACAGTCTAAAACTCACTACACACCACACACATGACTGTAACCAACATTCAGAACTCCCTACTGTAACCAACAGCCTAAACCCACCATGAGTGTAACCAACAGTCTAAACTTGCTGTACCCAACAGCGTAATACCACACACAACCTCCGTGACTGTAACCAACAGTCAAAACCTAGCTGTAACCTACAACCTAAAATCACCACACACGACCCCTCCGACTGTAACCAACATCCAACACTAGCTGTAACCAAGAGCTTACCTCACACAGGACCTCCACGACTGCAAACAACAATCACTCAGTATGTAATCAACAGCTTATCACCTCGCACGACCACCCCGACTGTAACCAATAGACAGCTCTGGCTGTAACCAACAGCCTATAACATCTCACACAACTTCCTCGACTGTAACCAACAGTCAACTCCAACACCACCCTGCACACCACTGACACATGAACAAATAGAGACCATACGAACACAACAGCACAAGTGTAAAGAACATTTAGAATGCCATCCTGCAAAAGTCACTTTAAATGACGCTCCAGCAAGGCAATGTCCACCCATAAGGATGGGAACACACCCTGCATCCACATGTCCAAAATGTGCCCCCCCCCTAAAAGGAAAATAAACATTGCTATTGCTTTAAATTGCCAAAGACGTTCAACGATGTACTGACCTACATAAAAGGTACACCCTCAAGTCCAAAATGCACCCAAGAAAGGGAAAACAGAGTATTAGATGAGGAAATACAACCACACCTATTGGGGAACCCATGATCCACAACATATACATGCAGAGAAAACGTGACCTGTCAGGCTCCTGACAAACATCAACCCATGACCAACCCTGCTAAGGAAACACTAACCCAGAGGCCACAACACCCCACACGCACATTACTGGCCTCCCCAGACACCTAAACCACATCAATGTTCTGGTACGGGAAGGGCCTTCAACTGTACATATAAGCCCCAGAGGTCTTGAACCAGCTCCCTCAAATTTTCCACAAAACTGCTTTATCTTTCACAAAACTCCTCACAGGATGGTTTACCCGCCATACAGATGGCACATATAGCCTCGCCCATAGTCACATCGGAGACACAGCACCTCCTTTTCTCACGCTCCACGCCACCATCCATAGATGCACAATCCGCTGAAACCCAGTGCTTCCTCTTTGTACCTCTTGCACTTTCAGTATCCTCCAAGATGACACAAGGCCCTGCAGTGATTGCGCTTACCGCCTGCTCCCTGCACAGAGAATCACCAGCAACAGGATCGCCAATAAAGGGAGCCGAATGTGATGGGTATCACACCCTGTATTCACTGTCCGCAATGAGAACGCTGCATTCCATAATGTTAGTGGGGCACATTCTGCGTTCCAACGCAATGTAGAATTCCATCCGAGCAAGCTGGGACCCCCGTTGCGGTATTGGTGATGTCACCATACTTCTTCCGGCACTGAACGAAGGAACATCTCTGCCCCAATATTTTCTCGCAGTCCTTTTGTTGCTCACAGCCATGGGACCACGACCCAAAGATATACCTCCTCTTGTGCTGGCCGCCCTAATAGCTCCCGCTTGCCACGACTAGCACTCGGCATGTCGCTCTGCTCTCTCCCATGCTTGCACAGACTACCGCCTCCTCATTCGTTGGCACCGCACCGTTTACCTGACCATCCGGCCGAGGCTCATGGACGTCATTTAGGTGTAGCTAGGGGTAGCAAATGCTACCCCTGGCTATTGGCTTGCTACCCGTGACCAATTGGCTGCTACCCCTATCCAATCCTCCAATAAGGATGCTGCAAGGGGGCGTGGCCAATTCGAAATTACACGCACTGGCACGTTCGCACCGTTGGGCTGGCTCCGGGCTCCTTCCATTTGTTTGCAGCCAGCCAAGCAGGAGGAGGAGCACGACGTGTGTGTGAGTGTCTGTGAGTTGAGCAATAGCAGGCCTGCTCCCCACCCGCCGCCCACCATGCAGAATGGAGGGAGGAGCTTCTGATCTCCATGTTACGATTCCTGTGGTGAGTGAGAAATTAGGGATTAGTAAAGCAACTAGTCGAAGAATTATGACATCTCCCTAATGGTTACACATGCAGAGCGTGAGGCGGGTAATCAACTGGCCCTTTTAATGCTGCGCCTGCAGCAGGCCTGCCGGCCGACCCCTGGGATCGATAGGTATTGTGTTGTATTACACCCAGATCAATGGTCCCCTGCGTGGAGGATGTGGTGAGGGCCTATGGGGGTCAGGGCGGATATCCGTCTAGGCCTCGTGTCAGCTCCTGCCCTGCTTGCCATTGCATGGGATGCCGTTCCCTGTTTGCAGTTAGGGTGTAAATCAGGTACAGACATGTATGTACATAACTGCAGTAATTAATCTGTGGGGGATCTGTAAGGATGTTTGTCTGACGAACCAGGACTGCAACTCACTTTTCCAAGAACTCAACACCACCCTCACAAACAACATGAACTGCCATATGCCAGTGAAACGGTGCACCCTCAAGCCTAAGCCTTCCACACACTAGTACACTCAAGACCTCAATCTCAACAAAAGAACCATCAGAAAACAAGAAAAGAATTGGCAAAAATCCTGCAGTGCATCTGACCTTGCCTTGCTCAAGGACGCCTGTGCTACACGCAGACGATTGATCAACTCTGCCGAGGCCAACTACTACCAAAATACCATGGCCAAGGCCAACAATGAATACAGAGCCCTCTTCATAGCCACCAAGCACTGCATCAACCCTCTGCCCAGCCCACCCGTAGCACCCTCCTTCAAGAAATCCACTGCCATCAACTCTTTCTTCGCCAACAAGACCAACATGATCTGCCAGCACATATACACTGTTAGGACAGATTTCATGTATGTGCAATTTTCCCTCCATTTATGGACCCCCCAAGCTTTTGTTTGGCTATCCTAACCTGACTTTTTCCAGTGGAGCCCAGCCTGCAGCTGAACTCCCCTGGGCTTTTGCTCACTTGTTATGGGGAAACTGATATGTCCTTCAGACTGTCAGTACTGGGGAACTATGTTTCCTTTAGTCTTTGACTATGTTGCCATTTCTTGGTAACTTTCTAACAGTGCACAATGCACTTTCCAGTACCGTGTGCTGGGGTCCCTTTTTGTTTTATGGTGCTAGACACCCTTGAAGGATTTTTTTGGTGATTGTACGAGTGTGCCTGGGGCGAACTGGTGGCAGCAGTTACTTTTACAATGTTATACTTCTTTTTACTGAGTTAAACCGCATTTACCGCATTTGTCTCAAGACTCTGGCCAGGTCCAAAAATGGCCGACCCCATAATGTTTTCTGTTCTGTCCCATTGCCATTTTGTCCCTTGCCTTCACCAAAGTCGAGTAAGCTGGGTTTTCCTTATTTGGGCATGCAGCCACCTGCGAAAACCGATCTCTTTCGCGGGCTTCTGCCTGTCACGTATGTGTGCCCAGGAAGAGGGCTGGGACTGTCTAGTACCAATCCACACTGCTGGTGCCAGGATGCCTGGAGTGCCTGAATGACTGAGACCACCATGGGCCATGATTGGTACACGTCTGGGATGCCTGCAAGAGAGCACATCTTCGATTGGAAGTCCTCGATGTTGGGGCGAAGCTAATCTTGGATGAGAGAAGGGGCTCTGCAGCCATTCCAGGCCGATCAACAGTGTTCTCCCTGAACTACAGAAGGGGCCAAGTCTCCTACATGAAGAAACAAACTCATGAAACTGCTGGAGACTCTTTGGAAGATTTTGGTACTTTTCGCCCTCTGCTGTCCCGTCAGATCCCTGCTTTCTTCTTCAATCAAGAAAGCCTGCCAAGGCGCTTTGCCCCTTTGGAGTATTGGGAACAACTACTGTCAGCACCCCCTGCCTATCCTCCGAACGTGCCCATTCGGAAGTGTTCCTGGGCCATCCAGCGAACTGTCCAGCTCTACCTCAGGGTAATCCGCAGCTATGCCGCCATCTTGAGTGCAGACCCGAGACTTGGCGCATCGCTTGCTTGTAGTCCAGTGCATTCTCTCGCCAAATATCCCAGGCCTAGCTCCTTTGGGTCCCGAATAAGGAGAGTGTCCACACCCACGAGTTCTGCGTCACTACCTGTTGGTGACGGTCACTATAGTTCCCCTGCTGTTCTGCTCTCCTGTGCCCTGAAGCCAGCTGCACCAGAATTTTCTTCATACCTCCTTCGGAAGCTGAGAAAAGGCAACTGTCCTGTCACCGGCGATCGTTCTCCACCGCAGCCGCAGAGAGACAGAGCGTAGCGTAACTGCAGGACTCGAACCTACTAGCGACCTCGACTAAACGGTATTACCCAAATTGTTCTTTTACAATTGTTCGAATGAACAATTGACCGAATTTAAAGGGTCACAATTGACCTTTTCACAATTGACCGAATATATATATATAATATTCAGTAAAAGGGACGTTATGGTTAAGTTGCGCTACTAAAAACCTATGAAATTCAGTGAAAAAACGTTGTTAAAGGGACGTTATGGTTCAAAGTAAAACCGAAAGACCCCTGAAATTCAGCAGTTATGGTAAGATAAGTAACCATAACTCATGCCGCCACCGTGCACTGCTATCACTAACATCCAGGACATCAAAGATGACATCACAAATGTCATTGATGACATCACTGATGACATCACATGTCTGACTCCCCCTTTTTTCTTTTCCTAACATATCTAGGCCACATGATTTTCTTCAGTAACAGTCAGGAACTAAAAATTGTAAATTACTATATTCGTAGACTTATCCTTCAATTATGTTCTTAGAATAATTCCCTTATGGTCCAGTCATATCATACGAAACATATACATAGGAGAAGTCACAACCTTGAAAGACAGCAATCCTTTTTGTGCATTAAAATTATCAGTAGATTTATCAGCACTTTCTGATACTTTTGATGTTTCTTTATTACTGTACTTTCCCTGTATATGCTCATATTGTTATATGTTGTACTCACACTATTTTCCTTAGGGTCCAGACACATCATGTGATATATATAGATAGGGTAACAGCTTCGAAACAGAGCAATCATTTCTCTGCATAAAGGTAATCAGTTAGGTTATGAACACTTTCTGCTACTATTGCTGTTTCTTTTTCCTACTTCAATTCCCTTGTATATATTCATATTTGTATGTGGTGTTGTCTCTTTGTGATTTGTGTATAATAATGCAATTATGTAGTAAGTGGGTTTTATTACCTACTTATCACAAGTTTCACTGTACGCAAAACTCTAATATGAAAACAGTTATCATTTCAATATTCAACATGGCAAGCTTATGAATATTGCACCTCCATCATGTATGCTGCACACAATGCCTATGTTTCTACATGAATACCTTAGTATACTGGATTGAAGTTAATAATAGAATGCTATTTATATCAATGGATAGCTTAATGCACTGATTAGCACTTGATATTTATTCCAATAATCTTTGACACTTTTTTTATTAACATTACACTAAGAATCCCTTGTACAGACTTTTCATGAAAGGTAAATGCACATGTGATGTCATCAATGACATTTGTGATGTCATCTTTGGTGTCCTGGGTGTTAGTGTTAGCAGTGCACGGTGGCGGCGCGAGTTATGGTTGCTTATCTTACCATAACTGCCGAATTTCAGAGGTTTTTCGGTTTTACTTTGAACCATAACGTCCCTTTAACAACGTTTTTTCACTGAATTTCATAGGTTTTTAGTAGCGCAACTTAACCATAACGTCCCTTTAACAAAGTTTTTTTACTGAATTTCATAGTTTTTTAGTAGCGCAACTGAACCATAACGTCCCTTTAACAACGTTTTTTCACTGAATTTCATAGGTTTTTAGTAGCGCAACTGAACCATAACGTCCCTTTAACAAAGTTTTTTTTACTGAATTTCATAGTTTTTTAGTAGCACAACTTAACAATAATAACTTTGACTTTATGTACATATAATATGGAACATACTGAACCCTTTCTACTGAATTTGACGGTCCGCAGACATGTTTGGACAACAGTACCACCACCTAAAAACTCTGGGGGGGTATGTGTAATAGTTATATCATAACATAGGAACATTTAACAAATTCACAAAGCAGCACACATACAAAGTATATGTAGAAATACTTAAAAAATGTTACCCATATATGTAACACACTAACCATTCATGTAAATACAATATGTTTTAAAATGGAATATACCAAAAGAAGATAAAGTGGCTTCCACCATAATAACCTCACAGACGCTCCACAACCAACAGCAAGACCAGACGTATACACTACTGATTACATATCTCACCAGACATAGTAAGTGCACTTCTTTTTACTCATATATTTATAAACTTTCTATATTAGAAAAAAAAACATATTACTTTTTTGTTTTCTCACAGAAATGTGTAGTACTCTCGACTGGCTAGAGGAGCATTTCCCACAAGAGGAAATGTTAGAAAATAGTCCACCTAATGGTACACACTTTACTATATAAACCAATTAATAAATATTATTTTGTATACATTTAACATATACATTTTTTTTATTACAGACCATACAAAAATTCCAAGCATCTCACAACAACAATCAGAGGATATCACTCTACAGCAGATTAATCAAAAAATGGACGACCTTATGCAAAATTTTATGGATTTGAAAAACTTTGTGGAAAATTATGTGAAACCCCCAACAGCACACCATTGTCCAACCTGCACTTGTCCCCCCTCACCCTATCCCACGCAGTTAACCCCAAACCCTGTCTATGGACCAAAGCGTTTCGATGAGATTTCCTTCCCTTCTTCACCTGATCCCAGTTATCTAGAAATCCCTAATTCTCCTGTTTTTGTTTCCGTTTCTGCCCCACCTTCCCAGTCATAATTGTATATATATATGAAATAAAGTTACTTTTCTTATATTGTGTTGTAATTACTTTCAGTTCCTTGTGATAAAACCAATTTAGGTGTCCACGGACACCGCGGTTGTTCGGAAATGTTTGTAAAGAAACGAAAATGTAACTGTCCTGAGGACACTACATCTGTCCGTAATGTTCTCATGCAAGTTGAAAATGTTCTAAGAACACTCGTAGTGTCCTGAAATGTTTGTAAATAAACGAAAATGGAGGTGTCCTTAAGAACACTATGCCTATTTGTAGTGTTCGATAGCAAGCAGAAACTGTTCTAAGAACACTCGTGGTGTCCTGAATTGTTCGTAAATAAACGAAAATGGAGGTGTGCTTGAAACGCTATGTCTGTCTGTATTGTTAGCAAATAAATTAAACTGTGCTAAGAACAAACGGCTGTCCGTAACTGTTCGTTTTACATGTGACACACTTTTAATTAGTTTAGGACCCGAACACTGTCCGTAGAACATCAACACGCATGCGCAAAACAATGTCTGTACATTGGGTGTCCTGCAGACGACCGCTACCTTAGCGAACATGCTCACAAAACAATCATGTGACCGCGCCCACGCTCATCTCGTGCTCTAAATGCGGACACTGTTCGTGTCCCCGACCAGTTTAAAAGTACATTTCCAAGTAATCCACAATATTTCTCATTAAAAAATCACCATACCACAAATCCCACATACTAATCCTAACTTTCCACATAGTTTTTGTGACTTTTTGAACCTTTTTTGATGTTCGATCTGTCTTGCGGATGGAGCGAATGTCCGCGACCCGCGCACAAGCACCCCTATATAAGACCACGCCCTAGAGCACATTCCCATTGTGTTTCTGACTATTCCACAGAGCACATTGCATTTTGCTGCATATTTTGCAGATTTTGAGATTTCCATCTCCAAGCCTATGACATCCATGGCTCGACTATTACCACATGGTGCTACATCTGCCTCAGCACCACTCCCACCCCCTCCACCACCACCATTTCCCCAAGGGCCTGAAGAGGGGAACAGGAGTGAGGATACAGAGAAGGAAGAAGAGGATGACGAGAATGAGGTAGAGGAAATCCCTACTACCCGCCGTTGGCGTGAATCTTGGGTGTGGCGGTTGTTTACCGTTCATGGAAACAGTCCTAAGTCTCATGCGAACCGTGTCACCTGTAATGAGTGCAAAATGGTACTCAGTTGCGGGAAGCATGGTTTGTATAGCTTTGGGACCACTACCATGAAGCGACACCTGGGGCCATTCGCAAGGTTGTACCTTGCGAGAAGCGTAGGAGGTTGATTGCCTCTACTTCATCCTCCGTTTCTGATCCTGTCACCACAAGGAACACCTCTGTGGGACAGCGTCTTCCTCAAGCGGCCTCACAGGCCATATAGAATTCTGATGACCCTTACCTTTCGAGGGTCACAGTTGTATGTGTGTACTGTGACACAGTACTCTGCAGGGGGGAGCGACTTCGGAGTGCTTTTGAGACGATCGTCTCAGAGCACCAGAAGACCTGCTCACTACCCAAATAAAACCCACTCTACATCTTCCTCTCTCAGCTCGCCCTTTTTTATCCCTTTGGTTGGTGTCCCCCCCTTTACCCTCCTTTCCCTCCTCTCCTAGTGTGTCATGTATAAAAAAGAACAAAAAAAATACAAAATAACAAAAATCAAAAAAAAAATAAGGCTCTTTTCAGAGCCGCCTTTCACAGTTAAAAAATAGAAGTGAAGATACATAAAGCATAGCCATTTCCATTTCGTGAAAGTCCGCGGACGGTCCGCGAACAGAAAAACAATTGCATTGCTACCCTATTGAAACCAATGCATTTTTCTCTAACAGGAAGTGGTGGCTCTGAAAAGAGCCTTTGGGAGGTGTTTGAATGTAAAACATTTTAACTACGTAAGACGTACTTCAAAACGAATGCTGTATTTCTAAAAAAGGTCGCAATGCATTTTGTACATTTCTCAGAAAAATCTGATTGCCAGCATAAGTAAGATGGACTCCATCTTTGCGAAAAATGTATGTACTACGAAACAAAATATTTTCATTGTTAAAAGAGGACATGCCAAAATCTCTTAGGAAGGCACAAACAGCCTTATTAACATTACGCCTTGCTTTCTCCATTTGTGGACCACATGAGAAAGAACAAAGCCACACTTGTCTCTGTGCAATCCGTGAAAAAATTATTTTAGAGTTTGGAAACATGTCCATTATCTTCCAAAGTCCTTCTTTCATTGCAAATTGCAAAGAAATTCCAGACACATGTCCTAAACTGTTCCCTCCACAATGAATTACAATTATGTCTGGATGTTCCTCTATCTTCAAAGTTGCAAAGAGAGGTAGCAAGTCCAACCACTTCATTCCACGCACTCATGCCAGTGCACTTCCACATGTGGGAATCCAAGATCTATAGATACTCCACAGCTTTCTGCATGCACACATGGTTGAGAGCTATGATGACAATGACTCACTATTACGTGGAAAAGCTTAGTTACAAGAATAGTGGTATACGTTGGTAGATTATGAATTCCACAAACCATAGTAAAAATATTTTCTTTCCTACTCTTAGTCATAATATAGTTTTAATGGTTTTCAGGAAGGCGCTGAGCATTTCAATTTAAAAAAATCTATGTCTAAAATGAAAACAGTGCTATATAGCAACCAAAATACTAATTTCTTTCTTTTACAATTGCAGTGAAGCCCATTCTCCTGAATAGAAGCAGCCGATTTTGATTTACAAAGAACAACTAAGAAGCAAACTACTCATTTTTGAAAAAAAAGTAAGTAGATTGTTACCATCATATTTGATTTATAACTCACACGCACTGTACGGTGCATTCATGGTATTTCTGTGCCTAAAAATAGAAATTCTGCACCATTCTGACCAAAAATCCCCCCCGTCTTAAACAGTGATCTCCTGTCAGAATGGGCCTCAAATTCCTATTTTTCGGCACACAAATTACCCAACTCAGCCGCTAGAATGTAGATGTTGTAGAACAAACAACTGTTTTAATTGTATAGCTTTACCTATATTATTTATTCTTCTCCACAACACCGGCTTACTTTTTTCTGTCATCTGAACCCCAGTTTAGTAACACATTAATTGAAGAATACCCATCCCTAGTAGTTCAACTTCCCAATTCACAATCACCCACCATTACATACATCTTTATCATCTTACTCAAACAATCATGCACACAACACATACGCATTGCAGAATACCCCAACCCATACCTTCTGTATTTTTTTCAACAGACGCTAAAGAATGCCCACCAAAAAGCAACTCCGTAGAAAGGGACGCAGAAGTAGAGCAAATGAAAAGAAAAGTCTCCAACATAAACACCCATCTATAGCAGTATTTGTAAAAAACGTTGAAACACAACAGCTAATACAGTCATGTTGTGAAACAGAAGTTTCTAGTGCAAAAACTTTGCCTCCTCTATCACAAAGTAAAACGACCCAAAAAACTATTAACAGAAAATCAACTATCACTACAAATAAAACGTCTTCCATAAATCTTGATATAGTACAAAGTAAGCATACCAAGAAAAGTATATTAGCCAAAATGTTCCGTCACAAAGTCCTTCAAAATCTGATAAAAACAGGAGAGAAACCAGGTTCAACACTGCAAACCTATCATAGGAAAGTAATCTTAGAAGCGTTGATAGACAGTGCAATTCTTCTCAAAAGAAACTTATTTATTGTTGTGTTAACAGAATTAAACCACTAACAAAACTAATAACTACATTTATGTAGTTATTAGTTTAAAAAACGTAAAAAACGTTGAAACACAACAGCTAATACAGTCATGTTGTGAAACAGAAGTTTCTAGTGCAAAAACTTTGCCTCCTCTATCACAAAGTAAAACGACCCAAAAAACTATTAACAGAAAATCAACTATCACTACAAATAAAACGTCTTCCATAAATCTTGATATAGTACAAAGTAAGCATACCAAGAAAAGTATATTAGCCAAAATGTTCCGTCACAAAGTCCTTCAAAATCTGATAAAAACAGGAGCGAAACCAGGTTCAACACTGAAAACCTATCGTAGGAAAGTAATCTTAGAAGCGTTGATAGACAGTGCAATTCTTCTCAAAAGAAACTTATTTATTGTTGTGTTAACAGAATTAAACCACTAACAAAACTAATAACTACATTTCAAAAAAGACTTCTCAATAAACGAAATGTGAACAGAAATAACTTCTTAAATATCTGTGGAGGTGAATGGAGTCACACTACAAGCACAGAACCATACTTTAATGAAGAAGCGTACAAACAAAAGCAAACAAATACAATTGCCATACATAGCAGTGGTCGAGGTTATGAAAAAGTTAATAATACCATAATGTAACAAGAAGTACTCCTTACAAAAATATGCCCTGAAAACTTAGATTTACCCCTCCATTCGACTGAATCAGAACATCTAATTTACACATGGCCATGCACGTCAATGTGTAATATTCCCAAAAAAATGTTCAAATCTTTACGCCTATTTCTCAATCAATATGTGAAAAGCAAAGACAAAATCAAAATTAAAATACTGCAAAATATGGATGCTTGTCCAGTACGCAAGCACACAGGACTGCAAGGACATTTGTTGGCCTGCATATCAGGACCTACTTGCAAAACAACCTTCCATGATATCAAAAGGATATCAACACATCATGCAAGTATAAGAAATCTAGTTTATAAACTGTATTATGCAAAAAGTCCTGCTTTAGCACTAGCTAATTTAAATAACATTCTTCTACATGGTACACCAAAAGACCTACTAGAAGAAATCGAGTATATACAGAAAAAATATTTTGGAAATGAAACCCACTTACAAGATGAATTAGCTGTCAACCAACTTCGTAACAAATCTGCACATGGCAACCTTTCACTACACACATACAAAAAAGAAATACTAAAATTTCAAAGCACTTCAGCTGAAGTACCAAACCACGTGTGTGTATGTTGCCGCAGAACGTGTTATAAAAGTAACACAAAAACTATAGACCTTTCATACAAAATAGAAGACAATGAAGATTCTAAATGGTTTGAATATCTCAAAGAGCATAATGATTATTACAAAGAAATTAATATCGAAGAAAACTTGAAAGATACAACTGAAATAATTCAAGAGACACAAGAAACTGGTCAATTTGAGCTCCTAGATCCTGCTACAATAGCAAACACTTTAGACCATTATACAATTCACCCATTGCACTCTAATGACACCATAGAAGATGCACTGGAAACGTACCAAATGCGTCAAACAAAAGGATCACCAATCAGCATATGGGAAAAAAGTATAGAAGCACGTGCTTTTCCTCTACTCTTTCCTACTGGCAAAGGAGGAAGATACGATGATAGACCTGTTCAAATATCAGCATCAGAATATCGCTCATTACGAATGTATTCTGAAGATCCCAGATTTCGACAAAATGTGGAATACATATTCCACCTACTCTTTGAAAGTGAACTAGCAACTTTATGTTACGGAGTTGCACACATATTAAAATCAGGATCACACTTTCAAAATATGACAGCCACACATTTATTACAAAAAGTTCAACAAAAAGATGAGGTTTTACAGGCAAATCTTACAAATCTATTAGCAAATATGCGAGGTACTAAAGAGTACTGGTTTCGACGCCATGGAGACGTTGTATGATCAGAAACCTTGGCCCACCCACTTGGTTTCTTACATTAAGTTGCGCAGAATATGCATGGGAAGATTTACATGCTTTCCTACGCATATCAAACGAAAACAAAACAAACATAGATATAATAACACCTGGAGAACTTTGTTCTCAGGATCCTGTAAAATGTTTCTAGATATTTTCACCATCGCTTCATTGCTATGCTACATTTTATTTGTAATAAAACTGTTCCTCCCCTTGGAGAAGTGCAACACTTCTTTTGGAGAAAAGAATACCAAGCCAGAGGAGCGCCACATGTCCACATGCTTTTATGGATTAAAGATGCTCCTAAATTTGGTCAAGACAGTGATGCCACTGTTTTACAGTTTATTGAAAAATATTTCACTTGTGAAATTCCGTCAGAATCCACAAATAGTGATCTTCATGCAAAAATCTTAGAATTCCAAAGACACAAATGTGGCAAATATTGTTGTCGCAAATACAAAAACAAAGGGAAATACTACACCAAATGCCGATTTGGTTTCCCTAGACCAGTTACAAATACAGGTCAAGTGAACAACCTCATGTCTTTAGTAGACATAGTGTTAAAGGTAAGTCACCTAGAAATTATACAGTTTGGGCATAAAAATGCTGTCCCATAGAGAATGTGGATCCTATGAAGCAGCTTATCGATTAACTGCTACTGCATTGTATGGTAAATCTGCAAATATAGTATGACTAAGTCTTGGTCCAGCTAAATCTAGAAAAAGAGTTCTAAAATCATACGAAGATATAGAAACAATAGCCAAACATGATCCCAACAGCCAAGACATTTTAAAAAACAATTTATTGGACACATACTACCCAAACAGGAGTACCACTTTGGAAACCATGTGTCTATACCACATAGCCCAAAACTACACATACAAAAATAATATAAAACCTGATGAGCAAAACCGTAAATACAAAGTGACAAACTGTAATGGCAGTTTAGTAAAACTCACCAAACCAAATTTAATTAATCATATCAAATTGTCATTAAAGACTCCTCAACGTAAAGAAATATATTACATGTCCCTGCTACAACTCTTCAAACCATGGAGAAAAGAAGAAGAAATACTAGATACCTATGACTCATATGAAGACGCATTCAAAGCCAATGAAAGCAGTATAACTGATGTAAACTTTGCACAGTACAAAACAATGTTGCACAATGAACAGCAACACAAAGAGGAACTCCAGGCCCAACTAGATAAGGACACTCCTGACAGCAGTCAACCTTCTGTCACAAGAAGCCAAGAACCACTGGGAGAACCACTAATAACAAATGAGGCAGAATTAGCTATGATAGAAGTAGAAAACACCATGTGTCACTATGAAGATAAAGAAGACTTAACTACACTACAATCAAAACTAAACAAAGAGCAACGTAGCATTTTTCAAGAAATAACAAAAGAAATTGCACATGGTGTGCAACATGAAAACAAAGAATGCACCTGCCAAAATTACAAACCTATACTATTGTATGTCAGTGGTGAAGCTGGTTCTGGCAAAACATTCCTAATCAAAATCATCAGTAAGTTCACAAACTGTCAGCTGTTGTCACTGCCCCCACAGGTTTAGGTGCCTACAACATAGGTGGTGTCACTTTACACCAATTACTACTCCTGCCAGTAGAACACCAAAACAAGTTAGATTATTACAAACTTTCTGCAGAAGCTGCAATGGAAGTACGCAGAGTATTGAAACAAATGAAAATGCTACTAATAGATGAAGTGAGCATGGTGTCCAACCTAATGTTAGCTTTGATTCACCTCAGATTACAAGAAGTACTCAAAACAAACTATGAAGAGCTCTTTGCAGGAAAACACATCATTGTTTTCGGAGATCTTCTTCAATTGACACCTGTAAAAGGTGAGCCTATTTTTAAAACATTAGGACACAAACTCTGCCGTAAAACTGTTGGCAGCATTGGAAATGTCAACCTTTGGTAACATTTCCAATACAGAGAATTAACAGAAAACATGCGCCAATCTGCAGATCTCACTTATGGCAACATCTTAAAAAGTATCAGAGTTGGTATACTTTCTAGAGAAGCAGAAGCAATATTGAAAACCCGGCACATTCATGCACTTTATGGTGATAATGCATGTGCCACAGATGTTATGGAACAATTAGCCCACAAAAATGTCAATTGTATGGCCTTAATGCCAACCCTTGCAAGCTGTTTCAAATTCAATGAAATAATGTTAAGCAAAGAAATGCAACCAATTATGGAAATTAGCGCCACAGACAAACTAGATGTACATGGAATGACACTACCCATGTGTGACCAAGCCACAACAAGACTAAATAATTTAGAAAAATCAATCTCAAACACAGCAGGCTTGGAAAAGATATTAAAATTATCCTTAAATTGCAGAGTAATGCTTAAACGTAACCTTGATGTGGACCAAGGACTAGTTAATGGAGCACTGGGTACAGTTGTTGGCTTTCAAACATACCCACGTGACAACAAAATTCAGTTTGTCAATATTCTCTTTGACAAACTTTCAGAAGTAAAAAGAATAGGACGCTCAACAGCTCGATTCCTTCTCTTCAAAGACATGTATGTACGCAGAGAACAATTTTCTCTAACTCTTGCATACGCAGTCACCATTCATAAATCACAAGGTCTTACTCTAGACAAAGCAATGATAGACATTGGTAACACAGTCTTTAAAGAAGGCATGAGCTACGTAGCACTGTCACGCCTACGTACAATTGACGGTCTATTTCTAATAAACTTTGATGCAAGTAAAGTAAACGCTGATATTCCTTGCATTTTAGAATACAATAGACTTCGTTCACTATACACCCCCCATCTACAAACATATCCTGTTCCACAAAAAGGAAAATGTTCTAAAAGAAAACTAAATCAAACAGAAATGCAACAGGATGTCACTGCAAATCCTCCAAAGAGACTAAACGAAACTAAAACTTCATCAAGTACCACAAGCAAAAAAGAACCAATTAGGGAAAGTAATCCAAGTACTACGTCAAAGAAGGAAGACAAACTAAAATAAAATCACTCAGATACAGAACTACCTGGTCCATTTAAACTTATGAATGAAATAGGTGTAAGTTGCTATGCAAATGTAGCAATCAATATTCTATTTCAAATACCAGCAATTGTTGACAACATTTACTTACACTTTAGAGACCCATTGTGTATGCAAATGTTAGTACTTCATAGAAACGCAAAAAACAATCCTGACACCCCATATACTGTTCATGGAATAAGACAAGAATTGGACTACTGTGCTGGAATGGTGAAATTCACTATAAACTCACAGGAAGATCCACAAGAATTTCTAATGTACTTACTATTAGTACTGGAAAACAAAAACATACCTATAAATGAAATCTTCCAGATTTCATACATGTGGAAACATACATGCACTCTATGAAAGAATGTGACACAAGAACAAATCCCCAATGAGCGCTTTGTCTATATATCAATACCTAATTGTGAATCCGTTCCATTTCAGCAACTTGTACAAAATGCAAACCACGGTAGATTATGTTCTACCTGCAATTCGGATAATCGCTCCACATTACTATGATATGATATGATATGATATGGTATTTGTAACGCGCCTATACACAGGTGTTTCAAGGCGCGACGAGGCAGGGAGGGGAGGGACAAGGGGAGACAGACAACGATCCTACTAGGCCAGGTGTCATTCAGATCGCGCAAGTGCAGGGGTGGGGGAGGGGGAAAAGTGCAAGGGGAAGGGGAGGGGGGGAAGTGCAGTACAAGGTAAGTGGCGTAAAGTAATAAATAAATAAATAGGGCCAGCTGATACTAATACAAACACATAGTAAATACGTAATACTAATGCTTCTACGTTACAATGCAGATGGTACGAAAAACAACTGCAAGCTGACTGGATTCACACATGGTCAAATATCACTTGGTAGGAAAACCTTCACAACAATAGGTATAATCTACCACGCAGGAGCCACAACCAACTCAGGGCACTAGACTGCATATATAAAAAAAAAATGTGGATGGTTTGAATGTAATGATAGTACCGTTACTCTAAAGCAGAGATTACCAGCTAATCTTACAAACGCGTATTTAATGTTCTTAAAACCAAAATTTGATAACTGAACTGTACTTAAACCTTAAGTACACTTGTAGTAAAAAAATATAAACTGTCACAATATTTCAAAACCTATCTAACTGCCCAAAGATTCTACAACAACTAATCAGATAAATTAATACCACTCAAATAGAGCAAAAAATAGACAGTTAGAATACGCCAATTGGTATCTAACTGTCCCAAAATTTACAGATATGCAAACAGATAAATCAATACCACGAAAGTATATCAAAACATAAACAGTTAGAATACGCCTACTGGTATCTAACTGGGCCAAAATGTTACAATATCCAAACAAATACCTAATATCTTACTGCTCACAAAAACTGGAACAATCCAATGCATAAAGCATTAGGCAGAAAGAACAAGTAAACGCGGAAAACAAACACATAAATAAACTGTAGCATAACAGAAAAAGGGTTTTTTTTTTAATCCAACATGGATTTTTTTTCTCCCACAGACCCAATGATTTTAGCAACAAACACAGAAACTTTGCAAATTGCACAGTACTCTGGTTTGTAATCTATTAAATATGAGGGTCAACAAAAAGAAGAAAATGTTGATTGTACAATGTAATAAGTCTTTATAAAATACTAATACTAACATGCTATTTTCTTTTATTACAGAAATGAACAAGAAAAACATGGACTCCCGTTACTAAACCAAATAGTACGTATAACAAGATAAATACAACCATCGCAGCATATCACACCCATACAAGCTTATAACATTGTTCCTTATAAATTAGTTTTTGACCCAAAGTTAAAAGCTACTATGGGTGTGATATGCTGCGGTGGTTGTGGCCAGGGCATACACTCTTGGGTGCATGGCCAAATGGCCATGCGCCCAACATTCTTTACCCTGGACACAACCACCGCAGCATATCACACCCATAGATGCAAGCATTGCAACCATTTTTATGTCCGCGGACAGAGGGAAGGTCCTAGGACACATTCAAGTTGCCAGAGGACAATACAAACAGCGTCCTCAGGACACCCCCATTTTCTTTATGTACGAACATTTCAGGACACCGCGATTGTTCTTAAAACATTTTCACCTTGCCAACGAACAATACAGACAACGTCTCCAGGACACCCCCTGCAAACATTCCAAGACCCCACGAGTGTTCTTAGAACACTTTCAAGTTGACACCGAATACATTCTGTTTATTTACGAACATTCCAGACAGCCGTGTTGTCCGCAGAAAAATCAAACACAACAAAAGCGTCTAGCATATAAATAAAATACAACTTTGAACCTATCTCATACTCCCCCATCCTCCCCAAAGACTTCTACACACCAACACACCCTACTAAATACACATTTTGAACAAACTTTCACCGCGCTGTCTGTGGACGTCCGCAAATGCAAGATGGCGGAGGCGACAGAAAATCTGACGCGCATCACGCACCACACCGCCCAATCAGCGAACACGTCGCATGTCCGCGGACATGACGCAAGCCGCTGGGCCAATCGGGGTTCTGTCCGCGGAGCAAACAGGGAAGTCCGTCCGCGAAGCAAATACAGATATCACTAATTTTTTTGCCTTACATTTTGGTCATTTTAAAAAAAACTACTGGACGGATTTACACCAAATTTGCAAATGCACGCTTTCGGGACCAGGCCGCCGCTCCTGCCGCACATTTGGTGTAAATCCGTCCAGCGGTTCGGGCTGTAGCCGTGCGCAAATTTTTTTCCCATTCAGTCTATGGGAAAAAACAAAAGTTTTGGGACCCCCTCTATAACTTTTCCCCCCCTGGACGAATCCTCACCAAACTTTGCAAAACAATTCAGAGTGGGCCATATACGTTTTTTTACAAAGTTTGGTGAGGATTCGTCCAGGGGGAGCGAAGTTATAAGCCACCCAAAAAGTGCTCTTCCTATGGAAAAACCAATTTAACCATAACTACATGGATCGGTTTGGTAATATATACATATATATATATATATATGTGTTTTGGGGGGTTTGGCTTTGGGTGGAGGGTTGTGGGGGGTTTCCCCCCCACATATATGGTACAATTGACCTTCACAATTCGGTCAATTGTGAAAAGGTCAATTGTCATTCGAACAGTTGTAAAACGAACAATTCGTATACAACCGACTAAACTGGCAAAGTTTGGTCCAGACTGTGCCGAGGGTCGGTGAGTACTTGCATAACTTACCGGTGGCCCCCTGGCACAGCCGATAATTTTTACGCATGAGTATCCCTTAAAGGTATTCGAACTTTGATGGGTTAGCCTGCGCTCCCTAGCTATTCCCCCCTTTTGAACACTGCCTTGCTGCCAGGGCAGGGCCTACTCGAATAGTGGGAACCAATTCTTCATCACCTCAAGCCCTTTCCTGACTTGCTACAGCCCCTACAAAAAGACCCGCTTTATGTTCATCTGCGCGAGGCTCCCCTCTTCTTAGTATTGGACACGAAAGTTAGGGAACAAACTCTGAAGAATTGCCCATTGCCATTTGTGTACTAAACTTAACCCTCTCTTTACAGGCTGTGGTTGTAGCTTGTAACTAAATTGCACTAGGAAATGTGATGTATATATACTGTATAGCTTTAGCATTTGTGTGATAACTGTTTTCTCATTACTGAAGTTATTTGTGTTTATTTGGTCAGGCCGCCAATAAATGTATAGATATTTTTCATATACCCTTGTCTAAGAGTAATTTGTAGTTTGTTGCTGTGTGGGCTCATTGTGGGCTTCCGATCACTCTCACTCCTCCTGAGACTTTGTCTTGATACCTAGATTGGTCTGGCTTGTGCAGAAGGTTCCCCTGTTTCAGTAAACCCAGGGTGGCCTCCTATACTTCTGCCCACCAGGTCAGAGTTTAGAAATCCATCTTAATATACACCAACACCACAACTGACAGCACACTGCACATCCCATCTCGCAAAACTACAGCTACCTGGACAATTTTCAAGACACATAATATGGAAGACCTCACTTCAAGCTTAGCATCCTTCAAGGCTACTTCGTATGCAGGCAACATCCTCCCTGCTTCCATACTCATGACCCTTCCGACTGAAGAACTCCTCCCTTACCTGACAATCACCAACAACTCCGTAACTCAAGGTACCTTCCCCTCGACTTTCAAGACTGGACAAATCCTCCTGCTTGTTAAGAAACCAACAATGGATCCTTATGATCTCAGCAACTGCCGTGATCGACAATACCCTTTAAAGTCTCAATGATGGTCCTCTTTACCTCCGAGTTCTCCTTTACCTCTCAGCAGCATTTGACAGAGTATACCACCAGACACTCACTGACAAAATACATTGTCGTATTGGGATCGACGAGGTCGTCCTCAGCCGACTGAAATCCTACCTTGCTAATCGCCAACAGTTTGTACAAATGGATTCTTCCAGATCACCAAATTTACCCATCACCTGTGGAGGCTTGCAATGATCCATCCTGTCCCCTATGATCTTTGCATGGAACCGCTTGGAACCCTCCTTGCTCCACACAACATTCACATCCACCAGTACATAGATAACACGCAGATCTATCTCAAGATATCCTCTATCAAAGACATCCACAGGCTCAAGGTCTGTCTCACATTGATCCAGTCCTGGATGTCCAGTGCTTATCTGAAGCTAAACCCCTCCAAGACTGAATTCCTTCTTCTGACCAACAACACCAAACTACCTGACACCCAGACGTGGCTCTCTGCTATGAACCATGAGGGCTTCACACCCCAGATGGCCGATTGCACCACGTACCTTGGGTTCAACATTGACAGAAACCTCATGTTCAAATTGCACACTGCAAGCAAGAAATAAACGGCTTGGTACCAACTTTCTCTCCTGGGAAAAATCAAGCTCTTCATCCTGGAAAACAACTTCAGATCTGCTATCCAAGCCTTGGTCCTCTGCCACCTGGACAGTGGCAATGTTTGTTTGGATGTCTTTCCAGTGACTACCCTGGCACCCTTTAGATGTGCCCTGTATGCAGCAGCAAGTCTCATTAAAGGACTCTGCAAATTTCACCACATCACCCAACCCTCATCAAACTGCTCTGGCTCCCACTGCAAGATTGTATCATCTTCAAATCCTGTTGCATCATCTACAAGGCTGTCATCCTGAAATTCCCAAGCTACCTCACTGAGAAACCCAGCATCTGTTGAGGCCTGCGATCCACCAGAAGTAAGGAAAGGTGCAGACAAGAACTCTGACGGTACAGGAAGGAAAGACCCAAAGACAGGCCTTCTCTGTCTACACTCCAAGACTCTGGAACCTTCTCCCCGTCAACATCAGACTTGCCCCATCGCTTCTACAATTCAGGAAATAGCTCAAGACCTTCCTCTTCAAGGAATGGCTCCTCCCTAACACCTAGGTCCACACACCCTGCACTCCCCACCCTACCTGAGACTCAGTGATCTACTCCCCACTGTATCCTCCCCAGGTTGCTGGTAGATACCTTGCTGCCAATTGCCCACGCACGCACTCCCTTGTTTGCTCCCTGCTCTCTTTTTTCTCTGCTTCCCTCACTGTTTTCTTCCCCTTTGATTGTATAGGACTGCGTTGGTTCCCAAAGCTAGGTCCACGCTCAATAAATATCCTTATAATTAAAAAAAATAATAATAATAATGATAATTCCCCCTCCGCATCTGTAGCCTGATATGAATCCTCCCCTTTTCCTCCTCCTCCATATCTTTTTGAGAACTTTTCTTTTCTCGGCTTCCCACTGGATTAACACAGGAATTGCTCCCATTGAGCATACAAAAATTGCTCCTTTTCATTTCTGAAAAGCCACTCTGCCACAATGTACCGTGGTAGATATGTAAAAGATTTTTGGGACCTGGGTGCACTCTTTCTCTGTTGAATGTTTTGTAAACTATTAGACAGATTTACACAAAACCAGCAAAAGGAACATCAGCAACGCTTTTTGCTCAAATTGTTTCTTATTTGGTGCAAATACGTTGAGCGGTTTTTGCACTACATGTGTTCAATTGAAGCACTTTTTTCTCTAAGGGAAAATGACTAGCAGTAGGTAAAAAAACTGCGATTTCTTTTCTTAATTAAGTTTGGACACTTTAATGAATTTTCACCAAAATGTCCAGCTTAGACAGACCCAGGACACAGTTGGTTTGGAAAATGTGAACCAAATACGTCTAAAAAGTCAAAGGTTACGAGCAATAGAATTTTGGAAAAAGTCTATGTAAACAGAATTTACCATAAATATAGTGTGGTAGGGCTGTAAGGAACTCATGGTGGCAACAGTAAAACAGACACAAGGATCACAGTTCAAGGGTGTTTATTAAACTGTAAAAATGGGTGAGATAAACACCTAATCTAAACCTAACTCTAAGATGGGAGCAAACTACGACCATGAAATTATAATAATACAGTCCAAGTGGAGTCTAGTCAAAGAAAGAGGGCCTATACTAAAATAAGTTATTGCCAATCCTTACCGCTATGTAACAAAATAGAGTGGGATAATGTTCACAAGAAAAGAAAAAAGTGTTCACAAAATGATAAGTCGGGATGCACTGGCCGGGTCTCCCTTGCCCATATTTTAACCACAGGACAAGGAGGGACTCTTGAGCACAGCACTCCCCTGGGCTTTTCCGGCACAAGCTTGCAGTTCTTTTCCTCAATATCAGGGCCTTCTGCGCCCAAGTCTCTTTCATGCAAAGTCTCTTGCTTCAGAGGGCCTGATATATCACAAACATCAAACAAATGTTCCTTCTGCACATCGGGTGGTTTCTGTTTACACTAGGATCCCCATCTGCCCGGTTCTGATCCTTCACTCACTACCCTAAACGACAAAACAAAAGTTTCTTCTCTCAGTATGAGCCTACGTCAATCGGGCTCAGATCAATAACTCACTGTGGACATCTCTCAGTCAGGTTCACGCTTGTCAACGCAATGTTCACGGGTGTTCTACTGTTCACCCTAATTCACAGGCATCCCTCAGCTGGGTTCACACTTGCCAACATATCACAGTTTGCTTAGTTTTATCACCATGCAGGATTGACTTCCCTTAGCTTTTCTCCTGGCATCCCTCCATCAGGTTCACATAGCCATTCTATCACAGTTCATGACTTTATCATCTCATCAGAAAGCAAGGTTCCCTTCCCCTAGAATTTCTCTCGGCATCTCTCCGTCGTGTTCACACTTGCCTTAGTTCACAAGAAAGTCACTCTAGACCGCTTAGGTTCTTTTCTTACCTAAATCTGGGTCTCAACCCCAGTCAGGCTTCCTTAAAGTCCCCAGCCAGGCTTCACACAGTTCAATTCAAACAATGTTCACAGGTGTGTTACTGGTCACCCTAATTCGTAGGCATCCCTCAGTCGGGTTCACATTTTCCCCAGTAACACAGTTCACTTTGCTTCCTCCGCGTGTCATAGACTTTCGACTGTACAAGGGGTTTTGCTTGACCCGTGTATGACCACTTTGACACCTCACGCCAGCCTCTTGGTACTTGTAGTTTCAAGAATCAGACGTCAATACTTCATTCCACAGAGGGGTGTCAGTCAGAGTCCTTTGCATGAGCACCCACCTGGCACAGGACCATTCTGTTTCTGATACCAATTTACAGTTCACAAAATACCTCTGTCTCTTATCTTCTTACTTCATACAAGGTTGCTGTCGCACCCCTGAGTTTAACACAGTCCACTCTGCTATCAGCATTCTCCGACTCACTGGCTGTGCTGCACTTGTGTGTTTTTCTCTTGCCGCTGGAGTCAAGGACGGTACCACAGCGGCAAGCACTTCTCCCCACCCTGGCTATCAGTGCGGCAGGGTCCCGTGTACCGTTGACATCCATTAAACCATTCACCAGCTGCAATTCCCGGTCTTACGTTTCCTTTCTCTGAGGCTTTGCGGGTGTGGGTTGAAACGGGCAAGGGCAGTTCCCTCCTTGTCGTCCTTTCAGGTATCACCACCTTTCTCCTCTGTTTGAACTGCTGTCGTGGAATGGCTGCTTCTTCGTGTGTTCGGCCTTGCACAGAGTCTGCTTTCATACTCCGCTTTCTATCCCTGTTGGGAAAGGAGAGAGCAGTCAGGGGTGTCTAGCTCTCGGCAATTGCCTGACTCTGCCTGACCCTTGTGTTGGGACATGTCAGGTAAATGGCTCTGGTGTTAGTCTGTTGTCTTTCACAGTGTGGGAGAGTGTTTGTGTAGGAAAAGGGGGGGTTACAGTTTCTAAATATCCTACTGAGTATGATGGGGAAAAGGTGTCATAAGGAAGGTGATACCGCATCTCACCCTTCAGTGTTCCACTTCCACTCCCCGAAGACCCCCCATCCAGGTGATCCTCCCGCACTGATCCAACCCCAGGAACTGGATCCAATAGTGATGGCCGTGTCCTGGCACCTAGATGAGAGATCCCCAGGGACCAGTAAGTGAGACACCTTTGGGTTTCTCACAGGGCCTGGTGTGTGTAAGGGGGCGGGTTTGTCAGTTTGGTCGGTGGGGTGGGGTGTGTGTTGAGGGGGTGAGGCTGCTAGGACTCGGGGCGGGTGGGGCTGTTTCCTTGATTTGTCTTTGAAAGTCTTTTGATTGTCCAGAAGTATTGCATTAAAACTGCGAGTAGAGCAATTTTCCCTTAAATAGTAAAGTTTGTGGTTGTAAAGGCTAAGTGTAAGGGGGAATACATATGTACATAGCTCCGACCCACACTGTGTTTGGCAACATGTGACAATAGGTTTCCAGTGACAAGGTGGGGTGGAGCTACGTTAACAAATAACAACATGTTTCCTTATGGCCAGTGCCACCCAGTCTCCAAAAAATCCTGATATGTGGTCCCAGCCAAATAACTCCCTCTGAAAATGTCCAGCTTCTATTTAAAAGCTCCCACCAGGCCGTAGTAGGCCATTGTCAATGCTATTCCTTGCCTCAGCCTTTCCACTAAAATGTTACCCAAACATCTTGCCTGCACAGTTTGTGCTACTTAATAGATTGTGAAGGCTTTCACAAATGCTGCAGCAAGCATTACAAGTTTTCTCGAACTCATGCTCTGACAGCGAGGTATAGGGGTGGAGGAAGGATGACTGTGGATGCGTTTTGGGGCACGGGAGCGCATGGGACACAGGAGCAAAGTGGGCAGATGAGCTCAAGGGGTTAAGTGGCATGGGTGCAGAGGGCGCAGGTAAGGGACACAGACAGACCAGAGTAGCTGTGACAAATCAACTTCCGGGGCACCAGTGGTCCAGGGATGAATAATCGGGTTCTAAACCATCAATCAGCCCCACCAGAAGGGATCCGAACAGATTGGAAACCTAAGCACATTATAAATCTTCTTGTCCAATTTTGGTAACATGGACGGAACAGCAGGCTTATATCCACAAGGTCGTGGATCATTGGTTAGTTGCAACACAGCAAATATACTATTATTACCCAATGATAAAAGGGACTGTCCAGTCAATGTTGTATACAAATATCTACTTCAGTATTATTCAACAGACAGTTCTAGCACACTGCAAAATACAACCCACCCCGTAAAGGAATGCAGAGGAGAGACAGTTTGAAGAAGGAAAAAGGATGCACTCTGGATACTGATAGGAGGGTAGTCGGTAAAGTAATTAATTGCAATAGTTCAAGGATACTTGGTTTAAGCACAAAGGGAGCAATGGATTGTAAAATGTCACTAGGGGCCTTCGGAGAAGGACCCGGGGGACAGAACCACAATGTAGCTTGTGCTTGTAGAAGTTCTTGGGGCTCCACAGGGTCAAGTCAGTTTCAGGGTATTTTGCAGCTTCTGCTACAGAGTTCAAGATGGGAGAGAGCTGCAGGTATCAGGCAGCAGGCAGTTCAGTGAGCAAGGCTAGACGGGCAGCTGCAGGCTGGCCTACACAGTGGCTCAGGGTCAGGAATCGCTGTCTCAGTGCTGGTTGGCGTGTCTGAAGCACTGGTCGAGGCGTCTCGGATGACGTTAGCGACGGCAGCGTGACAACAATCAGCGGTGCAGCCGGTTGCAGCTCGAGGTACTCAACTGGTTCGAAAATGTCTTTTAAGGCAGACACTGGCTGTTGCTTGTCGATGCACTCCTCCTAGCTTCTTCACTGGGATTGTGTCTTCCTTTAAGGCGGACGGCCCAAAGCTGAGTAGAGTGTTGCAGGCACTGCCCTGTCCTTGGTTTGGTTCAGAGACTCTCTGGCACTTCCCACCTAGGAAGCTTGCATGCAGACCCCAGCAGGGCACGCTTTTTGCTGGATGGGTACAAGTTCTGGAGCTGCTGGAGGGTCGTCTGAGTTCAGTATCTCTGTTCTCTGGGAGATGTTTAATGGAGGGATCTTGCTTCCCTCCTTGGAAATCCTGGCGTTCCTTCACTAGGGGGAAGCTGTAACGCAGACTGTACCTTCAGTCAGGGTCCAAATTAATTCTTCTTGTTACTACTTGCGAAGTCTTCAGATGATCTGCCCAAAGGAGGGGCTCAACCATCTTTTAAAGCCAAATGGGCCACAGTGATTGGTTTAGGCTAAGCCTACCCTAATGAACCAATCCTGGGTCCCCACGAACAATCTCCTGTATGCATGAGATCATAACCAGAGTGCTTGGCAACAGAAAAGGTAAAGTGGTGAAAGCATGTAATACTAAGTCACACCCATCTTTCTGTCTGTTGTGGATCAAAGGGTTTCTCTAGTTAATTGAGCTCTCTGTGGTTCCTGATTAAAGCGGCAGGTCTCCCTTGAAGCTGTGGCGGGCCCAGACTTTTGGTCTCCGACAAACCATACACCTGTATCTTCTGAATGGGGACCCCCTGCGAGAAAGACTATTGCAAATATATAGTTTCACACATGACAGGTCACTGCCCTTGATAGTGAGAGCCAGGAGCTGGCTTCAGGTTGACACAGTGCATATCAAAGTTTGTTGTGGTTTTCCTGTCCTTTGTTAGTCCTGCGACCAGGCTTCCCGTGTGTCTGTTTGAAAGTAACTCTAATTAGTATGTGAGTCTGCCACCAGCAGCTAACAAAGGAAAGGGTGGATCAATGAAGCCTTTGTTAGTTATTCAGGCTGGCCATGACAGGAGGAAGGTTTTGGCCTCCCCCTTCTTAGATGCCTTGATGTACTCTTGGCGGTCATATTACAACTAAATATGACAGGGGGGACGGTGCCTGTAGACTCTGTCCACCCAGAGTACGCAGGTCTATGTTTATGTTGTGCGGTAAGCATAGGAAAATGTGTGCAGATTAGCCCCACACATTTTCCGGAGGTTGATCTACCATCATTCAATTTCGTTTCAAATTTCAAATAAACCCAGGTGGGCGCACACCCACCGTGTGGATGGTCAAATTCCTCATATGCCCCGCAGCCTCAACATGTGAACCACCACCCTACTGAGGGTCTGGTTTGTCATCAAGGCAAAAGTACCAGCTGAGGCCATCTGCATTTCCATGCTGGCAGCCTGGCTTGAGCTGGACGTCCATATCTAATCCCTGTAGGGATATGGCCCAATGCAAAAGCTTAGGGTCCTCCTCTTGCATGGCCATTAACCATCAAAGAGGCCAGTGATCTGTCTGGATCAAAAAGTGCGACCCAAAGATATAGGGTTACAGCTTCTTTATGGCCCACATGACTGCGTAAGGCTTTTTTTCAATGACAGCCCAGTTCCTTTCCCTTTTTGTCAATCGCCTGCTAATGTAGGCAACAGGTTGCTACACCTCTTGAGAGTTCAGCTGCGCTAACACTGCTCCAATCCCAAAATCACAGGCTTCTGTCTGGATAATGAACTTCTGACCATAGTCTAGGACCTTCAGAACTGGGGCCCTGCACAATCCATCCTTTCAATCCTGGAGTGAGGTTTGACAGGCGGGGGTCCAAGTTACCTTCTTCGGCATCTTCTTGGATGTTACATCATTCAGGGGCATAGCAATGGTGCCATACCCCTTGATGAATGACCGGTAGTACCCGGTGAGACCTAGAAAGGCTCTCACATGCGTCTGTGTGTAGAGGATGTCCCAATCCTTCACAGAATACACCTTTGCTTCAAGAGGTTGTTTCTTACCTCCACCATCCAGGTAGCCTATGTAAGTCACGGTGCCCTGCACTATCTGGCACTTCGTGGCCTTGATAGTCAGACCTGCATTCTGCAGTGCCTGAAGCACTTGTTTCAGGTGGGATACGTGATCCTCCCAGGTGTGGTTGAACAAAGCAATGTCAACTAAATAGGCAAAACTGGAGTTTTCCAGACCAGACAAAACATGGTTAACCATCTGCTGAAAATGGCAGGGGCATTCTTCAATCCGATGGGCATCACAGTGAACTGATGAAGTCCTTCCAAGGTTGAGAATGCTGACATCTCTCTCGCTCAATCTGTCAAGCCGACCTGCCAATACCCTGCCGTGAGGTGCTCATGTACTTGGCAGCGCCAAGCATGTCACTTAGCTCACTGCCTGAGGAATGGGGTGAGCATCTGTCTTTGTGACAGAATTGAGCCCCCTGTAGTGCATATAAAAGCAAACTTCAGTCTTCCCACCACTGGTCTTCTTAGGGACCAATACCACTGGGCTATCCCACTGGCTCTATCACTCCTAGGAACAGCATCTTGGAAACGTCCTCCTTGATGGTGTCCCTGACCTTATCAGACATCGAGTGAATCCTACTCTTCACCGGCTTACTGTCTCCGGTGTCCACATCATGGGTGCACCAATCTGCACAACCTGGAGTTAGAGAAAACAGACCGGCAAACTGTCCCAGTAAACAGGGCCAGGCTGTCAGTTGCTGTTCTGACAGGTCCGTTGCAAGGTTGACACCTTCAACTGACCCATCTGTGGCTTCAGTGTGCAGGAGGACTGGGAGGGTATCGGCCTCCTCCTCAGTCACTCAGTCAGTCACTAATGCTATGATCAAGTCATCCCGGCTATAATGGGGTTTTAGCCGGTTGATGTGAAAGACACTGCACATCTGTTTAGGTCCTTTCATGTTAATCAGATAATTCACCTCACTGACTTTTTCAAGCACACACTAAGTGCCCAGTCCACTTGTCCTGAAGGGCGCTGGGTTTGACAGGCTTCACAATCCACACCCACTGGCCTGGAGAATAGACTGTCACTGTAGGTTTCTGGCCGTGCCAGTGCATCATCAGCTCCTGACTGGCATTCAGGTTTCTCGTTGACTGTTCTATATATGTTGCCATTCTAGACCGAAGGACAAGTACATAGTCCACCACATCTCATGTAGGGGATGAGAGGTTGCTCTCCCATCCCTCTTTCACTAGACTGAGGGGACCTCATACAGGTGTCCAAACAGAAGCTCAAAGGGACTAAACCCTACTCCGTTCTGTGGCACCTCCCTGTAGGCGAACAGAAGGCATGGCAGGAGAATATCCCATTTTCTCCTCAGTTGCTCTTCCAAGCCACCTATCAGCAATAGGACAAAATGACTGAGGGCAAAAAGTCTGACCCCCAAAAGTCCGACCACCATTTTTCTACAGATATATATTTGGGGGGGTGAAGTTAATATAAATGTATAGGGGTAAGGTGGTGGGGCTGTGGGGGGTCTTCCCCCACATATATATTTGCGGAAAAATGGAAAAAAAGAAAAAAAAAGTCAAACCTTTAGTAGTCAGACTTTTGCATTCGGTCATTTCACCAGATCCCACCTATCATGCCTTTTAGGGTCTTGTTGACTCGCTCAACAAGTCCATTTGTTTGTGGATCGAAGGATGCAGAGAACCGGTAGGTGACTCCACACTCTTCCTACATAGCCTTTATATACACTGATTTGCAGTTTGATCGCCTGTCAGAAACAACTTCCTTGGGGAATCCAACATGGGAGAATATCCCAATCAGGGCCTTCGCAACCACAGGGGATTTGATGCTCCTCAGAAGGACAGCCTCAGGGTATTTTGTGGCATGGTCTACCAACACCAAGATGTATTGGTTCCCTGAACTGGTTTGAGGCTCCATAGGACCCACAATGCCCATGCCTATTCGCTCGAAAGCTCGTCCAACCACGGGTAGTGGAATTAAGGGGGCCTTTGTAACACCAGGTACTGGCTTGCATCTGTCAGCTGACTCCTAATGACTCATGTCAAATGATCCTATCTTACAGACTAGATCAGGTAACCTCTTTTTAGACATCCTGGATGCTTATCTAGGGACAGAAGCACTCTGACACGCAAAGCTAACTGTATTAGGTGATTTAAACATATGGCGCAATGAGCCTGAGGATGCTTACTGCAGTCATCTGAAAGACATTCTTGAGGCTCATAATCATAGGATTTTATCTATGTTGCCAACACTTAGAAGTGGCCATTGTCTAGATCCTTTATTATCTAGAGACCTAAATCTATGTCACAATGAGAATATGCCGGTCAGTTGGTCGGACCATTTTATGGTGCGCTTTAATATGACCACTAACCACATCTTAGGCAGTCAGAAGTTAATTATAAATTCTGAATTACACTGTCGAAAAAGGATATTGATTGCATTTCAGATGACAATTTACTGGGCAATATAACAACTGTACAGACCAATACCACTGGTGCAGCTCTTTACACGAATACTATGCAACTACTGCAGGCCAACTGTGACATTAATGCCCCTTTGAAAATGTTTAAAGTAATTTCTAAGAAAAATAACCATATCATATAAGATAATATATAATATATAATGGGATAATAGAAAATTGAGAATCTTTAAGGTATTATACCGGAAAACTGAAAGAAATGGCCCAAGACTAGAGCCGATACCGATTATATTAAGGTTAAGCTTGCGTTGAAGACACTATTAGCGCCATGGTTGCTGCCGGTATTTTACAGTGTCCGCCTTGGTGGATGGCGGAATTACCGGCCTACTCCAAGGTGAGCGGAGCCGGTAATTCCCCATTCACCAAGGCGCTTCCCCATTCCCATTTTTGCCCCATGGGGCTCAATGGGAATGGGGAAGGAGGTAATTACGGTACCGCAAATTGCGGTACGGTAATTAGCATCAAGGTCCCTTTGCGGGCCCGTTCCTTAACGGCTGGTAATACCAGCCGTTGAGGTCAGGTCTGGCAAAGGGACCTCGTAGTAAGGCGGTAAGGGTTTACCGGTACCGGTGCCCTTGCCGGTACCAGTAAACCCTTACCGCATACTGTGTAGAGAGGCCCTATGTCTTCAAAAACAGATTCACTTTGTGGATAATAGACCAAAAGTACTGTTTAGGGTTATTAGAAACTTCTCTAATCCTACCTGCACAGAAGCTACTTTATTGGCATCTCAAAAGATGGCCAATTTTTTCAATGTATTCTTTTCAGAAAAAATTTATCTGATTAGAGCTAACATTGATGCCCAAACAGTGAGCCCTTACCCTGCGAATACATGCTCTGACAACCAAGTGACTGTGCTTGAGTTTGCTTTTTCCTTGGTAACAGCAGAAAGCATTGAGAAACTGATCTCTGATCTTAAAACCACCAATCATAATTATGACCCCATTCCGGCATACTTGGCCAAACAGCATGCCCTTACCCTCAGTAGGCCTGTACAGCTTTTTGTGAATGCCTCACTAGTCCAAGGCTGTGTACCTGTGGAATAAAAAAAATCTTATTTGACCCCACTGCTAAAAAAAGCCAACATTGGACCATAAAATATTGTCTAATTATCGCCCCAGTGTGGGCCTTCTGTGGCCGGCTAAAATCCTGGAGAAAATCGTGACTACACAATAGCAGGGCTTTTTGGAGAAAAATCACCTCTAGATTCCTACCAATCAGGATTCAGACCAAGTTATGGGACTGAGACAGCCTTACTTGCTGTCTGGGATGACCTCCTCGAGACTGCCGACAATGGCGACTCTGAATTCACTGAGTCCCCTGCTACCAAAGTAGGGTCATCAGTGGCTTCTGGACCCTCTCCAGCAGGAGTAGGCGACTCAGCAGTCTGTGGAACTGGACTAGGGGCTACCGGCCATGCCAGTCCTTCCAACAATCCCTCTGGAAGCACTCCAGGCCCTAAGGCTCTGAGAGTCTTTAATCTGGCGATCTCTTTGGCCCTCAATTGCTGTGACTTTCTCAGGATCAGGAAGATCATTACCCAACAGACATGGGACAGGGATGGAGTCTTTCACTGCTATATGGCTCTGTGTTGTTTCACCTCACCAGCTGAACTCTACTATCGCCAAGGGGCACTTACTCTTTCCGTCAAACCCACTGATGCTACAGTGAGGCCCATCAATATATTGGCCTGGTTGTACCCACTGCCGGGTGACAGCAGTGTCGCTAGCAGCAGTGTCTCGGACCGCAGGAGTTTTGTGTCCATTTATATACACATGTTTTAAATAGAGTTCAGTATGATTGGGAACTGGGATCTCTTCTGGAGACCCAATACCGTTCTCACTCAGTGTAACCAATCCACATTCGGCCACTCCTTGACCTAGAGGGAAGTCTTCCTCTAGGAGGCCCACATTAATGATGGCCTCTTCCCTGAGTCCAACATTCACTATGGCTTGCTTGGGTAGGCACTTGCAAGCCCGATCCCCTTTTCTATGGATAAGCTCCTTACACACGAAACAACCTTTGGGTGGTGAGAACGCAGGTGTCCCAGTGTTAGGGGTGCCTGCGCTCTTCTTTTCAGTGTGTACAGCTGAACTAAAGTTTTGGGATTTCCCTTCATTCTTTTGGGGACCTGACTTCGAAGAGGATTGGGTTGGACCTTTGTCCTTCCCATCCTTGTTTACTTTCTTTGTCTGAAGATTTCTCTTCCAGTTTTGGTGTGCTCGCCTGAGCCTTTTTTTAGGACTCGAGTACTCACAAACCTGTCGGCAGCCTTTTCAAGCTCCCAAGGGTCTGTGATAGTCGTGTCCACAAGATGCTGGTGTAGGTCAACCTCACAATTCCTCAATATATGCTCACACACAATCAAACTGTACATCCCTTTAAATGTGTCAACTTTGTTACCAGCCAGCCTCCCGCTCAGATATTTCAACGACAAGTGTGTAAATGCTTCAAATGTCTTCCAACTTTTCTTTTCGCGCTCTCTGAAGCTCTTGAGATACTGTTCTAGGGTTTTACAGAACTTCCTGAGGAGGGACGCCTTCAGGCTTTCATACAAAGGCCTTTCCTCAGGAGTTAACTGAAGAATTGCATCAGCCCCTGGTGTCAGTAAGTGACTCATCAGTGCTGCACCCCACAGTACCTCGTCCACCTCCTATAGCTGAAAAGGCAGCTGTAGTGCTTCAAACCAGTGAAAAATATCGTTCCCACTTCGTAAGCCTGAAGTCTTTGGGGATGTGTGTAGTATCCTGTAAGTGAGGCTCGCGTGCGTGTATGGAATGTTGAGGTGTACGCGTGAAGGGGAAGGGGACAGTTGGTCTTGGATAGACAGTTGGGGACCTTGTTGCCTGCCGGGTGGGGTCCAGCATTTCTCTCCTCTCACACTTGTTTCAGCTTCATTGTAAAAGAGACAATAAACACCCTTGAATCTTACCTTGTGCCTTCCTGAACTACCGAGCAGCCACCTTGCTACACTGGCGACGAGGATGGGATGCCGCTGAGGAGGGAGCGGTTGGCTGTGAGAAGAGTGCTGCCCTCCACCGTTGTAGCCCCACCCGGCAGGGCTCCAGAAGAGCACATCCTCTGACCGACTTCGGCAATGCTGAGATTAGCAGGAACTTCAACCGGCGACACAGCCCTGGCATTCCTGCAGGCTCAAGCGGCAGTTCCGTTGTTGTGTGCGCCCCGCTGACCCTTCTGGCGTTTTGCATTGCAGGGAGGACACTGTTTGGCTGTTCCAGCAGGCTGTAGCGGGGTGTGCGGATTGCCCCCGGATCCAGCACCGGAAACGTGTGCAGCTGTCCAGCCTCCTTCTAGTACGTGTTCCTCAGGGTTTAGGGCGCCCTGAGGTAAAGTCAGCGTGGACCGGTAGAAGTTCACAGGACCCCCAGGACTTCAGACCAGTGTGGGGTCTGGCACTCAGGACTAGGACATGGCCTAAGAGGAGCAAGGCGTCGTTTCTTCCACTGGTGCTGTGGTGATTGAGTCGCCCTCGGAGCCCTTAAGTGGTATCCAACATGTTCCTGTTACCTGCCAAGGCACCTGCGCGACCTTGGAGCGCAACGTGTCTCCTGCCGTGGGACGCAGCGTGCCGTTGGACCTGGTTCCTGGTGATCGTCGTAGAGGAGTTGGTCACGGCATCGCGGGAGTGGTGTCTGTGCCTCTGCAACGCATTGTAGGACCTGACACTTGCCAATGTTTTCCCAAGGAAGAAGCTTTACGGGAGTCGTGTTCGCAGCTGTCATCTGCGTGTGTTGAGGATGTCAGAGGCAGTGTGGCGGTTAAGGCGCTCTGCGGAGTGGAAAGGTGGAGGCCGAGGGGCAGAAGAGAGTGTGTACTCATCAGTGCGCCGTGTGTGGACTGGGAGAATGTATCCACAGGGAGTACTGCACATCGTGTGATGCACTTTTGCAGGAGTTTAAGGAATTGGATCCCGAGATGTTCGACTTTTACATGAGGATAAATGATCTTACTTTGTCGGAAACGTAATGTTTTAACTGTTTTGTCTTCCTGGTCAGGATATATGTGTGTCATGTTTTGCCGTGTTTTGCAATGGGTGTCAGGTGTGTGCTGTGCGTGGGTGCGGTTGTGTGCTCTGGTGGGTGTCCTTCGCAGCATTACATTCTGTTTTTGACATGAACATTAACATGTTTTTCTTTCAGATAAGGACTGTTTCCTGTTTTTTTCCCTCCCTTGTGGGTATACCGGACTTGTGGGAGGTCCTCCGGGTACTATTGTTTCAAGGCTGAGGTAGGGGCATGTTACGTTTTGCTGGTGCTTAATTTTATTATTATGCTTATATGCTCACTTACATCACTGTTGTTAATGCTGTTTGTGCTTCCGTGTGTTGCGTGTGTGTGTCCAAATTGCCGGGTGGATTTGGTTACATGGGCTGTTGTGTAATTCATTCAAATTGCTGGGTGCGTTGATCGCGGTAGTTTATCCGGACTTCCGGTTGAGTTCTGAAGTTCGCGTATGGCAAGTGGTGTGTTGCATGAGTGGTGTGGACCTTGTTATGGTGTTAGTCCACCTCACCTTTTGTTTGCCTAAGGTGTCCTAATTGCCGTTGGTTCGGATGTGAGAGGTGTGTTAGTAGTGTGAGTGGGGACGCTGCGTTACTAGGCGTCCGGGTGTAATTCTATTGTGTTGCGTCCGAATGCATTGTGGTTTGGAAGTGCCAGATATATATTGGAGAGTTGTGTAGGTGAGTTATAAGAGCGGTGTTAGTTCACCTTTCTCTTTGCTCTGGTTTGGGCGACTTTACTCCTGATTGCCAGGTGGGTTTCGGAGCAGTCGTGTTGTTAATGTAGTTGGCGCCAGTTAGTGAGTGTTAATGTGTGCTTTAGCCTTAATTGTGGTGTTCGGTGCGTCAGCAGTTTGTGGGGTAGTGAGTTTCCGTGTGACGGTTGTGTCCCGTGGGTGTTTAGGGGCATTTTGTTTTAGGCTGTCTGTGGTTATTCCGAGCGCCGAGTGGGCTCGTGGACGGAGTGTTTTCAGCATTTCTGGGTTATTCCGAGCGCCGGGTGGGCTCGTGGACGGAGTGTTTCCGGATTTCTGGGACATGGGGTTCTCCTATGTTGTGTGGCTGGTCGATGTACGTTAGCCATTGGATTTTCTCTTTGGGTTTCGTTTATGCGTGCAGGGTGCAGGCCGGGCTCTGTGCTGCTTAGTAAATTCTTTTCTGGGTATCTTTCCTTTAGCGAGGGCCTGTGTGGTTGCTGTGGCTGGAGAAGAAGTTAGTATTTGTCAGCTATCCGAGTGCTATTTTTCTGGTCTCTGTAGGAGGGCTTAGTGCAGGGTTGTTGAGTATGGTTCGGCATATTGCTCCTGCTGGTTGTTGTGCTTGCTGTGGGGCATTGGGTGGCCGGTCGGGCTCAGTGTTCGGTTGTATGTGTTCTGGTGTGGCAGGCTGGATGCCAGGGGTAGTAGCCCGGGCGGGAGGCTTTTTGTTGTGCACAGGTGGGCAGGTTAGCATTGCTGTTGGTGATGTGGGGTCGCTTTTTTGTTGAGTTATGGCTCGGTATGTCATTCCTGCTGGTTGTTGTGCTTGCTGTGGGGGACTGGGTGGCCGGTCGGGCTCAGTGTTCATTTGTATGTGCTCCGGTGTGGCAGACTGGATTCCTGGGGTGGCAGCCCGGGTGGGAGGCGTTTTGTTGTGCACAAGTGGGCAGGTAGGTGGTTTGATCTGGGTGTTAGTGTTCGGGATTTTAGTGGGTTTTCCCTTGGGTCCTAGCTCTAGCGTAGTTCCCTGTTTTCTGGTCCTAGTTTTCCTTACTTCTCTGTTTTCCTTATGTTGGGGTTGCGCTATAGGTCGCACAGTTTTGTTTGGGTTTTTGTGGTGAGGTGTTCTCCTGTAAGGGCCCTGGTGTTCCCGTTGGGTGTGCGCGGTCGCCACATGATGCGTGGTGGCCACACGTGTCTGTTGTGCGTCCTAAGTGAGGTTTGGTGGTTTCGTTTGTATTGACGGAGGGAGAAGCGTTGTATCTTGTAAGTGAGGCTTTTGGTATTGACGGAGGGAGAAGTGTAGTATCCTGTAAGTGAGGCTCGCGTGCGTTATCAAATGTTGAGGTGTGTGCGTGAAGTGGAAGGGGACGGTTGGTCTTGGAGAGACAGTTGGGGACCTTGTTGCCTGCCGGGTGGGGTCCAGCATTTCTCTCCTCTCACACTTGTTTCAGCTTCATTGTAAAGGAGACAATAAATACCCTTGAATCTTACCTTGTGCCTTCCTGAAATACCGAGCAGCTACCTTGCTACAATGTGCCGCTGGGGTTTGTCCGGGCTCTTTGGTTTAAGCCACTACTGCTGCTTTCACAGGAGGTGGATCAGTTGGCGTCTTTCTTCTCTACAAGCGCCAGCTTGCGCAGCTCTATGGGGACCTTGTCCTGCTGTTTCTGTTCCTCTAGCGCTAGTCTCCTCTCCTCGATGCAAACAATTTTTAAATGACATCAACGTGATTGATTGGGCAGAAGTTACCTAGTTCATTGTGATTTCATTTTTTACATTTTGAGATGATGGAACAAGCTCGCCAAGTTCTAGGAAAAATCCCCTGTGCAATATGTGTCAACAGATTGAACCATATGCCTGCCCATGGGTCACCTTTCAGAACTAAGTTTGGTACTCTATCAGGGCTCATTGCTGTAGATGTTTTGCACTAGTTCATGTGTGATTCAATGTCCATTATCAAAATGGATCCCTTGCAATGGCCCAATGAATCTAGATCAAAGGTAACAGGTGCATCACCAGGATACCCAAACTTCTCAATGATGCAACTATTCCAGTTTGATCCTGGAATAGAATTGTCCAGCACAGAAGTCACGATTCTGTGATTTATGTGGACACTATTAAAACATTTCCCAAAAATCTGGGAATTAAATATTGGCTACAGTCAACATGTGTTGGCTATTGCCGATGTCGAGGTATTCAGCGAATTTCTAAATTGTTTGTGGAATTTAGAATGAGAGATCTTGTCATGCTTAGGTAAAGATGAATCCAGTTTAATGGTTCTAAGGAACCTTCTCAAGGCCACCTTCTTCTCTTATACTAGACGGTCGAAAGCATGTGACCTTGAAAGATTTCTCTTTCAGGATAAGGAATATTGGTTGGCAAAAATCTGGAAATTGCTTTGCAAAGTCTCGTGATAGTCATGGGATCAATATTTTCATTTACAGAAGTAGCATACACTTATATAGAGTAGATCTTGCAAGACTATTCAATTTGTCAATTGTGATTTTATACCAATGGATACGATTTATCTGATTGGAAGAAAGAATAATCCTGGGTCCTCTGCTATCCTGAAAATGTCTAACAGGTAAAACAGAGTAGAGTAGCAGACAAGTGTGGTCACTGTCTTGGGTATATTTAACCAATAACAATTGGGTTTTTGTCAAAAAAGCTTCAGTAACAAATATATCATTGATAATAGACAAAATAGACCCACTTCGCTAAGTCGACTGACCCAGGATATCATTTAATTTGTGCAAGCACCAAGGCTGCATGACTTCTGTCCGGATTAGACTGCACCTACTTAACATTCTGCTTTCTGTTTATTGTTGTGGCCATTGGCAGGTGACACTGCCTACTAATACTTGCATGAAATGATGATTGTGTTTGAGAATTTCTGCTGCCGTTTATTGTTTAAATAATAAGGTACAAAGCCATTTTTTACCAAATACCAGGGCAGATTACTCATCTCCATTAGAGACTGACCAAAGTTTACCCTCTGATCAAATATCTATTTCTGGCTTACTGATCCTCTTTAATGCTAAAGTTCATCTATGCAACTTATATCTGCCTCCTGTACCTAATGCAGTTGCCCCCTTAAAATTAAATCGGTAATGTTTACCACATGGCAAAATGGCTGCTTCCCATCTGAAATGTGATTTTTTGTTACATTTATTTTTATTGGCATTTTCAGTATACAACATAACAAAACAACCCCCCTCCTTTCTTGCTCTTCCCTCCTTTCCCCACCTAACCCATAACCTGCAAAGTAGTCGATTAATCATACACCCCTTATGGCATCACAATGATCTTCAGTAACTACATTGGGGCACATTATAAGTATGCCGGTCCGAAAAAAACGGTTGCTCTGTCCCTCACTTTCGCTCCTCCATGCTCCCGCTCCGGCACAGGCCGCGGCCCTCACCCTCTCCTCCCTCCACTGCGAAAGTTGCTTGGTCGACTGCTCCGCTCCTTAACCTTCCCCACTGTGCTTGGGGGCGCGGTCTTCCCATTCGCAAGTCACTCCTTCTCGTAAAATGAGAGGAACTCCCCGTTCCTCAGGAATTTGCCTCCTTGGATCTCCGCAACCTTTCCTGCTTCAAGGCGGGGTCGTGGGGGTTCTGCTCTCACTGGATGGCGTGAACAGCTGCAAATAATTATGCTTACAGTGTAGGCCCGTAGGCCTTCTTCTGTGGGCCCATACAGAGGACTAAAAAGCACGTTCTCACACATCGGCGACCATCTTGGAATCTCTGAAATATGATCTTGACATTCTTCTCTCAGACTGGTTAAAAGGAAACCACAAGCAGCTCTGAGCATTTCTCACTGTTTTATGCTAAACAAGCACACACATCCTTATCAGGGTGCCGCCACTGAAGAAATAAACACTTTCTATTTTGGACCAATTGAGGATGCAGCCAATTCCAAAAACCCTTCCAAATATCTTCATACACTGGAAAAGCTTAACTACACAATGATATACAAGAATAAAAACAAAACCACTTACATAAGGGACAACACCTGTACCCAAATAGACAGCTCAACAGAAAGCAGCAATCACAGTGTACCTCTGGAACATACAACATCGAACTCCAAAATGGGTTACAAAGGTACTACTGTCTCCAACCCCATGCTTTGTACATTGTTGTCTATTGATCAAACATTGAGCATTATGAGAAACCTTAATACCCTCATCTACCTGCCCTATTGACCCATGAATATCCTCTGTGGTTAAGAAGTGTATTGACACATGAATACGGCTGATCATGCACACGTTCAATAACGCTTTCCCAGTCAGTATTGTCCAACTGCTCCTCAAACCAGCCAGAGTCACTTCTGTGCTTAAAAACACATCTTTTGACACCCCCTCTTCTCCATACACAGGCCTTTTACCACTGTTCCATCTCTTTTCGAGATTGTGGATAAGGCTGTCTTCTTCCAACTAGTGTCAATTCATGAGGATCATACATTGCTGGCGCATCCGAAGTGCATAGGAAGTGTGGCAGTTGGGGTGGGAGTTCTGCTTTCCTGGTCTCCCTGCAAGGCACCGTCAGCAAGAGGAAGCTTTGCCTGCAGTTTGAACGCGTGAAACACGCTGCAACCGGACTGCCATTGTTGCTGACTTATTGGCTCCGCCCATTGGTCCCGCCCTCCTGCCCGCCCTCCACTCACAGCCTCTTCCTTAATAGCACTGGTGCAGGCGCATCTCGCGCGCGCATCCGAAGTGCATAGGAAGTGTGGCTGTTGGGCTCGGGAGTTCTGCTTTCCTGGTCTCCCTGCAAGGTGCCGTTGGCAAGAGGAAGCTTTGCCTGCTGTTTGAACGCGTGAAACGCGCTGCAACCGGACTGCCATTGTTGCTGACTTATTGGGTGATTACTAGTGACTACTAGTTTCTCTTGTGCTTCAAGACCGTTTCAAGACCGCGGGTCTCCTGCGGGTCTTATTGTTGCTACAAGAGTGACGCCAAACTCACTCTCTGCGCCTTTTTTTGCAGCTCCGCCCATTGGTCCCGCCCTCCTGCCCGCCCTCCACTCACAGCCACTTCCTTAATAGCACTGGTGCACGTGCATCTCGCGCGTGCATCCGAAGTGCATAGGAAGTGTGGCTGTTTGGCTGTTTGGCTGGCAGTGGCGGGGGTGGGCACTTTTCCTAATTTTGGTGAGTGTCACTTAATCTTAGACTCACTTTTGTACTCATCTACTTGGGGTGACTTACTCATAACTGCATCAGTATCAGAAAGAATAAACTCCTGCTATTACATAGGGAAGCGGGAGCTGACTTCTTTGCGGCAGTCAGCACGAGAAGGGCGAGTCTTGCGCGTGCTGCGGCACTGCCGCTGCCTGAGGTGAACGATGAGGAGGCGGCTCTCTTGCAGTGTGCGCAAGACTGCTCTATTTTGGAGAAACCGAGGGATGAAGTGATTGATCCCTCTCAACCATTGTTTGGGGAAGAAGATATGAATAATGATATGTCATTGAAACTGAAAGATCAGGACATTTTCAAAGAAGTGGGGTCCCTAAGTCAGGAAAAGGAAGATAATATGCCAAATGTCTTTAACTATGATGGTATGATGGATTTTTCGAATAATACACCATTGAAAGTTCAGAATTATGCTGGGAACTCTGTAAATAATCAGAGAGATGTGATACCGACCGACTATTCAGTAATGATGAGTCTTTTCAATAGGCTCTTGTTGGCTGAGTTACGCAAGCAAACAGATGCTACTAACGGTCTGGCATCTGAAATTCTGTTGTTACCAGCTAGGTTTGCTGACACAATGGGCAATACACTGATGGAACAGCTTAGTTTGACTAAGAAGAAGAATGTTGATAGGCATGAGGGTATCCATTCTGTCTCGACTACGTCTCTGTCATGAGGGCTGGAGGCTGGAAGCTTTGGTCCCGATGGAAGCACCATTAACATACACATTACGGCGCCTCCTGCGCCGTTCTAGTAGTTACGTTTTGTGGCATTCATAACGAGGTTAGCCATGCCCCCTCAGTGCGTTGCAACAATCTTCGTTTCCTCGCTCCACTGAAGCCGTGTACTTCAGTGCTCCTAGCGTTTCCAGCCTTGGATTCTCCTTCCCTCCTGTGTCTCCTTTCCCATCTGATTCTTTCCCACTTTGCCTACCAGACTTTCAGCTCCATTCGTTCATCTGTATTTTTCTGTGTTACCTTCCGTTTTTTTCCAGGCTTGCGTTTGGTCTACCCCTATAGCTTTTCTTTTCTACCGGCATCTTTCTGCCATCTTTACCACCTCCTATTCTTTCCCCCTGCTCTCTCTCCTGTGCTTAAGTATTTCACGACATTCGGTTTTCACTCTTATCTCTAAAGGCTCCGGTTTCATCACGGCTCGGTGAGTTTTTTCCGTGGAGATTGGGGGTATCCTTTCTCTTAGTCCGTTTTCTTTCCTTATTCCTTTCTTTCCTCTTCTGCTTACGCAATTTCTTCTGTTATACTCGTTTCGCCTGTTTGCTTACCTGAAGCCCCTCCTCCTAAGCTTCCTGTGTCACTGGCTTGCCTTCCATTTGGATACCGAGTGGTTTTTGAATGCTTCAGCTCCTGGTAATACAGTCTGCAGACTTGGGAGACTCCTGCCCAGCCTCTGCTTAAGGCCATTCTTGGAAATCTCCGGCCCAACCTTTGTTTAAGTACTGTTTGCGGAATCTCAAGACCAAGACTTCGGACATTCCTCTTCCTTCGGTCTCGGAGTTGAATACTACTGGGGTTTTTTATGCCACTGGCCTTTTCCCCCATATTGGGCTGTAGAGGGAAGTGCCATAAATTATTGCAGTCTGTTTCCTAATAGCAACCATTGTGGCGCATTCCCGAAACAGACCCTATCTCTTCTCTAAAAAAGGAATTTCCGAAGAGACAACAGAACTATCTGGATCGGAATTATCCTCCAGTGAATCAGACACCGAGATACAGGTGAGCTCCACTCCTGACAGATTGCAACGCCTAAAAATGGCCACGGCAGAACAAGTCCAGGACCTAATAAACGCTGTACAGAACTTTTCCCTCGAACTGCAGGGAGTTAAGGCAGAAAATGCAGTTCTCCGTCAAATGGCAGTCGCTAGAGAAGCCCACCAGACGGATTTACCACCATTGTCCTTGGCAGCGGGAAAGTTTGATGGCTCACCCAAAAAGGTTAAGGAGTTCCTGGATGCGTGCATGATATACTTTACCTTCAGACCTACTACTTACGCTCTAGATCGCACTCGTGTAGGATTTCTCATATCCAACATGATCGGAAATGCCCTCGCGTGGGCAACTCCGTTGGTCACGTCCAACAATCCTGTCTTACAAGACTATAATGCCTTCATAACCCTGCTACGCCAAACCTTTGAAAGACAAGAGATCGGATTTTCTGCAGGAGAAGCCTTGTTTGATATTAAACAAGGTTCGATGGACCTAATGTCCTATATTTCTACCTTTAAGAAGCTGGCGGCGGAAGTGGGCTGGCCAGACACAGTGCAATACACGGCTTTCAGAAGAGGTCTCCATGACGACCTGAAAGACGAATTGGCACGAGTTCCTAGACCGGCGACGTTAACCGACTTGTATACTCTAGTCCTGCAGATAGATTACCGACTCATGGAAAGACGATCTGAGAAAAGTAAAACCCGAACTCAGACATCTTTGATCCCTGGACCGTCACCTACTTCCACCCAGGGGTCACATCGCTCCGGCGAAGAACCCATGCAGATTGGTACGACCAGGGGTCCTCTTTCAACCACAGAAAGAAACCGACGGAAGGAAAAGGGCTTATGTATGTACTGCGCGTCGGAAGCACACCTCCTCAGGGATTGCCCGGAGGTTCCTCCGAGACGTCGGGGAAACGACGGACCAGAACTAGCCACTTACCGGGGTTCAGTGGAAGGCTCACATTGTGCTCAGACGTCAGGAGAAGACGCCCGACTTATGGTCCTTCAAGTGTCACTCCAGTGGAGGAATCGTCCCAAAAAGAATGCCTTAGCCCTCATTGACAGCGGGGCGGCTGGTAATTTCTTAGACATCAATTGGGCTAAACAAGAAGGTATTCCCCTTGTAGCTAAGACAGAGGAACAAAAGGTGGAAGGGGTGGATGGCCATCCCTTATGTTCGGGACCTATTGTACAAGCTGCAGTCGACATCAAGGTATGCATCTCTCTTCATCAGGAAACCCTCACCTTTGATGTGATAAGAGCAGCACATTTCCCCATAATATTGTGAATCCCTTGGCTCCGCCAACACAATCCTGTTATTAACTGGTCCCTCAACACCTTTAAATTCGACTCTGAGTTCTGTTTCCAACACTGCTGCTCTTCTAAAAAGACGGAAGCAACTGTTATCTCTAGCCCATCAGGAACTTCTGGTTCCCTTCGGGTTCTTAACATTCACCCCGTTTTTCATGAGTTTGCTGATGTGTTTGAAGATAGGATACCCAAAGACTTGCCCCCTCATCGGTCCGAAGATTGTGCTATCGATCTCGTTCCAGGTACTACTGTACCCTTTGGACGTATGTTTTCTTTAACCTTACCAGAAAAGCAAGCATTGAGGACATACCTAGACCAAAACCTCCAAAACGGATTGATTCGTCCTTCTAAGTCTCCAGCAGGGGCTTCCTTATTCTTCATAGCCAAGAAGGACACAAGTGAACTTCGCCCATGTATTGACTATAGGGACTTAAACAAGATCACAGTGAGAGATCGCTACCCGATGCCTTTGATAAAAGATATCTTGGAGGCAGTTGAAGGGTCATGTATATTCAGCAAGCTAGACCTTAGGGGTGCTTATCATCTCTTAAGGGTCAAGGCTGGGGACGAATGGAAGATGGCATTTGGTACACCCTTTGGGTTGTATGAATATCGAGTAATGCCATTTGGCTTAGTTAATGCCCCTGCAGCCTTTTAGAGGTTTATGGACCGACGTTTTGCTGATCTCTTATTTGTCTCAGTTATAGTGTACTTAGATGACATCCTGGTCTTTTCTTGTAACCCTGTTCAACATCAGGTTCATCTCACTGAGGTCATGGAACGCTTGAGACGCCATCAACTCTTGGCTAAACCGGAAAAATGTGTGATTGCAGTGCCTTCGGTACCCTATTTAGGTTTTATCCTATCGGAACATGGTATCGAGATGGATCCCAAAAAGGTCTCGGCTATTCTCTCCTGGCCAGCCCCCTCTTCTGTAAGGGAGGTACAGGCCTTTTTGGGTCTTTCAAATTTCTACAGACGATTTATCGTCAACTTTTCTGAACAAGTTCTTCCGATAACGGCTCTACTCAAGAAGGATATTCCCTTCGTTTGGAATCACAACGCAGAACAACCGTTCCTAGGATTAAAAAAGGCGTTTTGTTCGGCTCCTATCCTCAAACAGCCAGACCAACGAAGGCCCTTCGTTGTTGAAACTGATGCATCTTCAGGGGCACTAGGGGCTGTTCTCAAACAAGAACACGATGGTATGGAACACCCAATAGCCTATCTCTCTCGCACGCTTACGCCTAGCGAGAACAACTACTCTGTTATAGAGAAAGAGCTCATGGCCATTAAGCAAGCATGTTCAGAATGGAGACATCTCCTCCAAGGGTCAAGACATCCATTTGAGATTCGCACAGATCATAGCAACCTCAAGGTGCTACAACAAATGGAGTGTAAAAATACTCGACAAGCCCGATGGGCTTACTTCTTCGCCCAATATGATTTCTTTATTACTTACCTCCCGGGCAGCAAGAATGTTCTAGCGGATAGTCTATCTCGTAGCCCCTCCAGTTGGGTCAATCCACCCTTTAAGGGGGAACTTTTGTTACCTGAGGTCCGAATCGTCCATACCATCTCAAGATTTTTACAGGACGTTAAGGAAGCGACTCCGGTTGCTATGCTACCTCTTTCCAAGCCGGTTCAGGAGCAATTAATCAAGAAAGAAGGACTGTGGTTCTACAAAGGAGAGCTTTTCATTCCCAACACCAAGCTACAGTCACAAGTCCTTCATTGGGGTCATGAATCACGGATCGCTGGTCACAAGGGCTTAACAGCTACTTCCGACCTAGTCAGACGAATGTTCTGGTGGCCTAACATGCTGTCTGACATTAAACTGTATGTAGGTTCTTGTCCTATCTGCGCCAGGAGCAAGGGTCTGACTTCAAAACCTGCTGGTTTATTGCACCAACCAAAACTTCCAACAACCCCGTGGTCACATGTCTCTACCGACTTTGTGGTAGATCTCCCAAAGTCTCAAGGATACTCAGCAATCATGGTAACCATAGACAGCTTCAGTAAGATGGGCCATTTCTCACCGCTGAAAGGAGTGCCTTCTGCACCTGAGATGGCGCAGGTGTTTCTAAAGGACATCGTCCGACTCCATGGTATCCCAGAAACTATTCTTTCGGACAGAGGTTCTCAGTTCACCTCAACCTTTTGGAAACCTTATGTGATCTACTGGGAATAGAACGGGCCCTCACCTCAGGTTACCATCCCCACTCTAATGGACAGAAGGAACGTCTCAACGCCACTATGGAGCAGTATCTTCGCTGTTTTGTTAACGAACAACAAGATAACTGGGTCTCTCTTCTTCCTATGGCCGAATTTTCTTATAACAATACCCTTCACTCGGCTATTAAAATGACACCTTTTTTTTGTGTGTTTGGTCATCATCCCCGTTCTTTTCCCCTGAATAATGTCCAGGCTTCATGTCTACCCACGATAGACTCTCACAGAAGAACTCTCTTATCAACCTACAGGAGAGTAGAGCTCGATATAAACATCAAGCAGATACTCATCGGATCCAGAATCCTGATTGGCAACTAGGCGATAGAGTCTGGCTCTCAACCAGATACTTACCTCGTTGGACACATCCTTCCAAATTCTCTCCCAAATATCTGGGTCCTTATACCATCACTGCTCGCATTAATCCTGTGGCTTTCCGATTGAAACTCTCTTCTCAGCTCAGCAGAATACATCCGGTCTTCCACTCTTCCCTGTTGAAAAGGTTCATCCCAGACCCACACCACAGGAAAAGAAGAACCTTTCTTTTAAAAGATACCAATCCCCCCGCAGATGAATATGAAGTGGAGAGAATAATGGATTTGAGATACTACAGAGGTCGACTCCAGTACCTAGTGAGGTGGAAAGGATACTCACAAGCCAAGGACTCTTGGGAACCTGTGACTAATCTCTCAGCTCCCAGATGTGTACGACAGTTTCATACCCTCTATCCGGGTAAGCCTGGGGTCGCTACCCCAAGAAAGAGGCATACTGTCATGAGGGCTGGAGGCTGGAAGCTTTGGTCCCGATGGAAGCACCATTAACATACACATTACGGCGCCTCCTGCGCCGTTCTAGTAGTTACGTTTTGTGGCATTCATAACGAGGTTAGCCACGCCCCCTCAGTGCGTTGCAACAATCTTCGTTTCCTCGCTCCACTGCAGCCGTGTACTTCAGTGCTCCTAGCGTTTCCAGCCTCGGATTCTCCTTCCCTCCTGTGTCTCCTTTCCCATCTGATTCTTTCCCACTTTGCCTACCAGACTTTCAGCTCCATTCGTTCATCTGTATTTTTCTGTGTTACCTTCTGTTTTTTTCCAGGCTTGCGTTTGGTCTACCCCTATAGCTTTTCTTTTCTACCGGCATCTTTCTGCCATCTTTACCACCTCCTATTCTTTCCCCCTGCTCTCTCTCCTGTGCTTAAGTATTTCACGACATTCGGTTTTCACTCTTATCTCTAAAGGCTCCGGTTTCATCACGGCTCGGTGAGTTTTTTCCGTGGAGATTGGGGGTATCCTTTCTCTGAGTCCGTTTTCTTTCCTTATTCCTTTCTTTCCTCTTCTGCTTACGCAATTTCTTCTGTTATACTCGTTTCGCCTGTTTGCTTACCTGAAGCCCCTCCTCCTAAGCTTCCTGTGTCACCGGCTTGCCTTCCATTTGGATACCGAGTGGTTTTTGAATGCTTCAGCTCCTGGTAATACAGTCTGCAGACTTGGGAGACTCCTGCCCAGCCTCTGCTTAAGGACATTCTTGGAAATCTCCGGCCCAACCTTTGTTTAGTTACTGTTTGCGGAATCTCAAGACCAAGACTTCGGACATTCCTCTTCCTTCGGTCTCGGAGTTGAACACTACTGGGGTTTTTTATGCCACTGGCTTTTTCCCCCATATTGGGCTGTAGAGGGAAGTGCCATAAATTATTGCAGTCTGTTTCCTAATAGCAACCATTGTGGCGCATTCCCGAAACAGACCCTATCTCTTCTCTAAAAAAGGAATTTCCGAAGAGACAACAGAACTATCTGGATCGGAATTATCCTCCAGTGAATCAGACACCGAGATACAGGTGAGCTCCACTCCTGACAGTCTCCTGAAAAGATTATTGTCATTACTACAACGCAGGAAGACCTAACCAACCCAGACTTGGTACTGACTGATAAGGCAGTGTCTGATACAGTTAAACCAGGTCTGGCTGTAAGTGAACCTGTGAAAGTGAAAGAAAACGAAATTCCTGAGATAAAAATGTCTAAAAGACAAGGGAAAATGTTAGCTAAATTAAAGAAAAAAAATAACAATAAAAATGATGGGGCAACAAAGAAAAGCTCGAGAAAGTTTTTGAGAGAGTGCGATATGGATTGTCATGAAGTGATTGCTGTATCGGCACCTAAGAAAAATCATGACAAAGAGTTTGTAAATGGGTCGCTCCAGAACCTGAACAAGCACAAAGATCAATCTACACAGATTGCCTACACCATGGGAGAATTGCCTCTAGGCGATATTATGAAAAAGAAAAAACAGATACAGAGTGATGACATGTTTGAAATTTTTAATGCAAGATCAAATATTCCCAATGCTGTTGATCCTTTCATTCAAATGAGGGGGGACTCCATCACGAAAACACCAAGTTACGGGTCTGTCATGACAGAGAGCAAGACGACCTTGGGGGAGGATCTTGGGGGTATCTACGTACCTATGAGGACCCGGGTGGGCATTACAGTAAACACAGGCCTAGGCAATACGGACTGGAAGGTTCGCTCGGAGAAGATCGGTATTACCTGCAACTATCTGCCTGAGCAACAGGGCAGGGGCATGGTTAATCCGAGCCTAGGTTCGACTGACTGGAAGGTCCCTTCTGGATCTACCGGCAGTGTATCTTGCTCTACTGATATAACTAATATTCAACGTGATCAACATGCTGGGTCTATGGGAAACGTAGGCCATGGTGCTACGGACTGGAACGTCCCCCCCGGATTTATGGGTAGTGTCTCTAATCCAACATGTATTACTAACAAGTCATTTGATCAACATGGAGGATGCACGGTAAACAAGGTACAAGGCGCCACTGACAGGATTGTCCCATCTGGACTGATACACACTACCAATACTTCGTCTGAGCAACAGGGGGGGTGTATGGTAAACCGGGGCACAGGGTCACTGGATCTTAAGGTTCCGTCAGGACCAATAGTAACTGATTCTGATCAAACAGGTAGTACAAATCAGTGAGAGCTATGGCCGCCGGGCATATCTAAAGACCCAGCAACCAGGCAGGTTCTTAAGGACACTGAATTATACAATTCCATAATAAGGGTCCCGAAGGAAAGGCACTCACAAGAAGTAAGTCAACCCCTGGTGGGACAGGCACTGGATAAAAAGAAGCAGGGATCTTATGAGTACTATTGTGCGGACTCAGGTAGAGGTAAAGTGGGCAATAGGTGTGGGGGAATGGAACCACTACAGGAAGTACAGGCACCAGATTTAAGGGAGCCGGTAATGCCGGAATTACCTGGGCTTATTCTGACTTCCTTATTTAAGGAATCGGGCAATATATCTATAAATAGGCCCTATATACTATCCCTACAGAGTCAAATTAAGGAATTAAGTCTGATTTCATCTGCAGACATTGAGTTAGTCGACTATATACACAGGCACAGACTAGATTATGCAAGGTTGGTGATTCCTTCACCGCTGGTACGAAATTTGTTATTAAAAGAGGCTGAGCAGCTACAATATAGGGATTTGATATTTTTGAATTTGTTCACACTTTGCCTGTCAAACATAAGCAGCCAACTAGTAATACGTACGCGAAGGACCAACCTTCACTGTTGAGGGATAAACCAAGGCAGACGAGTGAAGATAACCTTGAAAAACAGGATTGGAGATGGTTAGCCTTGTCGCTATGTTAGTCTATTGACTCAATAAAACAACTGAGGAAGTCCCTCTAGCCCGTTAGTAAACTTAAAATTACTAAGTTGGAACACAAGAGGTTCAACTAACCTGTTACATAATGCGACCTTTTTGAAGGAATTGTCACAATGTGACTTCGTTCTCATTCAAGAATCTTGGGCAAGGGTGCATTTATGCTGGGAGGGATTCACTGTTTCCTCATTATGTGCACTGGGAGGCAGGGTGGGTCGTCCTAAGGGGGGTCTCATCACTGCCATAAAGAATGTCAACAAGCCAAGAATTACAGGGGAATGGTACTTTCACACCACTTTTTAGTAGTAGGGTATATTTTGAGGTTTAACACTAATGACACAGCTTTTTTGTTTGTCAATGTATATTGGAATCCGGCAGAAAAATCGGACCAACAACTTGGGGAAGAACTTCAGAAACTTGGGTCTTTAATCGATACTTGGTTGGAAGTAATCCCTGATGGGCATATTGTAATTACAGGGGATTTGAATGCAGACTGCCTGGACGACACTTTATTTGGTGATTTTTACATCTCTAATTCAACTGTTTTAGTGTCATTGGGAGGCAATCCCAAGCTGCGGGGCAGGATTTGGTCACACTTTGTGGAGATGTGGGGGCTAGAAATGTTTATAAACAATCTCCCGACGTGGAAAGCTAGAGGCAGCAAATCTATTATTGATTATATTTTTTGCTCAGGGGGTCTTTTCAAGCTCTCTGGGAAGTTTGACACTATTTAAAATAACTTTAGTGACCATTGTATGCTCACCATTGAAATTCATTCTGTAGATCAACCAATGACTAACAGGACCTGTAATCATGACCTGGCAATAAATTGTGCAGGTAATAGAATAAGATGGTCCAAGAAAAAAAATGCTAGATTCATGGACATGATGATCAAAGATCACAATAGTTACTCACATTACCAGCGGGTAGAACAATACTCGCCTGCCAAGTTTACTGATTATATTAGTAGGTTGCTGCATTCAATGGGGGTGTTATTTAGTGGCAAGAAAACAGACAAGAGTCAAAAAACACATAGTTTTGACAGAGATGTATGGGAACGTAAACGAAAGATGAGGAAGGATATACGAATCATCACTAAAGCGGGGTATTCTAGGGTTTGTACAGCTGCTATGAAAAAAATAAATAAGACAGAGACACAAAAATTGGTCGAAACAGCATCGTAGTCTTATATCACAGCGAGATGGTGAAGACATGTTAAAAGCTTTAAGAGGAGTTAACACAACAAACTTCTGGTTGTTAATTAATAACATGGATAAGAGTCAGGAAAAGGTGCTCCTGAATCCTATAAAAGTCTGTGGTTGGGACACTTTGCTAATTTGTATGGCAATAAATGCAGTGAAACTGTGGTAACTTGGAAAAGTAATCCTCCTTGGCTTTTGGAATAGAATGAGAGGGGCATTGTAGATATAATTAAGAAATCTAAAAACTCAGGTTCACCCGGTCCAAATAATCTATCTAATAAAATACTAAAGAAGGATCCAGTGATTTGGGCTAAGATTCTGTGGATGTTGTTCGACAACATTCAAATTACAAAAATGATCCCTCAATCGTGGAGGGTGTCTATAATTATTCCCATATTTAAGAAGGGTTCTCGCCAATGTCCCTCAAGTTATAGGCCCATTGCCATTGCAGACCCGGAATCTAAACTGTTCACGTCATTGGTGTTAAGAGATATCCAGATTTGGATTGAGAAAAATAACATCCTGGACCTGAGACAAACGGGTTTCAGGAAACAGATGGGGACTGATTGCGGTGGCTTGATGATACACAGCCTTATAGCTCAATCCGTGAGGAAGGGTGCCAGGTTGACCTTTGTCGCATCTATCGACCTAAGCTCCGCTTTTGATCTTGTTGATAGAGCTACATTGTGGGAGATATTAAGAACTCTGAAAATGCCACTGTTTCTTCTTGATATAATAATGGCCATCTACACCGATACCGGTGTGATGGTCAGATTGGACTCAGAAGGAACATTGTCAAAAGAACTAAAACTGTACAATGGTCTACGCCAAGGGTGCAGGTTGGCACCAATGATCTTCAACCTATACGTAAGTGGTGCGCATGTGGCTCTGTCTACCAAAGGCCTACTTCCTCCCAGAATTGCGAACATTCACCTAGCGAGGCTGGCCTACGCTGATGATTTCCTTCTTATTGACATGACCAAGGTAGGTCTTCAAAGATTACTAAAAGCCTTTGAGGACTTTATTAAGGGTCTTTTGCTAAAAATCAATCCCTCCAAAACGGTGATAGTGCGCCTTGGAAGAGACAAAAAGAGGGAGAATGTCTACACATGGATGTGTGGCGACAATAAACTAAAAGCAAAGCCTTTATTTAAATACCTGGGCTTTGTAATATCAGGTACGAAGTCGAGATTCCTATACAAGACACAACTAAAATTAAAGGCGGACATTGCTATTCGGCAAATGCGGGCTCTAGAGGTGAAATTTGGCAAATTTACAATGGGTCCTCTGAGGGAATTTTACTTGAAAAAAATCATTCCTCGTTTAACCTATGGTGTTGAATTTCATTCGAGTTAGTCGGGAGGCAGACCTGTTATATGTTGAGAGCTATATTTGGAAATCAGTTCTTTACTTTTTACCAAAATGTATACCAGTGGAATTAATTAGGTATGAATTCGGTTTAAACTCTTTGGCTGCATGTGCAAGATGGAAGAGACTAGTTCTGTGGAGGAAGTGTAATTTCGGGACTGAAGGGACTTTGTACTCATATGCAGGGCAGGACACGGGAAATCCTTTTACTCAAGCTTTGGTTGTGGAAAATCTAATCTATCTGAAAAACTTGGGTGTGTCAGTAAGTTCTTTAATGAACAAACCTTCACGTGTGAAAGAAAGTGTCATGGGCTTTGATTGGTTAAATACTAAAAACAAAATTGCAGAATCTTCTCTGTATCATCAAGCCTGCTCAATCTACAAATGGTATACAACTATGGAAAGACACTTACTTAAATATACATGTAAACAGATCAGAAATTATTATATGCGTTGTAGGTTCAATGTCATTTTAACAAATCAAATTAATGTTATTAGAAATAGTCACTCTGAAGTCTGGAGGTGGTGCAGATTTTGTAGAATTGAAGTTACGGATGAATCCTTGCAACACCTATTACTTGTATGTCCGGCATTGAAATCTGCAAGGCTAACTTACTTTGCAAAATATGTTCACAATACTGCCAATGTAAATAGGGAATTTATTTGGACAAGAATGTTACACAATTGTGAAGATAATCTAAACATTAGAGTGGCTACTTATTTGAGGAATGTCTGTGCTCTTTTTTAGATGATGTAAATTCTTGGTTGTTTACATTTTTTTAAATCTGTTTTAGATGGTAGGCTCAAGCTTTTATATTTCTTTCTTTTTTTTTATGTATCACATAGAAACTGATGTATAGAGACTCTGAATTGAGATATAGAAGTTCTTTTTATTCTCCTTTCTGTCATATGATTGTATGTTCTCAATTTAACAGAAATGTTTTAAGTTCTTTTGTAAAGGTTTAAACAAACCAAAACAATAAATAATAATAAAATTTAAAAAAAACATTGCTGGTGAATTGGCTGTAAGGATTTGGAGCTTATAGAGAGGTCCCAACTGTGCTACTAGGCATAAAAGACAAGTTGTTCCTGTTAGGCAAGATTGTATGTAGTAACCCTACATAAAAAGATCTGTGGGAGACTACACCAGCCTTGTCCTCTTGGCAATAGGGTACCCAACCTTTGGTATAGGCCTGTACTACACAAGTTGTTAGTGTGGCTGAGCATCCAGGCTTATCTCAAGAGGGGTCAATGTGAGCTGTAGGGTTGCAACCTCGAGTTTCACAGTGACAAGTATCCAAACAACACTTACACTCAAGGTGTCTTGATTAAATAATTATTTATTAATTTAACAGTCTGTTTTAAAATAAGCCTTCATTAGAAGGGAGCAACTGGCAACAATAAAAATACACTTCAAAATACACTCCTTCAGTTAAATAAAGTAAGTAGATACCCTTTTGGGATGGCACACAGATATTTCGTAGCCCTGAGGTGACTTCAATAGTTAGGGACACTGTGGACATTAATATATCACTTTTCACACTTAAATGATAATTCTGAAGTTGTGGCAAAAAGGAAAAGGCTAGGGGAGGAAACAATGGTTAGCACATTTCTCAAACAGGTAAGCACTTTTGAACCCCCCAATGCAATGTAGATTAACCCTTTCCCAGCTATGAAAGTAAGGTATGCATGACTTTTTGGAAGGGTATTTAAAACACAAAGTCAGAGGTTAGAAGAGTCTTCAGGGAGTCAGGATAGCCAATGTCACTTGAGCAAAGTCTAGGGGAGCTGATGCACTTCTTGGAGGTAGGTAAAAGTTTTGCACAATGTTAAAGAGAGTTTTGTTGTAAAATAAATAACTGTTGGGCCACAAGCTGGGAGGCTGGTGAAAGGCAAAGCTGCAAGCAACTCTGCAAAGGGAAGCCAATGCAAGTCTCAACTGAGAGCAAGCAAGCTACACAACAAGAGGTAAGTACCCCTTAGTCACAGTATCTTGAGTCTGAAGAAAAAGGGTCCAGCTGGCTTCTGTTCCTGTTGTAGTTCCTGGAGATCCTGTTGTTCCTGGGCCTCAGTTGTGGGGACAAGAGGGATGACGTCTGGGGACTCCTGCACTACGATTCGAAGGTCGGCAGCAGCAATGGGCACAGTTCAGATCAGCGGCACTTCGCGGTTTCAGCTTCTTGCGAATAGCACCACCGTGGTTCTTGGACACCTTGTGGATGTTCCTTGCTTCTGGGGTCCAGCACTCTGTTGCGGTGGCTCAGGCTTGGTCAGTCCTGCTTTGAGGGAGTTCAGAGCGTCTTGCTGGAGCTCGGGTCCAGCTTAAAAATTATGCACTCGATTCTGGTGTTCCTGTCCCCTGGCACTTGGTTACTGCATCAGCAATGGAAGTACAGCCAGCAGATAGAGGGGTTTTAGTCAAGTTCGTCTTGGGGTCGATTGGTCCCACCAACCCAAGGGAGAAGTCGTCCCTTCCGGGCTTCTCTAGTCGATGTCTAAATAGGAGCTTCTGCACTGCAGCAGGGTTTCATGGGGCAAACCAACAGTTCAAGAGTTGCAGCAAGCTTCTCTTCCAGTTTCTTTCTTCAGTTCCTTCGTTCAGTGGTCGACTCTGCCTTCCTTGCAAAAGACCTCTCCTTTTATGCAAGTAGCTCCCATTCATTCGCAGCCTAGCTGTCACTCACACAGCACCCGGCCAAACACCTTTGAGTTCATTCTTGTAACAAAGGAGACTAAGCACAGGGAGTTTCGGGCACCTCCCTCACTTCCTGCCCTAACATAAATGCTGGAGCCAGAGGCGGGCTTCACCAGTGAATCCTGCCAAAGACAAAATGAACAAAGGGACCAAACCTGGTTTGGCGCGCAGAGTACATTTCAAGAAGGACCTTTTCAACAAGAATTGGTAAAAAAAGAAGACTGGGCCATTTTGACAAAACCGGCACCCATGGATGCTATACTTCAGCTGCGAACGCAGCCCGCTGTAAAAACACACAATGATAGGAAAAAGAAAACCATTGCCACCAGCCATTAATTGTAGAAAGGGTAACATAAAAATGTTACACTAGAAGTTAGACAAAGGGGATACTAAGTAACCCCTCCAGTACCCTAATGTAAGATAGTGTGTGCTGGGTCTATAAAGATGAAAATGTAAGCAAAGTCAATTTCACTTCACTGCTCTTGGAAACAGTAGTTGTCCAAAAGAAGGTATTTAAACCTTAGCAGAAATCTATAGGACTTCTCTTTGACACTGCACTGAAGGTGCTGTGTGTCACAATGTCAAAAGATGATGCCTATGGAGTTTGTCAGACTCCAAAAACAAAGAGACTACAGAATCAAAATCAGATCAAAACAGCTGGGTGAGGGAGAAAAAGGGCTCTCTCACTCCAAGGTTTAAATTAAAAAAGTCCCAAAGTCCAGCAAAAGAGCTGGGGGTCTCTAAGGAGGGAGGAATTAAACACTGAATTGAAAATCCGCCCTAACAGTTCCCATGCCTGGATCCTACTGATTTCATTCTATTGATTCTTATAGACCTGTTGACATGACATTTGAGACACACTTAATCACATGAAATTGCCCACTGCAATTTGGGAGGGCTGGGGTTGTTGGGGAGGGTTGTGGGGATTCAAAATTGGTTCAGTCCTTTCTTCGTGAGAGACAGTGAAGAATCAGGCTAGGTTGCTATGAGCCCAAGTGACCGAGGTGACCTCTGCTGGAACAATTTTTCTGCAATCCTATGAGGTGTCCTGAAAGGTCTGTACTGCTGAAGTCTACATCTTTTCTTCATTTGGGGGTCTTCGTCAAGAAGTTGCCTGCAACTGTCTGGTTAGAACAGAGACCAGCTTCTGACACGAAAGTGAAAACTGCTCCCACGATCCCTGGGCTTCCCTCATCCGAACCAAGGACAGAAGTTTGTGCCCTCACTGAATCCTGCCAGACCTGCAGTGCGACCTGGAAGAATTGGAGTGTCAGGGAGGTAAGTGAGCATGCCTGTTTCAATCTCCCCATCTCCCATAGGGTAAGATTGGGTGAAGAGCCTGTGGGGCTGATTGATGGAATTATTTGCGCTGAAAAAGTGAGATTTGTGCGTCATTCTGCCCACAAATCCCTGTTTAACAAATGGGGATTTGCGGGCAGAATGGCGCACAAATCCCTGTTTTTTGGCGCAAAAATTCCATGAACCAACCCCTTTGTCTCTAAAATCCCTCTGGCCTGGACTTTGGTCGTCGAAACTGGGATAAAGATGCTTTCCTAGGACTTACCTTGGGAATAGGATAGAGTTGGGTACTTCCCTGACTTGAATAAATACTTACCTTACTTTTAAGAACCGTCAAAGCACCACCACAGCCAACTGCATCAGTTCTGAAATACCTTCTCTGAAGAAACCATAGTTGGATTCCTCTTAGGGCTGGCCTTCAAGATATAAAGGGACCTGGTTTTGTGCTTATTCTATCTAATCTACTGGCATTTAATGTATATGCAATCTTATTTCTAAGGGTGGATGTATACATATGTTATATATGGTTTTTACATAACTTTTCTGTGACTTTTTATGCTAGTGTTTTCATAAAGGTCTAATACATAATTGTATTTTTATATAGTTACTGACTAACTTGAATTATTGGTGTTGTTCTGTGTGGATTCATTGTAGCCCTTGACCACTCTCACACTTTTCCTGAAACTAAGCCTTGACTGTTCATCCTCACTGCTTTCATTGGGTTTTGGCTAACCTCCCCTACAATCCCCTCTCCCCCCGGGTCTGATTCTAGAAATCCATCTTAACACTCACTTTAGTATTGGTGTAAACTGTGTGAGATACAAAGCGAGTGCTGCCAAGTAGCAGCGCAGGATGTGCGGTTTGCAGTCAAGTGTATGTATGCATATCTACATCAGTGGAAACAATTTATAAAGAGTTAAGGTTATTGCATATAAAAAGTGACATTGGGGAGGGCAGTGCTAAATGAAAAGCACTCGGCCCAGATTAGTTATTTGCCTAATCCAAACACAGGCCATTACAAACAAAGTAAACCTTATCTCACGCAGCACCACTACTTCACAAGACTCATTTTAATGATAGCAGCACAGATGTAAGCTACCTTATATGTAAAGTGGCAGCTGGGAAATAGAGGTACAGTGAAAATTATGGTTTGATTTGTCGTGCATTGAACTTTAGCTTTTGTAGGCATGTGGTGGGGTTTGTGCCATAGTGTGGAGGTGCATTGCGGCATGCACCATGTATGTTCTGTACATTACTTGGTGCATGCCAGAGTGCAAGTATGGTCAGGTGACTTTCAGGGTGCAGAGTCAAGTACATGCCAGATGCATCATGCAGTCAGAGTAGTTCTTTTTTTATGATGAGAGGAGTACACCTGAGTGCACATACTTTTTCTTGTTACGTGAAACTTTTGAGGATTTCTTTGTTTGAAAAGATGCATTGGGCATGGAGCCATCTTTGCTTTGGCCTACTTTACGGGTGGTTTGCCCTCTTCCTCTTGTATTCTGCATTTAGTGATGATGGCGTCCTGCTATGCTTGTCCGTGAAGAGAGGAGATGAGGTCTGTGGTCCAGAAGTGCCCTGCTTTTTGTGTCATATATGTTAGCAAACGACCCTTTTCCTGCATGGGAAGCATATGGTTTTCCTGCATGTCAACTAGAACGAAGTGGAGTTCATAGCAACCGGTTATTGGAGTGGGTCAGGGTAGGTCGGGACCGGTAAGGAGAACGTTTGGCAGAAGGGAGGGATTTGCGGCAGCTCGCGTGGGTGGATTGAGGTTAATAAGGTTGTGAGAGGTGTCCCAGACGGATGGAGGAATTTGTAGATGGCAGGGTAAGGGTGGATTCCAGAGAGGTGCGGGGTTTGCGGGCGTCAGTGCGCCAGGAGAGCAAATGTCGGAAAGACCAGCAATGAAAAGGGTGTGTTGCAAAAAGGGAGAACGGCAACATTGTTTGTTTGTTTGCTTATTTATTTATTTATTTGTTTATTTATATAACGCTCCAAACCCGGAGGTATCAGGGAGCATGAGAGGACATTTTTGGCATACATGTTGCATGTAGAAATACGTACATAGAAACATAGTTAAAGGAGAACGTTACATTATTTACATAAAGAAATTAGCAATATTATACATAAGCTTTATACAAAAGGCAATTTACATAGATACAAGCAGTGTTTTGATCTGAAAAGTCCTAAAGGAAGCATACCAGTGACGGTCATGCCATCCTTCGCCAGGAGCCAACTTTTCGTGTTTTTAAAGAAAGATTGGTCCGTTCTTAAAGTTGTAGGTAGGGAGTTCTAAAACTGGGCAGCCATAACAGGAAAGCTACTACACCCTGCTTTTTTCAGTTTAAATCTGGGGACCTTAAGGCAGAAAGAGTTCACTGTCCTCATAGGGCGTGTCAATGTGTTTTTGACAATTTTCTCCATAAAGTATTTAGGGGCTGAATTGGTTAGGCATTTGTGAGTAAAGGAGACGGTTTTGAACGGTATTCTATCCTTAATTGAGGGCCAGCTATTATTTCGTCTAACCTCAGATATGTGCTGTCTTCTTGGAATGTTTAGTGCAGTTTTAAGTGCGTTATTCTGTAGGATTTGAAGTTTGTTGACAATATATTGTTTGGCACCTAGGTAAAGTGCATTGCAGTAGTCAAGTTTCGAGAGAATTAAGGCTCTCTCTAGGGTAATACAACTATCTGTGGATACAAAGGGTTTACAGGCATGTATCAGCTTGCAGGTGTATTCTGTCACAGAGGCCGTGGCGTTAACTTGCTTACACAGGTTCAAAGCTGAGTCTAAGTAGAAATCCAAGGTTTTTACCTCCTTTGCCACTTTAATGTCAATACCGTCAATGTTAAAGGATAGATAGTGATTGCTAAATGTATTGACATTGGTAGTTGCTCCTAGGAGCAGAAGCTCTGTCTTCTCATCATTCAGGCATAGGCCATGTGTGGCCATCCAGGCCTGAATGATAAGATAGATTGTGTCAACTAGGGCCAAGTCCGTATCATAGTCACCAGTCAGCGGTATAAGGATATGGGTGTCAGCTGCATAGTTATTGTAGGTGACACCCAGATGGTCTAGATCAGGCTTGTCCAACCTTTTTGAATGTGGGGCCGAAGCATTCATTTTTGTTACCCAGAGGGCTGACGAGCCAAAAGTGAACACCCTGACCCAAAGCAGTATATTCAAAAGCGATGGTGTGTGACCTTTGACACAATAGCATCACAGGCATAGCCATGCAGTCCCAAAGATGGCTTTTGGTGTTGGGGGCAGTGATCAAAGGTTAGTTTCTTGTGATTTGTTCCAGTGTGTATGTGTTGATATTTCTTGGAAATAGTCGGGGCGACCGAGCGTAGCGAGGGAGCTATAACAATCTAGCGAGGGTTTGGTGGGATCTCCCCCGGGTTTGGGCAGTCTCCCCCCACCCAAGATTTTTTTTCCAAATATGGGGCTGAAATTGTGCATTTTACAGCAGGAAAAGTGACCAAAAAGCCATACGTTTACAATCAGTTCTAAAGGGGAGCATGTACATTCCTTCTCACTAACAGCAGACAAGAACATTGTAGAACACAACACATTTTAATGATCAATGGGTCCACAGTGTAAAACAGCACTGTCACTGATGTAACACATTGACATGCTGGTTGTGCCCAAAATATGCCTCTGTAGCAACATGTCTATGCTGGCTGTTCCCAATTTAGGCCAGCATTGTCCTCTACAAAGCATGATTGATGCTTCCTGAGCATGTGCAGTGTGCCCAATACATATGCCAGCTTATCTCTGTAATACACATTCATTACTTCTGTGGTAATGAAAGAAGCATAATCCAATTCCAGGGGGCACCTGAGGCAGTAAAAGTCCTCCGCCACGGCCCGGTTTATTGGTCGGACCCAACATTGCAGAAATAAATTAATTAATCGTGTCCACGGACCCGACAAACATTGAACAAATAAATAAATCGGGCAGGGGAGCCGACTTATGAATTTCCCGGGGGGTGCCCAAATATAGGAAGTGACATAGCCAGCACTTATATGACCGCATTTGCACATAGTTGCCAACTTGGTGCGAGGGGGATGGGGGTGCAGAACAGTGGAAATATTGGCTAGCATGTATTGCATATACTAAAGGCAAGTAAGAAGGAGGTTTAAGCCTTCCAGTTGCATTCTAGTAGGCCAATACTGCCCCTACTCCACCCCTCTATAATCATCCAGGTTGTAGTAGCCCTCAAAAGGCAGAGCAACACAACTAGGATAGGAGAACGAAATGCCATCCCATCCTGTGAGTGTGTCAAACCTCAGAGCAAAGACTGTGCGTGTGCCTTGGAGCACAATCTCACTAATTTGATGCAAATCGCGCAAGTGGGTGCATGGGAATGCCATGCGTGTGTGTGGGCTGCATACCCCGGATCACTTGCTCACTTCTTCATTGTGAAACTCTGGCCAAGGCAGTACTGTCCCAATGACGAGAAGTGTCATATTTTCACTTTAACTATGCTTAAGCACTTTGGGTTATTGAATAGTGCTACTACATTGGGAGTAATTCCATCCCTTTAAATATATTAGCTCTTGTATAACCACAACAGTGTTGATTTATTCTGATGATGATGATGATGCTGATGTTAGACTTGCTCAATAGTTCTGGTTCTGTATGATTAAATATACTTCAGATCTTCAGAGTCTCGGGAGGATAGCTCAGGGCAACGTGCTCGTCTTAGAAGCAAGTCGACAAGGAGCAAAATAGGTTTGATCCCTCTGGGTACATTATACCTCTACATCTGTGCACTCCTCTTGCCAAGAGGGGTGAACAGAGGGGTGCACAGATGTACAAATACACCCAACCCAAAACGATTTTTAGAAATTGAGGGACAGACTTGCTTTGCATCTGTGCCTGCATTTCTAAAAATCGTTTTGGGTTGGGTGTACCTCTACATCTGTGCACCCCTCTTGCCATTTTTAGAAATGGAGGCACAGATGCAAAGCAAGTCTGTCCCCCAATTTCTAAAAAATCGTTTTTGGTTGGATGTATTTGTACATCTGTGCACCCCGCTTGCCAAGAGCGGTGCACAGATGTACAAATACACCCAACCCAAAACGATTTTTTAGAAATTGGGGGACAGACTTGCTTTGCATCTGTGCCTCCATTTCTAAAAATCGTTTTGGGTTGGTGTACTTCTACATCTGTGCACCCCTCTTGCCAAGCGGGGTGCACAGATGTACAAATACATCCAACCCAAAACGATTTTTAGAAATTGAGGGACAGACTTGCTTTGCATCTGTGCCTCCATTTCTAAAAACCGTTTTGCAAAGCATCTTGCTTTGCATCCATCCCACAATTTTTAAACATTGTTTTTTACCCAGCTTTTACCCGGGCCGCCAGAGAGAGACACAGTATGGATGGAACAAAGGCCCATTCATACTGCGTCTCTTCTCTCCGGCCTGTGGGGTTGAGGGGGGGGCGGAGCACCCGCATAATCTGCGCCCCTGAAACCGGGCCGTGGCCTGTAACTGCCCCTGGTGCTGGGGGCACCAGAGGCAGTTACAGACCACGTCCCAGTTTATTTATTTATTTGTTCAATGTTTGCCAGGTCCGTGGACCCGATTAATTTATTTATTTCTGCAATGTTGGGTCAGCCCAACATTGCAGAAATAAATAAATTAATCGGGTCGACGGACCCGACAAACATTGAACAAATAAATCAATAAACCGTGCTGTGGCCTGTTACTGCCTCTGGTGCACCCCCCCCCCCTTTTAGGGGGCACCAGAGGCAGTAACAGTCCTCCACCACGGCCCGGTTTATTTCTTTATTTGTTCAATGTTGTCTGTACAGCTTCGCGGGCCACATGAAGTGGCTTGGAGGGCCGCATTGTGGCCCGCGGGCCGTATGTTGGACAATCTTGGTCTAGATCATCAAACAGTGGTTTGGTGACGATGTTGTACATAGTAGGCGATACATAAGATCCCTGCAGAACTCACAAGTTATAGGTGTAGGGTCTGCTGAGGCCGAGGGTGAGAACACTCTCATGGACCTATTGTTCAAAAAGGAGTGAATCCAGGCTGTTGCTTCCAGGGAGAAGTGAGCCGATGTGGATAGAGGCTTACAGAGCACTTTATGATCCACCAAATCAAATGCAGCTGACAGGTCTAGTAGGAGAAGGAGGGCCAGTTTCCCATTGTCTTTAAGCTCATCAATTTGGTTCTTCAGATAAATCAAGGCCGTTTGTGTACCATGTTGAGGTCTGAAGCCAGACTGCCGGAGCCCTAGTAGGTCGTTAAACTCAGGTGCGATTGTATCTGGGGGTAGGCTGCTTTGAATAGAAAAGAGACTGTTTTAATAGGTCTATAATTAGTCGGTATGCTTGGGTCCAAAGTGTTTTTTTAAGAGTGGTAAGACCCAGGCGTCCTTAAGGTTAGTGGGGACACTGCAAGTTTGAAATGAGGAGTTAATTAAGGTCGTAATGAAAGGGGCAAAGTCTCTGGCAGCTTCTTTGATTACCGAGGCCGGGCAAGTATCTACCTGGCATCTAGTGGGTTTCAGCAAGGCTATGATGTCTTCCACTTCTTTAGTAGAGACTAGGGCAAATTTAAATCGCTGAGGAGGTTTAGAGGAATTAGATTGGGTGCTCTGACGGGTACCTGGATTTGGGAGGTTACGTTTTTTGGCTGCTATTTTATTTTGGAGGAGAGATATTTTATTGGTCAGTGCGTATTGGATATTGGTGCACCAGGCTTTATCCTTATTGCAAGTGTCCATATAGGGGGTAGGGGATTCCATTTCTCTTAGGATAACAAAGAGTTCTCTGGTGCTAGAACTGGCTTTGTTGATCCTTACATTGTAAGTATCACGTTTAGTTTGTAGGTTTCCATTTTGTATTTAGCTGTGATTTTCAGTAGGTTGTCTTTGTTGGCCGCTGTTGGGTGTTTTTTCTACTGAGCTTCAACTTTCCTTTTCTCTGCCCGAAGGTCTTTGAGCTTAGGGGTAAACCATGAATTAAGGTGGGCTCTAAGTTTGCCTTTGCACATTTTAAGAGGTGCAATATTGTCTACAGCTTGGGTAAAAGTAGAATTGTATAGATCTACTAGCATAGCTGGGTCTGAGGTAACAGGCAGAGAGTTTAAGATAGGGAGGAGGTAGGGTCTTAGTTTGTCCACTGTAATATTACATTTATTCCTAGAAAGGAGAGGCGGGGCTATTAAGTTGGTCCTGCTCGGTGGTAGGCTGTCTTGGATAGTGAAGGTCAGTAAATGGTTGTTTGTCCATGCGTAGGGTTCGATTGACTTTATTACTGTCTCACAATTAAGGTTGGCTACCCAGTCAAGGGTTCTGCCTTTTACATGAGTAGGCTGATTGACCCTTTGCATGAAGCCTAATTCAGTGAGGGAGTTCATCAGCGCCAAGGCGTGCTGATCTTTCGGGTCATTGAGACCAAGATTGAAATCTCCTAGCACTAGCAATTGCGAGGTAGGTTTAGTATTTTCAGATCTTCCCCGAATGATCCAATAAGGCCCACAGGTCTATAAATTAGGTATGTAGTTAGGGTGCGAGAATTATTAAGAGGTAGTTTCACTGTCAACTCTTTGCATGATGTGACAGGAGGATATGTGGAGACTCCAAGTCCCAAACTAGATCTGGCAATGAAAGCAATGCCGCCTCCTCTGGAGGATTCTCTATCTAGTCTCAGGATAGTGTAATTATCTGGGATAGCCAGTAACAGGGAGGGACCAGCAGCTGCATGTAGCCACGTCTCTGTTATTGCTAGGAAGTATAATTGTTTAGAGATAATCAGGTCAGCTATGTCAACAGCATGGGCTACCATGGATCTTGATCAGAACACCTTTGATCTGCGGGGATCTGTTGCTAACAAGCTTAGGGTTAGGAGTTACATTCCTCTGACCAGGGTAGTTTTTCTTAAGTTTGTCAATCTTAGGTTTGGACCACTTCTGGGAAGGCGTTTTTTGATTAGGTGTGTGACAAGGGCTGTTGGACAGTGCGTACGTTTTATTGAGTCTAGAACCAAGCCTGTCGTTTCTTGCTGGAGTAGAGCAAGGTAGGTTCTGTACAGGATTAATAACAAAACGCTGAATCCACTGGTTAAGAGTTAGGTTACAGTGTGCTCCAACAGAGGAGGAGACACCTATATTCCAGTAGTTAGCTCCCAAATTTAATTGGGGCAGGAATTTGGTAGGTTCAATTGTTACTCACCGGTGAGATGAGTGCGTGGAACCGGGGAGTAGATCCAAAAACCAGGAAGTTGCTTGAAGAGCTTTAGGTAGAGCCTCCACCCAAGCCTCCTCTCTGTGAGGGAATAAGACCTTCAAAATGATATGACCTCTTGCTGTAATTAACCAGACAAGGGGACTGATCACCCAGAAGGGCGGGGAGAACGCACCGCCACAAACCAGGCTGTAAAGGAAAGAACAATAAGTATGTAATACGAAGGTAACACTTGTCCCCTGTAAGTCTTACTAGTCGATGGAATACCTGAGCTTTTTCCCCCCGTAGTATGGAAGTACGGCACAAAACCGGGAATCACCTAGGAATATAACAAGACTTAGAACCTAACTGATTTAAACTATGACTCAATTCAGGAGGTGGACAGCATCTTACCAGTGGAGAAGGACTGAAGGATTTGAGCAGTTCAGAACACAACGAAAGGGATAAAATAAGAAAAAGGGAAATGTTAGTAGGATACTAATACCCGGGCGGCACGAGGGTCGCACTGGATTCGGGATGGTGCACAGCTGCAGAGCGTCCTTAAGTGCACAGGAAAAACAAAGTTCAATCCAAAAGTTACGTTCGTAAGGCAGAAAAGTCTTACCACTGGTGACTGAAGAATGAAGGTAACAACCAGTCGGGATGGCAGTTCCAAGTAAGGTGAGTTGAAGGCAGGCAAGGTCTGGCACGAATGAAGGTAACAACCAGTCGGGATGGCAGTTCCAGAGAAAGGTAAGTCGAAGGCAGGCAAGGTCTGGCACACTAGCGGACAGCGACTATGGCAAAAGCGTGTAGAAGAGAAGTCCGGGAGAAAACAGGGTTCTGGTACACTTGCAGGCGAAAACAAAGACAAAACTTTTTCTAGCGGGGTCCGTGGAAGCAAAACAGAGGTTCGGTACACAGAAAGGCAAGTCAACAAGGGAATTCCAATAGCGTGTCCAGTAAACAATCCGAGTCGATTCCGTAAAGAGACAAAGAGTTTGGCACTCGAAGGAGGAACTTCTAAATGCCGGGAGTAGCTGTAAACAGAAGCGGCGTCCTGGCTGCATCCACGGACTACATCAGTGAGGGAGGCGGGGCAAGCCAACGCGAGGCTCTACAGCCGAACTACCGCACTGAGCTAGGTTTTCTGGGAAGTGTAGTTTTCGAGTTGCTAACTTCCACGGCAGCTGCCATCGTGCATAGAATGGAGCAGCATTATGCCGTATCCTTTTGGGGAGCGCCACAAACCTCCTGACCTTCCTGGTAGCTGCACTGGGAAACCGAAGGGCTAGGGACGCAGGTGGCCGGGTTTTCCGCACAGGACGAGGCGAACGTCGACCCATAACAGCATCCGCCCCCCAAAGGCGGCGGCAACCCCTTGCGGGCATGGAAGCGACGCAGGAGTACAGGTGAGTGAATATTACTCAAGGGTTCCCAAGACCTATCCTCAGGACCGTACCCCTTCCAGTCGATAAAAGGGCCGACCCCTGCGGAGTTCAAAGTCCAAGATATCAGCAACCTCATACTCGTCCTCGCCATCCACGCGAATAGCGCAAGGTCGCGTAGGTAGACACGTAGAAGGAAGGCAAGGCTTGATGAGACATACATGGAACACCGGATGCAGTTTCCATGAAGCAGGCAAAGAAAGACACACTGCCACAGGATTCAAAACCTCCGTAATGGGAAAAGGACCCACAAACTTCGGCAGCAGCATACGTTTGCCAGGAATGCGCAGATTACGCGTAAACAGCCAAACTTTCATGCCCACTCTGTATTCCGGGGCTGCAATCCTATGTCGGTCAGCGTATTTTTTTGCTCTCTCCTGGGCAAGCAGAAGATGGGATCGAACTCCCCTACGGACCGACTCCAATTCCCTTACACAAGCCTGAGCGGCCGGGTTGTCAATGGGGAGTGCTGGATCCAAAGGCAAAGAGCGTGGATGGAATCCATATAAGGCAAAAAACGGTGATACACCTGAGGCGCAGTGTACCGAATTATTGTAGGCAAATTCGGCAGAGGCGAGCATCTCCAACCAGGTAGACTGAAATTGGAGACATAGGCATCGGAGGAATTGCTCTAGAGTGGCATTAGCCCTCTCAGTTTGTTCATCAGTTTGTGGATGGTATGCAGAGCTGAAACGATCGTCAATGTGAAGTGAAGAAGTCAAAGCCCTCCAAAAGCGAGACGTAAACTGAGGGCCGCGGTCTGAAACAATGATAGAGGGAAGCCCAAAGAAACGAAAGACATGTTTGAGAAACAAGGAAGCCAAGACGGGGGCCGAAGGCAAACCCGAGCAGGGAACAAACAGAGCCATCTTGGAAAAGTAGTCGATGACTACCCAGACGGTATCATAACTGTTTAGAGGAGGCAGGTCCACAATGAAGTCCATGGAGACCATATACCACGGTTTATGTGGCACCGGAAGGGGACGCAAAAGGCCCACAGGCTTGGATCTAGAGACTTTACATTGAGCACACACCGAGCAAGAGGCCACATAATCGATGACATCCCTTGGCATTGATGACCACCAAGCCCAGCGGCGCAATGCCTCCAGCGTCTTTTGCTGTCCCGGATGGGCTGCCATCAAGGAATCGTGTGACCAGGCTAGGGCCCGAAGACGTGCTTCTCCAGGAGGTATAAAGAGACGACCTTGGATATAAGGCAGGCCCTGTACAATGCCGAGGTTTAATGAGTCGTATTCCTCCTTATTTGAAGTCACCCAGGATGATATGAGGGCACGGAGTGAAGGCTGAGGAGTGCAGGCACAAACCACCCTTTTAGGTAACAGCAGGGGACGATCGGCCTTAGGAATACAAGTACTGTGGGATAACCTCGAAAGAGCGTCAGCACAGGCATTGAGACGAGCCGGTCGGTATGTGATGACAAAATTAAACTGGGAAAAGAAAAGATGCCAACGAGCTTGTCGGGCCGTAAGGCATTTCATTGATTTAAAGGCAAGGAGGCTGCGATGGTCCGAATAGACAGTAACCTGATGACGGGCACCCAACAGATGATGGCGCCATTCCGCAAAGGCGTCTCTGATGGCTAATAACTCGCGCTCTGTGATAGGATAATTGCGTTCATACAGGGTCAATTTCCTGGAAAAATATGCCACTGGATGGATCTCCCCTGAATCAGGACATTCCTGTGACAACACTGCCCCGATAGCTGAACTGGAGGCATCCGCCTCCACTAGGAAAGGGAGGAGAGGGTCCGGGTGTTGCAAGACCGGTGCAGTTGAGAAGGCGGCCTTCAGAATTTCAAAGGCCCGCTGTGCCTCCGGATTCCACGCATACGGTTTCTTGGAGCTGGTCAGTGCCGTTAAAGGAGAAGAGATCGATGAAAAGGAATGGATGAAACGCCGATAAAAGTTGGAGAACCCCAAGAAGGACTGCAATGCCTTGACAGAGGTAGGAATGGGCCATTCCAGAATCGCTCTAACCTTGGAGTGACTCATTCGAATGCCATGGCTGGTCAAGTCATAACCAAGAAATTCCACCTTGGTGGAATTAAAAACACACTTCTCTGCCTTGACATACAGGTGGTTCTCCCTCAACCTCTGCAACACAAGACGCACATGTACGTGGTGATCCTTCATAGAGGATGAGTAGATAAGGATATCATCCAGATAAATTACAACAAATTGGTCCAGATAGTCATGGAAGATGTCGTTCATGAAGGCCTGGAAGGTGGCCGGGGCATTACAGAGTCCAAACGGCATCACTAAGTATTCAAATAACCCATAACGTGTCTTAAAGGCAGTTTTCCACTCGTCCCCTGCTCTAATCCGAACGAGATTATAGGCACCCCTAAGGTCAAGTTTAGTGAACACCACTGAAGAACCAAGTTGATCCAAAAGCACTGATATCAACGGAAGAGGGTACTGGTTTTTTACAGTAATTGCATTCAATGCCCTGTAGTCTATACAAGGGCGCAGGTCCCCCTCCTTCTTAGGGACAAAAAATAGTGGAGATGCCGCCGGGGATTTTGAAGGCCTAATAAAGCCTGTGGCCAAGGCTTTATCTATGTATTCCTTCAGAATCTTGTCCTCTGGTAAGGTGAGGGAATAGACTCTGCCGGCTGGTATCTTGGCCCCTGGTAACAGGTCTATCGGACAATCATAGGGCCTATGAGGAGGCAATTGATCTGCCCTGCCCTTATCGAACACATCCCGAAAGGATTCGTATTCAGGAGGAATGTCTATACTGGCGTCACGAGCGATGGCACCTATGACAGACAAGGAAGCCACCAGAGCTTGACAAGAAGACTCCGGGCATACATACGTGTCCTGAAAACAGTGTTCATTACACTCCAAAGAAGGGAAGCGAACACTCTTCTTTACCCAATCAATAGCAGGGTTGTGGTGTTGCAACCACGGAATACCCAATATGACCTGATATTGAGGAGCCTTGATTAGATCGAATGAAATCGATTCAATATGTCCGTCTTCGGTCTTCATGCTGACAAGGGAAGTATTCTGTGTGACCAAGCCGGATACCAAAGATGTACCATCCACACAGTATGAACCCTCTCAGGTTATGCCTTGGGTAGAATGGACACATTGTTTTTTGCAGCATAGTCATAGTCCATATAGTTCCCTGTAGCTCCTGAATCTATGATAGCCAAGGAGGAGAACGTGGCATCTTCGGTCATGGTGAATAACACAGGAAGACCGACAGGAGCAGACGAAAAACCCTGTGAGTCCAAGGAAAACACTCCCAGCGTAGGGACTCTATCTATCGCCGGGATTTGGCGTTTCCCGCCTTTTTGACTGGTTTTTTGGGACAGTCTTTCAGTTGGTGTTCTGAAGACCCACAATACATGCACAAGTTATTTGAACGTCGATATTCACGTTGTGCGGGAGTCAAAGGGCCCCTCACTGCCCCTATCTGCATGGGTTCTGGAGTTGGAGCAGGAGGAGTAACTACATCTGCTGGAGAGGGGGTAAGGACCGGGGTTTTACGTTCCCCTCTTCTTTCTGACCTTCGGGCATCTATTTGTAACACCAAGTTTAACAATTCACCGAAGGAGGTCGGAACGACCGGTACTGTGGCTAGGATATCTTTTAATTCTTCAGACAACCCCTGGTAAAACACGGCTGATTTCTTCTCTTCGGGCCAGTCCGTTTCAGCAGCTAGCTGATTGAATCTGGTGAGATAAGAAAAAAGACAAGAAGTGCCTTGTCGTAGACTCAGCAACTTCAGGTCCGATGCTTGAGATTTGTAGCGGTTATCAAACACCTTATTCATGGCCAAAATGAGTTCGTCACAGTCATAGAGGATGTAGCTGTTGGACTCAAGCAAAGGGTTGGCCCATGCAGCCGGTGTACCCCCGAGATGGGAAAGAATAAAGGCTGCCTTGGTGGTGGAGTTTGGAAAAGCGGTGGGCCGACACAAGAAATGTAGTTTGATTTGATTTATGAAAGTCCGGTATTGTTTTGGGTCTCCAGTGAAGCGTTCCGGAGGGGCCAACAGGAATTGTGTGGCCATACAAACCGGGGCCGCAGAAAACCCTGAGGCGGAAGCTGAAGGTAAACCAGAACCTGAGGCGGCCGCACCCGCCATGTCTACCCCCAGTGTTGGGGGAGTTTGAATACTCCGTAAGCTGTCGATCCTTTGATGCATGGCGTCATGAGCCATTGTCATGTCAGACCATAACTCAGACACTAAACGAAACAAGGCGGCCAAAGGATCAGCTTCATCCATGGCTTCTGTTTTTGTTACTCACCGGTGAGATGAGTGTGTGGAACCGGGGAGTAGATCCAAAAACCAGGAAGTTGCTTGAAGAGCTTTGGGTAGAGCCTCCACCCAAGCCTCCTCTCTGTGAGGGAATAAGACCTTCAAAATGATATGACCTCTTGCTGTAATTAACCAGACAAGGGGACTGATCACCCAGAAGGGCGGGGAGAACGCACCGCCACGAACCAGGCTGTAAAGGAAAGGACAATAAGTAAGTAATACGAAGGTAACACTTGTCCCCTGTAAGTCTTACTAATCGATGGAATACCTGAGCTTTTTCCCCCCGTAGTATGGAAGTACGGCACAAAACCGGGCATCACCTAGGAATATAACAAGACTTAGAACCTAACTGATTTAAACTATGACACAATTCAGGAGGTGGACAGGATCTTACCAGTGGAGAAGGACTGAAGGATTTGAAGAGTTCAGAACACAACGACAGGGATAAAATAAGAAAAAGGGAAATGTTAGTAGGATACTAATACCCGGGCGGCACGAGGGTCGCACTGGATTCGGGATGGTGCACAGCTGCAGAGCGTCCTTAAGTGCACAGGAAAAACAAAATTCAATCCAAAAGTTCCGTTCGTAAGGCAGAAAAGTCTTACCACTGGTGACTGAAGAATGAAGGTAACAACCAGTCGGGATGGCAGTTCCAAGTAAGGTGAGTTGAAGGCAGGCAAGGTCTGGCATGAATGAAGGTAACAACCAGTCGGGATGGCAGTTCCAGAGAAAGGTAAGTCGAAGGCAGGCAAGGTCTGGCACATTAGCGGACAGCGACTATGGCAAAAGCGTGTAGAAGAGAAGTCCGGGAGAAAACAGGGTTCTGGTACACTTGCAGGCGAAAACAAAGACAAAACTTTTTCTAGCGGGGTCCGTGGAAGCAAAGCAGAGGTTCGGTACACAGAAAGGCAAGTCAACAAGGGAATTCCAATAGCGGGTCCAGTAAACAATCCGAGTCGATTCCGTAAAGAGACAAAGGGTTTGGCACTCGAAGGAGGAACTTCTAAATGCATGGAGTAGCTGTAAACAGAAGCGGCGTCCTGGCTGCATCCACGGACTACATCAGTGAGATAGGCGGGGCAAGCCAACGCGAGGCTCTACAGCCGAACTACCGCACTGAGCTAGGTTTTCTGGGAAGTGTAGTTTTCGAGTTGCTAACTTCCACGGCAGCTGCCATCGTGCATAGAATGGAGCAGCAGTATGCTGTATCCTTTTGGGGAGCGCCACGAACCTCCTGACCTTCCTGGTAGCTGCACTGGGAAACCGAAGTGCTAAGGACGCAGGTGGCCGGGTTTTCCGCACAGGACGAGGCGAACGTCGACCCATAACATCAATGGTAGAGAGCTGAGTCATTAGCCTGAGAGGTGGCAGGAAATTAGTATGCTTGATCCAAGGGCGGCGGTGGTAGAGGTGGCCATGATAGACTGGGGAGTCTTGATTGGAGCCCACACCTTGCTGGATGAGAAATAGATCCCGGGCGGAGGTGGGGGGTTTACACCAAAAGCAGAAGTACTGTTATCAGAGAGAGCTAACAGGAGTCTTACCAAAATGTAAGTGACAGCATGCATGGTTATGATCTAGGGGGGCCAACTAATGATGGTAGTGAGGTAGTCAGTAGATGGAGGCGTAATCAAAGTCCAAGAAAAAAGGGTACCATCTGGGTCAGAGAACTAACATGTGTACATGTTAGTATAACATATGGTGGAACATGGTAGGAGTTCCTGGTTACCTTGCAGCAAGAACGTTTAGTTAGATCTTGTGACTACAAAGATTTACATGCTGAATGCAGTGTGTAAAGGTGTGTTTCTTTAATATTCATAATGTAGACACATGATCTAAAGAGTGGTCATCCGACACATGTTTTGAACCCGAAGGTTCCTTCTCAAGGCTGATATATATGAAAAAGTACATACAGCATGGATACACATTCAGCACATAGTTCAAGTGTGGTGACATTTGTTATTCATTGTGCATGTGTAGGTGACAAGGTGACATGGTGATAAGTTAAATTAAGGATTAGTTAGATCATATGCAATGTATTTTTGTTATAGTTATTAAGTTTGTGTATAAAACAGAGCATCAAAAGGGTTTACATTGGTCATTGTTGAATTTGATAGTTACATTCATAGGAGAAACAAAAGGAGGGGGGAAGAAAAGGTGGAAGAGAAGAAAAGAGAAAAAGACGAATTAGTTATGGTATTCGGTAGATATGCATGAATGGAATGGCTAGGAGATGTGCCGCTCTTACCAGGTTAAGTAATTTAGATCAGGGAGGTAGGCATGAGATTTAGTTCAGATATCGCTGTGTGGCAGAGTATTCAAATGTTGGTCTCATGGGGTTTCATGGCTGGGAATATAAGTGTAAAGTTCAAGCTATCTGGTATGTAAGTTGGCGTGCATAATCAAGTGCCCCTAGGCAGTCTGTAGTGTCAAGTGTTGGCAGTGAGCAGTGGCCGTGTTGGGGATTAGGCCCATGTTTGGTCGATGTCGGAGGATTGGTCTCTAGGGAAGTGGGAGAATAGTGAAAAGCATGCCTAGTGCTTTCTACGTCAATCTAAGGACACTATTATGGAGTGAAAATAACGACCGGTTCGGATTTGGAGCTCATTCAGCAGAGCCGGCTTTGATAAACAAGCTGAAAATTGCTGCAAGGGCTCGCTTCAGTGGGTTGTGAGAGGCATGTTTAATTACGTGAGGAGCATGGTCAAGCTAGGGAATGAGTAAGGATGGCGTGCCAGTTGTGAATCTTCAGGAGTTGCAGTGGTGTCGAGGGCGCCGAATTAATTGAACCTTACAAACTGCATGGGGCTAAATAAAGCGGTAGAGGGTTAAAATGGCTAGAAAATACCATGCGTCCATATTGCCAGAGTAATTCCAGTATAAAAGATGGGAGTGGCGATTCTCAAGATGATGCAAGGTTGCGCGCGTTCTGAAATAATTGAGTTATTACAAGTCAGAGTGAAACGGTGTCGGTTTTTTGTAGAAAAAGCTAATTCCTGCCATGCGTCCATATTAGCAGAGTGAATCTAATATAAGGGCAAATTTAGGGTCTTGTAGTTTAAACAGAGCTTACCTGTTGCCAACTGTTCGTCATGAATGCTGCAAACAAGTGAAGATATGCGCGCTGGCTGGCGAGCGCCCGATTCAATGCGGTCAAAAGTGCGCATGTGCAAAGATTATTGAGGTAGTGGCTCTCACTGTGTTGTGTGCATGTACATAGGGACGGGGTAGTGTCTGAATGAGCGTGGCAGTATCATTGAATTGTTGCTTGTGTGCAAAGGGAGATTGTATGTAGAATTAATGGGAATTCCGAAGCTTGAATACGAACAGTGTAGGGGATTCCATGGTCAAGCTGGTATGGCTGTAAAAATATTGTGGTACTGTTGTGTTTGAAATTATTATGAGAATAGACCCAACATTAAAGTGCTGTTCCTGCTTGCGTGCAGGTTTGCCGTGGGGATCCTATTAATAGGAATTGGCCGGGGCCCTGGAAGCGGTCCCATGGGGGATCCAGGGTGAACTGGTCCCTGATGGGTGACCGCAGTGTAGTGAAATATCTATGGTGGGATTCTCAAGGGGGGCGCCTGTGGTACCCAAATTTGATTCGAGCAAGGTCAGTGGTGAAGGGAAATGATGGGGACTGAGTCAAGGATCTATAATATTAGCAACGGGTTCCTTTGATGTGCGAAAGGGAGCACCCAATCCTTACTCATTCCCTAGCATGACCATGCTCCTCACATAATTAAACATGTCTCTCACAACCCACTGAAGCAAGCCCTTGCAGCAATTTTCAGCTTGTTTATCCAAGCCGGCTCTGCTCAATGAGCTCCAATTACAAGCCGGTCGTTATTTTTTGCAGCCAACATGATTCCTCAGCGGTGGGTTCTTGTTTTTCCACCCGCAGCCAACATGATTCCTCAGCTGTGGGTTCTTGTGTTTCCACCCGCAACCAACATGATTCCTCAGCGGTGGGTTCTTGTGTTTCCACCCGCAGCCAACCTGATTCCTCAGCGGTGTGTTATTTGCCCGGTGATTTAAATTCTGAGTTCTTTTTTTCTGCAAGAAGTGGGCACAGGAAGGATATGCCACAACGGAAATCCAAAATGGTGGAACCCCCTCTCCTGGCTGTAATTTCTCTCTTGGGCTCCTTAGATGTCTTCCTTTCCTGTCTGACCTACATTAAAGAAACACACATCATTATCTCCCTGGAGTGATATCCCTACCGTGCTGGCAGAACCGTGCAGTGGTTCCTATCCGGCCCCCCAGGTGCAAAGAATGTTCTCATGGGAAGATGTGAATCCGCCCCAGGAGAGAACAACGGAAGAGTTCAGAGTTGGACCCAATGGCCTGTTTTGGGCTCAATCCCAGACAGTCGTACACACAACTCTGATAGTAAAATGATTCACCTGAAGTCAGGTTGACAACAACATAGACTCTAAGGGGTTTTGGCCAGTATAACTGTCTATTCCCATTAGCCAACCTATCAAATTAGATTTCGCTTACATTTATTTATTAATCTGTGACCAGGCACTCAGGTGCTGTTTGGTTATATTATTTCGGTCAGTATTACCCTTGGTTAAAGGCAGCCCCTGGCTTTTGAAACTCTCTTTGTCGAGAATTAACATAGTACTCTGCCACAACAGAAATCCAAAATGGTGGAACCCCCTCTCCTGGCTGTAATTTTCTGCCAAACTACATAGCAGTTGCTGGAATGTCACTAGACAGGGTCCGATAAAGAGAACACATGTTCACTTTACTTTTTGGCATGGTGCATTTATGAGAATGAGGCCTGATTAGCAAAGCTCACTTTCTGAGACAGAATTACCATCATCATGTTGTGTTAACAGAAATTACAAAAGCACAGGCGAGTACACCCTCGCAGATGTCATTCCAAAACACCTGGAGATAAGGAAGAATGTGCTTAAGGGTTTTAGTTGAAAGTAAAAACTTGTATTTGTTGTTATTAATCTAAAAGTTTAAGTACATTGCAGGGTCCATAAGGAACCTGACACTGTGGACTGGAATAGTTGAGATAGAGATATTAAAGAGAAAATAGTGGAGTTGGAGGTAAGTGGCATATTAAGCTAGTCTTTAGTGGTGTGCTGAGGAGGAGGATCTTGTGTTCCCCTAATTCATTTGTAAACAATTTGTTTGTATCCAGGATGGCCAAATTGGGTTAGCTGATGAAAGGCATCTTTAAGCTTGATGATATGATAAGTTTTATGTCATTGGCGTAGGAATTATATACTTTATCAATTTGCTGGATAATGGGAAAAAGAGGTCTAACATGGAAGTTGAATAAGAGTGGATTCATGGAGGTTCCCACATGGGATCAGCTTAGAGATGGAGCAAAACGATTAAGGATGAATTCCTGGGACAGGCTTGCGGTCTGTGATAGAAAGACAGAAAGCCTATTAACCAGAGTATTATGGTACACTGTATTGAAGGCTGCCAAGAAGTCAAGAAATCAGATCAAAGTACACTCACCTGCATTGGCACCCTGAATTGAAAATTCAGGTTCGCGCAGCTATTTAGGATCAGGGATTCCATGAAAATTCTGGGCACTATAACTAGGTTTTGCTTGTAATCTACCTTCATGACTGGTTGAGCCAAGCCCAAGCCATACGTCAGTGGAGCCACTGTTCTGACTCCCATGCGACTCTCCATGCAGAGGCTGTCAGTGTCTCCTGATTCCACATCCCTTCCTGTGCCCCATACTCACCGTCTTCAGTGGAACCAACCGTCTTCCCGGCTTTGCCTACTTCCAGGAGGATAACAAGACACACTGTGTCACAAGCTCCACTTTGCAGCAGCAGCATTCCTTAATGCTGCCATTTTGCCCTGCTGTGGTGAGCTGTGGAGATGCTATGGTCAGCATTGATCTGCTTTCTAGGTTGGGGGATAATGCCCTACACAGTGGCATTAGATAAATATCCAGATGTCCAAAGTGACCCTTAGAGTCCTTGCTTCATTCAGGATGTTAAATCAGGCATCTGGGGCACCTAATGCCCGATAATTCCACCCCCTCCAGGGCGCTCATGCTTAATCGGCAGAAAGAAGTAGGGTGGACTCTGCACCATGACTCGGTCCTGACCTATACAGGTGGGTAACTCAGGGGTAACATGCTTGCCTTTGAAACAGAGACATGTCATGCAACATGAGTTTAATCCCCGGGGGAGCGCGTAGAAGTTGGAGGAGTCAATTCCAGGATGAAGCCCCATATTAATACCTAAGAATACTGATAATAATACATAATACTCAATCCATATTGAAAGATGTCATGGAATTTATTAGACAGAACACATTTCTGTATCTGGAAAGTAGCAGTGAAAATCTAATACCCAAAGGTAAATTAACAATGGGCCAATGCTTGGCAGTAATTGCAGAATCTAGAGGGTTTTTCAATACAGAGCATATTCAGACATGTTTGAGAATAGTAGAAAAAAAACGCTTTGTTGTGAGGATGCGTTAATAACCCTAATAATGAAGACAGAAAATAGGTCAGAGAAATTCCTAATCACTGAAGCAGGAATTGTTCATCCAGTCTATGTCGTCTTCCTTTTCCTTCCCAGCTATGCTTGACATATGATCGGCAAAGTCATTCTCCCATCCCGGCACTACTTCAATTTTTCAACTATGCCTTTGCATCGTCGCTATACAGATTGCCACTCTGTGCGAGATCTTATCTAAGTCCTTGGATTCAAACATTGCTTTTAGAGGCCTTTGGTCCATCCCCAAAACAAATTCTGCTTCCAAAACTGAGGTGCAACATTTTTCAACCACCCAATGGCAAGCCAATGCCTCCTTCTCAACTGCTGAGTACCTCCTTTCCGGCCCTTTAAAAACTCTCGAGGCATGTACATTTACCTTTTCTTCCTATGTGTCTTCCTTCTGGGCCAATACTGCTTATAAACCACACATCACTGACGTCAACAGTGATAATTGTTTTCTTTGAGGTGTCGTATTGCCCCCAAGGCAATCGATATGTCAATGGCATTCTTTATTCTTGAAACTTTCCCTCACACTTCCATTCAGATTCAACCCTCTTCTTCAAGTACATTTCACATACTCTCGCTAGAAAGTTTCTTACAAACATTTTGGTAAATTTCTGTCATGCACAAGAAGGAACTCAATTCTGCTTTAGTTTTAGGAGGCTCTTCCTTCTTTATCTATTCCGCTAACTCCCTCTTTGGCCTTACTCCCCTTCCAGATATCTTATTCCTCAAATATTCTACAACCCATTTCCTAAAGCATGCTTCTTTTTCTTTACGGTTAGTCCGCTCACCTTCAATATGTGTAGTACTTCCTACAGCGCCATGTCATGTTCCTCTGTTGGCTCCCACACACACCAAAATATCGACTTGAAAACAATGTATGCCTTTAATTCTCCCACACAGCTTAAATATAGTTTTTGGGAAAACCAAAGGTACCAACACCAAACCGAACGACATCCACTGAATTTGGAACACCCCTTTGTGGGACAAATGTTGTCAAATCTCAGGATTCTGGGTGTAGGTCAACTTGGTGATAAGCCTAGCCTAGATCCAACTTAGTGAATGCTCTCCATCTCCCTATCAAATATAACATTTTCACCATGTTGGGCAATGAGTGCCTCTCCAAGTCCACACATTTGTACAATTGTCTAAGGACACTGCATAATCTTATGCTCTGTTTTTGAACTTCCAACTATGGCGATAAGCACTCAACTGCGTCCTTTCTTTTGAATCTCCATTCTCACACAACTTGTTCAATTCTTCTTCACTCTCTCTCAGGAGCAAGGGGACCGGACACAACTTGGAGGCAACTGCTGTACTGCCCCTTTTTAATACTATGTAATGTATTTGTATTTGTATTTTGTTTATTTATATAGTGCGCCTATCCCGGGGGCATCTGGGTGCATTTCTTAAGTAGGTTACAGTTGCATATATTTACAGGTGTTGTAGGGAGAAGCATTTACATAAATTACAGTGTTGCATAGGTATTACATACATATTGTATACATATTACATGAGCATGACAGGTTACAAAGGCAGTTAAAAACAGATATTCACAGTAGCATTACCCTGATGCAAAGCACAGGTTAGTTAGGCATGTGCAAGCTGGTCCTGGGCTACGAGCCAGATTTTGGCTTTACACCTGAAGGCATGGAAAAAGGGTTCAGATCTGAGTGGGCTGGGAAGAGAATTCCAAAGCCTTGCGGCAAGCACCGGGAAGCTGCAGCCCCCCGCTTTCTGAAGCTTGAACCTCAGTAATGAGAGGCAATGATCTTGGCCCACTCTATGGGGTCAATCAGACGTGTTACGTGTGAATAAATTAGACTGGTAATTTGGCGCCGGCTTGGCAAGGTATTTGTGTGTAAGAGATAGTGATTTAAGCGTGATTCTTTGGGAGACAGAAAGCCATTGTAGGTTGCGTCTGGTATGTGAAATATGGTGGTTTCGGGGGATGTTCAGAGCTGCCCTAATGGCATTATTTTGTGTTACTTGTGACTTGCTTAGGTTCCGTTGGCTGGTCCCTAGATAGAGCGTGTTGCAGTTGTCGAGTTTCGACAGTACAAGGGTTCTAGCTAAGGGAGTACAATTGGCGGTTGTGAGGAATGGTTGACAAGCGGTGATGAGTTTGCATGTGTAGGCCGTGGAGCAAATGATCGCGTTTGTTTGTCTAGTTAGTGACAATGTAGAATCTGGGTATATACCAAGAGTTTCGGTGTTGTTAGATACCTTAATGGTATTGCCATCAATGATGAATGAGTCAAAAACAGAGTCCAAAATATTGAGTCTCGGTTGGGACCCAAGGAGTAGAAGCTCTGTTTTATCGTCATTCAGACAAAGCCTGTGTTGGGCCATCCAGGCTTGGATGACCAGGTAGATATTCTTCACGGCTTTAGAGTCTGCTTTATGGTCTCCCGTGATGGGGATGAGTATTTGGGTGTCATCTGCATAATTAGTGTAGGTGACACCCAAATAGTCAAGAATATTGAAGAGGGGCTTCGTAAACACATTGTTAAGTGTTGGTGATACGCAAGATCCTTGGGGACTCCGCATAAAACTGGTTACGGTTCAGCTGAAGCCGACAGGGAAAAGACCCTCATTGCTCTGTTCTCCAAGAGGGAACTAATCCAGGAGGAGGCTTTGTCCGTACACATCCAGGATGGGGCTTTTGGTGTACACATCCTTTGAGTTTTCCCACTGATTCGATGACCACACTAGGGTAACTATCTGCATCTGTCCTTCCTCATCCATGACTCACATGTACGACCTGTTCCTCAGTATTGTGGCCCAACCTTATGTACAATTTCTTTTGTTCCTTCCATCTGAAGAGGGATGCACCTTTTTTTAGTAACATAAATGTTTCCTGTCGCCCTTCCCTGCTTAAATTCAAAGCATCCTACAAAGTACCCTAGCAATTCTATTTTGCCCATAGCATATCCTCCTGGAATAATATCTGGGAGTACCAAGTCAGTCACACATCCATTCAACTCGTACTCAAACACCCTTCTTGATATCAGTGTTATCTTGGCCCCTGAGTCCACCATAATTTGCACCATCTTAATCTCGCTAGCATAGTCTCTGTGTATTCATGGCGTTTCTTTGTGTTGGTGGGTATTTTCTTCTGCTTTTCTAGTCAAGATTTCCTCCTCCAGGATGTTTTCCATAGGTCTGCACCTTCTTGCTTGTTTTATCTTCCGCATTTAGTACTTTGTGCAGTGAAGTTTTACCTTCCCCTTTTTTGAGTTTGACCAAAGAAGCTATGGAATGTTCATTAGGTTTGGTGATCTGCAGTACCTTGCCAAGCAGTGGGTCATCTTTTAGCTACAGCTCTTTGTGTATTCCGTTGTTACTAGAGTGAACCATAAATTGGTTGTGCAGTTGTGATGAATCTGGTAAATATGTGCCTTCTCCCCAGAGAGGAACCACTCCCTGTGACACTAGGGGCTCAACCAGTAGTACAGAGGGAAGTCGATAACACTTCAAAACCAGAAGCCAGGGTCAAACCCAAAAAGTCACACAGTTCTCATTTCACCACAGCCGACATTCATAAATCCAAGGAAAGTCCAGAAAACAAACACTGAAGTCAAAACCAGGTCAACAATCCATGGGCATGCTCGCCAGCCTCAAGAAGTCAAATGACTGCCCCACCACCTGACATCCTGTAAGAACAGGAGATGCAGGCCACCCAGAGCGGGGAAAGCCAGGTTTCAGGGGAGAAATGGGCAAACCAAAAAACCAGAGAGAAAAAGCACTGCAGCTCATCAAAGTTGAAAGTTGAAAAGCAGTAAACCGGCAAACGCTCCTCTGTTTTCAATCTGCTGGGATGCAGAAGCATACCGCTCCAGGCGTTGAGATGTCACACGGCACCAACGAAGCTTGGAAACATAGATTCCCCAGCACCGCCTGTCCAGTAACCCCCGGGAAAGCCACCAGTTCCTGTAGGAGGCATGGCGTGCTGATGGCCATGCCACAGGTCACAGCGCCGTGACACAAGGCCTGACTGGATGATAATCTTGTCTCTGATATAGATGAACTATCGTATATGTGGTAAAAGGGTCAATCCCTCCCATCTGCAAATAGGTACGTTGGTAATGCTCAGGAAATAGTCACCAGGGACTAAGGCGGCGATGGTCGTGCCACAGGAATCTGTGAGCCACATTTTGATTAGCAACAAAATGCTTAAATGATAGTGTTAAATATTCTATGGCAAGACTGAAGGCGAGCATTATGCTTCAACTTCTTTTATTACTACTCATGAGCAGTTTCAACAAACCAATAACAAAATACAGAAAAATGTCCAAAGTGACTTTTCTTTTCTCAGAACTACAATCCCCATAGTCTCTGTAGTCCATCTCTCTGTATGCTCAGCTATGACCACTTCCTGTCCCTGAGCTCCTCCTCTTCTTTTACTGCTCTTCAAGCAGATAAGTACCAATTTTTATCCCTGTTATGTTTGGATGCTAAATGGCTATGTTTAGAGGCTCAATGGCAAGCTAAAATAGCGTTAGCGCAGAAAGATTGCAGAAGCATGAGAAGGATTGTGGCGCAGCGCAGCCCGAGTGATAAACTAGAAGAGTTTTTGTAACTAGATACGCTTGCACGTTAGCTTCATGTCGTAGGCAGCTAAAGCAGAGCCAGGGCTGCATGCTCGGTCAGAACATAACAGTTATAGAGTATACGTATAAGGTCTGCACCGGGTGACCCCGTCCCGGCACGTTAGAGGTTCAGCGCCATGGCGGTCCCCCCCAGGAGCCGTATTACACCGGCTTGTCGAGCGAAGAGCACTCCGACCCCACCCTTGGGGAGGCGGAGCCGTAGCCTCTTCGGAGCTGCGTGTGCCCAGCGCGAGAGGAAAGAGCGCTCCGGCCCCCTCCCTTGGGAGACAAAGGAGCCGTACCACGGCAGTGATTAGAATATTGGGAATAAGCACTCAAAAGGATCGTAATCCTCTGCGGTGTACACCGCTGCAGCAAGACTCAGACAGAAGCTCCTGTGAAGCAGAGCGCGTTGGGACAGCAGGGCTCCACCTCATATCACCAACAGAGTCAATTAAGCCTAGTTAAGGCTCAAGAAGCCTCATATAAGAGGCATTGTAAAGACATACAGCCTGATTGGGCAGTGGAGATAAACAGTCCGGTGCAGCCACAGTGTATATAGAAATATAAAAATAAAAATAAATTTTGGGAAAAGATACACAAGCATCAGGCCAGTGACGTGGGCGTTCCCAGACACCTTCACAGGTAACAGGCACACAGCACACCCTCAAGCATGTCGGAGTTCGATTGGAGCGAGGAGGAGCAATCCCTAGACCTCGCAACGAGCTTCAAGGAGGTGCTAGGTAGTTCACTGGTCGATGCAGTGGTTCAGGGGGTGAGACCCCTGCAGGAAAGACTAGAGATGCTGGAAGCAATGCTAAGCCAGCCTACAGATGGCACCACAGGGACTTAACGAACGTCCACCGAACCCTCAGAAGCAGGGTCTAAGGGGAGTAATAAGGCCCGGAAGAGGAAACCCTCTCACGACCTCCAGGGCCCATCGGATGGGGCAAAAGAAAAGGCCCCGGAGGCTGCTGACGCCTTCGCGAAGCTCAGAGAAGCCTATTTGCAACAGCAGGCAGTGCCAAGCTTCAGTACCCCCACTTCTGGAGAAGACATTAGTGGGGGAGATGACCCAGGCTCGGAAGAGGAGCCAGCAGAAGGAGATCCGTCCTCACAAGATGAGGTAGAGATACTAGAAGAAGACTGGGCTAAGCCCAGCGGGGGAAAAGAAAGCCTGTAAGGAGAAACAGCTTGAGGAAGTGCAAGAGGACATGTCCGATCCGGACAGTATCCGGAACCCAAGGCCTTCTGACTGGCAGCCGTCACCCAGAGTGGCACAGTATATGACCGTAAGATTGAGAAAAGCCCTCGACAAAGAGGTTAGACAGCGGCTTCGCGCAGAATGCCCAAGGCCAGACCTTCCGTGTAAAGTAGCGGAAACCCCCGAACTCGACCCCAAGATGCTAACTTTTGTTTCCAAGACCAGTAAGGACCCCCAGAAGGGAATAGACAGATCATAGAAGAGTTGCCAAGAGAAAGTTCTGGACCTAGCAGGGCCTCTGGCAAAGCTCATGGACCTAGCCAAGAGAGCTAAAGATACGGGGGAAGAAGTAGACCTCGACGCTCTAGCAGGCTGGGCACAGAGAGCAGTCTGTTTACTGGGCAACGCCAACTGCATGATTGCGTCAGAAAGGAAAAGAGGCCTACTGCTGAAGATAGATCCCAAGCTTAGCGACCTAGCCTCTTACGAGGCAGGAGAAGCAGCACACGGTTTCTTGTTCGGCGAGACATTTGGGAAGGAAATGGGCCATTTCGTCGGTACCTACACCTCATTGGAGAAGGCACAGCCTTCAATCAGAGTTTTTGCTGGGACCAGTCGCCACAGGGGTCGCGCGGCTGGTCGAAATCGAGGAGGTAGAAGACCCCAGAATCCCAGAGCCCTATATTGGGAGAACAGGCAGCAGGATTCCTTTTTCCCGGCCAGGGGACGTTTCTCCAGAGGACGCAGAGGGAGAGGATCCGGCAGAGGCCAAGGATTCACACAAGGTGAGAATGATTCATTACCCTCTGGTGGGCGGGAAGACTGGTATGTTTTGGCGCGCACTTTCCAGCGATGCATGGATTTTGCAAACCATGAGAGGTCTGCAGCTAGAATTTATAGAGCCACCAGTACAAGCGCGCAGACCACACCAGCAGCGCCTAGTACGCGCAGAGCAGGGCTGCTTAGACCACGAACTGGCGCAGCTCGTCCGGAAGAACGCCATAGAGCGATGTCCAAGGACACCTAGTTTTGTGAGCAATATGTTCCTAGTACATAGGAAAGAGAAGGTCAGGCCTGTAATAAACCTGAAGAAACTAAACGGCTGAGTAGTCTACCAACATTTCAAGATTGAAGGCATACACCAGCTCCGAGACTCCCTCAGAGAGGGAGACTGGCTGACAAGGCTGGACCAGAAGGACGCCTACTTGACGGTCCCAGTTTTAGAGGAGTTCAGGACATTCCTGGATTTTCACTGTATTCCAGTATTCCAGTATTGGTAATTCAAGACAATGCCCTTCGGTCTTGCATCAGCTCCCTGGGCCCTTACCAAGCTGATGAAGCCCGTAGCAGCAGCAATCCGGGAGAAAGGCATAAGGTTGATCATATACCTAGACGACCTGCTGCTGTTAGCTGAAGACCGAGAGACGCTGGTTTACCAGACAGATTGGGTCCATGGTTTGCTCTTCTCCCTGGGATTTCTGGTGAATGTGGAGAAACAAGACACCACCCCAGCTCAGAGGCTGGACTTCCTAGGATTCATCCTAGACACCAGGAAAGCCACACTAGAGCTACAGCGCGGAAAATGTGAGACATCAAGAGAGAAATTCTAGGGTGTCTGCAGAAGCAGGTCATGTCTCTCAGAGTACTAGCAAGGATCGTGGGGCTGCTAGCGGCCTCCATTCAAGCCATATTCCCAGGGCCCCTACATTATCGGGCGCTGCAGAGGCTGAAGATCAGACACTTGCAGCAAGGCTTGAGATATCATCAGTTAGTACCTTTGGATCAAGAATCCGTGACAGAACTGGAATGGTGGTTGAAGAATATGGACGCCTGGAATGGGTGAGCCATTTTCGGAGACCGACCAGACCTGATCATAGAGTCAGATGCCAGTCGTCTAGGCTGGGGAGCTTGTTGCGGGGACCTGCAGACAGGAGGGAAATGGAGCGAAGAAGAGCTTTGCCTTCACATAAACTGTCTGGAGCTGTTAGCAGGGTCCTCCGCGATCAAAGCCTTTACGCAGGGGGAAAATGAAATCATGCGTGTTGTTGAAGATGGACAACATTTCTGCTGTCCAATACATAAATCACCTAGGCATGAGGTCCAGGATGCTAGCCGAGCTAGCGAAGGATTTTTGGCATTTTTGCCTCCAGTCAGAGACATCAGTGACGGCAGAGTATCTGCCCGGGGCGATGAACATAATAGCAGACTGGAATTCTCGCTACCTCACGGACTCCAGCGATTGGAAGCTGGATCCGACACTGTTTCGGACGCTAGATCAGAGGTGGGGCCCATTACACATAGATCTTTTTGCGTCTCGCGTCAACACACAAACAGCCAAGTACTTCAGCTGGAGACTAGATCCAGGAGCGCAAGGAACGGACGCCTTCCTACAGGAATGGTCAGGCGGGCTGCACTACGCTTCCCCCCCCCTTCATGACGCTGAACAGAGTACTAGCGAAATGTCGGAGGGAGAGAGCAGAACTGCTGTTAATAGTGCCTCTGTGGAAGTCGCAAAGTGTGGTTCCCGACTCTAATAGAACTAGCGGTGGACCTGCTGAGAGTTCTGCCAGAAGGAGAACAACTGCTCAAGGACCCAGTTGGGTCATATCCTCTGAGAGGGAGAGGGACACTCCCGCTCATCGCGTGCAGGATATCAGGAGACGTTGGGAGCTGCCAGGCATTTGACACAAGCTGCGGAGTTTATCGCAGAATCCTAGGCTCCCTCCACTAGGAGGAGCTACGACGCGGCTTGGGCCAAGTGGATTAACTGGTGCAAGTGGATAGGTGTTGATCCCATTTCAGGCCCTGTAGTAGTGATCCTGAACTTCCTAGCGCAATTATTGCAGTACGGGAGAGCGTTCCGCACGATAGGTGTGTACAGATCTGCAATCTCAGCGGGTCACTTGCCGATCGAAGGCGTACCAACTGGGGAACACCCCCAGAGGCTTTTAAGGGGCGCCAGATTTAAGATCCCTCCAGAGCCTCAGTATAATACAGTATGGGACGTGACGGCAGTCCTTCGGCTTTTAGAAGGCTGGCCGTCGAAGAGATATTTATCCCTTAAGCAGTTGTCAGGCAAGCTAGCGATGCTATTATGTCAGTGTCTTGTAAGCGCGTATCAGACTTCAAAGCGCTAGAGATAAACAGGAGATCCTTTGGTCCAGAGGGAGTCACCTTCTCGGTAGTCAAGAGGACTAAGACAGGGACCTCTTCAGTACACTACCCGTATTTTCCAAACAGAAACAAGTGGTGTGTAGCGAGCTGCATCAAAGAGTACGAGCTCAGGGCAGCTGAGCATAGAGCAGCCGGTGCCACGCAATTACTCATAGCTCGAAGGAAGCCTTTCCAGGCCGTAGCTACAGCCACCATTGCTAGATGGGTAAAAGAAATTATGCAGGCAGCAAATATTGATTTGGGGAAATACAGAGCGCATTCAGTGCGGGGAGTGATGGCTTCTAAAGCCTTTCCGACAGGAGTGTCATTGAGAGAGATTATGCTAGCAGCAGATTGGGCTAGTGATCGTACCTTTAAGGGGTGTTACTTCAAGCCAACTGAAGGTTTAGCAGTTGCTGTGTTGGGAAGCTTTGAACAAGCAAAATGCTCGCCTCCAGTCCTGCCATAGAATGAAGATTACCCCTGCTAACTGCGCAGGGAGTATTAATTCTATTAAAGACTAGGAGGCGAGCATTAATTTCCCACCCATTCATGTATTGATTATGGACATTATTGCATATAAGAAATAATATTGCATAAGGTGGTCGTATTGTTAATGATAATGTTGCATAAACTGATTGCAATACATGGACACCACACTGAGTGTTTTACTTTGTATCATCCCTACGGGAAGAGCAGAAGAACAACTGAGGAGTCAGACTAGCAGCGGTAGTCTTTTGAAGTCGAAGAAGATCGGCGCTCCAGTTTAAAATGGTTAAAGTCTTCGCCCTGTTGGCAGGCCATAGTGTGGAGATGGGGAATGACAGTTGAGAGCATGTAAAAGAGAGGAGGAGCTCAGGGACAGGAAGTGGTCATAGCTGAGCATAGAGAGAGAGATGGACTACAGAGACTATGGGGATTGTAGTTCTGAGAAAAGAAAAGTCACTTTGGACATTTTTCTGTATTTTGTTATTGGTTTGTTGAAACTGCTGAGGAGTAGTAATAAAAGACGTTGAAGCATAATGCTTGCCTCCTAGTTTTTAATAGAATTAATACTCCCTGCGCAGTTAGCAGGGGTAATCTTCATTTTCATTCATGACAACTGCATTGTTATCTTCCATCTACAATGTAAGGGTGTCCAATGAACAGTGAGCTAATATGTATACAGAATCTTAATTCTCAAATGCTTGATGCGGGCAAATGTTTTGTTTTTAGGTGATCCACTCCAGTGTTAAAGAACCCATTGAATTGCATGTGAGAGTAGGTCCATGTTGTGAGAGGTATGGTGCTAAACCAACCCACACAGTCCCAACAGGTTCTAACAGGTGCAACCCTTGCCTCGTCTAGCTTCCCTCACGCGCCATTATTGTGTATGCCTGGAAGGATGGGGTATTCAAACAGCTCACCTTTATATCGGTTGGCTACTTGATTGGGTGGCATGCCAGTGTGAGGCAGAAAGTTGCAATTTTGCGGTGTTATCAGATATTTAGTCCCTAAGGCCCTGATTCATGGAATTATGTGCGTGTAAAACAGGGATTTGCAAGCCATTCTGCCTGCAAATCTCTGTTTGGCGGATGGGGATTTGCAGGCAGAATGGCACGCAAATCCCTGTATTACACGCAAATAATTCCATGAACCAGGGCCTAAATGTTTTTTAACATACGATAAGGAGTCCAGAAAGCATGGAATGGCTAGTGAAGCTTCCTCCGGTCTCCAAGCCTTGGGGGAGGTGTAGCAAGACTGATAAATCAGGAGAACAGGCGATTGAACATCAGTATAACGTCTCAAACTGCAGGATGATGTGAATAGTGCTTGTTAAGTGGAGGTCATGCAGAGAAGTGCAGTTGGAGAAATGTGTTTCAAACAGCAGTCCTAGTAAGAGGTGGTCTTAGAACATTGTATAGCAAGCAGTACTTTACTTTTTCTTTTTAATTGTGCATTAGTCACATGAAAGGACTTTTTAGCACATTCTTAAGACAAAAACAGGCATAAAACAAAATAATTATATATACAATATATACATTACAATAAAATATGTCAAATAAGATCCCACTCATCAAAATGGCAACAAAGTAAATTTCATCTTTCAATCACAGAATTATTTTGATAAAATTCCGTTCATTAAGGAATTTTAGTAAAGTAATCGATAACAGATTCTCTTTCCCAGATGATATCCTATGCCAAAAAGCTTGAGTGATAAGTCAGGAAGGATCATGGACAAATTGTGCAAAATATTTTACTCTCAAGGGGTATGTGGCAACACAGGATATAAGCAAATGTCGAGAATCCTGTAACATCCCCTTAGAACAGCAGCAGAAGGATCTAGTTTTTGCCAAATACATTCCATTTCGTTAGTCTTAATCAAGTCAAGGCGATAAAGCAGCTGTTCGGCTCTCCAAGCAGAATTGGGAAACCGTCTGATGTACGGGAGGACGTATTTTCTAGATTTTTCACATGGTGTGTAACTTTTAGTGTACTTCAGAGTGCTAATAAATGCTCTATTGTAAATCCAATCAGCGCACTTTGAGGCACGCTTCACCTTGTCTGGATTTTCTTTAGCAAAGAGTACAGCACTGTAGGTAAAATTATTGTACTTTTCATCTAGAACCGGGATCTCTCAAGGACTCGACTTCTAGACTCCTAATATAAAATATATTGCTCTTGAGAATTACCTTGAAGCAACCTGCACACTGCACATTCAGAGGCTAAGTGGCGGTGAGGCAAAGGCACCCCAGTTCCACTGTGCATGTGCAGGGATCAGGAAGCTCTCCCTGCTTCCTGGTCCCTGTTGCATGCCGTGTGGGAGCCAGAATGCCATCATCAGAGCCTGAGGCAGCATGATGCTGAGTGGTGTGTGGAGTCCTGACGGGATCTGTAGATGAGAAAAAAATAAAAAAAAACATTTGTGTATGTATGTGTGCATGCATGCATGCGAGGGATTTTGTCTGTATGTGCATGTGTGAATGACAGAGCGTATACTGTTTGAGCGCACGTGTGAATGAGAGAGTTTATGTTGTATGAGTGTCCAGGAGAATGACAGAGTGTATGATGTATGGATGTGAGGGAATGAGAAATTGATGCTGTATGATTCTGTGTGCTTGCTTGTGTGATGGGCTGGGGAGCAGGCCTCTGACTTGGGGGGCTACATGGGCCAAGTGACAGAGACTGTGGACATATTTTCTTACTGCAGCATGGCATTTGCTACTGGCATCAAAGGAAAAGCCAAGATAATGAGCATTCTTATGTTGTAGTACTGGCCTACATTGGTACAGCCAGTCTGGACATATTTTCTTACTATGGCATGGCAGATATTACGAGCATCAAAGGTAAGGCCAACATTATGAGTGTTCGTAAGTGGCTTCATTGGCCTACATTGGTGCAGTCCTTCAAGAGATGCTTTCCTGCTATGCATGGCATTTTATACTGGCATCAAGGGTAATGCCAGAAAATGTCAAGTTGTTCCAATGCACACCAATTTATCAGAAGAAAATATACAATTCTCAAACTGCTTACTGCAAACTCTGGTGCTGTGGAGGTAAAACTGCGTTGACACATAGGCTGTAGATACAAAAAGAAGGAAGAGATGGTTTTCCAAAAACTGGGATACCCCTGGGATACCCCTGTCCACTGCATACCTTTGTACTGATAAACAAACAGTCAAAACATATACTCGGGTATAGATTTCAATTTTCATTACTCTCAAAGAGTAGACATGTAAATCAAGGCAATTCTTCACAATACATCAATCAGTCTGAGGACTCCAATTTTTCCTAAAATGTTTCTTTATATTTGTCAGTTGAGGCTCAATGCATTTTGGGGAGTAAATTCCCTTCATCAGGAGCAAATAGTTACATCTGTTAAAGAACAGAAATTAAGAAGTAACAAAATGTCTTTCAACCAAGGAGAATTACATTTAAAATACAAAAGAAATGCATTACAAGATAGTAACTCAAAAACAAATCTTCGTAGTTATTAATAATCCACATTTTAAGACTAGTTATGGGGTGATGAGACAGATGGTAAATTAAAAAACAATATTAAAAAAAATATGAAAGGGCTGAAGAAAATGAGCTCATGTAAAACATAGAAGTTAATCAAAAAGGTTAATTAATAAGGCGGTAAAATACCTGAATGGAAATTTCCTCCAGAAACAAGTGATCCATACATTTTTAAAACAGGCCGATACTGTAGATTTAATGAAGGAGGGGTTGATGATGTTAGTTATAATGGGAGCAAGACAAATAATACCCTGCTTAACAACACTGACCAGACATACATCACTGGGGCAGCATGTATGTTTAAGTCCACTGACAATTATCATCAAATACTCTTCGGTTGTGTCACAGAAACAAAACTAGGTGATAGTCATGGGGTTAACAGTTGGTATACTTGTTCCACTCTTTGTATTCATATCAAGAAGAGTGGTTCCAGTTTTAATACCCTCACTATTATCTAGCACTGATCTTGTACAAAATGTTTCAATCTGGGCCCGATGAGAATCAAGTTTAGTAGAAAATCCTAACATCAGTACACCAGCGATTATTAGTGGTAACATTCGGATAGGTGCTGGTTTTGCCTTTGAAATCTTTGAGACTTGAGAATAATTCTCTTTGAGAGGAGTTGGCCAAGAGAATGTGGTTCTTGTTATGGGATTGTTTAGCAGAGATAATAGCGTTCTTATATTTGCTGGCCACCTTATGATAGGAGGACAGAGTCAGATGATCAGGGATTTCCACCAGACCCTTTCTGCCTGTCTCTTAGCCTACCTAAACTCTACAATATTATCAGTAAACCAAGTTTTGCCGAAGGTCTCGGGTTTACGTATCTGTTACGCTCACCTGGTCTCTGCAAAGGCGTTGGGGCACGGTTGCAGCCCTCCCGGGGGGTGAGGTCGCTCAGGTCCCACTTCACCCTCTGCGCTTATGTGGTGACTGGTGGTAATAGGTGATGCTGCTCGGGACTGCTCCTGTTGATTAGTTTTGGCGAGCACTCCATCCTGCTGCTTCTGGCAGGGGTGCTTGTTTGATCTGGGCCGAGTTCCTTCATTCGTCCCTTGCACGTGGTAGTCCAGTCCTGCTGCGACTAAGCCACTATAATTCAGGTAAGTGTTCCTGTTTGTCTTTGTCTTTCCTCGTCTTTTTTTTGTTGTATTGTAAAGTTTGTTGTCTTGTATTGCTGTCCGTTCCTCTTTTGATGTTTGCTCTTTTGCTTTCTTCCCTTGCAGGTGATGTTGCCAGCACGGCAGAAGCTGCAGAGCTTGAGGCGGCAGCTGGAGGGAATGAGGAACGAAGCTGCAGCGGTACAGTAGCTGGTAAATTGTTAACTAGGGGGCGCGTGGGGTTCAAATGCGGCGCAGCCCTAGGACGGATGTTCTAACCTTGTCTTTCTTCTTCTTCACAGGGTCCGAGTTCGTGGATGTGGAGTGCAGTGCTGCGGCGTCGGGATCAAGATCACTGGATGTCAGGAGATGAGTCTGCAGATGAAGTGATGAAGCACCGGTTTCCTGGAGGTGAGTATAGAGGAGAATGCCTGGTTTCAAAGGTGAGTAAACTGGTCCAAGCAGCGGTGAGCGTCACGTTGCACGCGACTGCACAGTAATGCGAAGCACCGGCCACTGTGATAAACCAATGGCTTGGAGGGATAAAAGAAGAGAATCTGCCTGATTATCATCTCCTTCAAACACTTGTGTGTAGGCGCGTTATAAATCCCATATCATATCGTATATCATATCATTACTGTTATAGACCCACAAATTAAAGTCACCAAGTAACAGGATATAAGATGATGTTTTCATAAACTCCCCTATGATAGCAAGAAGCTGTTCTTCAAATAGAGGAGTGTTCATGGGTGGCTGATAAAGGGTAAGGATCCCAATGGTGGTATTATGGTCAATACTTATCTTTATAAAAGTATATTGTCAATGTTAGTATCCGTGAAAAAAACACAAAGGATTCTCTCAAAATGATGTCAGTGACTCCACCTTTACCATGTAGGAGATCATTCCTAAATATTTTATAACCCGTGGGTACTGCTAATGAGGCTGCATAATTTACAGACTCAGAGAGCCAAGTTTCAAAAAGACAGACAAGATCGAGGTATTTTTTTGTATTTGTATTTTATTTATTTACAAAGCGCACCTGGCTCAAGGGCTTCCGGGCGCATAATTTGAGATACATGCATAGTCATCAGAGGCAGTCACTTGACATGGAAGTATTTACACATTTACAGACATATATACATACATAATAAGTAATTACAGTTAATGTACACATAGGATTTGCAGATTAAACAGAAGGTGGTCAGATAAGCAGGATATACAGCATACCAGGATGGTTGGTCTAGGCGAGTGTGTGGAGTGGTCCGTCTAAATCAAAGGGTAGTTGGGGCAGACAACCAGGCTTTGGCTTGCTCCCATTGCTATGATGGAAGCATCAGTAACTTGCTAACTAGGGGGCGTGTGGGGTTCAAATGCGGCGCAGCCCTAGGACGGATGTTCTAACCTTATCTTTCTTCTTCTTCACAGGGTCCGAGTTCGTGGATGCCGAGCGCAGTGCTGCGGCGTCGGGATCAAGATCACTGGATGTCAGGAGATGAGTCTGCAGATGAAGTGATGAAGCACCGGTTTCCTGGAGGTGAGTCTGCAGGAGAACGCCTGGTTTCAAAGGTAAGTAAACTGGTCCAAGCAACGGTGAGCGTCACGTTGCACGCGAGTGTACAGTAACGCAAAGCACCGGCCTTAAGGATGTTGCAGCTTATGTAGCTGAGCTTCTGAAGCCATGCCCACCAGGTTCAGCCTGCCTGCCACACCCTGCCACACCCGATGAGTCAGCACATGAAGACCAGGCCTAGGGAGCCACACCCGATGAGTCAGCACATGAGGATGTTCTCTGGAATAAAGGCTTTCAGCTCCTGGAAAGTTCTTGTGAAATAAAAGCACTCCTGCACTGAAATAAAGTAAAAGCACTCCTGCACTGAAATAAAGTGTTCCTTCTCATATCTCTATATGAGCCTGATGCCAAAGACGCCAGGACTGAGTCCAGCCAGGGCCCCTGTGTTTATGGGTCCCAAAGTGACATAAGTGAGTCAAGTGACCTATTGCCCCCATCACTAGATGGTGTGGTGTTTGTGTTCTGGGGCCTGTGGCCATGACAGTATTTTGATCACTACAGGAGCAAGTTTATTGAAAACACATGTTGTGACATCAATACATTGATCTGTAAGCACACAAACATCCAACACAGGTGTCAACTTGCCTAATAGTGTGCAGATGGTAGCCATGAATTTTGCAGATGAGATTGTATTAATATTCCTTACCCTAGTTGTAATTCTAGGGTTAACATTCAACTTAATAGGTTCAGATGGCAACATCAGAGCAAAAGTGATCAAAAAGTGGTCAGACTATGGACATGGTGATATGTCAATGGGAGAAATGGTGATATGTCAATGGGAGAAATGGTGATGTTATAAGTTAGAACCCATTCCAATATGTGGCCCTCTGAGTGAGTGGGATGCTTAATCCACTGTGATAAACCAATGGCTTGGAGGGATAAAAGAAGAGAATCTGCCTGATTATCATCTCCTTCAAACACTTGTGTGTAGGCGCGTTATAAATCCCATATCATATCGTATATCATATCATTACTGTTATAGACCCACAAATTAAAGTCACCAAGTAACAGGATATAAGATGATGTTTTCATAAACTCCCCTATGATAGCAAGAAGCTGTTCGTCAAATAGAGGAGTGTTCATGGGTGGCTGATAAAGGGTAAGGATCCCAATGGTGGTATTATGGTCAATACTTATCTTTATAAAAGTATATTGTCAATGTTAGTATCCGTGAAAAAAACACAAAGGATTCTCTCAAAATGATGTCAGTGACTCCACCTTTACCATGTAGGAGATCATTCCTAAATATTTTATAACCCGTGGGTACTGCTAATGAGGCTGCATAATTTACAGACTCAGAGAGCCAAGTTTCAAAAAGACAGACAAGATCGAGGTATTTTTTTGTATTTGTATTTTATTTATTTACAAAGCGCACCTGGCCCAAGGGCATCCGGGCGCATGATTTGAGATACATGCATAGTCATCAGAGGCAGTCACTTGACATGGAAGTATTTACACATTTACAGACATATATACATACATAATAAGTAATTACAGTTAATGTACACATAGGATTTGCAGATTAAACAGAAGGTGGTCAGATAAGCAGGATATACAGCATACCAGGATGGTTGGTCTAGGCGAGTGTGTGGAGTGGCCCGTCTAAATCAAAGGGTAGTTGGGGCAGACAACCAGGCTTTGGCTTGTCTTTTGAACGTATGGAAGGAAGGTTCAGCTCTTAGGGGGTTCGGTATTGAGTTCCAAAGTTTGGCTGCCATAACAGGGAAGCTGGTTCCTCCTGATCTAAGCAGGTTAAAATGGGGTATGGATAGGCAATTGGAATGGGCACTTCTGAGTGGTCTGTTAGCAGTATGGATAGTGAATCTCTTGGCTAGATAACTGGGTGCTTGGTTCGCAATGCATTTGTGCGTTAGAGCAAGGGTTTTTAGGGAAACTCGCTGTGGGACTGATAGCCAGCGGAGGCTTTTTCTAGTGTCGGAAATGTGATGATTTCTGGGGATGTTTAGAGCAGCTCTGATAGCATTGTTCTGGACAATCTAAAGTTTGTTGAGGTTCCCTTGGTTGGTGCCGAGATAGAGGGCGTTACAATAGTCAATCTTAGACATGACCAAGGTTCTAGCTAGTGTAGTGCAATTGGCTGGGGATAGGAAGGGGCGGCAGGCAGGCTGTGATGAGCTTGCATGTGTAAGCTGCTGAGGACGATACTGCATCGGTTTGCCTAGAGAGGGAAAGAGTGGAGTCCATGTAAGTGCCTAGGGTTTTGGTGTCCTTAGTAACTTTAATGATGTTGCCATCAATGACAAAAGAGTTAAATGCAGAGTCAAGTTTGTTTAGTCTTTGATGGGTGCCTAAGATGATAATCTCAGTCTTTTCGTCATTCAGACAAAGTTCATGATTGGCCATCCAAGCTTGGATGACTGGGTAGATGGAGTTAATGGCGAGGGTGTCAGCTGCGTGATCGCCAGTGAGGGGTATGAGTATCTGGGTGTCATCCGCGTAATTGGTGTAGATGACACCCAGAGAGTCCAGAATATCAAAAAGTGGCTTCGTAAACACATTGTAAAGTGTGGAAGAAACGCACAATCCTTGGGGTACTCTGCATGTGACGGGTGCCGGTTCAGCAGATGCAGACGGGGAGAAGACCCTCATAAATCTGTTGTCCAGAAATGAGCTAATCCTGGCTGTGGCTCTGTCTGAGAAGTGGGCTGTGGATTTAAGGTGTCGGCAGGGAATTTGGTGATTGACTAGGTCAAACGCCGCAGAGAGGTCGAGTAGGAGGAGTAGGGCTAGTTTACCCGTGTCTTTAAGATCCTCAATCTGTGTTTTAAGATCTATCAAGGTAGTTTCCGTTCCATGACGTGGGCGGAACCCAGACTGTCTAAGTCCCAAGAGTTTGTTGGTTTCTAAGTAGTCTTGGATCTGTAGGTAGGCCGCTCGGTCAAGAACTTTTAGCAGGAAAGGCACTGTGGTGATCGGCCTGTAGTTAGTAGGTATGTTAGTGTCCAGGGAGGGTTTTTTAAGGAGAGGGATGACCCAGGTGTCCTTCAGGTTGTCTGGGACAATCCCAGAGCTGAAGGAAGAGTTTATGAATGCAGTGATGAAAGGTGCTAGGTTATGAGCAGCCTCCTTAATGATAGTGGCTGGACAAGAGTCCCCTTGGCAATTTGACGGTTTATGGTTGTTGATTATATTTTCGACTTCAGCGATATTAAGGGGAGTGAATTTGAAAGGTTTCAAGGCGTGGGAGTTGTCATTGGTTTTGAGCTGGTGGGGATTATTTTGCGAATCAATCAATAAACTGATTTTTTTGTTGTTGATTTTGGTTTGGAGGGTGGCTATTTTACCAATGAGTGCCTTTTGTATATTGGCACACCATGCACTGTCTTTGACACAGGTGACGAGAGGGGCGACCGGGGATTCAAGTTCTTTTAGTATTAGGAAAAGCTCTTTAGTGTTGGTTTGGCTTGTTCAATGCGTTTATTATAAGTATCTTTTTTCATCTGAGTTATAGCTTCTTTGTAGTTCAATGTAGCTAGAGCTAAACTCGCTTTGTTCATTTCAGTAGGGTTACTTTTCCAGTGCGCTTCAAGATTTTGTTTGTCTTTGCGGAGGACTCTCAGCTGAGGTGTGAATCACGAGTTGAGGTGGGCACGTGGTTTAGGTTTCCTTAGTTTAGAAGGAGCAATTTGGTCTAATGCTTTCAGTAGAGTCTGGTTGTACAAATCTACCAAGACAGTTTGGTCAGTGCAGGTAGAGGCGTGTTCGTTGAGTATGGGGAGGATAAGCGGGAGCAGTTTTTCACAAGTTATGTCTCGCTTGTTTCTGGTAGAGATGGCAGGTGCAATGTCGGGTTTGGTGTGAGTGATATTGGCTAAGATGTTAAATGTGATTAGATGGTGGTCTGACCAGGCACACGGTTGGTTGGAATCAACATTTATTTTGCAATTTAGTCCAGAAATCCAGTCAAGGATTCTGCTCTTGGAGTGTGTTGGTTCAATTATATATTGTGTGAATCCTATGCTGGTGAGCAGGTTGTTAATGTCGAGTGCTGCAGAGTCATTAGGGTCATGTAAACCCAGATTGAGGTCACCAAGTACCATGATTTGGAATTTGGATTTAGTGTTGGAGGTCAGCGTGTGGGATAGGTCGTTGGCAAATGAGGAGATAGATTCCGGGGACCTGTATATTAGATGGAGTATGATAGTCTGGCTGTGTGTGAATTTGACTGAGAGAGTTTCTGCTGATGTGATTTGCTGTGTGTTAGAAATGCGGAGATTGATATTATTTTTGTGAATGAATGCAATATCACCTCCTTTAGATTGGTTGGTATTGCGGTCGTTTCTAATGATAGAGTATCCTGTCGGGATAGCTAGTGAGAGGAGCGGTCCTGAAGCGGAATGTAGCCAAGTTTCTGTGATGGCGATAAAGTCAAGATCATGTGTAATGATAAGGTCAGCTATGTCGAGTGCATGTGCTGTAAGTGACCTGGCATTGATCAAGGCCCCTTTGATTGAGGTCAAAGGTGTATGGGGTGGGCTTGTATCCTGCTGGGTGTTCATAACCAGTGGAACGGATGGGGTAGTGTGAACAGTTGTGGTAGGTGTATGCCTGTTATGGTGTCTGGTAGTAGAGGCGTGATGTGATGTAGGAGGCATGAATGAGTCTGGATCCTAGTCTGTGGTTCCTTAAAGATGTGGCGCAGGGTTTGTTAGGAGTGGGTTTCGTGGCAAAGTGTTTGATCCAGAGGGTGGGCGAGTTGAGATAGGGGTTGCTGGCATGTGTGGGGGGACCCAGAGTAGGGAAGTGGTGTTGCTGTATGGCGTTGTGAAAGGTGGGCCTGTAACTTTGACCAGGAGGGCTGGGGGGCATGTCGAATCTGAGTTGTGTAAAGGGTAGCAAGGAGTGTGTGGAATGCCTAATATGTGGGGAGTCTGCTAGTGTGACGCTCCTGAAGTTGGAGAAGGCCACCGTCAGAGTGGTAATACGAGGAGCAGATGCAGTGTGGGAAGTTAAGCAACAGCAAGTGTGTACAAGCAACAAATAGTGTCTATAGCAGTATAGTAAGACCATTACTAATGTAAGGCAGGGTACAGATTACAGTAGACAGTGGCTAAGCAATAGCGTGTAAAAGAACTCCACAGGCTATAAAGGGTACCAGTCTCATGGGGATAGTAGGAGCACCGGGCAATCACAAACATAAAAGGCTTGAGGTGGAGTAGCAGACAGTAGATGTGTGCATAATGGTAAGTAGTGGCCACACATTAGGTCATTGGGCTGCAAATATAGCTAGCCAGAAGGGAATGGCATGTGACAGATGAGAGTGAAAGTCAAGTATCAGCATGACATTAGCACAGGCGTGCGTGGCAGAGGCAGAACATAAAACAAAGCAATAAGATACAGTAATAGGCGAATAGCTGGGCAAGGTAATAATTGCAGGTACAGCAATTTATGGATTAAACGTTCAGCGTGCATGTGCGACGCCACGTGGCAAGACAAGAGGGAACTTGCAGCAAAGTATAGTAGTACATGTCATGTCACAGGTTTGCACGCAACTGATTGTTAAGGTGCGTTTAGGCAAATTGCAAAAGGCACTACGCCGAGGGGCTGGACAGTCAATTATGATGGACGGGCAATGGCAAAGTGGTGATTCAACACATGTGGTGCAGAAGCATATTAGAAGAATGCTGGGAACAATTAAAATGCTGATGAAGTTCAAGAGAAGTTGGGGTCTTACTCTATGGTAAGCAGGAGGCAGCAACACTTAGGTGCGGCGGGGACTCGTCTCAAGGGCAGATGTAGAGACGTCTGCGTGGTAGTTGTGGGGATATGCACATTAAAAATAGGTTGTTTCGATTTTGGAGCATTCGGGTGAAATACAGGCAGGAGACAGGCGCTGGCCTTAATAGGAGGGCCTTGGGCAGGAAGGGCCGGCCCTCGCCATCCGGTGATGACGCCTTGTTGATAAGGTCTGTCGAGCCAATCACAGGCAGTAGCTTCGTCGAAGGTTGCTAGGCAACCAAATAAACAACAAAGCGAGCGGCCATTTTCGGGGCCCAAACTCGTGTGTGGGAGAGCACAGGAGGGCAGATAGGAAGTGGACACGGACGTTGCTTCGAGCGTCGTGTGCGAGCCCCTCCCTCGGTGGGGCTGGCTCTATTGCAGGGGAGAGGAGATTCTCAGAGAAGGCGGACCCAGGCAGGGCGGAGCAGAGCCTGGGTGGAGGGTGCTGGGTTCGAGGAGGAGGAGCGGTCTCTGGAGTCGGATGCAAGGAGTGAGAGTGCTCAGAGGAGGCGGTAAGAATGGGTAAGGGGAAAGGGAAGGTTGGAAAGAAAGGGGGGGTGGAGGAGGAGGAGGCAAAGAGGGGGAAGGCATCTTCTGTGAAATTTACACCTGTGGAGGGGGGCAAGGGGGGAAATGAGAGGCGGCATCGCAGCAGATCCCCTCAGAGGGATGATGAAGGGTGGCTGGTCCGGGACATCCCAGGGTCGAGGGCTCCAGAAAAATGCGTTTTGGAGGGGCTGGAAGCCTCAGTGAGCAGTATGTCTGAAGAGAAGATGCAGTCTGATAGTGTGTGGAAGGTAGTGTTGAAACCCGAAAATCGTGACAAGACGTTTCTGGGGGTGAATCTGACGGAGATTGCTAGATGGTTGAAGGCAGCAGTGGGAGATGTTTCCCGGGTACAAGTGGTGGCTGGGGGTCGGTTGTTGGTGGAGGGGACGGATGCTGATAGCAAAGCAAAGATTCTGGAGGTGCATTGTCTGGGTAGACATGCAGTAAGAGTGTTTGATCAAAGTGGAGTGTTTTGTAAGGGGGTGCTGTATGGAGTGCCAGTGGTTATGAGTATGTCTGAGGTGGAGGAGCAACTAGTGGGGGTGGTGGAGGGTGGTGGAGGCGTGGAGGTTGGGGAGGAGGGATGCACATGGGGATGTGGTGTCTACAACTGTGGCAGTGAGATTTGAGAGAACGGAGTGTCCGGAGGTGGTGGAGATGGCTTATCAGAGATATCGTGTGAAAGCATATGTGGCAATGCCATTAAGGTGTTATAAATGTCAACAATTTGGACATATGGCGAGAGCATGCAGGAATGAGAGACATTGCGGGAGGTGTGGTGGAGAGCATGATATAAAGGAATGTAAGGTGGGGACTCCGGAGAAATGTGTGAATTGTGGGGGGGAGCATTCTTCTGCGTTTAGGGGATGTGAGAGTTACAGGGTAGCGAGAGAAGTGGTACAGGTGAGGGCGGCGGAAGGTCTGTCTTATGCGCAGGCTGTTGCGAAGGTGAAACCAGTACGGGTAGTGAATGAGGGGAGTGAGAAAAAGTTGGTGGTGGATGAGGTTGTGGGAAGAAAGAAAGTGCTGGGTGAAGTGAAAGGTGTGGAAATGGTGGGTGTTCCGAAAACTTAATTTTTTTTGTGTTTTATAGTGAATGTGCTGGATCTGGTTCAGAGGAATACGTCTATCCGTTCATCAGATCTTACGAAAGGAGTAGTGGAAGCTGGGAGGAGGTTTTTGAATGTTGTAGATGTATCAGAAGAAGATGTGTTTAAGAAGGTTGCTAAAGTGCGGAAGCTGAGTGGGGTGCCGGCATGAGGATTTTGCAGTGGAATGCGAGGAGTTTGTTGAGGAATGGACAGGAATTGAAAGCCGTGTTGTGTGAGGAGTTAAATGTTGACGTGGTTTGTATTCAGGAGACGTGGTTGAGGGGTGATTTGAGATTTGTGATACCAGGTTTTGAGTTGTTTCGTAAGGATAGGTTGGAGGGGAGAGGGGGGGGTGTGGCTTTAGCAGTTCGAAAGAGGTTGATTGTAAGGGAGATTGTGGTGGATGGAGCAGTAGAGGCGATTGGGGCAGGGATTCGGGTAGGAGGATCGGAAGTATTGGTGCTGAATTATTATAATCCGTGTGAGGTGGTGGAAGTGGGTGTGTTGACTGGAGTGATAAGTGGAATGTTCAAGAGCAGTGGCGGCACGAAAGAAGGTTAGAGCAAGAGCGGTGAGAACGAGAATGTTGGTGGATTTGGTGGCGTATAAGAAGGCTAAGGCTTTGGTGCAGAGGGTGATTAGGGAAAGAAAGAGAGGATATTGGAGGGGCTATTGTGGGTCCCTGGGGAGTGATTCTGGTGTGAGTGAGGTTTGGAAACAGTTCAAGCGGATGTCCGGATTAATGAGGTCGCAGGGTGGTATGTCTGTGTTGTTGAAAGGAGAAGAGGTGATTAGTGAGGATGGGGATAAGGCGAATTTATTGGGGGAATATTTTGCGGGGGTTCACAGTTCAAGGAACTTCCCAGAAGAGGTGAGGACACGAATGGGTGTGGTAGAGGAGGAAATGCGAGAGGTGGTGGCGAATGTTGGGCCTTGGGAGGAGCAATATGAGGTTTCATTTTCGATGGTAGAGTTGAATGGAGCGATTCGGAAGGGGAAGTGGTCTAGCCCTGGGGTGGATGGAATTATGTATGTATTTTTGGAGAAGTTACCTGAGGAATGTAAGTTGGAGGTATTAGCGTTGTTCAATGAGATCTGGGAGAATGGAATTTTGCCAAAGATGTGGAAAAGAGCGATTGTAGTGGCGATTTTGAAGGGTGGCAAGGTTCCTACAGAGTGTAAGTCATATAGACCGATTGCGTTAACTGTTGTGTTGTGTAAGGTTATGGAACGGATGGTGGTTGAGCGATTGGGGTTTTATTTGGAGTCGAATGGATGTTTGAGTGACTTTCAGAGTGGGTTCAGGAGGAATCGGTCGGTGGCTGATCCATTAGTGAGATTAGTGACTGGGGTGGAGGAGGCATTATGTGATGGAGAGTTGGTGGGAGCGTTCTTTTTGGATTTAGAGAAGGCGTATGATATGGTGTGGAAGGGAGGGTTGTTAGTGAGACTGTTGGAGATGGGTGTGAAGGGAAGAATGTTTCGATGGATCAAGGCATTCTTGGCAGATAGGACATTTCAGGTGAGAGTGAGGGGGGTACTGTCTGAAGTTTGGAAGATGGAGAATGGGACACCGTAGGGGAGTGTGATTAGTGCGATGCTGTTTAATGCGATGGTGGATGGATTGATTCGAGCTTTGGCGGGAATTGGGTGTCAGGTGGATTTCTTCGCAGATGATGGTGTGGTCTGGGTAAGAGGGCGGTGTTTGTTGTTGGTACATAGACGGTTGCAAGCTGCGATTGTACGCATGGAGGAGTGGTGTGGGAAATGGGGTTTCTCGGTGTCTGTGGATAAGAGTGTGAGTATGGTGTTCTCAAGGAAAAGAGTGCATCAGGAGTTGAATTTGGTTTTGAAAGGTGTGAGGGTGAAGAGCGTGGAAGAGTTTCGGTACTTAGGGGTGATTCTGGATAGAAAGTTGAATTGGAATATGCAAGTGGATGGTGTGGTGGATAAGTGTAAACGTAGGATGAATTTGTTGAGGGCGGTGACTGGAAAGAATGGGGTGCGCAACAGAAGTGTTTACGAATGTTGTACAAGGGGTTGATTTTGAGTGTGATGGATTTTGGGTGTCAGGTGTCAGTGGGTTATACGTCGAGTCAGAAGTTGCGGTTAGATAGAGTACAGGCGAGGGCATTGAGAGTGTGTTCGGGTGTGATGAGGTCCTCCCCAGTGAATGCGGTTCAGGTGCTTGTGGGAGAGATGCCATTGGGGTTGAGGAGGGATGCGTTAAATATGAGATGGTGGGTGAAGTGTAGTGCGAAGAGTGTGGCTCATCCGGTGCGTGAATGTTTGAAGTATAATTGGAGGTTTGACTATTACAGGGATCGGTGGAGGAGGAAGGGGGGCACTTTTGGGTTTCACATGTGGGAGAAGGGAGTGCAGTGGGGTGTGGGTGATTTGATGATTGTGGTAGATACGGATTTGGAGAGAAGGCCGAGGTGGATGATGAGATCTCCAAAGGTGTGTTTGGAGTTGGCGAATGTGGTATCAAAGAAGAGAGGTATGCGGGGTGAGATCAAAGCTTTGGGTCAGGAGTATGTGGCAGGAAAGAAAGGATACAAGGTGTTTACGGATAGTTCAAAGGATCCTATATCTGGGAGAGTGGGAATGGCGTATTATCTAGAAAGCATTGGGGAGTATAAAATAGGACGACTGACGAATGATGTGTCTATTTGTACAGCTGAGTTGGTGGCGATTGCAATGGTGATTGACAGGGTGTATGAGTTGGGGTATGAGAAAGTGGTGGTGTTCTCAGATTCATTGAGTGGGTTACAGGCGATTGTGGCAGGGGATAGTGATAGGAAGGATGTGATTTTGGACATTAGGATGAAGATTGATCGGTGTGTGCGCGAGGGTATGGATCTGGAGTTGGCGTGGGTTCCCAGTCACAGTGGCATTTTGGGAAATGAGTTGGTGGATTTGGCGGCGGGTGAGGGTATGAGGAGGGGAGCGATTGATGTGAGGTTGCCTTTGAGTGTGGATGAGGTGAAGGCTGTGATGATGAGACGGGTTCTGGTTGAGTGGCAGGAGAGGTGGATGAATGGGGTGAAAGGCAGGTGGATGTTCGGTGTTCGTGGGAAAGTGTCGGTGAAGGTGGATGCAGGGAGTTCAGAATGGAGGAGGGGGGAGGAGGTGATGCTGAATCGGTTGAGGATAGGTCATGTGGGGCTGAATGACTGTCTATTTCGAATAGGGAAGCGTGAATCAAGGGACTGTATGGTGTGTGGGGTGCCTGAAACGGTGGGACATTTTTTGATTAGGTGTGAAAGAAATGTTACAGAGAGAGAATTGATGAGGGTTCGGTTGACTGCGTTGGGTGTGGCTGAGCTGAATGAGAGGATTATACTGGGAGGTGATGGGGAGGGAGGCAGGAGAAGGAATAGTGTGATGTTGGATTTTGTGAGGCAGACGGGGAGGTGGGAGGAGTTGTGAGCTTAAATGGAGCCAAATAATAATTAGTGGGTACGGTGCACATCATCCTATAGGATGGGGAAGCGCCTGCGTGGGTCCGCCCACGCTTTCGATAATTAAGAAGAAGAAGAAGAACTCGTGTGTGGCAATGGCGACAGGCTTACCAGATGAATCGGGACATCAGGTGCACATGGAAAATGCCAAAGAGGCACTAGAGGGTGGCTGTGGAATGTAGGAGATTCTCAGCGATTTCAATGTGAGGAGCACTGTGATCCGCGTTGGGCGGCGCTCCTGAAACACTTCAGAGGAAATGTGTCGCTGGTGGAGAGAGGGCTCCAGCCCTCCCAAGACGACGGCGGTGGGCAAAGTGCTGACCATCAATCAGGTCAGCCACTTCTAAATTATGTTTTTCGAGGGAACGTGTATTTAGGAGTGCAGTATTAATGGGGGTGAGATAATATCTATACCATTAGTGCCCTATAGCCCGAAACTATGGGTATTCACAGGAGCCATACATAAAATCTCTTGAGGTGTGCAGCTGTTGATGTTAAGGGAGGAGGTAGTATCTGAGTCTTGGGATTGTGGGTGGTCTAGTTCACAATAGTAGCGCTGTCGACGTCGGTCTGCAAGGTTGCTGTTAAAGTATTACTCAATATCGTCCTAGTCTCCAACTGTGAAGGCGTTATAGGACCTATCCATAGATTGCGGTAATGTGCGTTGCTTAGCCGATGGAATGTTTAAAGATTGCAATACCTCCTTAAATCTAGACATTTTTTAAACAACTCAAATGTATGACTGTTCTTACTGTTTTTTTCTTTGGCGGCAGTAATCACACCTATTAGATGCATTTTGAAATTCCACAAATGAGTGCACACTAGAAAGGATCTGCTCCCAGTGCACAGACGCCACGGACCGGCATGGACCGGCTAGTTTCTTAGGCGCTAGCGCTCAAGCACCTGGTTTGCAAATAAAAGGAAAGTGTAGAACTACAATATGGATGGATTTGTAGTTCAAGGAACTAACGTTACGGCAATCAAAGTTACAAGCAACACACTTTAACAAACGCTAGTTTCGGATGAATTCCTACTATAACATACGGCCTCATTAGGACCCTGGCGGTCTCGTAATGAACGGTGCCGGTACGGGACCGGCACTGTTCATTACGGGCTGCCCTATCCCGAGGTCTGCAGAGGGACCCGCTAAGGACGTCTGGTCTGACCAGACATCTTTAGCAGGATCCGCTAGCAGTAGAGGGTGCTAACAACGGGCCCGTTATCAACAGGCCCGTCGTTAGCACCCTCCCCATTCCCATTGAGCCCTATGCAGGCTGAAATGGGAATGGGGAAGTACCGGGTCCAGGTCCCGCGAAAGGGATTTACCAGACCCTCCAAGGTCGGAATGGCCCGGTAAGTCCCCTTTCGTGGGACCCGGATCTGGAACCCGGTATGGAGGCAGCCAGGCCCTTATTAAGGGCCTGGCTGCCTCCATACTCGTAATGAGGCCCATAGACTTTGAATTAATCTAGAGGCTAGTAAAATGTTAAAACTAATAAGTATAAAATCGGCGAGTAAGTTAAAAGTAGATTCTAGCAGCAGCTTCAATCATATATTAGTACACAAGTCAATCAAGAAGCAAATACAGGACAAAAGGCAACAAAGAAAACACCCATGCAATGTCGGGTAAATATATCTGAAAATGGGGGGGATGAGGGCACAGCATCATGACGTCATCACGTAAGATGCATGGTGACATCATAATGGTGCAGCACGACTTGGGATACCAGAGGATAAATAACAAACAGTAGAACAAGTAATGACAAAAATGTATGCAGTCAAAAAAACAAAATGAAATATTCAAAATAACATCAAAGTAAAGTATAAATCTAGGAAAAAAAGTATTACAATGGAAAAGATAGACTGGAAACTTCTTTATGATACATTCACAATCTAAATATGAGAGATATCAGAAAAGGGTATATAGAATCAGACCAGATTGTTAGATTTCTAAATAAGCAGTCTGACTTTGCCTGCCTGACTTTGCCTGCCCTAGCCTAACTGTGACATTGTATTTCATGCAGCCTGACTTTGTTTGCCCTAGCCTAACTGTGACATTGTATTTCATGCAGCCATACTTTGTTTGCCATAGCCTAACTGCGACACTTGTATCACAAGCAGCCTGACTTTGTTTGCCCTAGCCTATCTGTATCATTGTATTTCATGCAGCCTGACTTTGCTTGCCCTAGCCTAACTGTGACATTGTATTTCATGCAGCCTGACTTTGTTTGCCCTAGCCTAACTGTGACATTGCATTTCATGCAGCCTGATTTTGTTTGCCCTAGCCTAACTGCGACACTTGTATCTCAAGCAGCCTGACTTTGTTTGGCCAAGCCAACTAGGTATTAGCTATAAATCCACAGACCCACACAGCCAAACCCATTTCTTAGTCGATCCACCCCTCCTTGTCCCACCCACCCCATGTATCCACCCAGCTACCTCACTAATATAATGTGAATATTCATAACCACCATGATGTTTCCTTTTTGCTTAATGCCCCACTCTGTGCCATGCACAGGAGGTCACTTCATTAAGGTCAATGAAGGCCTAGCCAGAATCAGATGCCAGCGTCACCACCCAGTCCCCTGTCCTACTCCATTCCTTCCTTCCCGGCCCCCATTCCCGACCTTAACTGCGCACAAAAACCTCACTCTGACCAATGCTATTAATTCTGTAGTGCCAAACACGCCTAGCCTGAGCGTCAATTTAGGGGATTATCACCCCACCACTGAGGCTAACAACAAAACAAAACCCATTAAGGGCTCCACCAGACTTCATAGACTTGGAGCCAGAACCATCCACTAAGCCTCCAAGACTACTACAACTAGAGACACTCTGACTAAACAAGACACCAGAACTAATAATTGCCAATACAAAGACTCATCCAAAAAATCCAAGCCCATAACAAAGATTAAAAACTCTCACCAGCCACCCGACTTAGAAAATAGACCACCTCAAGACCCTACCTTCACGGTCAAAGGTGCTCTCATTAATGCACGCTCCCTAGGAGCACATGCCATAGAAATCCACGATCTCATTGTGACCAACAACTTGACATGCTGGTAGTCACCGATTCCTGGCTACACCCGGCTGCAGGACCACTCCTAGCCATCGCCATCGCCCCAGAATACAGCATCCTAAGAACAGATAGAAACCATGCCCAAGGAGGTGGTGTCGCCATCATAGCCAGAACCACTCTGCAATTTAGAGCCTGCCTGCTTGAACAAATACAGGTCTACAAACTCCTCTTAGTCAAACTCACCTCAAACCCCAAGACTACCACTAACTTCCTAGTAGTTTACAGGTCTCCAAACAAAAACACTCACCCTAATCTGGATATTCCTCTACTGCTCACGCCCATCATTAAGCCCAACACCAAATGCATTGTCCTTGGTGACATTAATCTAGGTTTTAGTGATCCCCTTGACCCGGACACCTCAGCCTTTCACTCAGCCATGAGCGACATGAACTTCATGCAGCTGATAAACAAACCCACCCACTCCAAAGGTAGAACCCTGGATTGGATCCTCACCATCAATTCGCAAATCACCATCGATTCTATCCTCCCTGTAGACTGGTCAGACCACTGCGTCATCAGTTTTACACTGGAATACTCCACTGACCAGACCATTCCCAAACCACCCGTTACCATTGAAACTAGAAATATCAAAAAACTCACAGCAGAAAACCTATCCCCTATCCTGAACAAAGCACTAGCTAACATAATCCCAAACACAAATAATACCGACTACCTAGCTGAGTGCTACCAACAAAGCTTCACCCATACTATTGACTCATTCGCCCCTACCACCAACAAAGCATGGAAACCAGACAAACGCTGCTGCTTCTGGTTCAATGAAGAATTAGTCGCCCTTAGACGTGTAAAAAGGTCACTCGAGCACATCCACAGAAAAAACAACACACCCGAATCAGCTAAAAATTTAAAAGCTTCCAATAAAAAATACAAATCTGCTATAATCTCCCACAAAGCTAATGCCTTTAATCTTCACATCTCCAATGCTAACTCTGACAGCAAAGAGCTATTCTCCATCCTCAGAGAGCTAGAGAACCCTTGCCAATTCACAGCACCCAGCAATTGCAGCAAAACATGGTGCACCACCATACAAGATGCCCTAGCCTCTAAAATCCTATTGCTACAGAAGAAAATTGATAGCAAAAACACTCTGCTAACGGAAAAAACACTCCCCACCTTATCAGCCAACCCTCCCTCCACCTCTCCATGTACCCCCTTCCAATTCACTCCAGTCTCCACCAAAGATATCCAAGATACCATAGCCAAACTCAAAGCCTCTAACTGCAAAGAAGACCAATTCCCATCCCACCTAGTCAAACTCTGCGCCCCTATCCTCTCACCCATCATTACCGAATTTGTTAAAGCATCCTTCAACTCCAATACAGTCCCCACTAGCATCAAAAAAGCCTGGGTAACTCCCCTATTGAAAAAACCATCCCTGGATCCCTCAATCCCCACTAACTACCGACCAATCACTACAGTCACATTCCTCCTGAAAATAATCGACAAAATAGCATACTCCCAACTTCAAAACACCAAACACCAACTACTGGGGGACCGACAGTCAGGCTTCCGCTCTAGCCATAGCACGGAAACAGCCCTACTTGATCTGAAGATCCAAATAGACGCTACCAGAGAAAAAGGTAAACTCTGCCTACTCATGCTACTAGACCTATCAGCGGCCTTCAATCTGGTCGACCAAAACAAACTTTGTGCCACACTAGCTAACAACTTTAACCTCTCCAACAATACCACTGACTGGATCAAATCCTTCCTGGCAGATAGGACCTCGAGAGTCTCCATCGGCAAAGAATCAGCAGACCCCATACCAGTCCCTGTAGGCGTCCCGCAAGGATCTTGTCTATCCCCCACCCTCTACAACGCCTACACCAAGTTGCTCTTTGCAGCCTTGGATACCATGGGTGTCGTCTACCCCAACTTTGCAGACGACACCCAGATCCTTATCCCACTTACTGGCAACCATGAGCAAGACTCACTGCTCATCAATAAAATCTACTCACTAATTCAAAACTGGATGGCCAACAATAGCTTATGCCTCAACAATGACAAAACAGAGCTTCTAATACTAGGCTCTTCATCTAAAATTGATTCCCTACAACCTGCTAATACATCCTTCACCATCGACGGTACCACGATCTCAGTGCTCAAGTAAGTCAAAACACTCAGTGTTTATTTAGACGCCACACTAACGATGTCCAAACAAGTCAATACCCTAGCCTCATCCACATCCTACACCTCCAAACTCATCTCCCTCAGTCACAAATTCCTCACAGCTGACAATAATGTTACACTAGCAAGAGCGCTTATACTATCCAAGCTCGATTACTGCAATATCCTCTTCCTTGGCACTTCCAAAACCAACATAGTCAAACTCTAACTTATGCAGAACAAGGCCCTCCGGGCTGCACTAGGCATAAAAAAAATCTGAGCACATTACTAACATCAGGAGAGACAACCATTGGGTCCCCATCAAAGCCAGGATACTTTTCAAAGCGCCAAGTATCACTCATAAATGCCTCACCAATAAAGCTCCCAAAGACCTCATCAATACAGTCACAAAAAAAACCCCCACACAAGACTCCTCAGATCCAACAATAATGACAACCTAGAAATCCCCCGATACCAAAGAGAAAAAGCGGGAGGCAGCAGCTTTAAAGTCCTTGCTCCCAGACACTGGAACGCCTTACCTACCAATATTAAGAACGAATTGTCATACCCTCAATTCAAAAAATCGCTCAAAACCTGGTTATTCAACCAATAATAAACTCCAGCAACTATCATGTAAATATACTGTATGTACTATTCACTCTGTGCCTAATCTCTCATGTATATTAATAAGTCTGCATTGTCTGCCTAAAGCTTTTTATTTTCACAAAGATTACATGTACCATTGTCTGTAACTACGCCGTGATACCTCCGGGTCTGGGCGTACAACAAATGTAATAAATAAAATAAAATAAATAAAATAAAATAAGCACATCATATAATGTATACAAAAGAACATTAAAAAAGTCCTGGCCAGAGTACGAAAAGTCATCTGCTCTGTCATTTATAAATAGTGTGAGAAAAGCATGGTATCAAGAGATAACACAGACAATGGAATTCACGTTTCAAAGAACTTTATTAAAATGTCAGGATGGTCTAAGGCCTAACTTGCCCGATAACTAAGGTAGGGATTTCTCCTGCCTAAAGAAAACGAAGGGAAGTCTGTGCCTGTAAATCCAAATCAAAGGTTTGTCTCTGTCAAAACCGATGCTTGCCCTTACATCTAGAAATAAACATGGTGTAGGGTATCTTCCTAACAAAAAAGTGTTTGAAAGTAAAGTCTCAGCTGCTCTCAGCTTATGTCCTTCTTGGGATTTCTATCTCAGGCTCAATACAGTTCCAATTGCTGTTTATCTCTTCAATGTTCAAACAGGCCTTGAGGTTCCCTTCCCCAAGTTCAATATGGTACAGTTTACACAAAAAGAAGATCTTGAGGTGCCCTTTCCCAAGACAACACTGCTTGGTTCCTTCAACTCTCAGGGTTCTCTTCCCCAAGATTTCAATGCACAAAAAGAGGATCTTGAGGTTCCCTTCCCCAAGACAACACTTCTCAGTATCTCTGACTCTCAGGGTTCCCTTCCCCAAGGTTTCAATGCAATGTCTCAGTGGCTTACTCAGAATGTCCTTTGCTAGTCATCATTTAGGGTTCCCTGGTCTAGGCGCAGTTAACAGACCACAGGGTCCACCCATCACGGGTCACGCAACCAGGAACCCTTTGCTTCTGCTTAGCTTGATTCAAAGTGTCAGTGATCTTCACAGTAGAGAGCTTTGGTCTAGACACAGTTGTCAGACCGGATGGTCGATCCATTACAGGTTGCGCAACCATAAGTCCACCCTTTAGATTTGGTTGGCTCTTCTGCTTTGGGCTTCGGGGTTCCCACACCTGGCTTTCCTCTTGGCTAGTGTAACCCTTCCCTGCATCAGTCTTTTCCTTTGCCACTAGTTCACAAATCTTCCTCACATTTGTAGTGTTCAGATATTTAACTGTTTGTTCAATTTACCACATGCTTTTGTTCTGTTCACAAAGTTGCTGATGCACAGTTTGACATTCACTATGTCGGTTTACTTTCTTAATCAAATATCAGGTTCCATTCAGTTCGGTATTCAATATTATGTGCTTTCACTCATATATATATATATTTTTTTTTCGTCCATCGGAGCCCGGTGAGTGCGGCTGCTTTAATTACAACTCTTCCACCTGTCCTGGTGGCATCCTTGGTCCCCCTGCCCCTGAGGTAGCCCCCTTTGTCTCCCACTCCCTCCCCGCACCCACTTCCTGATTCCCCGGACCTCCCGCCTCCTGTGCCCGCCCACCCCCTCCCATTGCTCCATCCAGCCTTGCAGAGCGAGTGTAGTGACTCGCGTGCCTGCACCGGCTCCTTTCGTCCATCGGAGCCCGGTGAGTGCGGCTGCTTTAATTACAACTCTTCCACCTGTCCTGGTGGCATCCTTGGTCCCCCTGCCCCTGAGGTAGCCCCCTTTGTCTCCCACACCCTCCCCGCACCCACTTCCTGATTCCCCGGACCTCCCGTGCCCGCCCACCCCCTCCCATTGGTCCATCCAGCCTTGCAGAGCGAGTGTAGTGACTCGCGTGCCTGCACCGGCTCCTTTCGTCAATCAGAGCCCGGTGAGTGCGGCTGCTTTAATTACAACTCTTCCACCTGTCCTGGTGGCATCCTTGGTCCCCCTGCCCCTGAGGTAGCCCCCTCTGTCTCCCACTCCCTCCACGCACCCACTTCCTGATTCCCCGGACCTCCCGCCTCCCGTGCCCGCCCACCCCCTCCCATTGGTCCATCCAGCCTTGCAGAGCGAGTGTAGTGACTCGCGTGCCTGCACCGGCTCCTTTCGTCCATCGGAGCTCGGTGAGTGCGGCTGCTTTAATTACAACTCTTCCACCTGTCCTGGTGGCATCCTTGGTCCCTCTGCCCCTGAGGTAGCCCCCTTTGTCTCCCACTCCCTCCCCGCAACCCTCCCCCTCCCAGACCATATCATTTCCGTGCCAGTCCCTCGTTCCCCCTACACCCACCCGTGATAGGCCCGACTGTTTCCTCCTTTGACCTGATTGGTGCAGACGAGAAGCTCCCGTCTCATTGCTAGTCCTCCCAAGGCAGCCCTCTGCCTGGCAGCCCATCAGCTAAGGACCTGAAGCAAAGGACGGCTCCTACAGTGACGGCTCCACTTCGTATCTGCAGGTATCCGCAGGAGAAGCAAGAAGCCAACAATAAGTAAGTGTGGCAAGGACGGGGACAGAAGCAAGTACTTCTCGCCATACTACCCTACCACTCAACCTAGAACCCCATATCTCTAATAAATTCCATTTGGAAACTCTGTCCTATACATGTGAAAGTTGAATTTAGAAGTGTGCCCAATAGCCTCTCATCGAAAATTGAATTTAGTAGTGCACCCAGTAGCCTCTCATTGAAAGTTGAATCTAGAAGTGTGCCCAATAGCCCCTCATTGAATGCTGAACTTAGAAGGGTGCCCAATAGCCCCTCATTGAATGCTGAATAAGCTGAATATAGTGGGGACTGAAGCAATTACTTCACGCCATACTACACTACCACTGATATAACAAGGCACCAACAGTGAAAGTCGAATCTAGAATTGCATTGAAACCGCGCCCAATAGCCTCTCTGAGGAAAGTTGAATTTGATGAGTTCATGATTGCATTTTGAAGTTGCGCCCAATAGCCTCTCTGAGAAAAGCTGAATAAGAAGTGTTCCCAATTGCATTCAGAAACTGCACCCAATAGCCTCTCTGAGAAAAGTAGAATCTGATGTATAAATGATTGCATTTCGAAGCTGCGCCCAATAGCCTCCCTGAGAAAAGCTGAATTTGATGAGTTCATGATTGCATTTTGAAGTTGCGCCCAATAGCCTCCCTGAGAAAAGTTGAATTAGAAGTGTTCCCAATTGCATTCAGAAACTGCGCCCAATAGCCTCTCTGAGAAAAGTTGAATCTGATGTGTACATGATTACATTTTGAAGCTGCGCCCAATAGCCTCCCTGTGAAAGTTGAATGAGAAGTGTTCCCAATTGCACTCAGAAACTGCGCCCAATAGCCTCCCTGAGAAAAGTTGAATTAGAAGTGTTCCCAATTGCATTCAGAAACTGCGCCCAATAGCCTCTCTGAGAAAAGTTGAATCTGATGTATAAATGATTGCATTTCGAAGCTGCGCCCAATAGCCTCCCTGAGAAAAGCTGAATTTGATGAGTTCATGATTGCATTTTGAAGTTGCGCCCAATAGCCTCCCTGAGAAAAGTTGAATTAGAAGTGTTCCCAATTACATTCAGAAACTGCGCCCAATAGCCTCTCTGAGAAAAGTTGAATCTGATGTGTAAATGATTGCATTTTGAAACTGTGCCCAATAGCCTCCCCGAGAAAAGTTGAATCTGATGTGTACATGATTGCATTTAGAAGTTGCGCCCAATAGCCTCTCTGAGAATTGCTGAATTTAGAAACGTACACGATTGCTTTTAGAAGCAATCTTGAAGCTGCGCACAATAACCTCTCTAAGAAAAGTTCAACTTAGAAGTGTACATGATTTCATTTAGAAGTTGCGCCCAATAGCCTCTCTGAGAAAAGTTGAATTTATGAGTGCTCTCAATTACATTTAGAAACTGCGCCCAATAGCCTCTCTGAGAAAAGTTGAATCTAGAAGTGTACATGATTGCTTTCAGAAGTTGCGCCCATTAGCCTCTGTGAGAAAAGTTGAATCTAGAAGTGTTCTAAACTGCATTTAGAAACTGCGCCCAATAGCCTCTCTGAGAAAAGTTGAATCTAGAAGTGTACATGATTGCTTTTAGAAGTTGCGCCCAATAACCTCTCTAAGAAAAGTTGAATTTAGAAGTGTACACGATTGCTTTTAGAAGTTGCACCCAATAGCCTCTCTAAGAAAGTTGTATTAGAAGGTCCTAACTGCACCTAGATGTTTCTCGCAATCGCATCTTGAAACTGCGCCCAATAGCCTCTCTGAGAAAAGTTGAATTAGAAGTGTTCCTAATTGCACCCTGAAGTTTCTCCCAATTGCATTTAAAAGTTGTGCCCAATAGCCTCTCTCGGAAAAGTTGAATTAGAAGTGTTCCTAACTGCATCTAGAAGTGTTCCAAACTGCATTTATAAACTGCGCCCATTAGCCTCTATGATAAGTGGAAATTAGAAGTGTACTCGACTGCACTTAGAAGTTGCGCCCAATAGCCTCTCTGAAAAAGTTGAATTTGAAGTGATCCCAATTATATCTAGAAGCTGCCCCCAACAGCTCTCTAAGAAAAGTTGCATTAGAAGTATTCCCAATTGTATCCAGAAAGCACCAAATAAGTCGTAGACCAGTTGAACCCGAAAGTCTCCCTAAAAAGCGTTAATCATCAACCCTTGAACTACAATCAGAAACCCTCCTAAATCAACCCAAAGCTCGCACCGATCATGAGTGCAGTCACTCCCCCCACTCCTGTCAGAAACGACTCCCGTGGACCACCTCCATTCTCCGATCCGCCTTCCCTCCCGCCCCCCCTTCCCTTATCAGCCCACCCTCGTCCGCAATCCTTGCCACCACCCTCTCCAAACACCAAGCCAGGGGTGCACGATGGCGAGCAACCCACCCTAAGACCGCGCATCCCCTGAACCCCACCGCGGACCTGCCAGCAGTGCCCACTGTGCCCACTCCCGCCCTCCTTACTATCATATCTAACACACCCGACCCTCCAATCGCCCAACCCCCTCCTTGCCCCCATACCCCTACCACTTTCACCGGCCGACCGCACCATTTCCCATCCCTAAAAACTGCACGCCTTGCACTAGCAAGAACCGAAGCCGCTTCCCTCTCCCCCTCTAACCCCCCTACCCTCTCTCACACACCAGTTGCAGCAAAGAAACTAAAGAGGAAACGTCCCTGGTCCCCCTCAACCTCTCAGCTCTCCTCGCCTCCCCTATCTCGACCCTGCACCTCTCTCCCACACTCTCCTCCTTCCCCCGTGGCCTCTCCTTTCCTGAAACCCCTCTCCCTCGATTTCTCCTCGACTGCAACTGAAACTCCTAACCACCCACTCCCCTTCCTCAAATCCCCCACCCCGAACCCGATCAACCTATCACAAGCAACCACCCAACCACGCCCGAAGCCTAAATACTTCTCTGTTCGGCCACTTTTCACCAACCTTAACCCCCTCCCTCCAGCCTCTCCGCCCCCCCCACCCAAGCACCAAACCCAACCCTGCCCGCAGATGTAAACTGTATCCTTTTTAACGCGCGATCTGTAGCTAAAAACAGACACTGCATCTTTGACTTCCTCACCTCTGTCAAACCGGACCTAGTCTTCATCACTGAAACCTGGTTCTCTGATGACTTCGGCCCAATCGCCAATGAAGCCTTTCCACCTGACTATTGCCTCATCCCACTGAACCGTCCGTCCAGAGGAGGGGGGATAGCATTCGTCTTCAAATCTCACTTCCGTGCCACAATCATGGACAACCAAACCTCCATTCCATCCTGTGAATCGCTCTTCATTAAACTATCCCTCTCCCCGTCGCTCTCACACAGCTTCCTAATAATCTACAGGCCTCCTGGCTACGATAGACATTTCGCAAAGAACCTTTGTGACTCCATCGCCTCCCTCCAAATCAATCATCCCAACCTCACCCTCCTTGGAGACTTCAACATATGGCTCGACAACCCCACCAACCCTATGACCCACGCCCTGGTCGACGGTCTAGATGCAATTAACCTCCAACCCCACATAAACGGCCCGACTCACTTTAAAGGACACACTCTCGATGCCATCTTTAGCTCCAATACCCTGATTCACCTAAAGCCCCCCACCCCTATCATCTGGTCCGATCATTTTATTCTCTCGTTCACCATCCACTCTCCCAGCCCCCTTCCCATACGCACATCTCAGCCTCCGAACCTACGCAAGTGCTGGAAAAAACTAAAAATCACCCCAGACCTAGCCGAGGCACTCCTCCAGTCTCGACCACCTACCTGCCGTCCCCACAACCATCTAACGCCTGAAGCCTTTGACTCATGGCTCAATGCATCTCTGACACGACTCACTCCCCTGTGCAAACCATCATCCCGCCTTGGCCCTTTTCCCAGATGGTTCACTCCTGAGTTAAAAACCACTAAACGGCATTACAAATACCTTGAACGCAAATGGCGGAAAGAGAAAACCCAAGAGAGCAAGACCACCTTGGCCCGACAATTGTATCAGTACAAGGCCGAAATCCGGAAAGCAAAAAAAGCCCACTACAACACCCGAATCCTAAACTCCAAAAACCCAAGCAAAGAACTCCACAAAATCATCTCCGAATTCACCAATCCAGCTTGTAACACAACCATCCCGACCCCGTCACAATCACTGTGTGATTCACTCTCCCTCCATTTTTACACCACGGCTATTGAAAGGACTAAAACTCTAAACACCAAATTGGCTCTCCTACAACCAAATGACACTCCGCCGCCCGCACCGACCAGCCCCTCACCTGCGACCTCAACGCAACCAACGCTCGAATCCTTTAGTCCATTATCACCAGAGCAATTTCTCAAACTTCTATCTGCCCGCAAACCATCTGGATCACCACTAGACCCTTGCCCAGCCAAAACTCTTAAAGGAATTTTTGCCTCCTCCTGCGCAGGGGAGCACGCAAGATCTATCATAAACGACTCCCTTTCCTCCGGTATATTTCCCGAGGCATTCAAAATGGTATACGTCAAACCTCTAATAAAAAAATCTTCGCTCGACCCTCTCGAGGTCAAAAACTACCGCCCAATCTCAAACACCAGGTTCCTTGCCAAACTCATTGACCGAACCGTCTACTCCCAACTAAATGCCTTTGTCGAAGCCAATAACCTCCTAGACCCTGCTCAATCAGGTTTCAGATCACGTCACGGAACCGAAACCACCCTAGCGTCGATCTGGGACAACCTCAAAATGACAGCAGACGCCGCAGGATGCGCAGCACTAATCCTCCTTGACCTATCCGCTGCCTTTGACACGATCAATCACTCAATCCTCCTAGACCGCCTCCACTCCCTAGGAATCCGTGGAACCGCTCTTAAATGGATAGCCTCTTTCCTCAAAGACAGGTACCAAATAACTACACTCTCCGGCTTTACCTCCCAAGCTCGACCTGTCGACACGGGAGTCCCTCAAGGAGCATGTCTATCTGCCCTGCTGTTCAATCTCTACCTGATCACCCTCCCGCCAATAATTTGCTCACACAACATCATATGTTACAACTACGCCGACGACACCCAACTAATCTTAAAATTCCTGAGCTCGAAACCCAACTCCCGACCCGACCTGGCAGCCTGCCTCCTTAACATTGACCGCTGGATGACCCAAAGCCACCTCCTGCTAAACCCCGCCAAAACAGAAATCATGGTGTGCGGCATCTCCGATCTTCTTCCGCACCCTCTTCCCTGGCCACCCGCCATGGGCAACTCACCGACACCCTCCAACACAGTGAAAAATCTTGGATGCACCCTAGACTCCGGCATAACACTTTCGTGCCAAGTCATCAATGTCTCAAAGTCCTGCCACTACCACCTTAAAACCCTCAGGCGCATCTTTCCATACCTCTCATTTCCGAACAGAGTCTCTGCCGTCCAATCAATCGTTATATCCAGACTGGACTAAACTCCAAAGAGCATAAAACGCGGCGGCCAAAATGCTTCTTGCGCTAGGTCCAAGAGACCACGTATCCCCAGCCCTCAAGGCACTGCACTGGCTTCCAGTAGCCCGTAGGGTGGCTTTCAAAACCTTATGCCTCACCCATCGAGCACTGCATAAAACTGGACCTCAATATCTTCAAGAAAAACTAATACCATATCATCCCTCTCGCACCCTAAGATCTAGCTCAGCCGGCCTCCTAACAATTCCTAAGACAAACTCAATCAGGATAGGCGGAACATCATTCTCAGCCCAAGCTCCAACCCTGTGGAACTCGCTCCCACCCCACATCCGCCTAACTGAGGACTTAACGTCCTTCCGCAAACTACTGAAAACCTGGCTCTTCCCCTAAAACCAACCGGCTTCCAAACTAGCACCATCACACCGACCTATCAATAAACGACTAAAGTAGATCAAATACAGGGAAGCGGATATTACGAATAAATCAATGAGAAACTAAGGAGATCTGAACCGATGAAATGCACATAGCAGTATGTAAAAGCTAATGTGAACGCAAATACAGAGAAGCAAACAGAACTAAGGAGCACGTAGAACTGATGAGGGCGTATAAAATTAACTTTACTGAACCAACAAACGTATAGACTAGGTGAATGCGTGGCCAGACGATCGTATACAAGCGAACGAGCATATAGTGAGGATGACAGTGGAGAGCGGATGAGTGTTGAGGGCGGATGAGTGTTGAGGGCGGATGAGTGTTGAGGGCGGGTGAGTGTTGAGGGCGGGTGAGTGCTGAGGGCGGGTGAGTGTTGAGGGCGCATGAGTGTTGAGGGCGAATGCGTGTTGAGGGCGCATGAATGTTGAAGGCGCATGAGTGTTGAGGGCCCATGAGTGTGGAGGGCGGCCGGGTGTGGAGGGCGGCCGGGTGTGGAGGGCGGCCGGGTGTGGAGGGCGGCCGGGTGTGCAGGGTGGCCGGGCGGCCTGGTGTGGAGGGCGGCCTGGTGTGGAGGGCGGCCTGGTGTGGAGGGCGGCCGGGTGTGGAGGGCGGCCGGGTGTAGTGAGTGAAGACATGTGTGGAGAGAAGACGTGTGTGGAGTGAAGACGTGTGTGGAGTGAAGACGTGTGTGGAGAGAAGACGTGTGTGGAGAGAGGACGCGTTGTGGCGAGAGGACGCGTGTAGCGAGAGGACGCGTGTGGCGAGAGGACGCGTGTGGCGAGAGGACGCGTGTGGCGAGAGGACGTGTGTGGCGAGAAGACGTTGTGTGGCGAGAAGACGACGTGCGGCGAGAGGACGTGTGCGGTGAGAGGACGTGTGCGGCGAGAGGACGTGTGTGGCGAGAGAACGTGGGTGGCGAGAGGACGTGGGTGGCGAGAGGACGTGGGTGGCAAGAGGACGTGGGTGGCGAGAGGACGTGTTGTGGCGAGAGGACGTGTTGTGGCGAGAGGACGTATGTGGCGAGAGGACGTGTGTGGCGAGAGGACGTGTGTGGCGAGAGGACGTGTGTAGCGAGAGGACGTGTGGAGGGCCGACGAATGTGCAGAACGGACGAATTTCTTAACTGCATGACGTCCATATTATACCTAGAATGCATGGATCCTTTAAAAGATCATACCTCATATCACACCCCATGCTTACTCTCTCCTTACCTCACCACCCAACTAGAACACAGAGATACTATGACACCATTCGGTATAACTGTTCTCATATCAACATCTGACGCCGCTCACTCCACATCACTCTATTGTAATCACTGCTGGTCTCGCACCCCCAGCCAGGCGTTCTCCTCAGACCTTACGCTGCCACTCTCGGTCTGGATAATTCCTGCCAGATTCGAACACATACTCCTGACCTCTCAGCCACCACACCTACCGCTATGAAGCAGCTTCCACAGGAATTTTCGCACCAGCTGCACACATACCAGATGCGTACTCGCACCTTTTGGATCCTCTCTCCTCCCTCTACTGACAAGAACTTCGGTTCCCAAGGGCGTTCAACCTACCAGCGCCTTCAGACCATACCAATGGTATATAAGGCGCTATATAAGTGCAAAATAACATAACATAACATAACATATAGCACTTTTCATTCAGTTCAGTATTCAATATGATATGCTTTCACTCAAATAGCACTTTCCTTTCATTTACTTGTTCTTATGGACCGTTACTTGCCTGCGGTTCCATGGGAGAGCTCCGCTCTTGTCGTGTCCTCTGACACTCACCGGCTCTTCACGTCTCCCCAACGGCGGGCTATGCTGCTCCTGCTCGCCTCTTCCAAAGCCATAAAGCAGACCGCACATGTGCTGCTTTCTCGCCGGGCACGTCCTCATGCACGCCGGCTTCCTAGTCCCTGACAGGGAATGCGTAGTGCATTCTCTTTGCTTGCAGCTTCTTTCTGCAGCTCAGCTGTTTGTCAGCTCCGTCGGCCCGCCTTCCCCTCTGAAGGCTCCCGGTCCTGCAAACGCCACGTGACCCGCTCTCCTCGAGTCCTGCAGGTCCTCTGGGATCATTGCTGGTCTCCAGACTTCCCAATCTCGCTCCAACCCGGCAATTCTCTTTCTCCCTGCACATGGTTGCCTCTCCTCCTTTTATACACCTGAGCTCTATTAAGAGGCTTCAGGTGTGCGTTGTTGACTTGATTTGTCTGGCTACAATGAGCCCAATTAGTGGGACATGCCTGACCTCCAGTACTGTATGTTCTTACACCTCTCTTCTTCGTCTCAGTACTAGAGTGGTGTTTGTGATTGGAAGTGTGCATTGCTCCTAGTTGCCTCTTCCACTTCTCAATACTTGGTGGGTATTTACAGGGAAAGACAGGGCATGAGTGGACATAGCCCATGAATGAAGGCGGAAGGAGGGGTGAGCCTATATTACAAAAGGGGGATACCATGTCTCACCATCCAGCACTCTCCCCCCAATCCCCAAGTACACGCCACCCAGGTCATCCTCCCTCACTTGTCCACCCCCAGGGTCGGGATCCAAAAGCGATGGCCCATCCCTGGCCACCTGAGCAAAATATCCCTCGGGAGTAGTTGTGAGAGTGCCTTCTGGTTTTTCACAATACATTAATATCTTTAATCGCCAATGAGGTAAACAAGAAAAGCCAAAAAGTGTTAATAATCTGAGGTTATATACAATGGTAAATATAAAAGACCCACAATGGATGATACATTTCTACTTATGGTTATGACCACAGTTAAGAATAAGGGATGCAGTTATCATAAAATTAAGTGAGGAATACTATTCTTTCATGGACATACTGGCCTGCATTGGTGCAGCTAGTCTGGATTTGTTTCTTACTGTGGCATGGTCTTTTTCACTGGCATCAAAGTTTAAGTTAACATGATTAGTGTTCTTACATGGCCTTACTTGCCTACAATGATGCAGCCAGTCAGGGCTTGTTTTCTTATTGTTACATGGTATCTTTTACTATTACCCACAAAATTGATTGGTGGTTTTGAACTAATCTTAACCACTGGCAGTGCTATGGGCAACTTTCCACACCATTGATTTTAGTCCATCTGTGCTATTTTAGAAGAGTACCAGCTATTTGCAAATCAGTCTGGTACTGCCATCAATGGGAGAAGGCTAGGCTTAACTAAAAGACTATGGTCCCTTTCCTCAGAAACTCAAGAAACCCCTAACATGTTACAAACATGTTGGGCCTTATCAGTGAGGTGCAGTTGTATTCCATGTGGCACAACTAGTAGGGGTCCACGTCTGGGCACTCTCTCTTAAAAATAAAAGTGATTGGTGGAAGATTTTGAATTAATCTTTACCACTGGCAGTTCTCTGGGTAACCTTGCACGCCATCCTTTTGTGGTTATGTAATGTTTTACTGGCATCAATGGTAAAGCCACCACGATGAGTGTGCATATGTGGCCATACTGGCCTGCATTGGTGTAGCCAGTGTGGACATTTTTTCTTACTGTGGCATGATATTTCTTACTAGCATCAAGGCGAAAGCTAAGATGATGAGTGTTCTTGTGAGGTGATGATGACATATATTGGCAGAGCCTGGCTGGACAAGACAGTGAACTTTACTTTGGACATTCTGACACAGACAGTTTCATTAGCTAGTTTTGTTGAGGCATGGAACCCCCTCTTAGAGGTAGGGTTAGTTAGGATTTCCTCCAACTCCCCCCCATTTCTGTTATTAATAAAAGTCTTTGCCAATCAACAGGCCTCCTCTGTGTCTGAACCTTACTTCCACACCCTCACATTTGGTGTCAGCAGTAGGATAGGACCTTGTAGATACAAACTGGGGACCCAAAATGTTATAAGACTAGATAACCCCTTGATAAATACGACTCCATTCCACGACCACCGAAAGTCTAGGAAAGGAGTTACTTTTCAAGCAATAACCTCTCAGGCCCTTCTTCCAGTGAGGAAAATGGTAGAGAAGAATAGTTACACACTTTATTCCCCGAGGTTATTTGATGCATAGAAGAGAGAAAGCAATAATCTTGTTGGATCTACAAGTAGATTTCCCCACTAGTTTGGTCATCTATGTTATGGTCCTTGAAGAATATGGCCAAAGTTGAGGGATACAATTGTTTCCCCTTCTACCCTGCAGAGAAGAAATTAAGTTAACCCTCTTGAATTACTCATCAACCCCTGTTAAGATCAGAAGGGGTACGCTGGTGGGAATCCTGATATATGAGACTGTCTGGGAATCTCCCTTCAACAAGACCCAGGAAAAAAGAAATTACTCAGAGAACCAACTTAGACCCCAAGAAAACCTTTTCTATTCCTCTGGAAGGGAAACCCAGCTAAAGTGTGACTTTTGTAATGATAAAACAGAGTATAGATCCTCAGGTGCAAATACTCCCTAGCCCCATTATGTCTAGGGAAAGCACCTGTCCCACATAAATAGAAAGAGGAACCCCTGAAGAAATGTTCTATTCTTCAGAAGGGGCTGATCATTTGGCAGAATATTAGACCCGGAATGGTATTCAATTTCGAAGCCCCGAAAGAGAATTATGATGACTCATTTGATTACAGCTTGGCCAGTGATAGCAAAGAACTGGAAACAAAAGGATCCCCCTACAAAGCTAGAATAGACACGCAAAAAATGGGACATAGTAGTAATGGAGTGGATCACCTACCGCATACAAGGAGATGCAGATACATTCCAGATAGACTGGGGAGAGCTGTTGGAATCCTTACAAATTGACTATATGCAACAATGGTGCCCACAAAACTTAAAATCCTTGGACCAAAGGTGATCCCCTGGAGAAGTTGCTCTAGAACCAGATAACTGAGCAGAAAAAGAACATCTGCAGGAGAATCTTGGCTAAGACACTGCGGGACCAAGGGAGGGGGGCAAACATGGGGAGGGGTGGGGGCAGGTAATGGGTGCAAATGTTGTAAAAAATGCTAATACATTTTTTTTCTTTTTTTTTCAAAGTGTGCCATCAGACCTGAAGAGGTTTGTTGTGTCCAAGGACACAGAGAAACGTACCCTTTTGTGAGAATCCTGATAAGCATCTTTGAGAAGGAAGTCTGGGTGACAACGGCCGTAATTCCACAGCTACTGGCTACTGGCCTTGGTAGTAATCTGCACCAGTTTTCCCAATGGATGTCATGGATAGCCCAGATAGACATTCAAGTAAAGATCTCTAAGGTTGTCTGAAATCCTAGTCGAGCATTAGAAACCATCCAAAATACAGGGAAGGAAAGCCCAGATCAGGGAAAAAGAAAACATATACCAAAATAATCTGATTTTGGAGTACCTCCACAACAACCTTTGTTCCAAAGATGATGGGGAAACTGATATCGTGAGGGGAAGGGTATCTGATGAACACCAAGGTATCATCATTGCATCTGATGGGGGAGCCCCTTCCCATGAGGACAGGGAGGTGAGGCAGCTGCCCGATAGTTCCCCTGAAGGTGGTACTCAGCTGGTGCATCTCATGGGAGGGGAAAGTCCCTGTGGGAGCAGTGAGGAATTTGGGAGAATGCAATATACCTTTGGCCTTCCCTCAAAAACCAGACCATTGAATGCCCTGTGTTTTTGTAGCATATCCCAGGTAGGAATTACTGGGATGAGGAAGAGGCCATGAGTAATGAAGATCACTGACAAGAATGAATGCACACACTGTAGTCTTTTGGATGATTCTGTTGGTCAGCTGTCATTCAAAAGCAGACAGGGAAGAGAACAATGGGGTTTTTGGTTTCGGCATGGCCTGGGCTGGGAGTCTGGCAACGTATGCACAGACAAGCAGAGCAGAGAAGTAGACGGTGTACAGGGGAGAGGCTCACTCACAGAAGGCCTCAGAAGCAGAAGGCAGACCAGAGAAGGGGAAGGATACCCAACGGTGACAGAGGCCGTAGCAGGCTAGAGAACCCACCATGGAACCGCAGAGGAGAAGGGCGGAAGACCGAGGAAGGCTTCAGTGAGCCAGAGAGGTGGACGAAGTTCCTGGGAGACCCAAGAACAACTGGAGGGTGATGGCTGAGACCCTACAGGTACTAGGGTGGCTAATCCCAGGGTTGGGGAGACCCAGTGGGTTCAGAAGGCCCGAAGCAAAGCACAGAATTAATCTTTATAGGGGCAGAGACACAAAGTGAAGGGGGTCTGGGACCCATATTGGGAAAGCATATCCCAAACAGTAACAAAGAGAAAAAAGAACATTGCTTGTACAAGTAGTACTCACAGACCTTGCCAGGGGAGAAAACCAAGGCGTGGCTTGAAGAGAGACCAAATAAAGATACAAACTTTGAATATACAAGTGATACTTACAGACCTTGACAGGGGAGTAAACCAAGGCTGTGGCCTGAAGAGAGATCAGATAAAGAGAACTGTGAGAGCAATCCAGTGAAGGGGGTCCGCGAGCAATGTTGGGGAAATACACCTCAAACAGTAATAAAGCAGAATACAAGGCATACAATACTCAGAGATCTTGGCAGGAGAGTAAACCAAAGCTGTGGGTGAATGTGAAGACAGAGAGAGAGAACAGTGAGAACGAGAACGCTGAGTACCCTACTTGGCAGGAAGGTGGACCAATGAGTGGGTACTGAGAACAGGATCTGACACCCACGGCTTTTGAGACAAAGACCAGTACAACTTGGGAGATAGAGAACCAGGCTAGTCTACCTCAACACAGTACCTGAGAGACGAGTCTGCTCAGAAAGGGTCAGGGACCCTCAGCACAGCTTGGCAGAGTGAACAAGGCTAATCTTCCTCGCTGCAGTACCTGGGAGCCGGGTCTGCTCACAAAGGGTCGGGGACCCTCAAGACAGCTTGGAAAAGGTGTCCAGGCCATTATTCCTTGTCGCTGTGCCTGGGAATCAGGCCTGTCATGTAAATACAAGGACCTATTGTGACCATTGAAGACACAGAGACAATATTGGATACAGTTAGAAAGACTCTGGGGAAAGGGAATCAACCCTTTGAGCCTTGTGGAACGTTTGCTTGCTTTTCTACACCTTTTTAGAAAACCTTTGTTTTGAACTACAAAGCAGGGTTGCGGGCAGACAGCCAAGAGACATTTCCCTTTCACCTTATTTTGAGTTTTGCTTGTGAGGGATAGATTAGGATTTGGACACAAGAATGAGAACTTTACTTTGGACATTCTGACACAGACAGTTTCATTGGCTAGCTTTGTTGAGGCAGGAAAACCCCTCATAGATGTACGGTTAGTTAGGATTTCCTACACCCCCACCCCCATTTCTGTTATTAATGAAAGTATTTGCTAATCAACATGCCACCTTTGTGACTGTGTCTTACTCCTACACCCTCACAGAATATTGCCATATATTGGTCTAGCCAGCATGAACATGTACAGGCACAGCAAGCATACAAATTTATTTTGTGGACAAAGTCATCAAAAATGCATTGACAAATGCTCCTGTGCACTGTTGGATTTTTCCATGTGTTACCCTACAAAGCCAATTGCAAACTGTGTAGCTGTTTACCAAATTATTCACAGAAAGCGTGCTGAAAAATGCACCATTTTAACCAATTATTTAAAACATTTCTCAGGGTGCCAGCCTGTACATTTTGAAAAGGACTGTTCATTAGGAAAGGTACACAATCCCATATCGAAATAAAGAGAACGCGTCTGAGGGATTATGCCTTGAAGCTAAATAAACCTACTTTCATGGTGCGAAACTCTGCTTCTGATCAGATCATGTCTGCACTTTTCTTGGTGAATGGGGGAGAGATGTTCAGGTCTGTCTGGCACACTCTAGAACAATTTGTTATATTATATTTTATACTAATGAAGTGACATTTGCACATTTTATTGATTTAGAAATTGCTTTCAGTCTGTGAACCAGGCAAGGGCTTAGGCGGCACTGACAGACCTGGCAGTAAGCAGAGCTTATTAAGTATAACTACGTCAGTAAGGGAGTTCTGTGAGTTAAGCACTGCTCTCTGACATTTGAATGTAACCTTGAGACACAGTTTTGAGTCCAGAAGGGTCCTCCTCAGCCCTTCACCCAGCCATGGTCGACAAAATGACGACCACTAAACTGGGTAACAATAAGACCTTCCAACCAGTAGCTCGCTTAGAAGTGGTAGGAATTCAGCATGAAGTCCCATATAAAATGATCTATCATGATTGTTATCATTAGAAATACTTGCATCATTATTATTATTAATACTATTATTGAGACTTCATAAGTCTACCTTTGCAATGATGCTCTCAGACAGTAGATTGGATGTAGCAGTAGACTTTGGTATTAATAAAGGGTTTCTCCAGGTATGTGCCCTTCTTTCAATGCTGGTTAATGTATTTATAAAGTATGTGGACTCAACTCTGAGCATGGTTGATGCTGATGTCAAGCAAAAGGGGGGCCTCCACAAACCCTAATCCTAATATTCGTAGTTCATGCAAGGATGGGCTACGGAATCCTTCAGTCAATACCCTAGGGGCCATTGTTCCCTCTATGCACTTGTATGCATCACCATCAGAGGTTTATAGGGTCATGGTGGTGGCCGTGGAACAGTGTGGTTAAGAGCTATAGGTGTTCCTAATACTGTGTACAAAAGAGAAACATATTTGTTAAATTGCTTAGGAACATTTCCAAGAGTTGTCCTCGGGCTCCTTTAAAAATAGACCTCCAAAGCATTGGATTCAAAAAATGCCCTGAGGCAGTGCTCTATTGAATTAGAGTGATTCAAATGCACTTATTAAGCACCATATCAGGGACATTTTGGGGGATACAAGGTAGCAAAGGCCTACGCTGGTTCAGCTACGGACATTCTCATTTCATACATTTAGCACAACCTGATTTATGCTGCACCCCATAAAGCATTGAGAGTGCTGAACTTTGCGATATTAAGGAAAGAGATTGGGGGAAATCCAAGCAACGGCTGGGATTCCCTGGAAGAGACTTGAAGTATTAGATGTTACTATTTAGGGAAAAGGTCTGTCCAGAACTGGAGCCACACCTGAATCAAATGTACCCCACCTCACAGGGCGTTGGGTGGCACCACTTTTAAAGAGAAAATATGCCAATTTTGGTAGGTCAGAAGAAGGAGGCTGGCCAAATGGTGGCACTCTTACAATTCTCTTTATTAAAATATTAAGAGAGAAGGCCTATCTGTCCCTATCACAACGGGTTTCCCTACCTAACATAAAAATAACTATGGGCCTTGTCAACAGTATGGCAGTCCAAAGTAATGATCTGTCCTCCTTCCAAAGCTATCCTATTCTAACCCTACCACTAATTAAATACGAAAAGAAAAGAAAGGGGCCCAGGAGAATGACTTCCTTCACCTGGACAGGCTCCTTGCAGCCTCAATAGTCTATTTTCAAAAAGTTCTTGGTAACCGTGTGAATACAATCCTTAATTATTTTAGGGGATTTGTCCACCGCTTCTGCTTCCCTGAAATGCTTTCAATAAAGTTGCTGGTTTCTTCGAATACGGTTTTGACCCTTACCCCTTTCAGATTCTTGCAGTGTCTCTGGACGGCTTTCTATCTTTGGATTATACTTCAACCACTTGGTGGACTTAGTGAACTGTCCTTCACCCTCTTTAAAGTATTCATAACCACTGCAATGAATAGGATGAGTCCCTTTGTACACTTCACTTTCTTTAAGGTATTCAGACACACTGCGAAGAGTGTGATGAGTCCCCTTATATTCTTCACTTTCTTTAAAGGATTCATAACCACTGGGACAAGTATGATGAGTCCCCTTATAATCTTCACTTTCTTTAATGTCACAACTACTGGGATGAGTATGATTAGTGCCCTCAGGCTCTTCCCACCATGTTCCCCTCCCGGGTCTCCGAACACTCCTGTTACCTCGATTCTGAAGGATTGGCGTCACTGGTTCTTCTTGTGGGGTCGGTCTGCCTCTTGTCTGTTCTGTGCACCTCACGTGGGTTTTTTCTCCCAGTACCAGGGTGTGACTCCATGGAGCCTTTCCAGACAGGCTATCTCTTCCTGGTCACACCACCACCTTGATTGTCGCTCTTGGGCATACACAGTTTGGTTCTTGGCCCTCTCTGTGCTTCTTCCGCCTCGTGGTTGTTGGTGTCCTCTCGGCTGAGGATTTCCCGTGGCCCTCTGGTCTCTTGCTCTAGCCAGCTTTGATCCTCCTGGGTTCCACCAGCAACATACTTTGGTCCTTCTTCTGTTTCAAAGGGTAAATACTGGTACCTCACCAGAATAAAACCATAGCCTTTTCTCTCTCTCTCTCTCTCTCTCTCTCTCTCTCTCTCTCTCTCTCTCTCTCTCTGTCTCTCTCTCTCTCTCTCTCTCTCTCTCTCTCTCTCTCTATCTCTCTCTCTCTCTCTCTCTCTCTTCCAGGAGCATTCTTTCTCACTCGGTCAATCTTCTTAGACCCAGTATGCTTGGCTGCCAACCACTGGGCAATCTTTATTTCTGGTATCCAGTTCTTCTTCTCATTATGTTTGTTAGTCTGATGGTGGGTTGGTATGACATTACAATAACAAACATTGACTTGTGGAGGATGTTTCTCCTGAAGCCCTGATGTCTTCAATGGTTCTTTAGAGAGAGACTTGGGCCATTCCTTGAAGGAATGGGAGTCCTATTTCTCAAGAGGGGCATCTCTCCCTGTGAAGTGCTACTTACTGCCACTCCTAGGGGGAATATTGGATAGCGGGCTCACCTGCCTAGCCTCACAGGGAAGGGCTCCCCTCTGGGGAGAAGTTACAAGATCCTGTGAATCGTCACACAATGATCGGAGAATGCTAAAGAAATGGTGGTTCCTTTCTTGTTCCTTTGTGCACCCTATTGTGGGTTGTGGGCTTATCTCAGGCCTAGACTCCGAAAGTTGATGGGTAAGAATAGTAAGAAATTGCCTCTAGATATGCTAGTGTCAGCTGGATTAATCTTCTCCCAGCCTGCCTTCTGTATTTGTCTGTCTGCTTTAAGGCTGACACCCACATCCTTGGAAATGCTTCGTCATGCAATTTTAGTACAATTTTTTAAAAGAAAGGATTGCGTGGTATAGTTAGAGAAATATGCCAGGCCTGGATCTAGGTCTGTGACTAAGGCGGAAGCCCATGGAAAGACAGCTATGTCAGGGACGTCACCTTAGGAACTCTACCGGGTCCATGGAAGGCTCATACATGAAGGAGGAGAGGGTGTGGAGTAACATTACGTGCAAAAGGAATGCCAGCAGAAGCGTAAGGCAGGCTCTCTGCTGTTCCTCTCTCTGTAAAAGAGGGGGGAACGAGGGAGTGCCTTGAAGGGCTCCTTACCTTGGCAAAGGTCTGGCTGCTGCAGTGCAAAGGCAAGTTAATATTTGGCTATGCGCCTGTTTTCCATCACCCAATACATTTTGCAATGTGCATGCATAGGGAGGGCTCCTCTATATAGACCTCTGGCTGGTTGTATCCAACGGGGAAGATAGGTAGCGCCATAGACTACTTATATGCTGAGCCTCTAAGGATTTATTTAAAAGTCATCTCACAGGTGAGAAGTCTGTTGTGGGCTACTTGACTGTGACTATAGCTGCACCCTTGGTCCAGACCAACATTGTGTTTCTTCTCTTTACTGTTTTCACTTTTATAGAGGGTAAACAACAATATTAGAGGAAGCACTCCCTGAGAATGGGTAAGATTAGCAGCAGGGTAAACACACTTCTCTACAATTGATATGGCTAGCATCAGGGTAGAAACACTCCTCTACAACGGATAAGACTGGCAGCAGGGTATAAGCACTCCAAAAGAATCGATAACACTAGTAGCAGGGTAGATGCACTTATCTAGAAAGGATTAGACTAGCAGCAGGATAGAAACATTCCTCTAGAATGCATAAGATTAGTAGCATGATATACACACTCCTCTAGAATGGATTGAACTAGCAGCAGGGCAGACACATTGCTCTAGAATGGATAAGACTGGGTACAGGGAAGAAACACTTATCTAGAATGGATAAGGCTAGTAGCAGGGTATACACACTCCTCGAGAATGGGTAAGACTAGCAGCTGTGTAGGGACATTCCTCTAGAAACGATAAGGCTAGCAACAGGGTAGAAACATTCCTTTAGAATGCATACGACGAGTAGCAGGGTACAAGCAATTCTCTAGAATGGATTTGACTAGCAGCACGGTAGAAACATTGCTCCAGAATGCTTAACATTAGTAGCCGGGTATAAGCACTCCTCTAAAATCGATTAGACTAGCAGCAGGGTATGGATAAGACTTTGTGCAGGGTCGAAACACTTATCTAGAATTAATAAGGCCAGCAGCAGGCTAAACAAACTCCTCTAGAATGGATAAGACTAGTGGCTGAGTAGTAACATTCGTCCAGAAAAGATAAGGCTAGCAGCAGGGTCGAAAAATTTCTTTAGAATGGATAAGATTAGTAGACGGGTATACACACTCCTCCAAAATGGATTAGACTAGCAGCAGGGTACAAACAATCATTTAGAATAGATTAGACTAGCAACAGGGTAGTAACACTCCTCTAGAATGGATAAGACTAGGCACAGGAAAGAAACATTCCTCCTGAACGGCAAAGACCAGCAGCAGGGTATGAACACTCCTCTAGAATGGATAGCACTGGTAACAGGGCACATGCACTCCTCTAGAATGGCTAAGACTAGCAGCTGGGTAGCAACATTCCTCTACAAAAGATATGATTAGAAGCAGGGTAGAAACAATCCTCTGGAATAGATTAGACTAGCAGCAGGGTAGGAACACTCCTCTAGAATGGATAAGACCAGACACAGAATAGGACTATTCCTCTAGAATGGGTAAAGCTAGCAGTAGGGTAGAAGCATTTCTCCAAAATGGTTAAGACTGTCAACAGGATAGAAGCACTCCTCTAGAATGGATAACACTAGCAGGAGGGTAGAATCACTCATCTAGAAAGTGATATGATTAGCAGCTGGGTAGAGGAAAATGGATCCACTGTTGATTGATGCCATGTCTAATAGCTCAGGCTGTTATAAGGAGTGCAATGATGAAGGTAATGGGGGGTACGGAGAAAGACAGACCATCAATAAAGGTAATTATCAATCTACAGATACTCCCGGTAGCTACTCTCTGCTATGCGCCTGTAGGACGCCAGAATAGGATAAGGAGAGAGAACATGAGGTCAATCCTAATGGTAGACTGATATTTAGAAGAAATGAATGCTGGGTCAAGGAGCTGCAAGTCAGGCCAGCACCAGCACAATACCCAGTGGGCTATTTGCTCAGTTTCAGAACCCACCAGTCTCTAAATGTACAGTAATCTTATACGGATTACATTGAGGTATGGAAGACTCTGGGCCGATTTAAAATCTCCAGGTTCATGATCAGGTCCTATTCCTGGTCAAATCTGAAGAATACTTTCCACATTCCCCTAAGCGGGATGCCATGCTAGCCAGTCTATGAGGGAAGGCTCCATTGGTCAAGTTAGACATATCTCCTAACAACCCCACAGACAAGAGGGTGGAGACAGCTCTTGGATGTTTTACAAATAGTGTAACCTTAGCGCTAGGGATAACATGTATTCTGAATAAGTAAGTCAGTCTCTGGTTAAGAATTGTATGGCCACAAGCACTGTAAGATTGAGGGCCAAAGGAAGACTTTGTCCTGGGGCTTCCCTTTCCCTTTCAGACAAAGAGGGCAACGTCCATCATTCGTTCTGTGAACATAAACATATTCAGGTTTTCTTGGCCAAACATAAGAAAACTGTCTCGTCCACGTTCCTCTCTCTATCAGCTCTTCAGGAGAACTTTTTGTCAGCGTTTCTCTTCTAGGTCAAGAAGCATGTTTCTTGGATGTCTGGAGAGAGGCGGATTGAGAAATACCTGTGTTTCCCCCCCATTAGGACCAATCAGCGTTCTCGACTACACAAATATGACTGCAATCATGGTTACAGGCCGAATCCTGTTTTTTCCAGAAATGCTTTCTTTTCATTTCAGGTCAATGGTTTGTGGGACTTGTTGGATAGGAACATACCCTATATTTATCCTCCCTTAAGATTCAGGGAACATTGCCAGCAGAGTTCTCGAGTCTCCTCTGAGCACCCACTCTGGTAGTTCAATCTTGTCAACATCTTCATCTGTTGATATGTACATTGGGAGGGTAGGTCTTCAAAGGCTGGGCTTATCAAGGGACTTACAAATGTCTGTTGAGGCCTCCCATGGCTGCGCAGCATTGTAGTCCTATGAGCACCATTGGGATACATCCCACCGGTGACTGTGAGGCTATGCAAATCTTGCAGTTCTTGCAGGGAGTTTTTAAGTTGGTGCTTTTGCTGGTGCAATGGGTGACCATTAAGATTTGTTGTATTGCTTGTTGTATTGCTTGGATGGTTTTGCTTCCGTGGAACTAAATGTTGGTGCTGAGCTGTGCAGAGTTGTGCAGTCTTAGCAGTGGGAGCCCGGGCTGTGGCTTGGAGGAGTCTTTTTTCCATTGTTACTACTGCTACTGTGAGGAGAAGACTTTAAAAGCAGCAACGTGGAGCGTTCGCGGTGCTGAGCTGTGCAGAGGTGTGCAGTCTTAGCAGTCCGGGCAGACCGGAGCAGAAGGAGGACTGCGAATGCCGGTCGGACTGAAGATTGACAGTCTGAGCAAAGACGCGATGGCCGCTGACGAGACGGCGGAGACCGTAGTGAATGAGATGGTGACCGGGTCCCTGATCGATTGGGGGCGAACAAAGGTGACCCAGACCGGCACACATCTGGAAACATGGATAGAGCAGAAGGAGGACTGCGAACGCTGGTCGGACTGAAGATTGACAGTCTGAACAAAGATGCAATGGCCGCTGATGAGACGGCAGAGACCGCAGTGAATGAGATGGTGACCGGGTGCCTGATCGATCAGGGGCGAACGAAGGTGACTCAGACCAGCACACATCCGGAAACATGGACAGAGGCAAGCGTTGTGCCATCCCAGGGAGGAGGGGTTCGCGAGTCCGAACAGGACAGCATTAATCTTGATGCCATGGATGCCACTCCCCCAGAGAAAACCAGCACTGACTTTAAGCGTCCACGCTAGTTCTATGATGAGTACTCCCAAGCACCTCCATCTAAGCACCCCTCTGCGCCCCCGCTTAATGTGGTAGTGGCTGTCTCAACTCGTACAGAGTCAATTGTGAACATTTTGCAAACTGACAAGTACAAGTCATGTACCGAAAGTGTGAAAGGAGAAAGGGAGGGTGGGGAGTGAAGGGTGAGTCAGGATGCACCATCCACTAGTCTGGATTATGAGGAGCCGGGCGGGCAACTTTCTAATGCAATGCTGCCCATAAAACTGCTGGAAATGGTTGATAGGGCGGATAAAAATACATCATCTCAGAAGAATTGCCCGGCAATGCCGGTGGTAAACCTCCATGAGCGAGTGCCAAGCGAGGATGCTCTATCAACTGCAACTGCAGTTGCAACACTACCATCTAGTGCAGCCAAAACGACGCCACATAAAACGCTCTCTAACCTACAAGGCTCAGCCCAACTGCAAGCAGGTGAATAACTATTTGAGTAAATTTGTACCGCCCTCGGCCTCGGGGCTAGAAATGACGATCCGAGGTAAACTACAAGGTAGCAACCGTAGAAGAAATAACAATAATAATACTTTTGAACCTATAAGACCAAATATTTGGAAACCTACGGGTCTCCTCCCACAAAGAAATGATGCAGGAAAGTCGTTTTCATATCAAGCACCTTCGTAGAACAGGCTGGATATGTTAAGAGGCACGGGCTCACATCAGTTACCGTCAATCTTGGACGAGGTCTTCGATAGCGAAATTCCAGACCACCTGCTGCTGGAAACCTCCCTAATAGAAGAATTGAAGGGAGAACCAGAGGCAGAGCACTGCCCCCAGAGGAGCGAACAACAACATTAATACGAAGATGATCTCAGCACAACTAACGTCAGAGCATCAAAAACATACACAACAGCAAGGGAGACCAGTATCTCATGCAAAATCCCACGTGCATGGGCCCGTTGCAAAGACGGACAAATCATGAGACCTTGACGGGCAACGAAAAAAAAAAACATACCCTGACAAAAAATTATTTTGAGAGAGAAATATGGCAACAAAGCACAAACGATTCATATGAAGTAAAGGCCACGCAGACAGATGGATCACCTGGTGACAGCTGCTCCAGTGATTCTGCAGGAGATAAGGCCAAAGCCACAGATTTTGCCATTGTTTCCACTTTGACAGCCATAATGACAACTTTCATGAAACTTTATGAACAGCTGGGGGACCAACTAAAAGATCAGACTACGGTCCTCACCATGTTACATTCCAAGATGGTCTACGTGGAGGGCTTCGTCACTGGTATACAACATGACCTCGACACTAGTACGTCTAAAGTGTCTTCTTTATTGTATACGATCTTAGATCCAATCATTAAAGAAAAGCAATCATGCAGACTATCTAGAGCCTTTAGGCGAGCAAATCAATACCGCCAATCTCTCCTACTCGCAAATTCTCAACCGTAGTGGCTTCACAGACAGAACCCCGAGAACAATTCTCAAACAGTGAGGTTGTGGAGGAACACAAGATTGCTGAGGAGAGAGGACCACAATTAGTTCGGACAGTTAAATCGCACCTAATAATCGAAAAAGTTGGTAGATTGGGACAACATGTAGGAGAAAACCTACCAACAGGAAAGAACAGAGTAAGAACAAAAAGTGCAGAAGTAATTGCGGTAGAACCGGAGGCCTCATCAGGACTGAGAGAATCATCTGACCTCCAGACAAAAGATCCATCTAAAAAGATCTGTGAGACCTTTCAAAATGCAAACAAGGATATCACAAAGAACCCAACTTGTTTGCTGGAATGTATGAGCGAGAAAAAGACAACAGGTACCTGACACGATATTGGGGCCAAGCTTATCCAAACCAAAAAAAGCAAAAAACAATATTTAAAGACAACTGCGAAATCAAACAGAAGTAAGAGTTTAATTAAGAATATTCTTCTCCCAAAGATAAATTGTCCCTTGAAATCTCAAACAGAACTAACAAGCAAACCAAACACAAAAATAATGAACAAACAACCAGAGGTGACTCCAAAGACCTCAGTAACTGAGAATTGTGCACAAAAAGTGGCGAATGAAGAGATACAACAGCAAACCTGATGAACTTGTCAATTTACAAAACGTACACTATCTCTGAGTCTGAGGAAAATAACGAAACTCGTTTGAGTAATGAAGAGTCCACTTGTGATCTGCCCTCGACAGAGAGTGAGCAGGAGCCAGATGAGGTTGAGACCCCCGGGTGGACAAAGAGACCGGTTGGACCAACAGCCCTAAAGCAAAAATGGAAGACCACCGGTCTGCACCTATTGAAGAAGAAGGGGCGATGAACAGCTGTCTACCTGAAAACCCTCTGAAAACCATACATATCGAGGCCAGGAGGGAGTGGTTCCAAAAGTACCCCAGTCTGAAGATAGTGACTGAAATTCAGGAAGTGGACAAGGTCCCGGCCAAAGTGCCACAAGATGTTAGAGAAGATAGTAGCCAAATAAAAAACAGAAATGACACACTCAAAAGCAGACCAAGGAAGAACATAGAGGCAAACAAAAGCCTGGGTACTGAGGTAAACATCAACCAGCTAACCATCGGGTGAAGGCTGAAGGGCAGGAACCAAGCAGGAGAACACATCCATCTATCGACCATGGTTATGTAATATCGCCATTAAGAATTGTTAAACGCAAGGCAGTGGGAAAGACAAAAGTAGACAGAGAGGAGCCCCTTTCAACAGGCGCTCAAGATTGGACCTTTAAGAGTGGCATGAAAGAACATGACAACCTGGCTCTGCAGTTAGTCTTGGAGCGCATAATCTCACCAGATGACGGCATGATCCCTAATAGAGCAAATGTAATCAGGCTGTTCCATCACTTACCGACACTCAGACTCTTGACGACCGAAGATCTGGTCACAGTCAAATTCCCCTAAAATGACAGAGCCGATAGGGTAATCATCCACTTTTCCAGCTTCCTGGTCAAAGAGCTATTACTAGAAAAAGCTCGACAACTGAGACCCCTGGGTTTCGATATAACAAACTTGACTAAATCTTATCTGAAAATGCGTGAAGACGCTCAAAGAAAGCCAGAGCCCCTAGCCCTGAAGAAAGGGAGCAGTGACAAGATGAGAAATCAGACAAGATTGAAAACAAATAGGGGGACCCTAGAAGAGGGCGAAAGACCACTCCGGTTCCCGAGAAGAGCACTGCTACTGCAAAGCTCAACGAAATTGGATCTGACAAAAACTGTGAATGGCTAGCAGGGTTATTAGCCACGAAATTCAATCAAGCATAGATTCATTCAACTTGTAATGAATCATCTCGATCTTTTGGCAAGCTGGAACACACAGGGGTTCTTCCACCTTTTGCTCTGTGCTGATCCTGCAATCAAGAAATACAATATTATTTGCCTGTAGGAGACCTCGTTGAGGAACTCGCCAATCATAGAGGGTTATAATGTCTACCTGAAACTGGCACTTAAAGGTGCAAAGGGAAGACCCATGTCCGGTCTATTAATAGCAATTAACTTTTGGAATCCACCAAACCCAATAACTATATTCAATCAGTGGTTGGGGCGGATATCCATGGGCCCCAACGAAGAATCAAAAATTCTGGCGATTACAAACTTATATTGGAACTCTGCAATCACGACCTTCAACAACTTACCGGACCATCTTATGGAATGGGTAGACGAAAAGAGAGAAAAATTGAGAGATCCTCACCTCATCCTATGTGGCGACTTGAACACCTACTGTGAGAACAACTAAGGATATGACACGGATGAGGGCCCTGTTACATCAACAGCACCTAGGACACGGGGCAAGCAATGGAAAAGTGCAGTGGGATCAAGAAACATACATATCTTGATAGACGACAACAGAGGTAACAGCCCAGGTGTACCAACATGGAGAGGGGAAAAAGGGAGGTCACACCCTGGATTACATCTGTGTCTCCCAGAACATACTAAGAGACTCGCCAAAAATGACTGTCGTAGAGAATCCTCAAAGCGGTCACAATTTGATGAGCATGAGCTGGGCTTGTCAATTGCCGGGATTAGCTCAGAAATATTCAGCTGAACCTGAGGTGGCCCCGGGCCGCAACAGGCTGAGAATTAAACTGCCCCAACTAAACAACTTCAAGAATAATCTTAAATCCATCATAAGGTCAAGATCCGAACAGAGATTGAGTAATATAGCAGACTATAAGGCACTTTTAAACATGTTCGAAATCAAGAATGGGAACAGAAACAAAACAAGGTTTACTCATCATAACACCTTTGATATGGACACAAGAGAACACAAGAAACTCTTAAGAGCCCAGATTCAGGCTTTAAAGAACGAGCCATTTCCACAAAGAGTTACTAAAACAAACAAGCTAAAGCATAAATATAGAAATTGGCGAAAACTCAAAAATAAAATGATCTTACAACAAAATGCGGAATGAATGCTGTACAACATTAGATGGAAAAAAACATCACCGAAATTTGGTCTATGATCAACAACATGGACGTTCCTCAGGAGGCACCTACAGCCAATTCTATCACAGAGGCAAGCTGGACATCCCATTTTGCTAAATTTCTTGACCCACAACCTCAGGATTCATCTAGACTAAAATGCAGCAAAAGTACCTGGAATCACTTAAATATCTCCAACGAGACAGTAGAAGAGGCAATTAACAAGGTGATCAATTCCACAGCCCCGGGCCCTGACGGGCTAACGAACACCATGCTAAAAGAAAACCTGACCAAGTGGGCTAACATCCTGACAATCTTATTTGAGCATATAATGGATAGGCAAGTGATTCCAGCCTCCTGGAAGACTGCAGTGATTGTACTGATCTTCAAAAAGGGGCTGAGAAATCGGATCCAAGTAATTACCGCCCCATAGCACTCTTGGATGTTGTGGGGAAGGTGTTTGCTTCATTCACTTTGAAAACCTTGGTTAAACGGAGTGTAGAAACCAACCACAGAGACGACTGGCAAAGTGGATTTATTAAGTGTGTTGGAACCACCCTAAATATTTTCCTGATTAACATCTTCAAGGCACAGGTGGAACGATCCAAAGGGAAAAAAATCTGTACGGCATTCATCAACCTCAGCGAAGCCTTTGATACAGTGAACAGGCCTCGGTTGTGGTCCAAACTGCAGCAGTGGGGCTGCCCACCTAATACCCAAGCAATCATTCAAGATCTTTATTCCAACACTGCTATACGGATAAAACTAGACAGATCTGGTTTGCTATCAAAAGACATGAAAACAAACATAGGGCTGAAATAAGGCTGCCCCTAACACCTGATCTGTTTAATCTGTTTATTTTGGACGTTGCAGACACACTTATTACCATCAGATTTTTTCCACCTAACATCACAGGAATAAAGATAGGATGGCTGCTCTATGCAGATGATGTGGTCCTACTGGATCAAACCCCAGTAGGGCTGCAACGCCAATTGGTGGCCTTACAGAACTATATTGAACAGAATGGTTTAAGGATCAATCCGGCAAAATCAAGGATTATGGCCTTTGGCGAACAAACAGGTGACAAGCGCAAAAAACCAAATACCTGGCAACTAAGAGGTCAGAAGATACCAAAAGTCTCTGCATTCACCTATTTAGGGGTGTGTCTTAACACGAGCAGATGGGACACCCCAAGATTATTTCTTCTGAAATCAAAAGCAAAAAACTTAGCAAGCCAGATTAGAGGGCTTTTGAAGAGATACTGTGGATATTCATTGAAACCGCTTATTTACGTTTTATAGAATGAAAGCTTTACCTATTCTGACTTACGGGGCGGAATGTGTCTTCCCTTTTCGCTCAGAAAATTGGACCCTCAATGAGGGGATATTTTGGAAAAGAGTTCTAAGAGCCCCTAAGAGTACGCCCATGCAAGCACTCCGAATGGAGTTGGGCCTGACGGCAATGAAGACCATAGTTGTTTGGAAGACACTAGCTTTTTACAGAAAATGTCTGGAAGCCCCAGATAAAGGTGGTCTTGGAGTGCTTAAAACAGCCTTAAAGTAATAGTGCGTTCTAAAATGTTATTGTCCCGAGCGTTCAGGCATGTGGTTTTATGCAAACTGTGATCGATCATAAAAACATTTCCTATGCACCTTATCTTAGTTTTCCTCACTTTTACACATGCAAAATCAATGAGTGAGGCGTGGACATCTTGTGCTAAACTTATCCGTTGCCGCATCACCCTAAGTTCGCCTGCCCTCGCGGCACTAAATCATATAACCCGCCCCTGAAGCTGACATCAGTATTCCTAGCGATATTCTCCACCTATTTTAATGACGCTAGTGGGCAGCATAGCCAAACGCGCCCAGTCATCACCTACGTATAAACGTCAGTTGACGCAGAACCCAGAATATCAACACACACATCCTTTCACAGCACAGCGCGTCCCAAATCATAATAGAAAACACTGTTTTTAAAGCAAACACCAATACTCTCCAATTTATAATGTCCTTCTATTTCACAATAAATGCTCTGAGAACATCCGCCATTTTCGATTATCAACCAAATTTTTTATTTCGTTCTGTTCGAGCATCTAATCTTTATCATGAGGAACACAGTGTTCCTTTCGGTAAAGAAGCACATTCGATGCACCTTGAATCGCAAGGCTTCGGCCTTAGCTTGTTGCTAGACCACTGTAAAAGATGACAGGTTGCTCCTTGTTGCTGGTACCGCCAAAGAGCATATCGGTCCCGGGCGATCGTCCCACATCAGCCTAATAGTGATCCATCCGTTTATGTGTATCTGCCACTGCCTGTTGAAGAAACCATCACTCGGAATCTGGAAACAATGACATTTGCAAAAAGGCAGAATGTAGCTGTGTAGAAAACGAACAAAAATATATTTCAGTAGCCGTTTTTTATTCAAATTTATCCATTTACCCTTTAATTCTGCACAGGGTGAAACCTAATAATGAACACAAACCAGAAACAATGGAAACACATTGAAAACATCGTAGAAAGTTGGAGGCTACGATGTGCTCAAGAGATTAGTGCTGTGGAGTATGTTTAGCTCGCAATGGGATGCAGAAGTTGACAGAAGAATTTGAACAACACATAGACGACATTATAACGGAATATTAGCAACAAACTTGGGGTTTTGGTGGAACCTGGGGAAACCCAGACATGGCCTCTATACTCACTGTTCTGAGAGAGGCACAGCTCCACCTCACTGATGAGACACAACAAGGCTGAAACACCTGTATGGGGTTGCTGTAGGTACTCTAGTTCAGAAGGGAATTGCCATAGCATTTCGGTGCTGGACTGCCCATGTGCCCGGGACAAAGACAAATACATACAGGTTGTTTGCGTGTCGTCCCAATATGCCCCAACCAACAACCCATTACAATGTAAGTAAGCAATAATGGTCAGAAAATGAAACCTTGACTCGTTCATCTATAAACACGTCGTCAGTAAAACTTACATTATATTTGGTATTGCCAGTCTACTCAGATAAACGGTTTTCATAAAATGAAATTACATGTTCCTTTGTCCAGTTTTAAAATGGTGAACCTTACCATTTTTGTGGGTATTACATACTTCCCGACCTTCAATCCTTTGCGAATCCTCTTTCTTCCAAGGACGAACAACAATTTAACCTTCTTTGGAGCGCCCACGCTAAGTTTCGTTTTGGTGAATGAAAGCCACAAATCAAAAACATACTGTACAAGACGCGTCGGTGTGAACTCCCCACAAGCAACATCAAACACAGTGACCTTCACTCCATGGGAGCGATTAGCCCGGCCGACCAACGTGGCATTTGAAATATGTTCGAAAAACAAACATTGTTTTCTGGCATACACCAATGCTGCGCTATTGTGAATACTTTTTTACTCTTCTATATTGATAGTGATTTAGTTATTTTATGACAACAGTTCCAGTTAGGGTCCTCCCCATTGTCACATCTGAGTGTGCCCTGTTTTTGTAGAGGAATGTGCTCTGCAGATAACGTGAGACACTGAAAAGTCATAAATCGAAGTGCCCTTCCATCTCCACTGAACTTCCTGTGCAATAACAAATGTAGGAGGAGAGGCGGTATATCCCCCCTGCACCATTCTCATACCGGGTAAATGTTGTATAAGCTAAGGGGAGACACCACCACCCCTCCTGTACCTATTTGCATCACCCATGTTTCATATAAATGTACTAGCGCTGTGCTAATGTGTATACTTTGAACTCCATTTTGTGTCCTTCCAAATGCCATCTTTTTCTAGGCCCTCTGCCCCTCTGGCGAAATGTTCACTCTCACTCTCCCAGCGCTGCACACAGCAAGCCCCCACCACTTCTGTCCTCTGTCAGCTCAGTGTGTCTTCTGTTTTCACGGAAATGCAGCTATTCATTTTTGCAAGTAGCGAGTATCAAGCCCTGACAAAATGTGCTCATCCAAGAATGTGAGACCAAGGCCTGCTCCAACCTTGGTGCCCATCCATCTATGCTGACCAACTCATGCCCTCTCCACCCCTCCCTGCCAGGCCGTGGTCCCCTGAACCCATGCGCCTATTCCCTTTGAACACATCGGGTCACCAGACCCTACCCTCGCACCACCTCCAATTCACCTACCATATACCTAATATAGAGTGGTCATATATTTTGGTAACAGTAACACCTATCCCCACTGTGTTTCAAATCGTAAGACTCCAAAGGCCGCAAATATAAGATCTTTCCTTCTGATAGAGCATGCGAAGGAACAACCCCTAACACATGCCCCCATCAAAATATAGGTCAAAATGCACCTTTTTCACACCAACAGCCCCCATTCATGCAGTGTTTTGCTTAAAGTCATTAGTTCTTGCATGCTAAGTTTGTTATTTAGCTTAGTCAGATAGCTGTACTTCATCTCTGTGGAACTTTGCCCGACCTTCACGTCGCTGAGGGGAGCCCAGGGGGCCCATGTGCGGCCCGCCGTATCTCCAAGACACCAGCTAATCCTGTGAAGCCAATCCCTATATCTATATACTGTATCCATGTCTTCCTCCAATCCTGATGTAACACTATGCACCTATAGGGTAACGTCAATAGTGACGTTTCGAGAACTTATAATGTACTGTTCTTGTAATGTTCGGCAGAACACTCTCAGGCAGCAGAGTTCTTTGCTCCATTTATTTGTTCATATAAAATTTGGTTCCCTTGCAATTACTTTCCTGGTCTCATTCCCTAGTGGGACGCGTATTTGTTCTGTCTATTTGGACACGTGCATACTAAGGCAACTGCAGACACCGCAGTTGCTTTAATGCTGATATCCATCTGACCCTCCCGTGCCCTGATCAGTGAAGGACTCACAAGAGCTGGCCGAAAGCGGGAAGGGGGAAACACAGAGTTACACTGTATGGCATCCTACAACAGGCACATCTTGCAAAAAAGAGTTGACAAAGAGGATACATTTGAAAAGATAATTTAGACACTATGGCCACCTATGTTGAGCTTTACAGACACCAAGCAACCACAGACATGCATGTTATCGTTCGAGATATAAATTAATTCATAAACCAGATTAAACGTGCATAACTAAATACTTCTTAATACTTTTAATAGCTTTGAAAATTGAGTTTAAAAGCATTCCATTGTTCATGTGCAATGTACAAACATTGTGGAACATACACCCCGCTGCTAATCATTTATACCGGGAAGTCAACTGTTCAACGAGGTCCGCTTTTGTTGGACAGGTCTCGTTTGCAATGTTTTGTGGCAATGTTTGTGTCCTAGGAACAAAATCAGGATCAATTCCATGAGTATGCATGGCCAACACAGTCAAAGTGAGATCTTTTACAAAATCGAATTCCATTTTCTGGTATATTGGCTTGGCAACCCATTTTTTGCTTCGTTTTGAAAAGGCCATTGTGTAACGAAGCATCCCAAAGTTTCCTGCAGTTCTCGATTGTTCTCTGCCTAGATTCTCGTTATGCACTAATACAGCTAGTAATGTTCTAGATTTCGTACCGTCTATGTCAAAATGCAACCTTTTGGGTCTGTACTTTAGGCACATATTGTGGAACACCTCCAAAATCCAGTGTGACAGAATTCTGTGAATCCCTTCAAGTCTCTTGAAAGAGTTTTATCAAACACGATCTTCTTAAGAGCTTTGTGTGGCGGTGAAGCTGGAACCAACCACTTCTTCTTGTGTTCCTGCTCCTTCGATAAAGGTCCATGTGCACATTCGTGAAAATGTTGGTTTTCTGTCCATGAGTAAACGTTGGAACAGTGGTGTTGAATGAGCGGCATTTTTCAAGTAGAATTTCCACAGACACAGCACAAGTTTTGGAGCTCCACCAAAGATGATTGCTGAGAGACTGAGACCACTGTAAAATATTTTCCAAACCCTTTTTTTTACCAGCAGCTGTGATTTTTTTATTGACTGATTTGGCAAGGTGCCATATATCAAATTGATGGCAAATGTTTGGAAACTGCTCTTGCATGGCCTTGGCTATTGAAACATGTCTTTCAGTTGCTATGAGGTCTACTTGCATTCCCTTCGATTGAAGCTGTTCGATGGATTTTATGAAACCATGCTTCTCAATGGCACTGAGGATTTACATTGGGATACCTGTACGACCTCCGAACTCTCCATTTTTTTAGTTTCGATGTCCTGAAAGTGGTATGTGCAGTACTTTGCTGAAAATCCGGGGCCGTCACACTGTCTGTCACCAGCTTGCCTGAACTGTTTGCCAGAGAATGTGCTTTCAATTGACATTTGTTCAATTTTCCAGGCTTGACTGATAGCGGGGAATAAGAATTATCTTTGATATTTGTAGTACTGCGTTTTAGCAAGGAACTGAAGTCCCACCAATTGACAGAAAGTGCACAACTTACTAAAAGTCGAGCCATTGAAAAGTAAAGCTGCTGAACATAGTAGATTTCCAGCTGGCACTTTGCCCAGCATCGGTTGAGCGGACCATGAAAATGTATCATGGAGGTGAACACAGGTGGCTTGGATTTTCAGGTTAGTGCCTTGTAATACATGAGTCACATTCACCAATGGCTCCCCGCATATTTTCCCCCTCACTGGATGGACACATTTCAGCATCAGTATAATCTCTACCAGGCAGCTGTCGAATACAATGTATTTCTGCTCCTTTATTAGTCAATCGTCCTGCATGATTGTGGTTTGTGACTCAACTCAAACTGTAGTCGAGATCTTTGGCAAGTTCCTCAGCCAATTGCGTTGAAGCTTCAGTCTATGTTAGTTCAGCTTGTGTTATTTGCACACAATTTGGAGAAAGCATCAATGTTGATTGTTTATTGGGTGGACCTTTTTTGCGGGTGTAGATTGTGTCAAGTGGTCAGTGAGGAATTCAAAAGCATCTTCATTATATTCAGTTTCATCTTGTCGAGTTCTCACATTGTAGCAATGGTCCAACAACACTTTTCTGGCTTCGCCGGTCACATTCAATTCAGTTTCTGGCCTTTGGACATTAGCATCTCGAGTATGCTTATTGACTCGACCATGCTGCGCCTCAAATAGTATTTGCTCCATGGTGAAATCTGTTTGCCAAGCAGCATCTTGGGTTTCATTTGTTGTCTGTGTCTTTATACTTCTTTTCCTTCTGGGCCTCTAGGAGATGGGTTGTAAAAACATGTTCAATGTAAATCACACATACAGTAGATAGCACTTTAAATAAAAAAACAAGTTATGAAGAAAACACCAGCCCAAAACACTTCTAGAAAACAAAATTGTTTGTTAGTTACCCTTGTTTTCTTGATTTTCTGCGAAACCATGGTTTTCTCTGTAACGATCGCACCAGCAAGCTGGTCCACAACCTCTGATCCATGTGCCTCCTCTTCTAATTCTACACCTTGTATACATTCTTTGAATAGAATAATCATTAAAAAAACAAAAGTCAAATGTATTGGAAATTAAAATCTTTCATTGCACACATCTCTTACATACATACCCTCGCAAACAATGTACGTCATTTAGTCAAAATATACATTTCGATTTTCACTTGATTGATGGCAAGTGTACTCGATCAGAGATCACTGTGCAAAACATACTGATTGTAATGTTGCCTTCAAACATTTTGCAATATATTCTGCATTAGGGAGGAAGTATAACGTTAGGACTGAAATCATAAACGTTTGAAACACTGCATGCTTATATGAATGTCACTGTCGAATATTATCCTATGTAGGATTAACTTTCTTTCATTCAAGGGAACTGTCAGTACGCATACCTCATAATCTGGACCAGCTCCAAAGGATGATGTAATTGTAGTCGAAGTACCAGTATCCCCCTGTAACACAGTACTTGTTTTAGTATGGATGAAAACAGCGAAATGGAACAGAGACAATGGTACACATAAAGATTAACCCATACATGACACATAGTGTAAACAACCGCCAGGATACATAAACGATTTCATATTATTTTAAATTCCAAGCATAGTACATTCTCGTAATTGAAAAGTGAAATAGAATTACCTGATAGGCGCTTGAAGTTGTTGTTTACTCTGGAAAAGAAATGGATGCAGAAGCTTGCTCCTTCATTTTCATTGCATTGTCACGTAGTGGTAAATGGGAAAATTAGATTTGCATTAGATATGTAGGAAGATCCAACTGTCGATAATATGAACTTCTGCAAGTCCGTAGGGCTCACCATTGGTATACTGGATGTGTCGGTGGTTTTGTCACTTGCAAGGGTCTGTGCTTCTGTCAGTATGCTCTCCTATAGAAATGGACATGTCAAGCAACCGATTACGAAAACATTATGCTTCTTGTGAAGGGCACTATGGCATTGGTTTCCATGGTCATAATTACTTCATTTGAGGCTCCATAAACCAATGACAGATGTGTAGTAAAATGTGGTATGATTAAAATGTAATACAATCTGGTAAATATGCAAACTTTAGTAAGACACATTTACATTGAAAGCACCAATCCGTTCATGAGGTTACCTGCTCAGTACCCCACCGCCTACAGCTAATTCATCACCCGGGACTCACCTGAGGCAGCGTGTGCATCAATAGAGTTGGAATTGCATTTGGAAGCAATTTACGAAACATTCTGGGTCGACCCTTTTTTGTGCTCGTCGATTGGTCGTACATATCCTAACTAAAGTGCAGGCTGCAGATGCAGAATCGATTGACCCTCAAGCCTGGGCTCTACTTTCAATCTCATCCACCGCAAAACCACAATGTCGAACCCATCTTCTTTTTAATGAATATCAGTCGGGAATGTATGCAGGATTGTGTCCTGACTTTTGACATGGCTCCTAGAAGTGCAACCCAAAACCATACAAGCAGGCATTCTTGAAAAGTCGATAAGATCTGTATAAAAAAAAGTATAAACAATTACAAAAAAATTGTACTGAATGCATGAGATTACAGAATTGACATACATACAGAATTGATTGATATTGCACTAATCGTAACGTGTTACTCGTCCTTCGAATGTACTTTCATGCAACAAAAGGAAACATGCTTATAGACATGGTGCGACAAAGATGCGATTCTATTACAATTGACAATGATAAAATGCACTATATATCGAGATCAGAACACTTGAAACATTAGACAATGGCAAAGTAATTGAGATGAATGAACATTACACTACTGGATACATTTGGTCGAAATATATAGAAATTTTGAGATCAAAAAGAGATGTATATAGTGAAGTTGAAAGGTGACCTGCCGTTACCTTGACTAACAAACACTTAGATTCAGCAAGCAGGGGAGTTAGTATCAGGAGAACAGGTAGCAAGATCAAGAGTTGACTTCCAGTGCTCACAGATGTTCACAGGTAACACGATCAAGAGTTGACTTCCGGTGCGCACCGATGTTCACAGGTAGCACGATCAAGAGTTGACTTCCAGTGCTCAGAGATGTTCTGTGGATAAATATTAAGGGGTTTATAAAGGATTAGAAAAGTGTGTGTGTATGTGAATGTGTGACATGTTTTTGGCACGGTCTGCTTCAGGGAAGCATGGAGACATGGGGGTCTGGGGAGGCCGTGTGTACAATGACCCCTGTGCGGAAGATACCTTTGAAGTGTACATGGTGTTTGGCATCTTGGCCATTCCCACCCTGCCAGCCCCCTTGGGAGGGCAGGGCCACAGGTGTGAACAGTCATTGATAGTGGAGGGGGGGTGGATGGGCAAGAGGCGTGCAGACAAGGCCGCGAACACTGCTGAAGGGAGACACACTTATGTGGATTGCAGGGGCGTGGTCTGCAAGAGGGGATCCTGGAGACACAGGGATATGGGGAGGCTGTGTGTACAATGGCCCCTCTGCGGAAGATACCTTTGAAGTGTACATGGTGTTTGGCACCTTGGTCGTTCCCACCCTGCCAGCCCCCTTGGGAGGGCAGGGCCACAGTTGCGAACTGTCGTTGATAGTGGAGGGGGGATGGATGGGCAAGAGGCGTGCAGACAAGGGCCGGAACACTGCTGAAGGGAGACACACTTATGTGGATTGCAGGGGCGCGGTCTCCGATAGGGGAGCCTGGAGACACTGGGTTTGGCACCTTGGCCGTTTATAATGGAGGGGGGATGGATTGTTGCAGAGGAGGTCAGCATAAAAGGGCACCAACCATTGTTGCATGTCACTCTTAGAAAAGTGAGCGTGCCCCTGATTCATTGACAAATTGAAACAACTATTCATAAAAGATCATTTGTATTTTATTTTGCTGCTGATGTTGATGGCACAAATGTACTACACATTGTATACTTCGGGTTGCAGCATAGTGTGGGAACATCCCCTGTGCTGTCCTCTGTCACTAGGGAATTTGGCGTGAATGGCTCCAACGAAACAGGCGGGTATTACTCGTCGAACGCGGTATCCAAGCCTCCCATAAAGCCACCATGTAAACGCACGATAGGCCACCAGCCTGTACCACCTGTGGAAGAGAAACATACATACTGTATTTAAAACAAACTGATAAGTGTACAAACCTTAGCAGAAAATGCATCCTGTATCCTATGGCATAGTTGCCAGTACAAATGTTACTTCATGGATCAATCAACTTGGGCTTTAAAATGTAAACACATTACAAAAGTGAACACCCATGCAATCCATAATGTTTGGGGGATAGAGAAATATTGTTTCTTAGTTGAAATTGAAAGACACATAAAATGACCACTATGATTTCCCAAAAGCACGAGGGATGTTTTGAATTGCCAGACTACATTCATGTGGCAGTGATTGATGAAAGTTACGACAATATAGGAGACAAACAAGAAATGTTAGTGGTCTCAGTGGTCAAAGTGACATCAATTCTAGACTACACTTATTTGTTATTTGGATTGCGAGGACAAACTGTTGCGTGAAGTTCGTGCATAAGCACCATCATAATCCTCAACACGGACCTTATGAGGCAGGCTGCCCTGAAGTCATGCAGCTCTGTAACGCATAGCGAAGGTGTGTCTTCTTCCGATATGTAGGCCAGGCATCCAGAGCTTTCTCTGCAGCAGCAGTTCTCCTACTCGGTTGGCATGACCTCACACCGATTGCAGGTACACAAGGTGGAAATGCCTTCCCTGCGACTTGGCTCTGGCTCAGGATCCAGTGATTCGTATTCCCAACTGTCATCCGATGCCCCATCGTTTCCGCATCTTTCTCGATCAACTAATTCCACCTCGGAATACTCCGGCTCGTACTGGTAGGGATGTATTGTTGCCATTATATGACAAAATTAAAATCAATAGTAAGGCTAGCAAGTATCTGTTCGCACAGGCTCCGAGCAACGAAGATCGTGGAACAGAGCAGAAACGAGTCACAGGCTATACAAAAAGAAAAACAGTGAAACGATTGAAATAGCAACTCTGATGTTGTCTGTTGAGAAGCGTTCTGTTTATACCTATTGAGGAAAGAGGCGTCTTGCCATTTCCATGTAGCCACGTCATTAGCTGGGGCACAGAGAACATTGACACGAGACATGCATTTGCGTTGTGAAATCGGCCGTACGCATCTAGTGATGTCAGCTTCAAGGGCGGGGGATATAATTTAGTGCCGCGAGGGCAGTCGAACTTAGGGAGATGCAGCAACGGATAAGATTAGCACAAGATGGCTACGCCCGCTCGTTGATTTTGCATGTGTAAAAGTGAGGAAGACCAAGGTACGGTGCCTAGGAAATGTTTTTACGGTCAATCACAGTTTGCATAAAACCACATGCCGGAACGCTCGGGACAATAACATTTTTGAGCGCACTATTCCTTTAATCCGAAACAGTGAAGCAACCCTGACAGAATGGAAACTGACCTATCAGGCCATTCTCGAGGATTTGGGAGAAAATGACGAATCCCTAAGGGAGAACCCAGACAAGATTAAAAATAATTGTATAGACAAGACTGGATAGCGACACAAGAAGAGCGCCAGAGTCTGAAAGCCTATGGGAAAGCGTTCTCGGAATCAAGAATATTAAACTTGTTACCTAAGTATCTTGAACAATTTCCAAATTGGTACTTTACAGATAAACTAATGCAATTCAGATTGAATCTGTTCCCAACGGGTGAGCTTCTTAATTTCCGAAAAAAAGACCTTGATTCCCCCTCATTGTAGACTATGTCAGAAACAGAACTCTGTTGAATCACTGAAACACTTGGGCCTATTTTGGCCAACAATGATATCTGAGAGAATTCACCTCATGGAGGAATTCACCCATAAGTACAGCGGGAGAACAACAGACGATTGGTGGTTCGAACTTCTTAGAGGAAACAGAATTTCGCTCTCCATGGCCTTGGTGAAATGGTTGTTTAAAATTTTTGAAAGGCTAAGTGAGACTAAAAACAATTGATCGGAAATAAGATTCTTCCAACAAGAGTAAACTTCTGTTATTTGCTTGTTTTTGAGAATGTGTAATTTTCTAGTCAATTTGGGCTAAAAGTTTTCTATATTTTAGAACCATTTAAAGCCTTTATTTAAAAAATAAAATAATTAAAAAATAATGTCAGAAATAAATGTCCCCACCATCTCAAGTGGTTTTGTTTGGCCAGACCTAAGGATCGGGTCATTGTTGCAGTTTGGGATCTCCAGTTGGTGCACTCTAGATGGATGGCTGACTCTTGGGAAGCTGTGCACAGAGCTTCATTACCTGACATCTGATCAGTGACTTCTGACACGTCTCAATCAACATTTCTCGCCCACTAAAGACTAACAGTGACACGCCGGAGCACTGACCTATTGTTCTAAGGTTCTGATTTCTTTGTTGCACACATAATTATGCTTGTTGATAAATCAGGCTTTTTTGCGAGACTAGATACTTACATAGGTAACCGGTTATGTGCCTTCTATGCTCCTATATGTAGGAAAATACTTATGACATCTGATGCCTTCCGGTTTTCCCGTTTTTCCACACCCCCTGGGCCCCGGTTTCTAATCCAGGCATACTTTCATTCTAGGTCTCAGCCGGTTCACCGGTCCGATGACGAGAACCTACGAACATCGCGAATTTCTCCAATAACACCTTTCCTCGTGATTCAAAACATATAACTATCTTCACGGACTCTACAAAGATACTGCATCATACTAAATAGCCACCTTGGCTTCACTCTCACTCGATGGCAGCCTCGTGTGGTGAGTTTCGAACTGTTTATTTTCGTTTCTCTGTCTTCCTTCTCTTCCCCCCACATGTGGACCGCCGGACCGACAGGGCAGACAGAGACCCTTGTATTTGCGCTTCCGAAGGGGACCCAATACCACTATCTTTTTATGTTTCCGGGGAGGGTGTGTACTATCAGCACGATCTGAAGGCTCCTCACCCCTACAAACATGTAGACTTGGTAATATGAGACCCCAGGCAGACAAGACTAATGTCCTCTGATCTGCCCATATCCTAGCATGACACTCTAGTTTGCATGCAGATTTTTGATATATAATTGTCACCCTTCATTTACCCTTAGAACTTTGCATAACACTACTAGAGTTTATTTCTCTTTTTCCACCTAACTGGTTCTCCCCCTTTTTTTCACAATTACAGGGTCCTGCTACTTATTGCCCTGATGAAGGCGGAGTATTCTTTTCAGATACGAAGATCATTATTCTTTGGAGTCTGTACCGCCGAAACGCAGTGCTAACCAGAGGGGACACAAGGTTCATCACCTCACAGTGCAACATTTAGGATCCCTTCCTTTCTGAAACAATTAATCAAAGGACAAGGACACCTTACCAATTAGCTTTCTCCCCTTTTTTTGCATTGTCTCCTTTACTTTGTCCCCCTGATGGCAGACCCAATCCCAATACATAATAATTTTCGATTTTGGGATACGAAAAATAATTAACTTATTTGTTTCTTCACAATTGCCCCACAACAAGGGGCACGTGTTTTCCTCAATAAGGTTACAGCTTACGATGAATATTACTGTTTCTTTATTTCATTTTCTTCAATTTCATACTTTCACTTGTTAAGAGTTCATTTGTCAACCAACTGTGACTGTTAACTAACTTATGTTAAAAAAGTTTTTTTCATTACGTATTCTCAATTTTTTTAATGATTCTACACCTAATTCGTGTATGTACCATTTAAACCATTGTTTTTACATGCTGTTACATGTTAGACCTTACTTTTGTATATCATTTTCTGTTTCTTTGATATAAAGCTTTTAATTTGCAATTTCCATAATGTTTATGTCTCATTTTGAAGGAATGACTTTAATTTCTGACTGCATGCAATATCTATGAATTATACTAGATATAAAGGTTTTGGGACCGGATGAATAACTTTAATTTATTCACACCCCATACGGGCCAACCTTAGATACACCAGGACTTTGCTTTGTTGTAAACAGATAAATCAGGCTCTGTCACAGGGTTTGGTGAGGCCCAGGCCAAAAATGTGGCGAGTCCTCTGTCGGGGGGGATTCTGCCGGGGTCGGCCGGGCCGTCCGCAGACCTCCGGGCAGGGAGGCCCCAACTCCTCCCGTGTATATCTCGGATCGAGACAGAGTATGAGGCACACACAAGGAGCAAGGCAACTTCTGCCGTTTATTATGCAAACGGCAGGGATGGGTCAAGGAGCGTACGCGTTCGTCCTGACACACACACAATAGTGGGGCTCGCAGGCCCTTTTTACTACATTATGACGCGCTACTTGCGTCATTCCAAAAAGTTACCAAAAGAACCTATCGCCACTCTTGATTGGTTGCTCGAGTGGTGGGGTTAGTATAGTACGCATATAGAGAATGATATTAGTGGTTAAGATGTAGTCAGGTGGTATATCTGGGTTGTCCCTACAATTAGATACATAAGAATTGTTACATGAAGACCCCTGAGGATTGGCTAACGTTACTGACGTCTGAGATAAGAACCTCATGTTCTGATTGGTGCATCCGTGAGCTCCCCAGCCTGGGACCACCGTTGTTCCCAGCACACGGTGCACCTGTGGTTGCAACAGTGTTTCAATATGGGTACGTGCAGGCAATGTGAGGATTTATTCATAGGTGGGAGACTGACCGTTCCCACTGTAGCAGGTGTCCATTGAGCCTTTCAAGTGTGTCGGCCTGCGTCTCGTAGCGAGGTACCCAGACGCCTTTTCTCTCCTGGGTTTTGGCATCTCGTCAGGTTCGGCTTGGTCACGTGGGGAGGGACCGTGTTTGAGGCATAATTCTGCACAATTAATATTGTTTTTCCACTGTATGTCTGGTTTAATTTGCAGATATGATTTTAACATTGGTACGTGGAGTGCGAGGTTGCAACATCGTGCCTTTGAAGATTTGTTTCTTGACTGTGGGTTTGCAACATTACGACCTTGGCTGGTTGCTCCACTGGGTTCTTTCTGCAGGCTCAGCAACCTGACTTTTGCTTTGTTAATGTCCACGGGAACTCTTGCTTGAGGCCTACTTGGGCCTGGTGCACGGGTAATCCATTTAGTGCATGGATGCTTTAGGTTATAGTGGCATACAGTTTCATGGCCAGTATCGTGTTTCCATTATATCTCTCATGATGGTAACGGGTTTCAAGAGAAGCGTGAGCAAGCGTTATAAATGAGCTCATGGTGCGTCTTGCGTTTCTGCATTCTGAAAGCCTATGTAAAAATAATAAAGATGCACGTCCGTGAATAAGCCTGTCGCCTACGTCAGAGCACTGAGTATGTTCTTCGTGTAGATTGGTGTGGAAATGTTCAGCGTGTATAATAGTTCAGCGGTGCTTCCCGTTATCTAAGTCGTCATGGCATCTCTAACGATGTGTAGATTTCAGTCTAGTTGGTCCGTGCCGCAGGTGTCGGCATGGCCAGTGCGGGCTGTTGGGCAGGCAGATGGACACATCCGTATGTTTCTGTACCAGGGTATTTGGTCATCTGGTAAATGGGCAAACTCTTCTCGTGGCGGGTGTCTGGGCCGCGACCCTCTAGGCCAAGCGCGAGAGGTGAAGGACGGGAGTCTGGTTTTCCATTCTCCCACTTCACCTCCTTTTTACAGTTTTTTGTATTGGCCCAATGCTATGTTATGTTGATTTATACCGCACACCACTACCACCCAGGGGCAGTCTCCAAACGCTTTGTGGTGCAACCAACAGTAGATGCAAGTCTTCTTCTGTGGGTTTAAAGATGGAGGACCCTGAATTTTGTTTGTTGTTATGACTGTAAATGAAAGAAACAAAACCATGCTCAAGCCAATATTCAAGGGGCAGGTAACAAGTTGCATAGAAACTTCAATCAATTAATACTAAAACACATCAATGAGTAGTGCCTAGGTGGAATTGAAGTCAACTATGTGTCACTTTGGTAGTGCAGAATATGCCAAAGACACGCATATCACCACTTGTATCCAGTAAAAACCACTTGTAACTGATTTGCTGGAATTTCCATAAAGTTACATTGAGGACCAGTTTCACCAACAGAGGTTAACCTGAGAGCCATCAGGTGACAAGCAGATCACCGTCACCCTCACTGTCTATAATCAGTGGCATGCACCTTTGCCAAACCAACAAATGCCCCTTCTTTGGAGAGGACAGATCCTCCTTCGCCAGACTAGTGTTCATTTTCAAGGCACTCTCCTTCCTTTTTGTCATCCCAATTATCACTTACACCTCCTAATGCTTGCCTTGGAGACATAAATGTCATTTGAGCCCCAATATCCCCAAAGTTAACTCCAAGAATCACCCTAACCACCCTGAAGCCACTATTGTTTGGCTAGTGGTTTTGGCACCAAATAAAACTAAGATTTAATATGATTAAAAGATACTGACCAAGGACAGCAAGTTTCTTCAGCATAGGTAAGCATTGGTAACACAATGTCGTTGGCAAATTCCTGTTGGTGGCATCAGTGCTTAATTTGTAAAAGAATAAGTGCCAGTGCCCAAAACATTTCTTGGCCCCATAATGCTGACCGCGGGGCCGGCGGGCGCTGCCCGCAGTGCGGGCGGCCCGGGCCAGTTCACTGCTAGACCTAGATCGGCCCACCACCAGCCCATCACACTGCTGCTGCTCCATGTCACATGCTTGACGCCCACTTTCCTTGAGTCAGGAAAACAATGACAGCTGACTTATGCTTGGTAAGTTAACGTACGTCTTACCTTGTTTTCAGGGACGAGGATGCGTACCACATCCAGTCTCAGCAGTCTGAGACTCTCAGACTCTAACTGCCACCACAATGAACCTCTGATGAAGTCTCTCACTGCAAGCCTAAAGGGGGGCAAAGGCACTAAGTCAATGAAATTGCAAAGCGCTGGCGTGATACCTCGTACGCTCAATAGGAAATTCAACTGCTGGAGCCAGAATTGGGATATTTGGGTTCACACAAAAGGTCCCCTGAACTGTATGCAGCAAATGTGAGGGAAGGAAAGAGAAAGCCTCATAGGACAGAGTGGGCCAAATTTAGGTACTGCAAATGAGACATTTTACTAACAGGGTACAGTTTCTATGGCAGAGTGAATTTAAGATGACAGGACGCTAATATTTTACTGACCTCCATCACAGCACCCGCAGACATATCAATATCATAGCATAACAGGGGAGAAAATGTAACGTTTGTTCTACCACAGTTAGTCCGCTATACTAGAATCTCTGGTGCAATGACTGGCTGGTGAGATTATGTCTCCCTATCAAATCAATTGTTACGACTCCAAGACTGGGGGAGGGCCAGTGCAGCAATAATGCAATTCTATGTGATAGTATTGGAGCCAGTAGCAGAGGAGGACCAGGGTGCACCAATCTGTCCCTACACCTATTAAAACTGTCCTATTGTAACTTAAGGGTGTAAACGTAATAATATAAGCACTGCAATTTTTGCAGTTGAAGTCAGGGTGAGATAACATTATTTGCCCGGGTTCACACACTTATGCCGAACAGCGAAGTAGGGATTTTAACCCACTCTGCAATTTGGGAACAGAACAGCCACCTTCTTCCATGCTTTACATGGAACAAATATTTAAGTTTGGGGTGTCAACAAGACCTACAATAATACTGTCCTATAGAGTTTACTTGCAAAATACACACATTGCATAAAAGCTTCATGACAACATGTAAATCCTTATAGCAGCAGGTTAGGCCAAAATAATATCAGTGTACCTTTATTTTCCACGTCCTGAATGGTAAACTATAAGATGCAAAAGGCAAAATATTCATTTGCCCACTTTATTTTCAGCGCTTTTAAGTCACAATTCAGCTTGCATGTTCTTTGAGCTGGTCCCATTCTCTATAGAGCCAACTGAAATATGTGTCTCTAAATGTAGCATGCAACGAACAACATATAAGCCAAATCTATCTGCTTTGTCAATGCTTGTTTATGTTTTGAGCCAAGTGCACTGCATTAAGGTTGAAGGCTATGGTTTTCAGCTATTTTTGCTATTGTCCTCATTGCACATGGAGGAAGTTTTTTGTGCTGCTGTATTCAGGTGTCCTTCAGGAGCAGTCAACCTTTGGAATGCCTGCAGTGATTTGTGATGAGTGGCGGGCGTTGTTAATTGCCAAGTTCTGGCGCTGGACATACATTGAACTGATGCAGCAATGTTAGCGTGTGGCCCAAGTATCATGATGCCCTGTGTTGCAGCCATCAGTGGGTGCTGGAGATTTGATTCCATCAATGCGCAAGCCCGACATCAGAGGTTGACCATCTTTAGCTCTGTTGTCACAGGGTCAAGTGTTGGAACAGTGATGTACATTTGCATGTCAATAACAACTGTGTTGGTTGTCCATATGTGCGTGAGGCAGATATTTTATTTTTGGTGGAAGTAAAGCCAGATTTAGAGACCTGCAGTGCTCCGGAGGGCAATGGGGTGGGTGTGGTCATGGGAAAAGCTGACATAGTCCTCGCACTCGTTTCTGTGTTACAAGCCAAACACCTTCAGACTGGCAAGCATGTATGCTATGCATGTCGAATATTGTTCTGGGGGTGGTCTCAGCCTCTGGTGCTGTGAACAGGCTAATGTTTGTGGGCGCATGCCATTCCCTTCAATGTTGTAAATGCATTGACTGGAATGCATCGGCTGTCGGGGCACTGGAGACACAGATTCCTTCCTTCATGGGTTTCTATTCATGTTCTATGTTTGGGAAGTTTCACAGTGTATTGTTGTGCTGTAGTTTCATGCATGATACATTTCTCAGAAGCCGGCTTGTTGAAGCCCTCCCACTTATATATGGCTTTGAAGGGGCGTTTTGTTTGCTGGTATATTCGGGGCAGCGTGCTCATAAGGTGTGTACAACGGGTGCACTCACCTTGTTGTCTGAAGTTAAGTCCCGCATTCGCACAGTGTTTGCGTTCTACGCTTGTGGGTTACTTTCATTGGGTAGGGTAGGGGTAGGCAACATTTTCATGTTGTTCTTATTGTTTTAAAGAGGATTCAGTTGGCACTCACATGTCTACGATTGGGCCGTATTACTCGGAAGTCTTGGAAAAAATTGACCCGGTATGGGCACGAGAAAGACGATGGGGTTTGTACTAGAGGGTAACCAGGATTTCGTTGAATTACATTTTGTTTTGAAATTGGTTGAAATACTGACTGCATACAAATGATATATATATATATATATATATATATATATATATATATATACATTTCTCATCACACATTTGCACTTTACAACATGATGTTTGTACAAACCATGTGCACTAATGTGGCATTAAAAAAAAAAACACCACTGGAAAAAAATGAAGCCCAGCAAGCCAGTTACGTCCATGAAGTGAGAAAGTTCATTCACGTCATTGCATTAATTACAGGGATTCCGCCGATTCAGCTGCCATTACGGCCATACACATCAACACAGCAATCTGCTTCTATTTATAGATTCTACATTTTGCAACAGACAGTAGAATCAATCTTTCACATTATCTGGGGTGTTAGGCCCGAGATGCAGTGCAACCCCAGCCCAGACACTCACGCTGCTAGTTAAGAACATCTCTCAGTAACCATTCCGTACAAGCCCAAGGTAAAACATTCATCTTACTGCGGCATCCAAAGATTGCAATCAATCAGCCCCCATGTTTGTGTTGCACTAATTCAGTTCGTTCAGACGTATAATCCCAGTGCTGTCTAAATGCGTCACGACATGTGTAATGGGGACGGTGTATTGTAATACGCCACCCGCATGCAGCCCCGCTGAGCTCTGCACGTTTAAGCAAGGCAATGGACCAGGGAAAAAGCAACGTTTGAAGCGCGTCCATGAAAAGAAAATGGCACATTTTACAGTCGCAAAACTATTCTTTCCAATCTATTTCTCCAGGACATAGTAGTGCTGTGCTCTTGCCACTTGTCAAGAGGCACAGCGGCCAGACCGGGATACCCAATTAAACCTTTTTTTAAATTAATATACCTTACTGGCTGCATGTGGGCAAAACCGGGATGAACATCTTAGCGTGATTCAGGCCCAAACTATTACTGATAATACACCCACTGGTACGGCGTACACAGGAACGATCAGGGCAATCGTGCCCACAAAATTCACCATGTTCCCCCCACAACCTCCCACGTGGGCACAGCGGCCCATTGCAGGCCGTAGAGGCCCGTATTATATGCATACCTTCCAGCGAAGCAACTAGGCCCCACCACACGTGCAGGCAGGCTCTCTATCTCCTCTCACTCAGCACAACACCATGCCCTGTAATTTAAAAAGAAGGTGGTGCTGCGCTACCTGTGCCCAACACCCACGTCACCATGTAATATTCATTAGCTCAGAAGAACAGCCAATGAAAACGTACATTCTGTGTTACTATGCATAGTAACAACAGAATGCTAGTTTCCATTGGCTGTTTGTTGTTCATTGCAGTCCCAGGCCCAGCCAGCCTTGGCCTGCAACTTCAAACAGAGCGCGAGATAAATCATAATGATTTATAGTACTGAAAGTAAAACAAACAAGACAATTACATGTGTGCTAGCTGCAGCAATGAGTTCCGGTGCCCAAAATAGAGTGCCGTTGTTGGCCAACAGCAAACACTGCACAAATTAAGCACTGGGTGGCATCCTTATTCGTGCCGTAGTATCTGATATGCTTGTAATCCTTGGATATGGCATGGAGGAATGACTACTAACTAGAAATAATGATCTCATACCGAATAAGTGTGTAACAAAAGCCTTTCTTCCTCCTTTTAAATGGAGCACAGCGGGAAATAGAATCATAAAAGCAAGGTGTAATGCTTTTACATCTCCATTTCCCGCTCTGCTCCATCTTGCAGCAGTGACAAGAAGGAGGAGGGGCAGGGAGCGTAGATAAGATCTCCACCTCATCAGTGCACCTTGTTGTACGTCTGCATGAGAGTTTCATGCAGACATACAAAATATGGATTCCTGTGGAATCCACCTCGGTTTTAAACTTGGTCAAGATCAGATGCGTTCCATAGGAATACATTAGTAAACGCTGCCTGCAAAGCATAGTTTCAGGCAGTGTTTAGTTTTCCACGAGATGGAGTGGGAAATGGAATGCGTGTTTGCCTCTCTTTTATTGTTTCCTTGTCCACTCTGCCTCGTGGAATGGTAAAATTGCATGTAGGGGACCCCACAGCACATGGGGGGTAATGCTGGCGGTCCCCTGCATGCAATTTACATTTCTTTTAAAATTAACCTGATTGTGTATGTGTGTGTGTGTGTGCATGCACCACTAAAGAATAACAGGGATAACACAGTGCAGCAAAGGTATTTTAAACAGCATCCTGTGGAAATAGATATTCTTGGTCTTCACACCACACATGTGTGTTACTCGCTTGCCAGGCCCTCGATCCCTCAGACCGGTTTCGAGGACCTGGCGGCTCTACCCCGCTGGCATCTGTCCAGCAGCACCCCGTGGCAATGCTCCCTTGCTGCGCACCCGCTCCCTCTTACCTGCCAGCTGGGGGCTCCGTTGTACATGGTGCGGCAAACGCGGTTTCCAGCGCGTCAGTTGTTCCATGTCTTGGGACATCGCCAGCTTGTGGAATCGAGGCAGCGTCTTCCTCCGATGCTCTACGTTACTCCATGCCTCGTTGCCAGGTTGCCAGGCAACCGGCTAACAACAGTCTTATTTCCATTCCGTGAGTATAAAAGCCAGGAAAACATTCTGCTCCCTGCGTCTCAACTTTCTTGTTGCTTTGCCCCTGAGCTCTGCTCTTTCTCGTTTCATCCGTTTACCTCGTTCTGGGTGATTCTGCTTTGTTCCTTGATCCTTGCCTTTCCTGCCTCCTGTCTTGTGCTTGTCCTCCTTTCTTTGCCTTGCTCCTTTGCTTGTTTTTGAGCCTTTCTGGCTATTACCTCCAGTGACCAGCAGTCAGTGGTACCTCAGTACAGTGCCTTGCACTGTCCTTGTACCACGTTAATCCGGGGTACCAGTCCGTGTTACAGGGAAAACTGACCCACCGTTGCTTCCTTCAGCTGTCCATTGGAAGGCAGGCTTTGGATAGAATTCCTGTATTGCCCTTCCGTCTCAACATCCTGGTTCTCGCTGTGGCTCTTCCAGACAAGAGGTCCACCAAGACAGATATGCGCCAGCGCTCACTGATCCATGACAATGTGGCTCATGGGCAATAGAGGGGACTAAGGAAGTTCCACTAGTGTGAAGGATGGATACGAATGGCAGAAGGGACTCTGTTTATGTCCTGAAACGACAGGCATAGCTGTTAGGTAACATTTCTCTTAAGGCAACTTTCCCTCTATATTTGTGGACCCCCAAACCTTTTGCTTTTGTTTCAGCATCCTGACCTGACTTTTGCCAGTGGAGCACAGCCCTCACCTATGCTCCCCTGGGCTTTCGCTCATTGTTACGGGAAACTGACACATCTTTCAGGCTGTCAGTACAGAGAAACTTAGTTTCTCTTAGTCTTACGATTTTGTTGCCACTTTTCGTAAAATGTTATCATTGCGCAATGTGCATTACTGTACCGTGCAATGGGGTCATTGTGTTTTCGGGCCCTAGTAATCCACTAAGGATTTTCTGCTGACTGGACAATGTGCCTAGGAATGGCCTGGTGGCAGTAGAAGCTTTTTAGTGCATTTTTATAACTTTTTACTGTGCCATACCGTGCTTACCGCATTTGGCTCATGACTGCTGTGGCTAGTGTCTGCCATGGCCGTGCCACAAGGTCTTTTGTCTATTCCTTTGGCCATTTTGTCAGTTGGCCTTCTCCCTGGTCTTTGTGACCCAGGACTTCCTTATTTGGGCATGCAGTTGCCCGCAAAATCCACTTCTATTGCGGGCTACTGCAGGTCACATGTGTGGGTACCCAGGAAGTTGGTTGGGACTGTCTGGTACCAATCCACATTACTGGTGCCAGGAGGTCTGGTGTGCATGAGGACATGAGAGCCACAGTGGTCCTTGATTGGACCACTGCTGGCGTGCATGAGTGGAGCAGATCTTCTCATTGGCTGGCAATTGGATATGAGGGGTGTCCTGAATGCAGACCAGCAGATCAGCAACAGGTCTGAATTGACCTGTGGAAGGAGCCAAGTATCCGGAAGAGCCTAGCAGAACAAAGGACTATCCAGAGACGCGGTGAAGAAGGTTGGCATTGTGAGCCCGCTGTTGTCTCGATAGAGCCTGCTTTGTGCTCGATTTCAGAAGACCTGCAAAGGTGCTTCAAACCTTTGGAGTGTGGGAATAATCACTTGCAACGCCTCCTGGTTGCCCTGCAAAAGAGTTTGTTCTGAAGTGTTCCTGGGCCATCCAGTGGACTGTCCACCTCGAAATAATTGGCACCCATGCAGGAGCATTGTTGCATCGAGTTTCACCTCGAAACTTTTGGAAATCCTAGCTTGCACTGTAAAGCACCTTCTTGCCAATTTTCGCCATTCCAGCTACTTTGGGCTGCGAGAGAGAAGGTTGCGTCAGACCGTAGACTTGAGTGCCCCTGCGTCACTGTGCGACAGTGACGGTCACTGAAGGTGGTTTTCCAACATTCATTCTTGTGCCCAGAGACCAGCTGCATCTGTGCTTTCTTTGTTCTTCAACCAAGAGGAGAGCTACAGCTCCTGTGTGTAAACCGGACACGCATCTGCAACCGCAGCACCTGTTCACTTTGAATCCGAACCGAGGTGAAAAATCGAGCCTCTGATGACCCCTTCCAAACCTGCCAAGTTTGGACCAAAACCGAGGTATGGGTGGTGAGTACTGAAACCACTTACTGGCGGCCCCTTGTTCATCCATTGCATTTTATGCAGGGAGGATCCCTTGTGGTCCGCTCTTTGGCTTGGGTAGCCCCCCACTTCCTCAAGCCCTTAGATGATTGGGAATAGCTTTGTTCATTGGAGCAGATCCTCCCCTGACTCGGGGAAACTGTTTCACCCTTCAGAATGATGTCCCTAACATTGCCAGCTCCTTAGAAACCGTACTTTGTGACTTAATGCACGACCGAGCGCCTTTACGCGCGCTTCGAACATTGAGTACAAGGCTCCACTCATCGTAGGGCTGGACTTATAAAGTTAGGGATTGCATCTCCGAAGACTGTCAGTGCTATAAAGATTGCCTGCCCTTTTCCATTACAGGTGTTAGCGGAGTTTAGACCTTTGCCGCATTGTGCTGTTTCAGTGATATTTTTACTGTGCATTCATTTTTCACTCGTGTTTATTTTTGTGCATAAAAAATTGTATATTTTCGTATACTTCTGTCTAATGGTAATTCTTGGTACCTGTGTGTGCTCATCAAAGATCTCTGATCACCCCCACCCCTCCTGAGACATAGCCTTGACTGCTCTCCAAGGGTATCAGGTAATATTATCCCCATATATATGGTCGCCGTAAATAATATCGCCGGGAAAAGGTCGTGGTGATATTATATGGGTGACCATATATATGGGGACAGAGGCAAAACAAAAAACAAAAAAAGTTTGGGGTTGCGGGGGTGTCTGCCGCATGTTCCATGCAATAATGTTGCCACAAAAAACTGCCATTTTTCGGCTATATTTTTGCATGGCGAGATTTTTGTGGCGACATTATTACATGGAACCTCTCCAAGTTACTGTGAATTGGTCTGGCTATCTTCCCAGAAGTGTCCCCCATTTCACTAACAAGAGTGGCCTCCTAAACTTCTGCTGACCAGAGCAGAGATTAGAAATCCATTCTAACGCTAACATATATGGGAAACATGCTATGTACATGCCACTTAAGCCTCCCATAATTTGAAGGAGCCTCCATGATTATCTAACAATCTCTGATCCTATTGTTGTGTTACATAAAGACACCTCCCTGAAATTGGTGCAACGCTGGTGGACATTTCAGATGGTCCATTGTAAATGGTTTCTACTGGATCCTGTTGTAGGATACCTGATTTTGACATTGGGCCAAGCCAGAAAAACAAGGGAGATTATATTTGTTAAATAATACAAACTGAAACAACTATGTGCAACACTTTATAGCAACATACAAATCATGGTTTGTTTGCCTTTGCGTCCCTAACCTGCCTTTTATACAAAAATACCTGCAAGACCCAATTAGGGCAGCAATCCAGAAACATTAAAGCGAGAACACAACTGCAAAGATGATCACAAAGTGCATGCAGTTTAAAATGGAACGCCTTCCATAAAAAGCAATGTGAAGTTGCATGGAAATTGAAATAGTTTTTTTTGTACACGGAAAACAAAGATTTTTATTGTGGAGGCATGTTTAAGAATATGGCCACATGTGGGTCCTGTGTTAATGTTAGGCATCGCAAAATAATTATTTTGTGATTGTGCATAAAAAGGGTGTCATTTGTAAAGGACATCTGATAACCAAATAAAATATGCATCAGCAATTGCATCCTGCAATAGGCAACTGACATCCCTCAGCTTTGCTATAAATAGACTAGACTCTGCTGTCTCATGCTTGTCACATGAAAGCATGGTATACTGCTATACCTTCCAGTTAACTGTTTCCACGTGGCTTCTAATTAATTAATTTGCTCACAGATGCGTGACTGTACCTTTCCTGAATTGCTATCAAGAAAGGTCCTGGGGTGATTTCACTTTATCAGGTGATTAATATTATTAAAACCACATTCTTCAACTGGATCCATTAGAAACCATTTTCTAAATGTAATTTGGTAGTTTATAGCATGAGCTACTCGCGCTGATGTGGAACTACTTGCGAAGTTCTGCCCCTGCCATAACCTTCCTCTGCTTTCTGAGGAGGTTTTTACCTGAAGGTGGACAATCGCGTTGGAAATTCTACTTAAGTATTAACAGATAGCTCCTACTGAATCCAGTTGATGAAAGACAGCTTTGTGTACATCCCCTGAACCACTTTGAAGTAAGTTTTACTGGTGATTTTGTTCATTCCAGCTGCACCGCACAGACCTCACCAGACAACTGCAGATAGCATCATGGAAGGTACACTTTTTTCTCTTGCTAACCTCTACTCTGCTTTTCCTCGCTCCTCTCGCCCCTCTATGCCTCACGCCTCACAGATCCTCTTTGCAATGCCCATACCAAAGCTAGTGGCTTTGCCAATGCTTGTTAATTGTTTACCCCCATACGTATGGAAAATCGACTCTAAAATAATTGAGGTGGTTGACTGATATCCATACTTAGGAATACCTATTATAAATAATCCTCCATGTAATTGTTATTCTGACATGGTGAAATTGAAGGTGACTAAAAAATGGAATCTGTTTCAAAGATATATGAACAAGAAAGGGGGATTTTCGGTTGAAGGCCTTCTAGAAATCTATAAAAGTTGTATTATACCCGGGGCCCTGTACGCTCTTGAATCGGTGGGGGAAAGAAGTATGGGGAATCTTGGAAAGATTGAGGGGAAAATGTGGAAAACCGCACTATGCTTGCCTAGAGCGACGCCAATTGAAGCGATTAGATGTGAACTGGGAATGACCTCGTTGGAAAGACAAAGGAAAATAAAGTATAGTAAACTGTATGTCGAAATGCTTGTCCCGATTTGCAAAGAGGAAACCCTGATGAGTCTAATAGGGGAAGACATAAGTAAGAAAGAAAAGGGGAATACATCGATCCAAGGCCTTAAGTCCATTGCCTTAAGATTCCTAAACACTATTGATGTGAAATCTGGCCCGTGTATTAAGTTCTTAAAAAGAAAGCCCTCATTTGGGATGCTAGTGATAATTTGACTATTTTAAACAAAAAGCAAAGGTCTAAGATGTTTTCACTACAAGGGTTCAAACCCCCTGTTCCTCGAAATGATTTATTAAAGGTTAGAAATAGGGAATTTGCTAGATTCATCATTATGTTGCGGTTCAATATACTACCCTGCCCTGACTATATTGATGCATGGTTAGGTATACGAAAAAAGGAGAGATTGTGCAGGCACTGTCATAGGGAGGTAGAAAACTCGAGACATTTGTTAACTGAGTGCCAAGAGTTACAAACGTGTTATTATAAAGGCTATAAGGAACTTGCATGTGACATCAATATGATTGAAACTAATCAATTTTGGTCACATATATATATATATATATATATATATATATATATATATATGGCAGACCCTTTGGTATACATGAGAGCAGCATTTTATATATGGAAGAAAGTGATGGAAACACTTTTTTTAGTGTGTCAAAGGGTGGTATGAATAATGAGGATTTTATGAGATTTTATGTGATAATGATTTGTAATAAGTTTTCTTTCTTTTAATAGAAACTATTTAGGGGCAATATGATTTTATGATTAATGAGTAATGATTATAGTGTTGAAGAAAAATTGTAATTGTTATACATTTGTTTTAGTGTATAAGGTTTTAATTAACTAATTTGCACTTTAAACTAATTTTTAAAAAAAATTCTGTTTTTATATAGAACTTCCTAAGGTGGACACTGTTTTATGTACTCCCTATTTTCACAGTTAAGCACACTGGGGCACAAAGAGCGGAGGTAATTTGCCGAGGATCACACCATTTTGCTAATGTAGGGAAATACTGCTTTCCTGTTTCCAAATTAAACACCTGCACCTATAACGGTTTGACACAAATATCCCATACCTTCATCCAAATCCCATCCACATATGAATTTCCATATGAAGCAAACTTATCAAGCCTCCCGCCCAAATATTTATTGTGCATTGGGTAGAAATGATTGGCCCAACTTTGATTGTCTGAACAGGGAAAGGATGCAACATATCTTGAATCTATTTGTGTTGTCCCTTGGAGACCCCTCGCCAGGGAATCTCCCCAGCCACCAAACGTTTTAGTCATTTAACTCGTTTGATTTCTCTGGGAAACATTTCGGGCTATATAAGTGAGTCTAACAATATGTAAGGTTATGCAGACATGACAGGCAAAGCAATGCAATGTGAGACATGCCAAGCACAGGGAATGCATAGCTTCAAAAGTGAATGCAGTAAAATAGGGGGATTACAAAAATCGAAGTTCATCTTTATTATTCTACAAAGTGGGATGTTAAAAAGAAGGGAGGACACTTGCTCTGAATTAAGATTTGAGAAGTTGTCAAACTTAGTGGAAACATTCATACCTCCGGGTAGATGAGGTACTAGATGTATTAAAGAAAAGGAGAGCACTTGTGTAAACGCCTGCTCCCAGGTCACATGGGTGTGGACGGTTCGCCAGTCTGATGTTCAGGGCACGGGACTGACCCTGCAGGGGGGCCCTGCGCGTGGTGACAGGCGTGAAACGAATTAACACATGAAGGGAGGCTGTCAGGGAAAGCAGGAGCAGATTCAGTGCCAGGCCACCAAAATGAAAGAAAAAATAAACGCTCACCTCGCACTGCCTGCCAGGCCCCATTAATAGCGCAAGGATTGGGGCAACTGCTGCCACCGACCCCCTCACTCGTGATGGCAAATGAGAGTGTCCGAATGCAATCTTCCAGCGGGTGTGTCTTTTCCATTCAGGTTCAAAGAAAAGGAAAACTCCATTGGTTTGTCACAGAATGACTTGAGAGGCCAGGCTAGTAAGAACCTTAGAGTGTTATGGCGGCATTTCTTACTTGTACTCGCCAATACTCTTATTCTTTCTTCCTTGTCCCAGTTCGCGACTTAAGGGGCTAACTAGACCAGAAAACGTTATGGGGGTAAAGGGAGTGACTGTATGGGGAGGTGAGCGTGCCAGAAGTGGTAGGTTCTGGGACGAGACAGGAGGCAGAGCCGGCCTTAGGGGGGCGAGCCGGGCGACCGCCCGGGGCGCCACACCCCCTAGGGCGCCATTTGCCCCTGCCACTCCAGCTCGGAGGAGTCTTTCAAGGGCTCCCCCGAGCTGGCATTGTGGGAGAAGGAGCTGCAGGTGGCCTTTTACTGTAAAATGTGCCCGCGGCGGCCGGTGCATTTAAAAGCGCCCCTCCGCCGCGGGCACTTTTCACAAAAAAAGGCACCATTAGCCCCACACCACGCCAGCTAGAGGAAGTCTTTCAAGGGCTCCCCCGAGCTGGCGTGGTGGCAGAAGGCATGGCAGGCGCCTCATTGCCATTGAATGAGCCCGCGACAGCGAGCTCATTCAATGGCGATGGGGTGCTAACGTGCCCTATTTAACCTCCTCGCTGGAGCGAGGAGGTTACAAAAAAGAAAAAAAAGTGGCCCCTCCTGTTAGGCAGAAACCTGTGCAGTTCCGTTAGGGACCACTGCAAAAAGTTTAAGACTACAGGAGTTAGCAGTAAACCCAATTCGTAGCAGTCTGCACCACCCAGATTTACCTGGTAGCTGTGGCTGAGCAGTCAGACTTCTCTCAAGAAGAGTTAGGCAGCATACAGAGCATACACAATAGGGCAGAAAAACACAGTAAAACAAGCAAACACTGACCAGAGCTTTGGTGTAAAAGATATATAATTATTTATTTAAAAACACATCTATGATAACACACTGGCACTAATATCAAGCAAGTTCAAAAACACAGTCACTAAAGTATATACACTCCCTTCAGAGATTATTAGACAAGTCTAAAGTAAAGCACCACTTATTTTCAGACAGCAGTGAGCGCTTAACGCAGATGGCACTCTAATAATTCGGTTAAAAAGGGAGAGAAGGCAGAGCATAAATTGAAACAGATCCCAACGCTTTCAGAAGAGCATAGCAACATAGAAAGGCAGAATACAACCGTGAAGTTAGAGTTCAGAAAGCCAGACCCACTTTGAGAGGATCAGAACGAAATGTGTCCAAGGTCACACGGTTTAAAAAGTGCATAAAAGTCTTGTAAATGTTCAGAAAGAAGTTGGACCAAAAGAAAGAGACCAGTTAGAAGGTCAAGAGACCAACCAAGTATAGAAGGCTAAGGAGTTACTGTCACCTTAGTGCAATCTGTTGAAAGGGAGTCCAGGCGGGACACAGTACCTTGAAATGGTGAGAACGCTGCAGCGGGGGCAGTTGTTCCTGGTAGCGGGTGCAAGTCGGTGCTTCGTCTGGGGGAAGAGAAGATGTCGTCGTGGAGGAGAGCAGGAGTTCGTTGCACTGCCAGGGAAGAAACCAGCCGCGGAGTTCTCGGTTAAAAGGTACGGTCCTTTTATTTGCGGTTCAGTGGCAAGTGGCTATCCGGTTGCCGGGGTGCTTGGCACGGCAATTCGACCACTGGACGTCCTAGAAGGCAAAAAGACTGCAAACTGGTTCTCCCTACCAGCTCAAGGGGAAGAGACTCTCCGGGAAGAAGATCTCCTCTGTCGTTGGGAAGTGGTGAGTCGGTTCAGCAGGGCTCCACCGGTGGTGTCGTCGTTGCAGGTCGGCTCAGCTTCTCCCTCTTCGGATTTTCAGGTCCTGTGGAGACCTCTGAAGTTCCACTCCCCAAAGCCCTGCTTTTATGCAGCAAACCCCCATTCATTCAGCCTAGCTGTCAATCAAACATGCTAAGTGATGAGCGGGGCGGCTCACCACTTGGGCCAATCATGCAAGAGCGCGACTTGAGTTGGCAAGGAAACTTAGTCCAAGGTGCCTATACCCCCTCCCATACCCCCTGTGGTACCCAGACAGAGTGGCACCACTTTGGAGGGCTTCTGTGTAGAAGCACGCCAAAAGTGGAAAAAAGGGCTCGACCTTTGGTTTGGAGTTACAGAGGCGAACACAAACGCCATTTTAAAACCGAGTTCTGGCAAAAAGACCCTACTGGTGAATTAATATTAAATAAACCAGCGGTATCTTTAACATTGCACCAAAAAGTGGTGCGTTTAAAATACATGGGAAAATCCCATAGGAAATATTCTTAAGGAATATTACGCGTGGTAACCACTGCCACCAGCTAGAAACTCGACGAGGGAGGACTGCACAGTACACCCCCTCGAAAAACAGACCCAGGGGCAATCGAATTACCCCTACCAGTACTTCCACATTATGATGGTTTGTACTGGTTCGGTTACTAAATTTGGGACTAGTAAAGCCAATGGTGACTTTACATGCCCTGGGAGACAGTAGTCAGTCCCAGGGTATGGAGTCTATGGTGGGGGTCACTTAGGACACCCCTGTGTTACTGCACTGAGGGTGCTGTGTAACACACATAGTAAAAACACATGAGACCCTATGGAGTAAAAGACCCGATAGCCCATAAAACACATCAACAGTCAAAGGAACCCCTCAAATCATGTCAAGAGTATGAGGAAAAGAGTCTCACTCTTGGCAGGAGAGAAAAAAACAAACTCCAGAAATCCAGCAAAGCTGCTGGGGGACTCACTAGGTTAGGAAATTCAGCCTAAACAGAGAATTCTCCTTAACATTTCACCCCCCACCCCCCAGACTAAGGGACAGGAGGATTTAATCCACTCCTGGATGAATCTCATACCTCTAGTCGATGACAAACATCCTAAAGAGACCATCAGCATTTTGGTGGTGACACCCTAACTTATGTTCAGTGGTAGAGTCTGGCAGAGTCTGAGGAGTTGCCTGTTGCCAGTAACTCTTCTGTGTCTACTGGGGGAGTGCCTTGCTGCTGGAGTGCCTTTGCTTCATAAACCAAATCTCCCCACGGAGCGGGCGTGGAGTCTGGCAGAGTCTGAGGATTCCGAGGAAGTCCGTGGAATCCTGGACTCCTCGTTACTCCCCCTCCCTCCCCTCCGCTCATCGCGGCTTGTCGCTGCTACTACCGCTGCTACTGTTTGCGAGATGCGCGTTGCTGACAAAGGAAAGACTTCCAGTTCAACGATGAAGACTCGCGCTCAAAGGAGGCAGGGGCCGAACTCGCCGTGTCCAGAATCTGAGCGCTCTTGGCGTTCAGTGGAGTCTTCTGAGTCTCCTGAGTCTCCCCGGCGGGCGACCCCTGGGAACGCACCTGGCCCGGCCCTGGCTCCGACCTCAGCCTCGGATGACACAGCTTTGAAGATGGACCGTTTAACCGAGCCGGCCGCAAGGTTGGCGCAACTGAACGTCGCACAGGACGCTCAAGTAAGTGCCGATGTGTCTCTCATTCATGGATTGTCTGTATCGGAGGGGGTTCCGGAACACGAAACAGTAGAAGAGCCAGCACTAGATCAACATGTGTTCCGAACCGCCCACTCCGTTTTATCCGTTTCATCTGTTCCTCCCATTCAGTCATTTTTGCCCGATCAACGTGCCGAGAGTAGTGTCATGTCTGCTTCCCTGAAAGACAATGCCAGCAATAACAAACCTCTCAAACACATTTTAAACACGGATGCGTCAGAAATGACAGGTCTTGGTTCCAGCTTGCTCCCTTCTGAAACATCAATAAGCAAACAAAGTAAATTGCAAACCTGTAACTGCCTGATGTCAGCACAAACTCATTCTGACTCTAATGCCCAAGTGCCTAACTTGGATGTAATTGATGTGGACCCTATATGCATTATAAGAAATGACAAAATAAGCAGTGGTTTTTCCCGTCCAAGGTTTTATAGTGCTCTTGAAAAATTGATGCCATCACCAGTGAAGTCAATTAATGTGTCTCATGATGAGACCAATCACAGCACATTCATTATGCACAAGGACGTGGGTGAGCATGTGACTGAGCCTAGTCCTGATTCTTGTTTGGAGGTGTTTAATTATCCCCTCTCTGCGAGAGCAGCCCTCGAAACGCCAACGAACCTGGAAAGCAAACATGACAACAACCGCAAAAATTCCTTAGACGTTGTCAACAAACTACTAACAGACCTCAAACAGATCAACAAAGGTAGACACAACAACTTAATAACAAAAGAAAAACAAAACAGGGTTCCAGAAATAAGTGAGGACAGCCTTGACCTGCCTGTCATCTTAAACCTTAGCGCCTCAATCAAAAATAATAAACTGCAGTTTTCTCAGCCAAGTGGCTTGGCGAAAAGAAGAAGAGCAAACTCGAGCACTTCACCCAGCATTCAATGCACACAGAGGAAGATTCCTAAAATGGGTGTTGCTGCTCCTAAACAGCCTCAAATTCACTCATTGAATGAATCGTGTCAGGCCGGGGCAGGGTGTTCTGTTGATCACGATTGCTCTGAGTCCACGACTGACTCATCGTCCTCCGATTCATCTCTAATGGAGCGCCCATTTCCAAAGATCAGACGATTCCCTCTGGGCAGAAAGTGTCAAACAGGCCTCGACACTGAGGTTAATGTTAACGTGTGTCAAACCTCAAACACGAAAGACCTTCAGTCCACCATTATATCCTCAATGACGCTGTCCCTTGAGCCTTCTCTAAAAATGTACGAGCACTTAAACGAGAGCCTTAAAGACTTAACAGCAGTAGTCTCTATCATGAACTCCAAGCTTGTGACTTTTGAAAATATGCACATGCAACACATGCATGCAGCCCTGAACACAAACAACAAGTCGGAGCTGGCTATGCGGTCCCTCATGGACAGTAATAAAAATGCCAATTTGGACAGGAAATTACTCGCAGAAGTGGCAAAACAAGCGCTCAACTTGTTCCAACAAAAGTCCGAGCAGAGCCCCCGAAAGAGGGGCTTGGTCGAAAGAGGGCTTGACGATCCCCATTGCCATGACCAACCTTCGCTTGGCTCTTCAAATTGCCTGTACAATGTCACACGAGATCTGCCCCTGGTCTTCAATGCTCCCAGTGACTCACTGAACTTAATGTTAAGACCCCAAGAATGTTCCAGCTCAATTCTCGATAAAAACATCGATGTCTTGTCGAACAAATCTGACAAACTCTTAACCAACTGTGCTCAAGATTCTTTAACACCGGTATACCGAACCTCATGAACAAATCAGGGGCCCAAAATTCGGCTGAAAAACCAATTACAGCTGGATCGGACACGAGAACTTCAACAGACTTCAACGATATTCTCTTGGCGAGCTTAGCCCCAGGTAACTTGGCCCTCTTAGATCCCCAAATTGCTTCCACTTCTGTCTCAAGTCATCACACGGAGCCAACAGACGTTGTGACAGATCCTGACCACATTGACGTGAGCGGCGACGTCACAGGAGTCTTCGACATATTTAAGCCCTCAAAGAACGTTCTGACAACTGGAGTGAACGCAAAGAATTTGAGAGGCAAGGGGGGGAAAAAATCTAAAAATCTACCCTCAACAAAAATGAAACGAGGCAATGACTCAAGGAAGTTTCTGAGAAACATCAAAACTGTTAACGTAACTGTCAACAGAACAATCTTAAAAGAAAAAAGTGGAGAAACAAAAACTCAATCGAAGCTACAACTGTGCCAGATCAACCTATTGGACCTAAAATCAACTCGTGTGATATATCCGAAGATCTGATGAACATGTCAGTATATGAGGACATCGTGATGGAGGAATCGGGTGGGGCTGATCAAGCCGGAAGTTCCACCAAAGGAGCCAAGACCGCTGAAAACGCTCTCATTCTCACTCCAACCAATCCTATAAAATTACCACTGATGACTGCGGAGCCACCACCTTCACAACAGGCGGTAACTGTCTCTCCTGTCGCTAGGTCTCCATGTCGAGTCAATATGCTTGCAAGCTCTCTTTCTCAAAAATCCAACAGAACAGTAAGGCTGTGTGAAGTTTTTCTGCCACCGGCACTTGTATCAAATGGCCCGGTCTCTCAGAAGAAGAAGTTCATGACGTTGGACGAAAAACGCTGTAAGAGTTTGTCAATGGCAAGCAACTCAGTCGGTCAGTCTAAAGTCATCGGTATTCATACACCATTAGACAGCTGTAAGCAATTGCCACTGACTGGGTCCGCCGCCTCTGACTGTACTAATGAGCATAATAAGGGCCTCAATGTCAACACCTCTTTGCAACCTAAAACCTGTGGGAGCGCTTCAACAAGATCTATCACAGGGAAAAACGTATCAAACGGTCCAAAACAGGATATTCAAGCAAGGAAAGATTCTATGTTCCATCAAGTTCTTTTAGAACGTATTGATTCTGCAGATGATCTAATTCTTAATCGCCATAATGTCCTGTGGCTATGCCACCTAGTACCCAGTCTTAGAGCTATTGAATCCGGAGACTTAAAAATTGTGGAATTTTTCAATGATACCAGAAATGACGCGGTCATTCTGCACCTACAGTCCAAACTCATAGTTGACACACTTCTTGAGGCTTGCCCGGTGCTGATGTCTCTGGGGTTCGACATTTGTTTAGCACCGATACGTGGTGCAGACAAGCCAATGAAAGATGTGCACAACATGTCAGTGGGCGATGAAAGTAATCAAACATACAAGATGGTGACGAGCGAACCTGCGAAACCGAATTCCTTTACATCTCTACAAAGCACCGACACTGCTGATCAAAAATTACCGTCTGAGAAAAGACAGTTTGACTGCATAAAGATAAAAATTCAAGGAGCCGATAGTACGTCACCTAATGCGGACTACGCCAAAAACCACACACCAGAGGTCGCGAACAAAAACGATTGGTCTTGGATCGCTGGCACCCTAAACAACGATCAGTCGTGTTAACGCCAAGCCCCTGCTCCATGCAAAAATTACAATCTGGGATCTTGGAACACTAGGGGCTTCAGTCACTTGTTCAACACTGTTTGGTCTGCTGACTTGGACCTCATCTGTCTGCAGGAGACGTGGTTATGTGAAAATCCAATCCTGGAGGGTTTTGAAACTGCCCTCAACCCAACCATTAGACAGTCGAAAGGAAGACCCATGGCTGGCCTCCTGGTGGCAGTCCGGAAAGACTCAGGCCTTAGGATTACAAACTGTGACAACATTTCTCCTTTCATCCAGGTGGTAACGGTCAGTTTTGCAGGCATAGCAAATGCCCATGCCTCAAATCTCTGTATCATCAATCTTTATTGGAATCATGGGGCTACTGGAGCCAATCTTTTCATTGATGAAGTCACAATGTTAATTGACGACCTTATGGAAACAGGAAATCCATATGACCTGATTCTTTGTGGTGACCTTAACATCGATTGTATTAGCCACCTAAAGCTAATTGACAAGAAGAAAAGGGTCAATAAATTGCAACAACAACTGACAACTAAGTGATGTCAAGAAATGGATTTACGTGAGCTAACGATGCTGAACGGACAAACACCGGGAGACATTCCGGCGGCTCCTACTTGGAGAAGAGGTGACCAAAGCTCAACACTTGATTACATCCTGGTATCCGGAAAGATCCATATGAGAACCATCAGTCTCGTGATCAGAAAAACGATTTACAGCGACCACGACATGGTGATTCTAAAATTTTCTGCATATGCCAGCTGTACTCAAGACCTTTTTGCACATACAGTCAGAACAGGAACTGGTCGTATTCGTTTAAACCTCGATTCTAGCGAGGTAGCTAGCATCTTGACAGTGTTTCAGTCTTCTAGAACACTGGAATACGATCATCTTCTGACTCTTTATCATGAACAGAACAAATCTCTAAGAAGCACTGAATTTAAATGTAAACATAAATTTGACCTTGAGATTTCCCAACGGAAAAGACTTCTCCGTCAGCAACTGAGACAAGCACGCAAATCACCATTCTTAGAACCAAGCATTACTTCACTTAAGCTAAAACAGGGCTATAAGAATTGGCTAAAATCTCATAGGGCCACCATGCTACAAAATGACGCAGAGCTCATGTTGGCAAAAATGGCGAGTTCCAACTCAGCCGACTATTGGAGACTTATAAACGACACCTTTGCACCACAACATGCCCTTCAAGCTAACTTGGTCCTAGAAACAGTGGTTAGCGTTCTATTCTGTTCTCTTCCAAAAGGACAAAATCACTACAGAATGGGAACCCCCAAACTTAAGACACTGGGAGCTTGTTTTTGAGTATGAAGACATCCTGCGAGTCATTAAGAATTTGCATGAATCGAGAGCACCTGGCCCTGATGGGCTCACAAACTTTCTGATCAAAAGACATCCAGAACAATGGTCAGAATTTTGCGAGCATTTGTTCAACAGGATTCTCAAGTGCTGTAAGACCCCTAACTCATGGAAATCCGCTGTGATCATACCGGTCTTTAAAAAAGGAGACCGCAGAAACCCCAAGAACTATAGACCAATCGCACTACTCGATGTATGCCACCCTTCTCCAACAACAACTTCTGGAGTGGTCCGCCAAAAGCAATCTCGTGGATCCGAGACAGACAGGCTTTGTCAAGGGAGTGGGCTACTGCGTTAATCTCCTACTGTTAAACCTACTGAAGATGGAAGCTCATCGCAAAAATTCTAAGATCTATCTAGCCTTAATCGATCTATCTCAGGCGTTTGACAGTATAAATAGAGATCTATTATGGCGGAAAATGAGCAAATGGAATTGTCCACCTAGCTTGCTGGCTGCAATTTGTGAACTGCACACAAACACCTCCATTAGAGTTAGACTAGATCTTAAGGGCAATTTATCAGCCCCTATTGAAACATCTAGAGGAGTTAAACAAGGCTGCCCGCTAGCAGCGAGCATTTTCAACCTGTTTATAACAGACATTAAAGAGGTCTTTGTTGTGCTACATACGTTTCCACCGAAAATACATGGCACGCATATTGATTACTTAGCCTATGTGGATGACATCATCCTGTTGGATTCCACACCAATAGGTCTGCAACGTAAACTTACTGCTGTGGAAAAATACTTAACATAGAACGGCCTGAACATCAACAGGGGTAATGCGAAATTATCGTCTTTGAAAAACTCCAAGGCACCAAAAAAAATGGCCAGAAATTCTAATGGTATTTGACCAAAGAACCCATCTGCCTTGTAAAAAACACCACCTACTTAGGGATGCGTATAAGTGCTAGCAGGAATGACGCACCCTGGGTAGAATCCGCAAGGATGAAATGCCGTCAGCTGGCATGTCAGACTTCCTTAATTAACAAAAAATTCGGGAAATTTTCCCTAAAACCTACGCTTAATTTCTTTCAGCAAAAAGTGGTTCCATCTCTGATCTATGCTGGAGAAAATGTGTTTGGTTGTGGGAATGAAGTATGGAACTCGTTTGAAAACATCTTTTGGACCAAAGTCTTACACCTCCCTAAGGGGACTTCCACAGCCTGCGTAAGATACGAACTTGGCTACATCTCCATTCAGGCAGGTGTTACCTGGAACCTTTTAAGCCTTTTCAGGAAAACTTTATTAACAAACCAGGCGCCTCAAATCGCAATTCTTCACAACCTAGAGTCTGAACAACCTGGCACAATACCGCATCAATGGAATGAGTTGTGTCACGAGGTTCTCAAAGCATATAACATCAATACTCAAATGCTGATTGAAAACCCTGATGCTGCAAAACTGAAGTTATGGAGACTTGACTGGATCCATACTTGCAACTTAAGATCGACATCAAGAACAGCGCAAGACTTCCCGATTGAGGCAAGAGCTTATGGCCATCCTCCGGGATACCTGACCTGTTTTCCGGACCAGTGGTCGAGATCTCTTTACCTGAAATTCAGGCTCAACGCCCTGCCATCTAAGGAGCGACTCTGTTTCTGTGTCACGGCTGTCAATTTCACAATGAGTGTAAATGGTAAATTTGGCACACAGAGGTACTAAGCCATCCGCTCACCTTGGCGATTGTAGACTCCAACCGGAAGACTCAAAGCAGATAGGAAGATTACCCTGAATAAATCCTGACACCTCCGCCCGAGGTAAAGTAACCCGGGTGAGGAAGCAGGATTCCCAGGGAAACCCTCTAATGGGAAGAAAACCCTGGACGACTTCCAAGCACGGTGGTCCAGTTGACGGCAGTGGATAGGACAGCTCCGGCAGGAACCCTCAATGGTAACCTCAGAAATCTGATCTGTCGATTTGAACAAGGGAAGAAGCAGAGGAAAGTTTAGAGGAGAGCGCCAGGTAAGAAAAGAAATAAAGAGGTAATGGAAAGCTTCTCACCATCCGAAGATGGATTAGGAGTGATATCCGGAGCTTAATGGAGTAGGAGAGCTTCGGGAGAATCTAGATCGGGATAAATGGGAATAAGATACTGCGGTAGAGGTACGAGAGCCCCTAAAGAGCGGGAGACTTACTCAGCTGGAAGGGAGGCAGAGACGGGAATCAAAGGAGAGTAATCCGTGGAACCGAAGGCGAGCGGGATGAACGGGGATGGAGAAACCGGGGAGAACACTCTACAGAGGATCGAAAAAGACAGGTAAATCAGAATTGTTAGTTTGAAGAGAAAACAAGTGAGTTAGGAGAGAGAGATTCAGTAGCGAACTCACGGAGCGCCAAAGGCAGAAGCGACGCAAATTGCCGGTCGCTTGGTTTCCGTATAAAGGGTCACATGATCTCCATGCCACACGTGATCGTCTGTTCGCACGGTATGGGAGCGTGCAACAACTAGACCGCTGCTAGTCGGATGAGGAGAAAGGGAAACCACCCGCCTAGCGGGATGAGTAATCAAGGCACCACACAGACGGGTTCGAGCCCATATAGACCACTTGCGATGAGGTGTAACAGTATGCCCCCTCCTCCGGGAGGGTGCCCCGGGTTTACCCGGATGAAGTAGGAAGAACCGTCGTACCAGACGAGAAGCGTGAACCCCAGAGGCAGGTTCCCAAGTTCTCTCAGCAGGAGAATAACCCTTCCAATCAATAAGAAATTGTAAGCGACCTCGATGGATTCGTGAGTCACAAATAGCCGCAACCTCATATTCAGGACCATCATCAGTGAGAACTGGAGGAGGTAAAGATTCCCCATCACGCTGAAAACGATCCTGTACTACAGGCTTGATCTGGGACAGGTGAAAGACTGGGTGAATCCGAGACCAGGAAACCGGTAAGGCCAGACGAACAGCAGCAGTGCCTATCTTGGAGAGGATTTGAAAAGGACCAAAGTATTTGGGAGACAATTTAGATGGAACCAAACGACGGGGAAGAAACCTGGACGACAACCAAACCGAATCCCCAACGGTTAAGTTCTGAATGTCTCGTCGATGACGATCAGCATACTTCTTGGCTCGATCCTGAGCTTTTTGTAACGACTGTCTGGCAATCTTCTGCCCTTCATGGATATCAGCAACCAGAGAATCTATACCTGGGCAGCCAGATCCAGAGGGAGACACCGATGGAGCAAATGAAGGATGATACCCATAGGTACAATAGAAGGGAGTGGTTTGTAGAGCAGAATGTAGAGAATTGTTGTATGCGAATTCTGCAAACGGAAGCATTTCCACCCAGTTGTCTTGAGCTGCAGAGATGAAACACCGTAAGTATCCCTCGAGAGTCTGATTCAATCGTTCTGTTTGACCATTTGTCTGGGGGTGAAATCCAGACGAAAGGGCCCGTTTTACCCCTAAAATGTGACAGATCTGTTGCCAATAAAGAGAGGTATACTGAGGACCTCGATCAGATACAATTGTCTCTGGTAGGCCATGGCGAGAAAAGATTTCAGAGAGGAATATCTTGGCCATGGATGGGGCACTGGGTAGTTTTCGCAAAGGAGTAAAATGCGCCAATTTCGTGAAGTAGTCGATGGTGACCATGATGGTAGTCATTTTCGCCGATGGTGGCAGATCAGAAATGAAATCAGTTGAAATTATCTGCCACGGTCGTTCCGGAATAGGCATTCTTGCTAACAGCCCTAATGGGGAGGAACGAGGAGTCTTAGCATGAGCACAAACCCTGCAGGCAGCAACATAGTCCTGGACATCAGATCTCATACTTGGCCACCAGAAATGTCGCTGGATGAGCTCCAAAGTGGGAAGGACTCCTCTATGTCCGGCTGCACGTGAATCATGACAGAATTTTAAAACCTCCAGTTGTAGTGAAGGAATAGGAATCAAAACCTGAGTACCATGAAAGTAATAATCTGCTTCCTTGGATAGTTGGTGAAGAGAAGCCAGGTCTTCACAGAGTGATTTATTACATCTGGAGGCTGATTGTATCTCTTGAAGGAAATCAGTCAGAACTGCGATAAAACTAGCGTTGGGGAAACATCTTTTCCGGACGAAAGGAAGAAGCTGGGGAATCCTTGCGGGATAGAGCGTCAGCTCTGAGATTATGTCTGCCAGGCCAGTAAACAAACTCTATTCGATAGGGCAAAAAAAAATATGCCCAACGTGCTTGCCTGCTGTTAGTGGTGTAAGCGTTTTGGAGAACCTTGAGGTTTTGGTGGTCAGTACGCACCAAGACTGGAAAGGGGGAACCCAATAACAAATGTCTCCATTCTTCAAAGGCGCGTTTGATGGCCAACAGTTCTTTCTCGAGTACAGAATAGTTTGTTTCAGCAGAACTAAAGGTTTTTGATAGGTATGCTACTGGTCTCTCTTCGCCATGAGCGGAGGACTGTAGAAGCACAGCCCCTAATGCATTTTGGGAAGCATCTGTTTCCACTATGAATTGTTTAGATTGATCCGGATTGATCAAAACGGTCTCTGATGTAAACAGTTTCTTCAGAATATCAAATGCTTTCTGGGCTGCTTCATCCCAAACAAATGAGACACCCTTCTTGAGAAGACGGGTCAAAGGAAGGATGATTTCAGAGAAGGATGGGATGAATTTCCTATAAAAATTGGTGAATCCCAGAAACCTCTGAATTTCTTTTACTCCTGTTGGACTGGGCCACTCTATCACTGCGGAGATCTTTCTTGGGTCCATGGCGATTCCCTGGGACGATAGAACAAAGCCCAAGTAAGTGACCTGTCCTTGGTGGAACTCACACTTAGATGCCTTGCAGTAGAGATGATTGGATTGAAGGCGTTCGAGTACAGTATTGACATGATTGATGTGTTCGTCCTTGTTGTTGGAGAAAACGAGAATGTCATCGAGATAAATGATCACATACCGGAATAGAATGTCAGCGAATAAGTGGTCCATAAATCTCTGGAATACTGCTGGAGCATTTACTAACCCGAATGGCATTACGTGGTATTCATAATGTCCGAAAGGAGTGCGGAAAGCAGTCTTCCACTCGTCTCCGGGTGCGATACGGATGAGATGATATGCTCCACGAAGATCTAATTTGGTATACCATGAGGCCCCTCTAACAGCTTCTATAATATCAGTGATGAGTGGCATCGGATACTTGTCTGCGGTTGTTATCTTGTTGAGACCCCGATAATCTATACAGGGACGGAGCTCTTCTGAATCTTTTTTGGGAATGAAGAAGAGAGATGCCCCTGCTGGAGACACTGACTCAGAAATGAGGCCATTCCTCAAATGGGTTTGCAGATAGTCCTTCAATACGGCTTTTTCTCTTTGAGAAAGTACATACATTCGGCCAAAAGGTATAGGTTGATCGGGAAGCAGATCAATATGACAGTCATCTCTTCGATGAGGAGGTAAGGTAGGAAAATCCGGATTATCAAAAACTGATCGGTAGAGTAGATGGCAGTCAGGAATCTCAAGATGATTGATGGAGGATACAGTGGGTTTGAGGGTCTGATCCGAAGGTATTCGGATTCCTACTGATTCGAGGGAAAGGCAGTGATGAACACAATAATCCGATCCTAAAAACAAAGTACCAGCAGTCCAGTTTATGAATGGATTATGTAGTCGTAGCCAAGGAAGTCCAAGGATGATTGGGTAATGGGCCGTTCTTATGACATCAAAAACCAATCTTTCCATATGACCCGAGATAGAACAAATAAGTGGAATGGTTTGTTCTTTAACAGGTCCAGAACTCAAAGGTGTACCATCAACCCCCTGTATCGGAGTTATCAACGTCTTTGGTACCTGAGAGATATTGTGTATCTTAGCCCACTCTACATCGATATAATTACCGGCTGCTCCACATTCAATAAGCGCCGGAATACCTGGGATAGTCCTTTCAGACAACTGGATAGAAAGAGAGACGACCACCATGGACTGTTTAGTGAGTGAATCGTCAAGAGACATATTGGTCACATACGGGGAAGAATGTTGTTTGGCACTTACCGGTCTTCCCCTCACGGTAAGGCTTTGGAGTTTTCCGACTTAGGGAAAAAAGGACGGCGAGGGGGAACCAGATGACAATCCTTCAACACATGAGTCGAAGATCCACAATACATACATAGCTTTAAAGACTTTCTCCTCTCCCTTTCAGCAGCCGTAATAGGTCCACGGATGGTCCCAATTTGCATGGGTTCTTCCGATGAAGACAAACTTTTTTGAAGCGAATGGGACTGATCCAACTGAAATCGTGTTGTTCCTTTCCCTTTCTTCCTTTCATATGCCCTTTCATGCATGCGATAGTCAATTTGCATGGCTAGGGTGATCATGTCGGCTAGATTAGCAGGACGAGGAACTTTAGAGACTTCATCTTTAAGTTCGTCTGTAAGACCTCTCCGAAATAATGTAAGTAGACCTTCATCTGGCCATCCTAGTTCAGAGGAGAGTTGTTTGAACTGTGTGATGTACCAGAGTAATTCTTTGTTTCCTTGTTTGAGATCTAAAAGGCGTTCTTGTGTGGCAACTGTTATCTCCTTTCTTCCGAACATGGTTTTGAGGCTATTAGTAAAGGCAGCGTAAGAATCGAGAATTGCATTGTTGGACGTAACTAGAGGGGTTGCCCAAGCCAAGGCTGGTCCCGAAAGACGTGACATCAAATATCCAACCTTATCTTTGTCGGTCGGAAAAAAGCGAGACTTAAATGTAAACAAGACGGTACAACTGTCAAGGAATTCCTTTAATTTGTAGGGATCCCCGTCGTACATAAGGGAATGCACAGAGGACGGAGGGGTATCGGAAAACACTCTGTCTACACGATTACGTAGTTGAGCATTGTCTTGTTTCAGGGATTGGACTTCTAACGACATGGCCTGCATGGCTGCCATTAACTGCTGCATTTGTTGTTCCATTTGGAATAACAATCGCCAAGAGCGATACCGATAGTATCTTTTTTATGGCGTCGCTTACTGTCACGGCTGTCAATTTCACAATGAGTGTAAATGGTAAATTTGGCACACAGAGGTACTAAGCCATCCGCTCACCTTGGCGATTGTAGACTCCAACCGGAAGACTCAAAGCAGATAGGAAGATTACCCTGAATAAATCCTGACACCTCCGCCCGAGGTAAAGTAACCCGGGTGAGGAAGCAGGATTCCCAGGGAAACCCTCTAATGGGAAGAAAACCCTGGACGACTTCCAAGCACGGTGGTCCAGTTGACGGCAGTGGATAGGACAGCTCCGGCAGGAACCCTCAATGGTAACCTCAGAAATCTGATCTGTCGATTTGAACAAGGGAAGAAGCAGAGGAAAGTTTAGAGGAGAGCGCCAGGTAAGAAAAGAAATAAAGAGGTAATGGAAAGCTTCTCACCATCCGAAGATGGATTAGGAGTGATATCCGGAGCTTAATGGAGTAGGAGAGCTTCGGGAGAATCTAGATCGGGATAAATGGGAATAAGATACTGCGGTAGAGGTACGAGAGCCCCTAAAGAGCGGGAGACTTACTCAGCTGGAAGGGAGGCAGAGACGGGAATCAAAGGAGAGTAATCCGTGGAACCGAAGGCGAGCGGGATGAACGGGGATGGAGAAACCGGGGAGAACACTCTACAGAGGATCGAAAAAGACAGGTAAATCAGAATTGTTAGTTTGAAGAGAAAACAAGTGAGTTAGGAGAGAGAGATTCAGTAGCGAACTCACGGAGCGCCAAAGGCAGAAGCGACGCAAATTGCCGGTCGCTTGGTTTCCGTATAAAGGGTCACATGATCTCCATGCCACACGTGATCGTCTGTTCGCACGGTATGGGAGCGTGCAACAACTAGACCGCTGCTAGTCGGATGAGGAGAAAGGGAAACCACCCGCCTAGCGGGATGAGTAATCAAGGCACCACACAGACGGGTTCGAGCCCATATAGACCACTTGCGATGAGGTGTAACATTCTGGTCACAATCAACTGACTTAGATCTAATGTGTCATTTTTGTAACACCACAAAGGAAACCCTCAAACACCTGACAATGATATGCTCTGGGCTAGAACAAGAAAGAAACAGAATCTTTGGTCCAGTCACAAAGAGATTTCAGTTCGCATCCCTGGAGGACTGGTGGAAAGCCCTGTTCGACGGGTCGAACAGATCTGTGCTATATGCCCTGGTCTCCTTCCTCCAAGCCGTCAAAGACCGTTTATACACTAACTCGGCTATTTAACAGAGGAGAAAGTCTGTCCTGTGACCTAATGACGAATGTGGTGACTAACATGGAACAGGATGTAATAATATGTACTTGTTTTGTTTGATGTCTTGCCTTACGACGAAATTGTCGTCATTGGTGTTCTCTTTTCTATTTTTAAAGGTTTGAAAAAAACCAATAAAAATAAGCTTTGTAAGCTATATGACCTACAAACCCTTTGAGGAACATCAGTCTTTTTAAAGTTATAGGGGATCTGGTTGACCAGTCCCTCAGAAGTTAGTACAACTTCTGAACCTGTGTTAGGCTTTTTCTAGGGGTCCTTATAAAGGATTCCCTTAGATCTAGAGGGGCCTCCAGAGGTCCTCACCACCTCTCTGTTGGGAGAAGGTTAGGTTTTAGGCCTCTTGGTTGGAGGGGGGTGGAGATAAGCAAGGTACATGCTTCTCCTTCTTCTTAGATCTACCTTTTCCCACTTTAGGAGTTTCCCCCTTAAGACTAGGAATTGGGTTGGAGTCTTCTGTGGAAGGTCCAACAGTCTGAAGGTTTTTGGCCTTAGACTTTTCTTTTCTGGTTTTCCACCAGCACTGAGAATTACCAGTTCTCTTAGGCCTAGTTAGGGGTCCAGTGGCTCTATCCAATTCTTCCTCAGGAGCAGGGGGAGTCAAAGACTCTAAAACTGGGGGAACAAGAAGGGAGCTTGGCTGGGGCTCCCATTTCCCTAACATTTTAGCCTGAAATTGGCCTGGGTCAGAAGTCAATTTACCAACACCAGGGCATGTAGTGGGGTTCACAGTAGAGGTTCCCACAGGATTAGAGTGGTTCCTTAAGATGGCCTCTCTAGCCAATTTGGTTTGGTTCTGGGTCTCCATACTGGGAGGCCTGGGGGTGCTGGATACTACTCCTAGAGTTTTTAGATCATTCCCCAACAGGACTCTCCCAGGCACCTCAGTCTGAACACTGACAGGAATCAACACTGTCATGTCATTACACTGAATGAGGGCTGGTAGAATTGGAACCATTTGGACAGGGCCTCCAGACATCTTGGTGGGACCTTTGGGTGCCTTAGCAACATCCTCAGGCCTGAAAAAGCTTTCATCCACTGCTGTTCTGCTGGCCCCAGAGCCTCGCCTGGCAGGAGTATCCTGGCCATTGACAAGAACACTGTCCACATAATATACTTTAGAGTTTTCTGGTATGGAGTTGTACACACTCCTATTCTGATCACTAACCAGACCCATGGACTCTATGGTTACACTTGCTTGAAGACCCCAAGGTTCTTCAGCAAAGACTTAAAAGTGAGCACTAGCGATTTGGACTTCCTCCTCTGGAGTGAAGGCTAAGGAGACTGTGCTGATCCCTGTAGGTTTACCCTTACACCTGGGATCTCCTTTGATGTGGTCAGTTGCCCCACAGAGGTAGCATGTTCCAAATGCTCTCTGGAAGGGTGGCTCGGTCTGACCTCCTTCTGGTTTGTGACCAGAAGGTACACTAGCCTGTTATGGTTTGCCTTGGGACTTACCCTGGTTATTTTGTTGTTTGGGGCCCTCTTTGGGTTGGGAGGTGTTAGAAATCTCTTGGTTCCCTTTTGGTGGCTCCTTTCCCTCATCCTTTTTCTGAGTGACCCCTGAATCCTTGTGAGTAGCCCTGTTGGCAAGCCACAAGTCAGCAGCCTTAGCTAGCTTCCTGGAATCTAATTCCCTTAAATCAGCCAAGTGCTGTCTGAGTTCAGGAGAGCAGGCATCATAACTTGACTCCAACATTACAAGATTCTTCATTCCCTCATAAGTGTTAACCCTGTAACCCTTAATCCATCCCTCTAAGTTTTTCAAACTTTCACTCACCCAGGTAGCCCAAGGGGTACCATCATGCTTTTTGAGGGTCCTAAAACTCTTAAGGTACTGAGAAGGGGTCTTCCCAACTCTAGCTATTAAAGCTAGTTTCACACATTCATAATCCTTCTTATCCACCTCCCCCAACTCCATTACCACATCAGTTGCAACAGGGGGGAGCCTAGAGAACAACCAAGGAAGTAACTAATTCCCTGTGATGTCCTGGAGCCCATGATTATATTCAAACATTTTCAACCAATCCAACACATCCAACTTAGGTTCATACATACCCACTAATTCCTTAGGCATCTGGGGTCTTTTGGGACTGGAACTCCTAGAGGAACAAGAGGAGAGAGAAGCAGTTTCCACAGACAACTTTTTCATTTCAAGTGCATGATTAAGCTCTATTTCTCTGAGCTTCAACTCAGCTTGCTTCTGCTCAGCTTGGGCATTGATTCTTCTGAAATCTAGCTCTTGGTTTCATTCAGATTGAGCAAGAAAACTTTTATACTCTAATTCCAGCTTCATTTTTTCAAGTTCAAAATATTCAGGATTACATGTGGGACCTGGTATAGGTCCAGTAGGTACAGTTGGTAGAGCAGACAAAGGTTCAGGGTGGCTAACTGCACTAGGCTCACTTTCCTCTTCTGACTCATTTTCATGGTTATCAATACTTTGATTCAGATCAATACCATCACTGTTATCTACATTTGCTGGGAGTGGGGGGGAGGGGTAGATTCTTCTGTACCACCCAGCCTTTGGTGTTCTAACAATCTTTCTATAAGTTCCATTTTCTTACCCTTCCCAGGGAGGTTCTTATGTCTACACAATACTTTTAAGCAATCGCAAGTTTTGGCAGACAATGATTCTAGGGTATAACGTTCCATAGTAGACAGGTTTAGAAAATCAGCTTTTTAGTGCTAAGCTTTGTGGTTAGTTGTCCTAAAGGGCTTAAAAGCACACTAAAATGTATACTCAATACAAATCCCACCGCTGTACACCAGTGTTAGGCAGAAACCTGTGCAGTTCCCTTAGGGGCCACTGCAAAAGGTTTAAGACTACAGGAGTTAGCAGTAAACCCAATTGGTAGCAGTCTGCACCACCCAGATTTACCTGGTAGCTCTGGCTGAGCAGTCAGACTTCTCTCAAGAAGATTTAGGCAGTATACAGAGCATACACAATAGGGCAGAAAAACACAGTAAAACAAGCAAACACTGACCAGAGCTTTGTTGTAAAAGATATATAATTATTTATTTAAAAACACATCTATGAAAACACACTGGCACTAATATCAAGCAAGTTCAAAAACACAGTCACTAAAGTATATACACTCCCTTCAAAGATTATTAGACAAGTCTAAAGTAAAGCACCACTTATTTTCAGACAGCGGTGAGCGCTTAACGCAGATGGCACTCTAATAATTCCGTTAAAAAGGGATAGAAGGCATAGCATAAATTGAAACAGATCCCAACGCTTTTAGAAGAGCATAGCAAGATAGAAAGGCAGAATACAACCGTGAAGTTAGAGTTCAGAAAGCCGGACCCACTTTGAGAGGATCAGAACGAAATGTGTCCAAGGTCACACGGTTTAAAAAGTGCATAAAAGTCTTGTAAATGTTCAGAAAGAAGTTGGACCAAAAGAAAGAGACCAGTTAGAAGGTCAAGAGGCCAACCCAGTATAGAAGGCTAAGGAGTTACTGTCACCTTAGTGCAATCTGTTGAAAGGGAGGCCAGGCGGACACAGTACCTTGAAATGGTGAGAACGCTCCAGCGGGGGCAGTTGTTCCTGGCAGCGGGTGCAAGTCGGTGCTTCGTCCGGGGGAAGGAAGAGAGGATCTCGTGGAGGAGAGCAGGAGTTTGTTGCACTGCCAGGGAAGAGACCAGCCGCGGAGTTCTCGATTAAAAGGTGCGGTCCTTTTATTCGCGGTTCAGTGGCAAGTGGCTATCCGGTTGCCGGGGTGCTTGGCACGGGCAATTCGACCACTGGACCTCCTCGAAGGCGAAAAGACAGCAAACTGGTTGTCCCTACCAGCTCAAGGGGAAGAGACTCTCCGGGAACAAGATCTCATCTGTTGTTGGGAAGTGGTGAGTCGGTTCAGCAGGGCTCCACTGGTAGTGTCGTCGTTGCAGGTCGGCTCAGCTTCTCCCTCTTCGGATTTTCAGGTCCTGTGGCGACTTCTGAAGTTCCAGTCCCCAAAGCCCTGCTTTTATGCAGCAAACCCCCATTCATTCAGCCTAGCTGTCAATCAAACATGCTAAGTGATGAGTGGGGCGGCTCACCACTAGGGCCAATCACGCAAGAGTGCGACTTGAGTTGGCAAGGCAACTTAATCGAAGGTGCCTAAACCCCCTCCCACAACCTGTGGTACCCAGACAGAGTGGCACCACTTTGGAGGGCTTCTGTGTAGAAGCCCGCCAAAAGTGGAACAAAGGGCTTGACCTTTGGTTTGGAGTTACAGATGCGAACACAAACGCCATTTTAAAACGGAGTTCTGGCAAAAAGACCCTACCGGTGAATTAATATTAAATAAATAAACCGGCGGTATCTTTAACATTGCACCAAAACGTGGTGCGTTTAAAATACATGGGAAAATCCCATAGGAAATATTCTTAAGGAATATTATGCGTGGTAACCACTGCCACCAGCCAGAAACTCGACGAGGGAGGACTGCACAGTACCCCCTCGAAAAACAGACCCAGGGGCAATCGAATTACCCCTACCAGTACTTCCACATTATGATGGTTTGTACTGGTTCTGTTACTAAATTTGGGACTAGTAAAGCCAATGGTGACTTTACATGCCCTGGGAGACAGTAGTCAGTCCCAGGGTATGGAGTCTATGGTGGGGGTCACTTAGGACACCCCTGTGTTACTGCACTGAGGGTGCTGTGTAACACACATAGTAAAAACACATGGGACCCTATGGAGTAAAAGACCCGATAGCCCATAAAACACATCAACAGTCAAAGGAACCCCTCAAATCATGTCAGGAGTATGAGGAAAAGAGTCTCACTCTTGGCAGGAGAGAAAAAAACAAACTCCAGAAATCCAGCAAAGCTGCTGGGGGACTCACTAGGTTAGGAAATTCAGCCTAAACAGAGAATTCTCCCTAACACCTCCTGGCCCCGCCCCCTTCTGCCCCACCCCCTTTTAACTAGGGGGGCGGGGTGGGCGAGGGGGGGCGCCAATTCGTCCGGGGCGCTGCTGCCCTTAAGGCCGGCCCTGATGGGAGGGATAGAATCAGGGCCATCTTAAGCACTTTTGGGGCCCTGGGCATGGACATCTTTGGGGCCCCCCTCCACCGAACGAAAGCAATTCAGTTATCAAGAATATCTGCCCTGCCGGCCCCTCCACCCCCTGCCGAAATCACAAACCATAGGTTGATATGCTGCCTCACAGCATTAAAAATAAGGATGTTTACTCCCTTTAAGTCCCCTTACCCTCTTCATTCTTGCTCTAATCAGACTGATAAACAAGTACCATTTGAAGGCCAACCTTATCAGTCTACGAGGAGGTTACTTCTGTTCTAGCATAGATACAGGATACGTGTTATCAATAGAATCCAGGACGGTATGCGGCCTGTAGTATTAATGCAGGACTGTATATAAAAGGTACATGTAACCCAGAATAGACAGAGAACTCGCATTTAAAGCCTCACAGAATGCAAACGTGCTCAAGCATGGATGGAGCAGACCGATTGGTAGGAAGGAGAAAGCTACACATACCATTAAGTTATAAGTGGGACATGGTTTTCAAATAGTGTTGCCATTAGAGAACAAAAGAATAAAGTGCCTGTGGTGTGCAATATACATCAATGCTCACTATTATAGTGGAAGCAACACAATAGCCACTGAAACCATGAGTGAGGCTTTTATGAGGATCATGCCCTGAGAAGGCAATCTCTCTGAAGGGCTGACAATTTTGAAAGGTTTAGGGACTGGCAATTTTCGAGAGGCTAGGCAATACAAGATTAAATGAGATGCCCAGCATTACACAAACTAGTTAAAGGGTGAATTTGGGATTTGTGTCAACTCTGCAATTTCTGCATTTGAACACTTTCATTAGCAGTTCTTACCATGAACTAAAATAATCTCATTTATTTTTTATTTTTTTATTTTGATTTATATTTCAGGTGAACCTGTAATTTTATCAAAAGATGTCTTGAGAATTTATTTTCGAAGACTTTTTCTTTCCAGGTTCTTCTAAAAAGGCTTTCCAGGTTCTTCTAAAAAGGCTTTCCACAGATCAAAACTAGGTGAGTGATGCGGGATACGTCAGCCACAAAAGAGGTTGTCGCGCGTTTTATCCATTAAGCTCGCTGCGTGAAAGCTGCCTTATTTAAGGGTGGTCTCGTTGATCTGTGTGAAAGCCAGTTCGACTAGGATCGCCTAGGATCGCCATGGCCACCGTCCACCGTGTGGATTCTCCAGAGATTAATCTTTTCCACATCTAAAAATAATCTCATTTTATAAAACTGACTTGGAAAGTACACCAATCACATTACCAAACATGACAATTTTGAAAAACAAAATATTATAGAAGGGTGTAACACAGAATGATTCTAGCTTCATTCTCTCCATCATCAAGAGACGTATATAAGTACCAGCACACCAATCAGTATGATTTAACAGATTTAATCTGGGTTGGTCTTTTGTATTTTAAAGCTTTACATACTTCCAAAACACCGGCTTGTCAAATTGTCATTTATAAACGTACAGAAAAACCTTTGACTTTTAAAGAAACGCAACATTTTTTTGTGTGTCAAACGAGCAGACTTTAAAATATGCTTGCCCGAGTCCTTCACCATCTGATCAACTCCCTTCTGTCTACCACCACTTCCACTCAAATGGCCTACATAAGAAAGATCAAGTAATGGGCTACACGATGCCACCAGCATGCGAGGAGGCAAACCTCACAGAAGACAGTACAATAATGTACGAGATATAAGATGATTGATCAGGGTCACTGTATTGTCTGCTGGCAAAGCCGGGTTACAAGCATGAATGCTTTGGTTCCAAATTCTGATACTTATTCATCTCTTGGACTAACAGTTTATGCTCATCGTTGGAGGTGATTGCCTAGGATTTACAGCACCCCATCTGAACAAACCAATTTCTAGACCACCATAAGGATGACATGTTCGTTTTTATAGCAACCCCTATCTGTTGCAGGTATATTGCTGATATTAGCACGTGTTGTGCTGCAAGACCAAGTACATATGCAGGCAGGTTTATAAACTTCAGACATAGGACAGGCTCAGCCAGCCTTACAGGAATATGCTATTCTAATCTTGCATAGGAACACATATCACTGCAATGAGTGCTTAACACACTGAGCTAACGTCTGAACCATTGTGGCACTCAATTTACCAGTATGCATTTCAAATTTGGCTATTGCACATGATCAACATAATTCCCACAGGAAGGAAAGAATGCTACAGGAGTTGTGCCGCAAGGAACATACAAACTATGTATATCACAGTGAACACAGAAAGCATTACATGATGAATTGATCGAGGCAGAATGTACTTGTCAAAACAGACAGGCAATAGGGTTAGAGCCTCAGCACCATGCAATACAATATCCTGATGTGTGCCATTTAAGTCTGGTGAACAAAGGAATCTTACTTCTTTAGATCAGGCAGCCTTGTGGGGCACCCTCCAAGTTGAGGGCCCTGGGCAAGTGCCCCTTTTGCCCTCTGGATAGAATGGTAGTAGTGGTTACCGTTAAGTAACAATCTTACATGTGAGGCACTTGACACCCGTTGGGAAGGGGCTGCAGTGAAGAGCGTGTTAGTTACCCGGATGTAATCGTTCATGCACCTGCCGTACAGCCAATCCATGTGCCTGGTGCACCCCGCGTGCATGTATTAGGGGGCTGTTTGCCGTGTGTATTGCGTGGACTCCTCGCCATCTAGATTCGGCTTTTGAAATCTTGTCGTCATTCGGTCAACATAAGCAAAAATATTACATAAGGTTGAAAAAAAGTTAATGCCGTTTGCATTTTTACTTTATTGTGATAAACGTTACACCGGTGTCTTGCAAATATGCGTACATTAAATTGTGCAGTGTGAAACGATTAGTATACTCCAAAGATATCATTCATTACACGAACGCAACGCGGAATGACTGGTATCTCGCCTCTGGGGGTCGCTGTTGATCCACGCAAATGCATGTACTGTCGGACATTTCGGCGCAGCGCTTTGGGCGCCGGGCGTTTCGTCGTGGACCTTTCTGCTCAGATCCCTTTTAGGCGCTCCCTGTTGGCCGCGGCCATCAAAGCTTAGGAACCGGCTCGCGCGCTGATTTATTTATGTTTTACTTTTACTTAAATACATTGTCAATCAAAGCGAGGGAAAATGGAGTGCTTTAGTTACAGCATATTAAAACAAACAGTAGCCGCACAGCACAAGGGGCTGCAAGCTCCATGCAGAAATAGGTTGCTGTGTCCCGCAAACAATAACATGCAGGACACAGCAACCTACATCTGCATGGAACGTGCACTCAAAGTGCATCTCCTTGTGCTGAACGGCTACTGTTTGCTTAAATATACTGTCAACCAAAGCACTACATTTGCTCCTGCTTTGATTGACAAAATATTTAAGTAAGACATAAATACATCACTGCGCAGGTCCCTAAGTCCCTACGCCCTAATGGCCGTGGCCAACAGGGCGTGCCTAAAAGGGACATGCGGCAAAAACGCCACGTCGAAAAGTCCGGCGCCCAAAACTCTGCTCCAAAAAACTGCGTACCGGCTTAATAACCATATGCGCTTCATAACTTAGTAAAGTCTGCCATCTGCAGTTAAAACGACGAACTGACATAGACATTGCAAATTTGACCAGTCATTTCATCGGAAGGCCGTGCACTTTTGAGGGTCGTGCGAACACGGCAAATGCCCAGGATACAACATGGGGACTGACACTTCAAAGGCAGGTGTGAATCATTCCTAGGACTGATGTTTTTATCCAATTCAAATGCCACTGCAAGGCCTCTCCCACATACAGGGACAACTTAGCCTTTGTGCATGTACAAACACAAGCACTCGCCTTCTTTTGTGTAAATGTACCTTAACTTGTAGTGTACCTTGTAAGATAAGGCGTGACCATTAGCTCCCCCACGCCCAGGGGCGTTGCTAGGGGGGGGTTAAGGGGGCTATAGCCCCTGATCTTTTGGTTGTAGCCCCGGATAGAATCTCAGGAGCTACAGCCAAAAGACTAGCTAGCCCCCAGTCCCAACAGTTCCAACATCAGCGTAGCCCCGGGTCATTTACATACCCAGCAACTCCCCTGCCCACGCCCATGCCGCCACAGGGACTTACCAGAGATGTGGGGGGAGAACTGAGGAGGCACTAAAAAGATAAATGCGGCAGATAATGGCAACACAATCCAAATAAAACTATAAAGAGAAAGTGAAGTAAGAAGTGGAGGGCAGAGGAAATTGTCGTTCGGGCAGGATGAGGTTACTGAGAGAAAGGGGCGGGGCAAAAGGCAGGGTGAGGTTACAGACTCGAAGGAAAGGCAAAGAACATAAAACTAGAAAACAGTGAACGGAAATGTGAGAAGGGAAGAAAAGAACAAAAGAAAAGAAAAATCGAAAGTGGTGGAAAGAAAGACAAAAAAACATAGAGCGAAACACGTGTTAGAAATTAAAGAAAGTAGGAGACGTAGATAAAAGAAAAAAGAAGCAGGGGATTGAATAAAAACAAATTGAAGGGAGAGGAAAATAAAGAAATAGAAATGGAGAGAAAGAAGGAGCGAACGCCACAGAATGTGAGAAAGCATAATAGAAGGGGACCAGGAAAGATCTGCATTCATGCAAGGGGGGCATGGAGTGCCTGCAGGAACGCTGGGCGATATGGAGTGAGCGATGGCAGACAGGTGAGATGCAAAGGAAACAATAAAAACAGAATGGCAACTCAAGGGAGACAGATGAGGGCGATTGGCGAGGGATATAAAATAGGCAGCGCAGTGGTTGTGCGGCCAGGCAGAGTTTGCGTTATGGATATGAGTTGTGCATGTGAGGGGGCACATTTTAATGGTTTTTCCTGGGCACCACAGCAATGTTCCCTCTAATTATTTGTCTCTATGTGTGGAACAAGTTGGCTGTTGTGCGCACGTTATTTTCTATGTGCGCAACTGACTAATGAGGTAAGTCACTTTGTGAGCTACCATCACAAATGAGAGCTTGGAAAGGAATTTTCTCTTCCCAGCCACTGCAATTTTTTTACAAATCTTAAAACACTTTTTTCAAACACATAGGCTAAAATAAATGATGTCATATGTGATTATACAGAAAACTCATTCCCCAGTCCAAGACTTCAACATCTGCCACAGTACCTTGCAAACATACTTCTGTGCAGAGAAAAATGTCAGACCCATTACGAGTTTGGCAGCAAGTACTAAAGTTGGCAGTAATGAGTTACCGCCAACTTTACCACTACGCCAAATTACAATTTTGGGTCTGGAGTGGAGGATTTGCCTCCAGGAAAATCCTGGAGGTGAATCCTCCAAGTCACTGCTGATAAATTGGCAGAATTGGCGGAATTACCACTGCGGAAATTCTGCCGCAGTAATTCCGCCACAAAAGCCCCATTAAGTGCAATGGACTCAATATGAATGGGGAATTACACCGCCACCATCACTTGTAATCTGGCGGAAATTCCACAAGACCAAGTGGGGATAACCGTAATTCATTTGGATGGTATTCCGGTGGATTTACCACCGAGATACTGCCCAACTCGTAATGAGTCCTATGTTTTATGCCGCTGGAACATCACTCATGTGTATTACAAAACACAAATATCTCTTGTCATAACTGATGTGGCTGTCAAGAAATTTAGACAGAATACATTTGGTGATGGATTAAATTAATGGCAATTAAAAGCAATGTGTCAAAAAACATGCTGAAAGGAGTTCACGTGCCACTTAAATGAAGTAATTCAAGGGCCAGGGGAACATGCTCCTAATAATTTGAGTGACGGATGATCATTGCATCAGAATAACCGCAACTCAGAATAGGATGATCAAAGATTCTTGTGCCTCTGTTTACTATCCACATTACGTTCTCCAGTGGCTAGTGATAACACCAGCGTTACAGCCAAGAGACATATGCACCATCCGTTTCTACTCCCTAAAAAAAGAAAATGTGCCTAACAAAAATGAGAAACCATGACCATATCATTGCTTCAACCCACAAAGCTTTGCTGATATTTTTTCGAATCAGTGACCAGTAGAGCAGTGGCATAGGAAGGAACTCTAATAATATTAATGCCCAATCTCAAGAGGAATTGTAAGGGGAAAGAACATTTTTTAACAAGAAAGTATCCCTATTGGTAGAGCCAAGTACATTTTTACTCCAATAAAAATAATTTGACACAAATTAGGGAGCAAAATCTGATTAGAGCCCTGCTTGTACCCCTGACATAGGAAGTGAAATGACAGGGCACATAGTGTGTAGGTTTACCCACCCTTCCGCACCACAGCCTAGAGAAAATTAAACGAGAGCCTTACTGAGGTTTTATTCTGTAACTATGGATCCCTCTTTTGTAATTTTGTGATCAGTTAAATAAGTTCCAGGGGGATGTTAGAGACCACACACACAGAACACATGGTTACATTGAAAAGCCCTCAGCTGAGCATAGAAAGAAAAAGAAGGTGCTGTTGTCTAGATGGGTACTAGAATGTTCTATCCTTTAGCAAACAAGCAATACATTTCCTACAGTGTAATGTAAAACGTCTGACTTGGAGTGATGACCTGTGCTCTTCCACCCATACCCTTCTCTGGCCCCTGTGCGACCCTCCAATACTAGTTGACGGAGCACAGTAAAAAGTGAGGGATTGTATTTGTATTTGTATTTTATTGAATTTATATAGCCCTTTACTCCAAAGTGCTTTAGCAGTAAACACTCACTTCCATATTTGCAGACCCACAATACTTTGCAAGCAAGGCATATTTAATGCCTCAACATACGAAGTGCATTGTAAGAATGTCATGACTCTGCATGTACACAATTCTTTTGTAGTGCATACAAGATTGTTTTTAACATACCACAGCCTTGTATCATTGTGTGTGCATAGAAGCGAGTTACCATTAATGTGTGAAGGTCTATGCCCAAAGGAACTCTGAACACTTGGAAACAATGCAGATTGTGTGAAAAGCTTTCTCCTGTCTGAATATCCGGTGCCCTGATACTATGGACGGGTAATCCCAGACATAGTCCATATCCATTATCCCTTGTAGGCTAAGCAAATGATATTGCAATATTGCTCTCCACTCATAGGGTAATGTTAGTAATGCTAAAGTAGGATATACTGAGCATCGAATTTGTCTTCTCAAGATCTTTGGAGGGCAAATTAATGTGTTCACTTGCAAGGCGGCCGCATCAAAGCACTTGCGTGACATATTTACAAAGAAGAGTAAGTATGGGATAAGGTTACACATACAAGTAGCCTGCTTACTTACAGTCAGTATCCGATATTTGAGCTTGCAGTTCAATTATATAGTGTGGGTGAAGCTTTTGGTAAGGCACAATGAGTAACAGATATTCAGGCTTGTGAACGTTATTCAGGATACAACAAACATAAAACAAGTGGATGTAGCTACACGTCTGCTAACCTTTCAAAGAGCGAAGAGAAAAAGAGTCAAGGTTGTCTGGTAGTATCTTAATGTGCTCTGGGGCAGAAGTTAGAGTCATAAGGTAAAAGTGTGGTAGAGTCAGGTTTAGGAGTCATGGGTTGGGAGGGAACATTATTTGGTTAATGTGTGCAGGCATATCTTGGTTAGATTCTTCTGATCAGGGAGCTAGATTTTAATATTAGTTTTTAACCACTTGTGTGGGATTTTAGGTGTTTTTACGGTCACCCTTGCATAGTAGTGTAATGCAAATGAGCATACTATCAAGACTAGTTTATTTTAAGAGAAAGGAATTTTCCATTAATTGCTGTGTTTTGTGCCTTATTAAATCTTTTTGAATAGGTGAGAATTGTCTGTGTGCGCTGCTAGAAATCTTCTGAGCGGCACCCAGAGGGAAGCTGGGCAAGCGCACATGCGCACAGTTTAGAGGGAAAATTGCACCGCAGTACCTAGAACCTACCCTATTTGAAGTGCAAAACAAATACAAGCCTTGGAAAAGTCAATAGTCGTGGGGTTGTCTATTGTTCACTGCAGATTGTATTCACAGGAATCGGTAGCAAATGGCAGTGTGAAAAGAGCCAATGAGAATGCAAGGATGAGAGAGAGTGTGAGCAAGGGATGCCGGGAAGGGTGAGCAAGAGAAGGGGACTGTGGGATGGTAAAATGGAGAGGGGGGGCATGAGAGGATGGAAGAGAGATAAAATAGGGGTAGATTGAGAGACGATGTGATAGGGATGCAAGTATGGATGCCAGTGAAAAGAGAGCGAGGGAGAGAGAGGTGGGCATAGAGTGAAAAAGTTGGGAAGGGAAAGAGAGAAAGAGAGAGGTAGTGAGAGAAAGACAGAGGAAGAGAGAGGAGCGGAAATAGAGAGAGGGGAATGATGCAAGGAGTGACAGACAGAAACAGAGCATGAGGAGAGAGACAGAGAGTGAGAGTTAAGGAGAGATAGAGAGTTGCCAAGGAGATAGGGAGACAGATAGCATGTGCAGAAGGAGACAGACTGAGGGAGCGTTTGCGGGTAAAGTAGGGAGTGTGCATGCGCATGGAGAGACAGAGATAGTGCATGTGAGGAGAACGACAGACAGACAGAGAAATGGAGAGAGAGCGAGAGAGAGAGAGGGCGAGCATGGATTTGATGTGAAAAATTGCAATTGAGGAGGTAGAGAAAGCACAAGGAGAAAAAGGAGAGCAAGGAGAAAGAGAGAGTGAGAATGCATGAACAGAGAGTGCAAGATGAGAGAGAGAACACAAGCAGAGATAGAGAGAAAGAACAAGGGAAAGAGAGCCCATGATTAGACAGAGAAAAAATGAGAAGAGGAAGGGTGCATGAGATGAGGAGAGAAGGTTGGAGCGCAAGTAGAGATAAAGAGATTGCACAAGGAAAGACAGGCAGCGAACGGTGAACAAGGCGAGAGATAGAGAGTTGAGTTTATGGCCCTTGGAACGTGCATTTATAGTTGGATGGGATTACACAAGAATCATTCTGAGTCCAAACAACCGGATCAAGAAGATGGCAAGTTACTGTTTTATTAACAATTATCTAAAACAGGGAGGTTACAACGAGCATCAACGGACGTAAGCTCAGTCTCTCAGTGATTGCCACATAAAATACAATGTATATACTTCATTATGCGTCAGAGTGACATCATACTACGTGGCAATAGTAAAAACCTATCAGGGGCCGTGATTGGTTAAGGGAAACATCTGGATGTACAATCATATAGGAGCTAGGATTTTTATTGGCTGTTCGATATCAGGTGGACAACTTATGCCTACCTCTTCAAACATGTCATTTCTGAAACATCAGATACACAGTATTTCATTGGAATCACAAGCTATAAGGTCCTTCATTATACAGACTAACACAATTGGTTGGCACACTTGTGCCTTGTCTGGAACATTCGGTTCATTTAGCAGCACATACGCCTAGATCCAGGTGCAGGGAGATAGGACATGAAGCTACCTCACCACCCAATTAGCCCAGCATCTCTCATCACTCAGGCCTTTTGCCATGAAATTGTCTTTGTACTTGGCCTTGCAGAGTATTCTTGTCCTGGGAATGCACGGGAGTGAGGGCACTCGCTATCGTGTCTGGAACTCCAAGTTCAAGGCCTATTTTCAGCCCCGTCTCACATGACAGGAGACCACGATTCTGCTAATTTTGCAACTTTGCAATGCTTTAAACAATTTAAATTTGGCTTCCTTTGTGTTTTTTCTTGCACCTTAACATGAGAGAATTCATCCTCTGCACACTTGTCCTTCTTCAGAGGAGATAGCTGACCTCGATTTCTTGGCTCTTGACTTTAGGTCAGACAGACTTTGCCTTGCAAAGTCCGGGCAAAGTCATTTTGTACTGCAAAAACGACTATGCGCTGACTTTGCCCGGATTTTGCTCTACAAAAATACACTTTGCACGGTTCCATGAATCAGGGTTTGTGTCGGCAGTGCAAAGTCACTTTTCAGCAGTGCAAATTCACTTTGTACCGGTCAAATATTCCATGAATCAGGCCCTAAGTCTCAGCTGTGGCTGTAATAATATTCGGACTGCCCTATCCCTTGCAATACACAGGCCTAATACACGCACCTTCAGAGGCCTCGTCAACATATTCAAATGCACCTGGATACCTGTTCATGGTGACACCCAATGGCATTCACGTGTAACTATGTTCTTGACAATAATCAGACTAACACACTTATCTGCGCGTGGAAATACCAAATCCCACTCAAACCCTTGCTATTCACAGCACATTGTAGATAGCATTTTTGTATGTCTTGCCTTAGAGAGCTTCAGCTGTTTAAGGAAAAGCCAATGGATAGAGCAGATGTATTGGATCTCATGTCCACGGCACTTACAACAAGCATTCATCATGCCAGTGACTGGAATAATGCTATTGGTTAGCACAGCCAGTTTACTAGAGTTTTAACTTGTGTTCCCCCTATAAACTCCCATGTGTGCTGTGAATGCCAGTGGAGTAGATTGTGTAGGGGAGACGGAGGCAGCAGCAAGAGAACGAGAGAACCATATAGCATTTCTCTTCTCCGATTTAAAAATATTATTATAGAAACGTTAATTCAGCATTGTAAGGGAGCTAAGAATGTCTCCAAAAAGAAACGGTTTGCATTTAAGATGGAGGATGTTTCTGAAAAGACTGCAAAGCCTGGGCAGTACATATTCCAGACATGGGAGATGAAAAGGTTGTGATGTGCAGTGCGTCTGTACCATGCCAGTGTGATTTGCAACTTCACTGCACAGTGCTGCTAAGAGGGGCTTAAACACAATATACATTCAATCCAAAGCCGCTTTGCTGGGAATGAATAAAAGTGTCAATGCGCTGCCACTAAATGGATAGGCAACCCCGGGCCCTCCTTCCATCATTCTATGTTTAATACGTCTAGACTTAAAAGTATCGTAATCCTGCTGGGAAGCGCTGTACAGTTTTTCTTATCTACTAAACATTTCTGCCACGTTTGATACAGGAAATCACTTTATCCTTCTCCTGTTCCCCAAAGAAAATATGAACTTGTTAAGACCACACGTAAATAGGTCGATTCCATCCTGCTAAACAAAACTCACTAGTAGTAGTCTGCCTCCTTGTTATCTATCAGTGTATATCCCCTCATATGATATGATGTGATATGGCATTTATAACACGCCTATCCACAAGTGTTTCAAAGCGCGACGAGGAAAGGGAGGGGGAACAGAGGGAAGACAGAGACAACGATCTTGCTAGACCAGATGACACTGAGATTGCGCAAGTGCAGGGGAGCGGGAGGGGGAAAAGTGCGGAGAATGGGGGAGGGGCAGTGCAGCACATAGGATAACAGTCAAATAAATAAAGACAATAAATAAAAAGTGCAGCCAGCTGGTGGCAAGTGCAGGGGAAGTGCAGACATCTGGTGTCCAGTGCTGGTAGGGGACTGTAGGGACACAGAAACAGTCCCAGAGTGCAAGGGTTGCCAGGGGGGAAGTGCAGGTGTGCAACTGGCGGGTGGCGGGGAGGGGACCTGGGCCCCAGATCAGAGGGTAGCCAGGTAACCAGTGCAGATTCAGATTCAGCCAGGAGATCAGCAGGGGAGAGGAGAAGAGAAAGCAGAAGCAAAGAGGAAGATCTTGAGGTGGTTCTCCTCAAGTTTCAGAAAGGCAGGGAGGGTGTTTCAGAGGGAGGCCCCACCAGAAGAAAGAGATCTACCACCAACTTGTTGCTTGGAGAAGCGACTGACCCTGAGGGAGTTGGAGGCGGATGAGCGAGGAGCTCGAAAAGGAAGATATTTAGGAAGAGAGAGTTGAAGGTATTGAGGCCCCATGCCCCATGTTTTGAATTTAATCCACTTGGAGCCAGTGCAGAGATTTCAGTGCTGGAGAGATACGATCCCTGGGCTTGAGGCCAAGGACAAGTCCTCCAGTCCTGTTTTGTATGGGTTGCAGACAGCGGAGAGTAGAGGCAGGCAGATTTAGAAAAAGACTGTTGCAGTAGTCCAGCCTAGGGAGAATCAGAGCTCTGGAGACAGTGAGTTTCTGGGGGAAGGAGAGGAATGGAAGAATACCTCTGAGGAGGTGCAGCTGGTAGTGTGACTTCTTAGAGACATCAGAGATGTGAGGAGAGAAGGAAAGTGTGAAGTTGAAGATGACCCCAAGGGTTTTAGCCTCACGGGTGGGAGCAGGAAGAGGGTCAAGAGAGGCCAGCCAGAGAGTGACAGGAAAGGAGAGAGAAGGTGTGCCAATGAGGAGAATCTCAGTCTTACTGGCCTTAAGGCAGAGATCATTGGTGGCACACCACTCCTGGATAGCAGACAGACAGTCTGAGTTGAGAGAAGGAGTAGAAGGGGCAGAAGGGAGCCTGAAAATGAGTTGAGTGTCATCCGCATAGCACTGAAAGTTGGGGCAGAGAGCGGCAATGCGGTGGGCAAGAAGTGCCAGGTATTGGTTGAACAGCCAGGGAGAGAGGTTAGACCTCTGGGGAACACCACAGGTAGAGATAGAGATAGGGGAGGGGAAGGACCCAAGTTGGACCTGGGAGGGTCGATCATAGAGGAAAGAAGTCAGCCAAGCCAGGTCCTGATCGGTGATATCCAGGTTATCACAAAGACAATTGAGCAGGATGGCATGGTTGACCGTGTCAAAGGCAGAAGAGAGATCAAGTAAGATGAGGACACAGGGGGTGTTGGAATCAAGGTTGGAGAGCAGGTCTTCACAGATGTTCAGGAGAGCAGTTTCAGTGCTTCTGGCAGCTCTGAAGCCAGATTGATGGTCATGGAGACAACCAACAGATTCAGTGTGAAGAGTAAGCTGGGAGATGGCCAGCTTTTCCAGGAGTCTGCCCAGGAAAGGAGTGATGGAGGTTGGGCGATAGATAGCCGGGCAGGCAGTGTCGGCAGAGGGATTCTTAAGAAGAGGGTGCACAAGGGAGTGCCTCGGGGGGGGGGGAGACTCCAGTGGTGAAGGAGTGGTTGCAGAAGTCAGCCAGAGCAGAAGCCAGGGTGTCAATGTGGTCCATGATGGTTTTGGAGGAACAGGGGTGAGCCTGTTTTGACAAGACTTTCATAGATCGGACTTGTCTAGAAACCTTGTCTGGGGAGAACAGGTGAAAGGCAGATAAGGAGGGAGAAGAGGTGGCCCAAGAAGGACCAGTGGAAGAGCAGGGAGTAGAGGGAGGAGGGGGAAAGGAAGAGAGAGAGAGAGTCCTGAGTTTTAGAGATGAAATGAGAAGCCAGGGCCTTGCAGAGGGCCTGGCAGGGGGCAGGAGATGTAGAGACTGCAGCAGTATTGGCCATCTCCTTGCAGAATTTAAAGATTTTGGCAGAGTTGTTAGATGCCGCAGAGATGCAGGCTTGGATGTGGGCCCTCTTCTTGGAGCGAACAGAGCTGGTATTACCTTTGGAGAAGGCGGCCGGCCAGTTTGTCAGAGGATGTACCGGAAGAATGCCATTTCCTCTCAGCCACCCTGCACTTGCGTTTAAGGGTGACGAGGTCTGAGTCGTACCAAGAGTTGCACTCTTTGGGCCTCAAGCGGATCCTCATGACAGGGGCAAGAACATCGAGAGTATCAGATATAGCAGAATGGAGCATGGAAAGGGCTGTGTCAGGGTGTGAGTCAGCCAAGGCGGGAGGCGAAGGCCTCAACTGACACACGCTTCACGGGTCGGATAACCGAGAAGGTAGGTGGCAGTGCTGGAGTTGACTTGGCCTGAGGGGTAGAGAGGGTGAGCTGGGAGGAAAGGAGAAAGTGATCACTCCAGGAGAGATAAGTAGTGAGAGGGATAGAAAGGGGAAGGTCTGAAGAGATCAGAACATCGAGAGTGTGTCCTGCAGAGTAAGTCGGGCCAGAGGGGAGAATAGAGAGTGAGAGAGAGTCACAGAGGTCGCGAAAGACTACAGAGAAAGTACGGGGAGCATCCAGGTGGATGTTCAAGTCTCCAAGAAGGAGGAGTTGAGTGGTCAAGACCAGGAGGGAAGAGGAGAAGTTTGCCCACTCAGAGAGGAAAGAGGATATCTGACCAGGTGGCCAATAGATGGTAGTCACATTAAGGGAGTGGCCAGGAGAGAGAGAGAACCTGCAGACGAGGCATTTGAAAGATGAGTAGGACTGCGTAGGAATGACAGAGGCAGGAATCCACTGAGGGAAGAGCAGAGCTACACCCCCTCCAGAACGGTTGGATCTGGGTGCAGAGAGGATCTTGTAGCCATCAGGGAGGAGAGTGTCAAAGCTTGTGACAGAGCTGGCCGTGAACCATGTCTCGGTGAGACCGAGGACATTGAGGTCAAGTTCCTCCAGGAGGCGGCAGATGTCAGAGGAGTGTTTGACAGCTGAGCAAGAGTTTATAGTGGCACTATGGAGAAGGTTGCCGTTCTTGAAAGACTTCCGGGGAGGGGTACAAATCAGAGGTACAACCTGCAGAGGTGTAGAAGAAGCCCGAGGGGGGGCAGAAGATGAAGGAGGGAGGGCAAGGTAGCCAAGCAGGAGACCGCAGGGGGAGGCAAGGAAGCCATGGAGGGGAGAGAGGGAACAACAGGAAAAGAAAGGAAATTGATGAGGCGCAGGAAGTGTCTATCAAAGGGGAGAATGTTGGCTTGAGGGTCTTGGACCAAGACAATACTATTCAAGTAAACATTAATGATGACCTTAGAGAAGTGGAGGGAGGCCAGTAAGGCCTCTCCCCGGGTGCCACCATTAATGGGAGAAGAAGAGAAAGCACAGAGCACAGAGACCATATGTAGAGTCCATAGGTCTGGCGAGGGAACGACAAAGAGGATGTCGGTGAGGGTTTGCCTGGAGGAAGCACTGGTGTCGGGTCAGCGATAGGGAGGCCTGGGTAGGAGACAAGGATGTCATTTTTAAACTTCTTCCTAACAGATTTAGGGAGGAGAGCAGGATAGTCAGTGGAGAAGCAGTTAGATAAAAAAGGAGAGACAGAGAGCACCATAGAGTATATAGGGAGAGGAGAGAAGAGAAAGGGAGTGGGAATGGGCGAGTGAGGGGTTGGGGTGAACACTAGGGAAGGACACAGGGCGGGGCACAAGCAGACGAGACAGAGAGAGACGAGACAAGTAAAGAATGACGAGTGGAGCTTAGATAATGGTAGAAAAGTTCTCAAGATTAATGCTTTGCTAAGAGGGAAAGCCCACAGGATGGCATACTTTCACAATGCAATTTAAATACGGGAGAAAGACACTCCTAAATCCTGTATCATGGGGAAAAAGCCTAGGTTTCACAATGCAATTTAAATACTTTCACAATGCAATCATAAATACTTTCACAATGCAACTTAATACTGGAGAAAAACAGACCTAGGTCTGAGAGTCTGCTATGTGGCAAGGTTATTAGGGTAGAGTGAAGGCTCAATTCCTAACCCGGGCCACTCCTACCTTACTGGTTGTTGCTGGTTGACGGCTGGCTACTGGCTTCCCCTGGTGACACCTGCAGACACGAGATGGAGCCGCCTTCTACACAGGGGCTGCACGGGGAGAGGGCTGCCCTGGGAGGGTGTGTTAAGAGGAGCAATCTAACGTATGGGGAGGGGTGTGAGCGGGCTGGGAAGGAGGGCAGTCACTAAGTGGGAAGAGGGACACAGGCTCTGAAGCAGAGCACAAGCGATGGCAAAACACAGTGAAAATAAAACAGCACAATGTTCTCACAAGGCCTCAAGAGCCAACATCCACTCACTGAGTGGAACGTGCCAAATGGCGAGGTCGAAAGGTGCGCTGAGGTTAGGCCTCAGCTGCAGGAAAACCAAGCAGCCAATCAGGGCAGGTGGGAGGATTTGGTGGCGTGCTGGGAGGGAGGGCCGTCAGGAAGGGGCAAGAGGGACATGGGCTCCGAAGTGGAGCAATAGCGATGGCAAAACACATTGAAAATAAAACAGCACAACGTTCACACAAGGCCTCAAGGGCCAACACACACTCACCAGATTGAACATGCAATGGCGAGTTCGCGAAGTCCGCTGAGGCTAGGCCTTGGCTGCAGGAAAACACAGCAGCCAATCAGGGCAGGTGGGAGGGCTGGGAGGCGGGCTTCCAGATTCAGCCCAGTCACCTGTTTCCAGCACGTGTTTCTTCAAGTGTTTAGCAGTTTGGCAGTTCGGCGGAGAGTGGGGATTTACTATTTTGTCAAATGTGTTTGCAGAATAATGAGGCGTATGGATACAATCTAAACTGGTGAGATTTAAAAGTGTGGCTCTGCAGTATTATCGTAAAGAAGAGAGAGTGGTAGTACAGCAGACTACAGAGTGACACAGACATTATTTTCTGCTCTTGCCAGGGATCGGTGAATCTTTTTTGACTTAGTTGAGTTTACATCTGGGTGCGGCGGTAAGTGATTACAAATGTAAAATATGTATAATCTAAGAAGTATAAAAGAAACAGACTATTGGTAGAAGTTATGATTCCTTCTTCGGAAATTGAAAACCTTTGTCCCCCTTTGATACTCACCTGGATTCAACAAACTCACCAGCGGCCTCGGCTAATGTTCATGATATTGGGCCAATTGCGGGAACACCGGTCCTGCATTCTGCTGAATTAGATTTTACTTTAACATTCGTTAGTATAAAAACCAAGATAACTGCATTTCTTCCTCATATTAAAAACAGAGAAGAGTGTAGGAGCCCAGCTTTTTCACCAGTGAATCCTGTATCAGTATGTGCACAGGACACAATTAATTTAAGTTTTCTCATGATTGTCGATCTAACTGAGGCGACTAAGTGCAATGGAGAGGTTGTAGGGGAAGGCGAGGACCAACCAAATGTTTTGGATTCTTTAACCAACACGCCAGATTTATTTAATTCCCTTCAATTAGATCCAGAGGAGTATGAGATGGAGTCTTCCATAGTATCAAACTCATTGGGGTACAATCAATTACCACACACCGAAATGGGGTCATCAATGCATCCACCACTCTGCAACGGCTTACCTATCACAAAGAATCCACCCTGCCACATCTACAAGGCCAACCAGAACACCCTACGCAAACATGCTCACAGTGCACAGTGTAAAAAGAGCCATAGCAGGAGGCGCTAGCTTCCCCTACTTTGCCCCCCTACACTGGAACGCCCTTCCTACGACTCTTCGTGCCGAAGCTTCACCTTCCGCAAAGCCATGAAAACCACTCTGTTCGCTTAGTTAACACCACAGTCTCCATGGGACCACACGCCGCACCTCCTGATAACTTGCAAATGTACTTGCATTTAGCTGACTGTATTATTATGTTATCAATGCAAAATATGTAAAATGTACCTCCCTGTAACTAAGCTCCCTGCAAGTAACAGCGCCACGATGCCCATGGCTGTTTGTGCGCTATACAAATGTAAAAAATAAATAAATAAAATAATGTTGAGTGCCCCGAATGTTGTGCTTAATTCACTGGTCCGAGTGTTTGACTTAGTGAAATCTGAAGTGAGGGAAAACTTTGCGACATGTTGCCACGAAGGCAGAAGTAACAAACTAATTTAAAAATGAAGTAATTGGAATAATGCCCAAGTCAAAGGATATTGAAGCCAATTTCGACAGCTGCCCTTTCATGAGAGAGCAGACGAAAATGCAAAAAATCTGAATGAGATTCAGGGAACATTGGTTTGCATTCAGGGGTGTGGAGAAAGAGAAGCACAAGAAGAAATCTGTATGGGAGTGGAATCCCCTATTTCTTCCTCAGATACTTATCCATCAGTAGAACTTGTAGAGGACTTAATAAAGTTGGGTGCCATTGCATATGCTGAGGCGGGATCAGTGGTAATTCTGAGTCCTCTGCCCGTTCCAACAATCGTCTAAAAAAAAAGAAGCAGAAAAATAACAACTGTGCCTTTGGACAATCTAGGGCCGACTCAAGTGAAACTAGGTCCTATTTTTAGAATGGCTGGGAAATCAAAGAAGAAGACGGTCCATCAGGGAAGACATGAGGAAAATAATTCCACAATAAAAGAATTGATTGCAGAGCCTGATATACTGTCTTCCACGTCAATTAACATGAAGTCTGCGATTGACTGTCAAACAGAGCCAGTTTGCGACATCAAAGAGCCCGCTCAGTCAACGAATATGACTATGTACGCTATGCCTAAAGTGAATGTATCTTTGGATAATCTATTGTATGTCCCTCGTGACACAGAAATCAAAATGTGATTAATACATGGGATCAAAATCCCAAAGTAAAGAACTATAATGGAGATAAGCTTGAAGAGAAAGAAAAGACAAATAATTCCCGGCTAATAATTGAGGCTGTGTTTTCACAGGAAGATGATATCATTCTGAATTGAAGGACAGTGCCCATCCTTCCTGATGTGCCCAGGCTGCGATCTGTTATTTTGAGTGATATCCAATTGGTAGATTTTTACTGGGACGATAGATTGCATATAGTTACACTTGTTATCCCTTCCCAAATTATTAGAGACTTTATTTTGGCTAATGTAGATGAAATACGGAAGAGGGGCTTTGAAATATCCGTTAACTCGGGACTTGCTTGTTGTAATATTATTCTGCTCATGGGGAACAGTGTTTCATTTCCAATGATCACTATATCTTGCATAGCAGGCTCTTCCTTGGCATGCCAGGTCTCTTTAGTTAATCCAGCAGACAAGGGGAGGGAAAAGTTTGCAGACTGGTCATGGCTACCTTCTACTCTAAGTAGCTTAACTATGAAAGACTTGTGTAAAAGAACAGGCTTTCAGCACTTGTTGCTGGAACACTAAGGTTTTAAGCATTTGTTGTTAAACGCAAGAGGAGATACTAAATTGTGTGACTTTGATCTAATTATGCTTCAGGAAACCTTTCTCATTGAAGACATTAAGCTGAGTGGCTATTACATTTGTCAGCAAAGTGCAGTGAGAGGCTTAGCATGGAGATCCAAGGGGGGGCTGCTGACTGGAGTTCAGTCTGTCTGTGTGAAAGAGGTATGAATAATAAGTGTACAAACATATGGTATACTTGCGACATATATGATATTGGACACAGTGAGCCAACATGTTTTAGTCATTAATATCCATTGCAGTTATGCAGACACCTCCCAAGCCGAGCTGTTTGAGCAACTAGAGCTTATTTTATTGGCCTGGTTGGACAAATTCAACACAGGAGCTATTATTTTAGCAGGAGGTTTGAACATTAATTGTGCAGAGGGTGAACATTGTGCACGAGGCATTGTTATGGTGGAAAAGCGAGTCATGTTTTCAGGTAAAACTATTAAGGAAAGAAGGTGGGCGAGTTTCTTAAAATGTTGGAATTTGCTTATAATAAAAGACAACTTAAAGGTTAATGATTCATTGAGTGTAGCATGGGAACTGGACTCATAAAGTTCCTGTATTGATTTTATCATTTATTATAGTTTTTATTAAAGTTTCGGAAAAACTGGGAAAATCTGGGAAGAGATTACCATGATTTTAAAATTGAAAATGGACATCCTAGTGATCATCACAGACTATATGTGATCTTCCCTCTTTTAAATTATACAAATAAATGGGAGAAGACACACGCAGTAGATGTGAGGGAAGAATAGATTGTGGTGGTCAGCTTATGACATAGTTAAATTGAACACAAATTTGAAGTGGAAACTATCTGATGTTGAAGGGAGAATCATTGAACATTTTTGTTCAGTTGCAAAGTTGCCTATTTTTATTAGAAACTCGCTCTCTTTCGATAAGTCATGTGTTCAAACTCACCCCAGGCACTTTAACCAACAGATAAAAAATTGTAAGAGAGGCTTAAGAACTAGAATTACGATGACTAGAAAGAGGTATGAGCATGGCGCGGTAAAAACTGAGATAATAAGAAAGCTTAAGCAAATTTATAAGAATCAAATCAAATCACGGCGTTCCTTATTATATCAAAACGAGGGTGAATTAATGTTAATGTGCATTCTAGAGAAGGATACCATAAATTCTGGAAAATAGTCAGTCATAGAGATAATTTTCAAACACTAACTCAACTTAACCCTTTTATGGAAAATGAGTGGAAAACTCACTTTACTGAGCAGTATAAAGCCCCTGCTACAACTCTTACGACGTTATCTTCTTTGAGGGATGTGAATTGGACATTAACATATAATCAGAACATCATTTCTACAGAGATCGGAAAGGAGTAGTAATTCAAGATCCCCAGGTCTGAATGAACTAAGTAATAAAGTTCTTAAACAGGATCCTGATTTTGGGCTGATATCCTGTGCAAATTATTTGACACTATTATTCTGTTGAAACAGAACCCGAAATCATGTAAGTTTGCGCATGTGGTGCCAATTTTTAAGAAGGGCAATAGGTCTCTCCTATCTAACTTACTTACTTGCGTAACTTTATTTCGACATAAAAGCCATAAAGGTTTACAGACAAAACATCACATAGATACAAATATATACACTCAATAGGTTCCCCATTGATCAATCTGAGTCAGAAAAATGGGCCAACTTAGTGTTAAGGCACTCAGTAGGCACACTTCAATGGCCATAATTGGCCTTCTACAGGATGGAATATGGCATGATAAGGTCTGTGCAGTTCTAATGGACAATGAACCTCAGAGGTCTATGCCTTAAGACCTCAGTCAAAATCCTTTTTCCCAACAGGACAACATTTGCTCCAGAAAGTGTACGCCGATTTGGCATGCTTTCACAAGCCTGAAGGTAGGGTTCTATTGAGGAAATTGACAGGGGTCGGCATCTCTTGGTGAAAGTCAATAGGTCCCAAGCCAAACCATGGGCTGTGAAATAAATTCTAATCAAGTCATAGATATCTGTTCTCTGGCCATTGATCCTGATACATTGTGTAATTTGCTCCCTTGTAAAGAAGAAGCAGCCTCTCATCACACGGTTCCAGTATATACACTTGTTTAAAAGGGCATAACTGGTCTCATGATACTTCATATCCAACTTGAAGACCTTATGGAGGTAAAGTGACCTCCCTGTCCGCAGCACCGTGGACCTTTTCCTATTTCCAGTAGAAATGCGAGGGGCGCAACCCACCCCAGATATGACACCACTAGTTGGATCATTTGCCCCGTCTGCCACTGCCACTGCGGGGCCCAGGGAATGCATTGGTGGCAAGGGTAGGAGGGGACGGCAAGCATTTGTACCATATTCATGGGCCTTTGGGTCTATCATGGGCAGACTATCGATACCTACCTGTTTGGTTGTTGGGGAGTATTCATTCCAGGATCAGCAAGCATGACATTACCACCCTGGTTGGCACTAGAGCCACTTGGACCCATTACGAACACTGACAGGCCAACTTCCTCCATTGCATTTTGGACACTTCCTACTTGGCCAAGGCCAATCACTTGGCTCTCTTTATACGTGCCCCTGCCCCTAATAACCAATTCAGCCAAATGGGAGATTAGTTGTTTTAGGGACATGATTTGGTCCAACACCAGGCGGCATTGGCAGGCAATAGATCTTGCCCCCCCACCCATCTGAGGGATTAGAAGTAGAGTTGGTGAATTGCTCAGAGAGAGAGAGAGAGAAAGAGAGAGAGGGAGAGAGAGAGAGAGAGAGAGAGAGAGAGAGAGAGACCCCAGTTGGCTATTATCTGGCATAGGGGCTCTGGATACCCCTGGCAGATGGGCGTGTACCCCAAATTTTACCATTCCTTCTTCCACAGTGGTGGGGTTTTCAGCGCCTACAAGTGACCCATTGGGGCATGGATTTATCGCATCTGAATTAGTGGAATAGATGAGATCAATGGGAGCAGACTTCTGCAGGTGCGGAGTAATTCCCCTCGCTCAGATTCAGAGTGTTGCAGGGAGCAGTCTTATTGCAATTGATCTCCAGCTCAAACCAGCTGGCGGTCCAGACAAATGTGATGGCAGGGGCCACGGACGTGGTGCAGCTGCTAATAATAAAGGCCCCAGAATCAGGGTCAGTAGCCCCCCTTGAGGGGCAGTTGGAAGCGGCACTTTTACCCCGGTTCCTGTGATTTCGTTGGTTGTACATGGCCATCCCTTAATTTCATTTGTGAGTAGCTCCGTAATCTCATGAGCAGCATTTGCCCCCCACAACACGGGTCAAAGCTGATGGGGGCACTAGAGGGGCCCAGAAAGTTGTTAATCTCACTGATGAGAGAGTGAACTTTGTCGATGGGTCCTGTGGGATTAACTCGATTAGGCTCAATGGGGAATATGTTTAGCAATAAATCTGCCACTGGGATTTTTCTTTTGACTGAGAGGATTTTCCTTTTTAATTTAGTGGCAGGCACTGATACAGGTTTTGCTTGCAAGTCAGCAGTTCCATGTGGCTCACGGGCCTCAAGGTGTGCGAGGGCCTTCAGGCCCTTTAGTGGCTCTGTTAGCAGCATAACCGCTGGGATCAGGTTAGCAGGTTCTTTCCAATTAAAGTTAGTCGCTGCGCTGTGCGAACGTAAGAGCTGCTGAGGCTTTGGTCTGCCTCGCCACACCTTCAGTAATGATACCAACACACAGCACACAGCGCACAGCGAATGTCAGGACCGGAACATGTGAAAAGCCTTGTTGACAAATAGATTGCCAAAGAAAGCCGCTTGCAGCCGTCGGTGCAAATTCCATAGCGCCTGACGGAATGTGAACGCCCAGGCAGGTACACACACATACATGATTTACCGCCGCTGGCTCCCTGCTAACTATCAACCTATTGACCTTCTTGATGCAGATTCCAAGATTTTTTTAAATAGTTATTGCTGAACGAACTTCAATGAAGGGCAACGAAGGGCAAAACGTAATGGGATATTAAAACCGAGTCAGTGTGGCTTCTGGGCAGGAGTGGGCCCCACCCTAGCTAATAGCCCTTGGAAACGTGCATCTTTTACTGGATGGAAATACACCAGAATGCTGACCAGTCTAGCCACATAATAACACTTATCATAGTTGCTTTATCCTTGATGATGAAATGATGTCCCTGTATGTGGGAGGGTGTATGGTATATAATACAGGTATGGGGCTGCGTGGGGTCTCCCAGCGCATATATATGTGGTGGAAAAGGAGTTAAAAAAATTCACCATTTTCAGCAGTCGCAGTTCTGGGGGTCGCTATGACATAGATTCACTCAGAGCATTGAGGCTCCTCTGCCCTCATCAAGAGATGCTCCTCACAGTAGCACCCTTGGTAGCACTGGCTGAACGACAAGGCTTAGCTCAGCAGGAGGTGGATGGGGTGGTGTGAAATGTGGTATACCAGGTGCAATACCACATCAGACAAATTCAGAATGCCCAGCCGGGGTTATTTACTTTAAAAAGAAGGCATAACTTCTTAATGTCTTAGAAAAACACCCATGGAAACATATTGGGAAAGGGTCATAAAGGGAATTGTTTGATGCTAACGATTTGAAAGATACAAAAAATGGTAAAGACAGAGGTATGTTTTTTCAAAATGTCCATAAAAGTGTTCGTGCACAGCTCTGGAATTGTAACATTTTGTTGCTGGGGTTAAACTTTCATTACAGGTTCTTATTTTAGATATCAGGACCTCAGATGTTTGAATAAAGCCTGAAAGTTAGTTTGAGGTAGTTTGGAACCATAGGCTGGCAAAAGGGGCATGTAATGAAATGCCATCTGGCAAGGGTCTGGAAGGCCTGGTTTTTTGATTTTTTTACAATTAATTAATAAAATAATGCAAGTAATTCCTTCTCTGAAAGCGTAATCTGCTAATCAGATCCCCTTTTCAGAAAATCCATGCAAAAAGCACAGCGTGTACCTGTGCTCGGCTGCATCAGTATTCTGATCTGCAGCGCCTGCTCTAATAGTGCACAGAGCAGGTTCATAGGTCAAAGGTGACCTCTTGACAGCTGCAGTGACACCCAAGTCTCTATGCATCCCTGCCCCGCAAAACTATGATTGTATGTAACCCATGCTGGTGGCAGTGGAAACTCTAAAAACAAGACATGCCTGAGTTAGGGCAATGTGTTTTTCCAGATCATAATCATTGCAGCCACATCCATTTTGATATCACATATGCGCCATGTCCTGTCAGACAGCTCAGCTGTGGAAGTGATGTGTATTCTAGCCAGACAGGCTGGTCCTGTCAAATGTACAGGACAGGAACCTGATTGGCTAAGCCTCTTCTTTTATCTCTTTGTGAGGGTAGGTAACACCCGCCCCCAAAGACCTCCACACAACAGGCAGCTGCCTTGGGTCCAGGCAACAAAGGAGCACACCCATTCAAAGAGAGTAGCCTCACACCATGGCGCTGCATACCAAAATGACCTTTGATCCTATTGAAAAGGGAAGGGGTGGGCTTAGTATACACAGGGAGGTCTGTTCAGTTGAGGGCACGTTCCACCATCTTGTTTCTCTCTGCCTCTCGTTACTATCCCCTCCACTTCTTCTAGCGCACAGCCTTTAGGGTGAAATGTCAGAAGGACAAAGTCTACTTCTTTCAAGGATGGGGCTTGGACCCTTAAATTAGACTAGTGTTAGTATCACCTGTGGTATTTCCCCTTCAAAAGAGGGGATCTTGCACCACTTCTTGGAATCATCTTTTGGGCTTCAATCCTTGAACAAGATTTTGTTGGACTCTGTTGGTAGTGTAGTCCTTTCCCTTTCCAAAGTCGTCCACTTGTGAGGTGAAGGCAGGTGTTCCAAGGCAGAGGCAAGCTCTGACCCCTAACCATCCCCAGGGACCATTGGGGGTGGACCTGCTGCTGGATCAAGAATTGCCTCTCTGACAGCCACAGCGGTACACAGGACCTCTCTGTGTTATAGGACCCATGCAGTTGTGTGCCAGCATCCCCTGTACATAGGAGCATAAGAAAATGACTCATCTTGTACCTGAGCCCCTGGATTGGGACGCACAGCACCATGAGAGCCAGGGCAGCCTGGATCCTTGTGTTTTTGCTGTTGAACTGCTTGGAGCTGTGTTTAAAGAGCCGTTCAACACATTCAACCCACCAGGACCCTTCTGTACTGCCCTTTGCACTCTCCTGATCTTCAAATCACTCACATCACTGCTCAATTCTGAGTCCATCAAGCTGCTAAATAACAAAAACAAGATAATATTGAGCAATACTCAGATTTTAATCACAGTAGATAAGGTCAGAGAAACCTTTGTCAAGATTGGTGAGTGCCTTCAGGAGAAGTTAGTGATTGGTGGATGGCTTCCAATTAACTACAACTAAATGCCACTAAGACAGAATTCATTTTATTTGGCCCAAAGCATCTAATGGCCACTATAAAAAATCAACCACTTCTAAAACTTTCCGGAAGTGAACCCACATTTTCCTCCAAAGTCAAGAATGTTGGTTGTATTTGGCAAGAAAATTTGGGTAGCGAAAGCCAGGTTGGAGCTAAGGTGAAAGCCATATTTTACTCCCTGAGGCTTCTCCGGCAAACGCTCCCATATATTCCAAAAGATGATTATGCACAGATGGTGGGAGCGCTCATGAATGCCCACCTAGACTAGTGTAATAGTCAGTTGGTGGGCATCCCGAAAAAACAACTTAGTAGACTTCAAAAAGCGCCGAATGCAGCAGTGAGGTTGATTTATGGATTAAAGAAAATTTCCCATGTCTCTCCCTCTCGCCGACTTCTCCATTGCTTATCAGTCGAAGACCGGATAAAATTCAAAATAGCTTGTCTGGTATTTAAATGTCTGAATATTTTGGCACCGGACTACCTGAAGGGTAAGCTTATGTATTATCAATCATCCAGATGTCTACGATCAAATGACCAAGCACTGTTAATAATTCCATCATCCACATCTGTGTCCAGAGGTGACAGAAGATTCTCGGTATACGTCCCAAGACTCGAATAGTCTACCTAGGGAGATTAGGACCCTTGACACTCTGCTCAAGTTTTGTAAAGCACTCAAGACATTCCTGTTGAAATAATATCTCATTTATTAGCATAGGCTGGAGTGCTATTTCTGCATCGTATACATTTATGAACTCTATTTTTTGTACCAGCTTGAGTATAAATTCCATCTGCGCCATTATACGGTTCAGTCCGTTCAGAGCGCATTATAAATATATCAAATTAAAAAAAAACAATAACCGGCCAGGTCAATTTTGGGCTCTACAGATTGGTTAGGTCACTTCTGCACCTTTTTAATCCAAAGACATATCCTTTTTGAGGTTTATAATTTGCCTTTCACTCCTGTATTAATTCTCAGAGTGTTACATCCTTCTATCAGCTGCATCTTCTCTGTTCTTTCCACAGGGTGGGATTTTGTTCTGTGTTTCCTATTTACTTTTCTTGCATATGGTGTTTGATTAAAGTATATATATTTTACATAGAACCTTGATTGCACATTCTCTTTATTTTGGACTGTGATACTGTGTTGTTTGGTCACTACTGGATCACGTTCACACCCCTCTTAGGTGCATAGCCTTCCCTCAGCTCACGTTACCACAAAAGGTCAAGGAGGTATATCTCTTAACTGTGCCTGTTTTACCTTTAGGATTGTGGTGGCCCTTGGTTTGTAGAAGTCTGAGGACTGAGTGGCCATTTTTGCTTCTACTTGTCATTGTACTCCTGCAGGGCAGAAGTCAACTCGTCACAGGCTCAACATTCAAAGATGAGTCCAGAATGGAGCATCCATCCTAGATGCATAGGGAACTTGGGGTACAGTGCATGTATCATTAGGAAGGAAGGTATGATCTCAGATGAGACGTTGCATAACTGGCTTCTTGGAACTATCAGTATGGTTTCTGGATCTCCCCATAATTGTTTATTGTTTATTTGTACAGCGCTTATACACAGGTGAAGTGCTTCAAAGCTCTTCAAGTCAGGAAGGGAGCAAGAGAATACAGTAGTCATTCTTAGGCCTTGAAGTTTCCGAAATGATGTAACAAAAAATAAATAACTAGCGTAATAGACCTGACAGCATTTCTCCTAGTGCAAGTGTGTGAAGTGTTCCAAGCACAACCACACTAGGAAGGGGAGACAAAGGGGGGACATGACAAACGAACATTCAGGTACATGCAAGTGTACAGACGGAAGAACGAGGGAGGGAGACAGGGGGACAAGTGCGCCCAGTCAAGCAGGGCCCTGGGTTAAGTGCAGAGAGGTTACCCCTCTCATGGAAATGAATACTGAAAGTCCAGTAGTGCTGGTCATACTGCAGAGGCCCGGACGCAAGTGTAAAGATGGTGGCGGAGCCTGGGACCTGTGAAGCTCTGGAGGTGAACCAGACGACCAGTCAGCAAAAACTGAACAGAGCTAGGGAAAAGCAGGAGGAGGAGGAAGGCAGGCGGGGAAAAAAAGGAGGTTAGCAAGGGAGAGGGAGAGAGAAAGAGGAAGAGAAGAGGAAGGTCTTAAGGAGTTTCAAGAACTTAAGGAGCTCCGGTTCAAGATCTCTGTTTGGAGAAACGACTCACCCGCAAGGAGTTGGGGGAGGAGGAGCAGAGGGCTCGAGAAGGAGAGTATTTAGGGAGAGGGCGTTGTGGATAATGCGAGCCCCAGCCCCAGAAGGCCTTGTGGACTATGCAGAGGGTCTTGAACTTGATCCTTCCAGCCACAGGGAGCCAGTGGAGGGATTTCAGCACTGGAAAGATGCGGTCCCTGGGCTTGAGGCCAAGGATAAGTCTTGCGGTTCTGTTCTGGATGAGTTGTAGATGACAGAGAGTAGAAGTAGGAAGATTGAGAAAGAGGCTGTTGTAGTCCAGCCTTGAGAGAACCAGGGCTCTGGAGACAGTGAGCCTTTGGGGGAAAGTGAGAAAAGGTATAATACCTTTGCGGAGGTGCAGCTGGTAGGGGGACTTTTTGGAGATGTCTGAGATGTGAGAGGAGAAGGAGAGAGTGGAGTCGAAAATGACTCCCAGATATTTTGCCTCACTAGCAGGAGGGGGCACAGTGCCATGGGAGGCCGCCCAGAGCGAAAGTGAGAAAGAGGGAGCAGGGGTCCCAGTGAGGATGATCTCTGTCTTACTGGCATTGAGGCAGAGATCATTAGCAGCCCACCCAGACTGAGTTGCAGACAGACAGTCAGGAATGAGAGAGGAGGAGGAAGAGGCCGAAGGTAGCCTGAAAGAGAGCTGTGTGTTATCCGCATAACACTGAAAGTTAGAGGTGAAGGTAGAAATCCTGTGGGCCAGAGGGGCAATGTAGACATTGAAGAACCAGGGGGATACGTTAGATCTCTGGGGGACACCACATGTAGAGAGAGTGATTCTCGTCTCATTCATTCTCCTTAATCTTATCGATCTCCATTTCCTCCTCGCTTCCCCTCCCTATGTTTGCCCCATCCTGTGGTATTACCAGCACAATGCTACTTAACACAAGCAATTCCTAATCTTTAGAGCGCCATGACCTGAATTTGGCTAACTGAGGACTGAGTCTTTCTCTGGTCAAGCTTATCCACACTAGAATTAAGGCAGGAGTTTACTTTACAGAGCACCGTTTGCACGCATTAGACAATATTTAATGAGGAAGGTAAAAAGCAATTTGAAAACAAGTCTAATAGAATTATAGAAAGATAGTTAAACCTAACACAGCACCAACTTCTAATTACAGTTCAGTGCTTAAAGAGTCAATTGAAAGTCAAATGGAAAAAGATAGGATCAGAGGAATTTCCAGAACTGTCTTCTTAGCACCCTCTTTCCCACTGTATCAAGGTAGCAATGAACTACTAGCCCCTAAAAAGAATCACTAACCCATGGTCTCGCCATCCTCTTGTTTTTGGAGGGACTGCCTAGCCTGTCCGGCATTTTAATCTTTGCTAGCACTTTAGTGGTTGACCGTGATCCTACTTGCGCCAAGCTATCAGGAGGTGGTGGCACCCATGTTTTCACAGCTGTAAAGATTTTCTCTCCGAGTCTGTCCCATAGACCGAATATGAAGGTGTCTAATATGCAGTGAGGCGGTGCCTGATGGCAGCGGAGGTAATACAACTTCTGATTCCGTTCAGCTCCCGCGAAGGAGGCATTACTAGCAGTGACCGCGTCAGAAACCAGCTTGCGAGAGATTTCACAGAAAAGCAGGCAAGTCTCAAAACTCTGTGAGGGCAATTTTCATCATTAAATGGAGGCGTAAATGCTCTTTCTCTTTTACCGCCTGGTCCAAGGCACAGGAGGGCAGCAGAGCAGAGCTTGCATCTCCGCTTTGATTTCCACCTCCATCTTGGAAGAGCATATGGTTTTACACCTGCAGGAGTAAAATCAATGTATAGCTCTGGTTTTTCTGGCTCTGGCCTTGGACAAGGGTGCACATTCCTTCTCCCCAAGCAAGGGACAGACCCCACTGGAACCATAACCCTCCCCCAGACCACCTGGATTGGAAAGGGGGTGAGCAAGCTGTAATAAAAGATTTCAGATCATCAGGCGATGGCCTAGGCCCTGAGTTCCTACCTTTCTCTAACCCAGTAACACAGATACCGAGGCACACTTTTTAAGTGATCCCAATGGGGACGAACCCCTTTTTATTTTCAAACAAACCACTAAATACGTAAGCATTAAAATTCTGCCCTGCTTACGCTCCCATCGCTTTCTACCCTGGCCTAATCGCCTTCTGAGGGTTCTTCCCCATCATTTCGCACTCCCTGGCAGGGGTGAAATTTAGAGCTTTAGGATGGGACTGAGGGACCAGGTCCCTACTCCCCATCTGGCACCAACCACTGCAGAGGGGGACCAGGAGATGGCCCCAGTGGGTGATCCCATCCCATGGGTCGCCTTTAGCGGGCCACCACTTCTTCCTACATTACGCCAGGGTATCCCTACTTTCCTACCCTTCTATAACCTAAATAACTATATATCTAAACATATAAACCCTAATGACTAAATACATATTTAATCCTAAATACATGTATACAGATCTATACAAATATATAAACATGCACAGACAGATAGACACATACATTTCAATTACAGACATGGCTAACTATGCACTGTTAAACAAATAGTGACATTATTTACAGGGAGTGGCTGCTCCAGTCAGCCTCATCCTGGGCCCTGTCCAGTACCTTCCTCCTATTAAGTATTGATTTAATGGGGGGTGGGAGCAGCCCCTATTTTATGGCCCCCAGGGGCTGGCCCAACCCCAGGCACTGTTCCTTCTTAGGCAGTGGGGCCACTGCATAACCTCTGTGCAGTCTGGGCCCTTGATTGATGCTGGGCCGCCCCTGGCATAAGCAGCCCAGCGAATATTGATCTTTCAGCACTAGTGGGCCGCTCAATGCAGGGCACCCCAGAGAGCTGCCGGTTGTTATGTCTAGCTCCTTCGCCTTCCACCAACCGTATTATTTCTTTTGCTCAATGGTTTCTTCCCTAAACCTCCTCTTCCCGGCCCAGTCCGCTCATGGGCAGCGGACGCCTTGTCCTGTGTTCTTTTTCTTTTTAGTTTTGGCTACTAGGTAGTACTGTAAGCGCTGCCTTAAAGCCAAAACTGCTGTTATTGGAAAAAAGGAGAGCTTCAAAGAGAAGATGGCATATGAGGAAGGATACATAGGGTGGAGGTGTTGTTTGGTTATTTGCCCTCCTATTTTACGCCCATTTGTAGGGTAAACTTATAGCAATTTCCACCCTTTCCCACCCCAAACCACAACTCTTGCACTCTTTCCTTGCATTTCTATTGTCTATTGCATCGATGGGCATTTTTTACAGGATGGAGGTCGCTGTGTTTATATACTAATAAAATATTTCTCTCCTGTTTTTATGCTAATAAAAGTAATTATTGGTTGGTATTTGTTATATAGAAATTATTGCATTTTTTAAAATAAATAAAGGACACTGTGGGCCTGATTCATGGAGTTATTTGCGTGTAAAATGGGGATTTGCGCGTCATTTTACCCGCAAATCCACATTTGACGAATGGGGATTTGCGGCCTGAATGGCACGCAAATCCCCATTTCACTTGCGAATAATTCCATGAATCGGGGCCTGTAACTTTGAAAGTTAGGATCTCAATGTTGGAATTGAAAAGGGCCATTTATTTATTTACAGTGTGGCCCTAGTTTTTTGTTTTCTTGTGACTGTTTGTGATTGGAGAATGAAAGTGATGTAAGTGGTATACATTGGATGTGGAGTCCCTGTGATGTCAGCATTACTTGATTGGATGTGGCGGGTGTTTGATTGCTATGTTAAGCATTTGTTTTCTGCTTTAGTTATATATGTAAGTCCTGTTCCGCTCATCCTGCTTGTGTTTGGCCTGGTACATTTTGGTGCCCACTACGTCTGATTTATTAGGCTTATTGGCGTGAGGCTTGTGCATGTTTGTTTCCTTGTAATCACTTTACTTAACTAAATTATATTAATGGAAGGGATGCTTTCCTTTACCGATGCCCTAACCCAGTGCCGACCTTAGTGGCAGCAGCACCCTGGGCAGAAAAATAACATTTTTCACACCACAAAAAGAGACATTTGGTGCCTCAGCCCCCCTCCCTCTACCCCCCAAATTGACCAGGGGTGCGACAGGAGAGGCGCCAAATGTCTCTTTTTGTGGTGGGAGAAATGTTATTTTAAAATTAAATGCGCTTGCGGGAGCAGGCACATTTAATTTCAAAATTACGCTTCTCCAACAACGCCAGCCGGGGTAACCCTTGAAAGGTTCCTCTGAGCTGGCGCCCTGGTGGCTAATGGCGCCCCGGGCGGTCTCCCAGCCCGCCCTGCCCTAAGGCCGGCTCTGCCCTCACCATGGGGATCGTTCACCCTCCTGGTCTGGTGACGCGATTCTTGCCACTGGCCGTTGTCGTGTTCAGCTTGTTAACTACAGAGCCGTGGCAGGACAGGACACAAACAATAAGCACTGCCTCCGGCTGCAAAGGCCTGGCAATTACTGATGAACAGCATTTCATTGATAGCAAGTGCGTTCCTATGGACAGCATTTCATTGATAGCAAGTGTGTGCTTATGTATACATTTTTGGGCAATTGATATTAGTGCTCCCATGTTAGTGGAGTGATTAGAAGGGAAGGGGGCACAGGAGACAGCAGTCGTTAAGTGTGTGGCTGTAGACGTGACTTGTAACATTGAAGCTGAACTAGAATAGTATCAGAATGTGTCAGAAAGGGAGATGCCCCACACAAGTGTGCTATTAGGTAGCGCAGAGGCTGTGTATGGAAGATGTGTTTAATTGCTGGATTGGGTGTATACTGCGAGCTGATGGTGCTTTGCTCGATTCTGATTCAATGCTAGTTTGCTTGAATTGTAGTAGCCATGGACTTGCGTCGCAAATTACAAGCTGCGTTTGCTGGAGCCCTTCGGGCCGTCTCCTTCCTCGGGCCTCTGCCATACAGGAAGTGTTCCATTCACCTTGCTGCTTTGTAACTCCTGCTTCTATGCATTACCCCCTGGCTAACCAAGAACCATTAATAGCTTTTCAGTGGACGTTTAGTGTTTCAGATAATAATAATAATTTGGCATTTATTTAGCGCTACGAACCCTCGGGTATCTGAGCGCTGCTTATTAGGTGTGTGGTGCTCATTTATTGACCTCGGAAGGATGAAAGGCTGAGTTTGGCCCTGCCGGGATTCGAACCAGCCTGAGCAGGCTCTGCACAGATGTCAAAGCGAGCGCTCTACTCGCTGTGCTATCGGACCGGCGATCCTGGCTTTCTCCTGATAATCTGCGACTGTTAACCCCCAGGCTGTATTTCTTTGTCTCCCATATAATGTATGCACCCCACTGGCACCTCAGACGGTTTTTCACAGCTCTAAGCAAGCCCTCGCCCCCAAACATCATGTTGAAATCTCCCGCCCCCACGCCCCCTTGCAACCTCGGCACCCCCAACCCGTGACCATCTATGGCCATTGTTTTGATACACAACTGCTCAGAAGGGACACTTTAGATTGTGGCGTTAGGGAGTGTGCCACCCTTTCCCCAAGCCTGATTGATGTTCTGAGGATTTATTTCAACAGAATTTTTAAAAAAAACTTAAATCATGCTGCTATAATCACCATTAGCGTTTTTTCCCCCGATTCTTATACAGTCTTGTATGTTCTTAGTAGGAGCATCGATACCAATTTCACTCTGGTTGGAAGAAGCTACTTCTAAGACCCTAATGCCGTTTTTTGGGGGTTGGACGCCTAAGCCCTTGCTTGCCCTTGTGCGAGTCGGGTTGTTGAAAGACCAATGCGACCATGCAGAGCACCAGGGGACCACTCCGGTGGTGATAGTGTGGGGTACAAATATCCTTTAACATTAACATGAACACATTAAGCTCTTGCACTCCTTAATTTAAACCAACAACCCTTTTCTCGAGTTCTGACTCCACGTGTGATGGGCTGAGGGTGATATGCTGTCATAACGGGGCTGCAGGGACATGGGTGTCATTGTTCCCAATTGCTGACCCCAGTGAATCACAATTAATGATAGCTGATCAAAAAATATGAAGTTGACATTTTGTTTTTTTTTCTTTCTTTTTAAATTGTCCTTTGTGGGTTTCTTTGTACATATTTGAACAAATTCACCCTCAAAAGGGCCTTTGCTACTTTCTATACCAGCGCTGCACCAGCCTTTTCATGGAGTGCACTGCGGTTTCAACTTTTCCTCCATTCTGACAGGCGGTTTGATATTTTAACACAGGTGTAAGCTCTTCGCCTTTTCCATTTTCAGGGCAGAGGTGCATTCTGAAAGTTGCACCCTCCCTTCTTTGAATGCTTTAGTGCTGCAGAGATTATTGGGTCTGTTTTGCTGTTTGTCTTTTTCCACGTTTTCAGGTGGAAGCTTCCCTGCAGTTGAACCACAACTCCATAAACCCAAGGTTTAAAAAGTGCACCCTGAAAAGGCCATGTTAACATGCCCGTCAGGGCCGGCCTTAAGGGCAGCAGCGCCCTGGGCAAATTGTCACCCCCTTGTCCCCCTGCGCCCTCCTGGTTAACAGGGGCGGGGCTGAAGGGGGGTGGGGCCAGATGGGCCACTTTTTTTTCCTTGCTCCGGCGAGCAGGTAATGATAGGAATAGGGCACGTCAGCACCCTATTGTCATTAAATGAGCCCGCCGCTGCGGGTGCATTTAATGACAATGAGGCGCCTGCCACGTCTGCTGCCACTACGCCAGCTCGGGGAAGCCCTTGAAAGACATCCCCGAGCTGGCGTGGTGGGGGGCTAATGGCGCCTTTTGCGGAGGGGCGCAGGGGGCGCATTTAACAGTAAAAGCCCACCTACCGCACCTTCTCCCACTACGCCAGCTCGGGGGAGCCCTTGAAAGACTCCCCCGAGCTGGCGTGGCTGGGGTAATGGTGCCCTGGGGGGCGTGGTGCCCCAGGCGGTCACCCGGCTCACCTCCCCCCCGCCAAGGGCGGCTTTGATGCCCCTGAGTTTTTTTCTGTACCTTTTTGATCCTTTGCCAGCATTAGCGTCCAACATAAGCCCACAGTTTGCATTTTGACAAATCTGCCTTCTTTTCACCTCAAATGCTACTGTGAAAAGAAAAAAGCAACACCTTGCCAACAGTGAGTTAGAACGCAGGTTTTTGTAAATGGTGGACTTGATGAAAGGAAAGGAAGTGGGACGTGGGCTCATTCTTGGCTGTTCTTGGTCATTTCTGGACAGTTCTGGCCCACATACACAGATTAATGTTGTCTGTGGTTAAATGAATCTTACTTCTGCCCAAAACTATTTAAAAAGCAATTCATTTCCGATGCAACTATGGCAGACATTTTGTTACTAAGCAGCCATTTCATAGTCTTTGAACAGCAGCATGTGAGAAGTAAACACCAGCGTGAGCATACATGGATACAGCCTCCACACAAAGGTCATAGTGCTTGCCCACGCCTCCTGCCCGCGCCATATATTAGCCATATATGCTTCAAAAACTGGTGACTAACAAAGAGCCGTTTTTTAAATACATTTAAATGCATGTGTACAAGATGTCGCCCATGACTAGCATTTTCAGGTGGTTTGGTGTTGTATCCACAAACTAAAGGAAACGCCATCATGTGCAGAAAGGTTTTAGTCACACTTTACCAAGGTGCCATGTGCTCCCTCTATGGAAACGAAAACTGGCCACCAGAAAGCCTACTTCCTTTCCAGTTGCCCCTTCCCCCGACGAGGCCGACACTTCTTTACAGACCCCGCCCCTCAACTCCACTTGTCACCTCTGCCACACCTTCTTGGGAAACTGCCCGTCTTTTCTCATACTTTGCGAAAGCTGGTGCGTATGTCAAGAGGGCAGTGCAGACCCCTCACTCGCCTGTGCGTAACCTCTGCCTTCTTGTCTATCCTTTATTTATTTAATTAATTGTTAATTTTTAACGCTCTTAAGTGGTTTCTAAAACGCGGGATCGGGCTTCGAACCTGGGCTGTGCTGCGTTGTCTTGCTTCCAAAAGAAGGACATCAGCTGCAAAGTACTGCTTTGACATTGTACTAGAATTACGATCCACACATCAAGCTACTTGGGTGTAAAATTGGACTGTGTGCTGTATGGATACTTTAATGTGAAATGTCCAGGGGAGCATGGCTCTGCCACCAATTAGGTTATATATTGCACAGGTGTCATGTCCTGAGAAAAAAAAGCATCTTAATCTTGTTTCTTACAAAAAGGTTGGGTATGGAGGAGAGACTAGAACTGCATTCTTTGATTAATCATTATTCAATTTTATTATTTGTTACATGACCATTTTTTAGAAAAATATTCCATAAAATACAATACAATATAATATCATTCATCATAATACATTTCAAAGCATGAATCGTGAATTCCATCACGAAGAACCATGTTTCTGCAAGTGGAGTTTTGTGTAGACAAACTTGCAGAAAGTGTTTCCAACTTCCTAGTTTACAGTTTCCTTAATATAAGTGATACTCTTGCTCTTGGTTCACACATAATAATCATCAACTATTGGTGTCTTAATTGTTTAATACGTTCTCATAGGCATAGGGCTTCCCTTAATTAATAGTTCAGACCTTAACAACATCTAGCTATTTCTTTCCAGGTGTTGTTCTGCGTCTTCTTCAGGATTTGTGAACTTTAAGCCAATTTACATTTTGTTAATTTCCATACTTATTGTTTGGCAATAATGGCCTCCCAATTAGAGCTGGACAGCTTCATTATTCTACAATACTTCTTTTAAGCGTAAGTCTCAGAATGCCTCTTCTTTTTCAATGGGCAGTCATCAGCCCTATGTATGTCTCTAAACTAGCCGGTCTTCTTTTCTTTAATTTAATCTCATAAGCCTTTGGCAAAAAACTGCTTTCAGTCTTTAATTACACGGCACCGCATCCATCTCTGGATCTCAATGCAATTTCTTTGTCGTATCAGTATTTTTTCTCTCTCCCGACGCCATCGTGGTACGTAGTTGCTCCTCACGTATCCATAAAGGGGCCAGCGCTTCTCAATGCCGGAATGTTCCTAACTATGCAGTTATCGGCCACCAATTAGGTCTGCGTCGGAATGAAGCACACCATATTAAAACAAACATTGTCAAAGCCAACAGTTTTGGCTTTTAAGTAGGCATAGGAAAGACTTTTTCCAGCCACTGCCATAATGTTGCTGTTGAGTCATAACATGCCAACAGTTGGCAAATCGTGTTTGCTCCTGGGTATATTATGACAGTCCTGGCAAATGACTATTTATTGCCTACACCAGAGCCAAAACTATTGGCTTTGCCAATGCTTGTTTCGATTCCGTCATGCCCCATGGTGGTTTCAATGGTATAATCCAAACAGAACAGGTAAGTAATCACACAACACTCGAATATTACACAATACATAAGACATGAACATTACACAATAATTAGCACACACTGCTGTCTGTGTCTTTACGCCTTTAATTTCCCTCAGGAGACAAGCATGTAGCTTCACACTGGCCGTCCCAGATTGGGCGAGGGGCTACACATGGATTCTTATTAAATATTCATTGCATTTTCACCTGTTAAATAGCAAGTGTTTTCCATTGGAATCATTTCTAAAACGCTGCCCGCAAAGCGTAATCTGCAGGTGGAGTCTTATTTTACTGAAAGTGAATCATAAAGTCATTTCGACTTGATTTATCCTTCACGTGTACATGTTTACAGGTCCGGTTACACATATGTCCGGCGCTGTGCGGTGGCAGTGTCCAGCAGATGTTATTAGATATTGGAGAGAGGAGTCAGAGACATGCGCAGTTTGGCGCCCCTCCAGTATACGGATCTGATTCGGGGTTCAGTTCCTCGCTTGAAGCTTCTGTCGGGACCATTTCATCTCAAGCGGTTTCTTGCAGATATATCAGACATTCTCTAACATGCAAATACATCAGGCAATGGTGCTTCAACACAGTCCAGTAGATCACGAAATCCAATATTATTTGACGGACCTTATGCATTGGATATAACTTCCTTAAATAAAAGGCACACCGACAAACATGTTCTAACATTGTTCTTCGACAAAACATGTATGTTTGTTTCGAAGGGATTGTGTCCTCCGACGTATTCCTCATCTTAGATATCTCCTTCCAGCTCTGCTGGCCTCGGAAAATTTTTTCTCTAGAGTGCGCTGCGCGTCGACGTCCTCCGAGTCGATGTCCCTCGACAGCTGCCGTATCGACGTCGACGTCATCCTGCCTATAAAGGCCGCGCGCAGCGTCCGTTGCTCAGTTCCGTTTTTCCGCGCTTACTCAGTGCCTCGGAATACCGTTGCTCAGTTTTGTCAAGTTAAACCTATTTACCTCGAGTTATTCGATCCGTACTCAATGGCTTCTTCATCGGAACCGACAACTCCTCGATCCGGCTTCAAAAAATGCCGAGATTGTGGGAAAAAGATGTCGCTGACTGACCCTCACAGAGTTTGTCTGTGGTGTTTGGGAGCTGAACACCATTCTTCGGAGTGCGAGGACTGTATGTCCATGACAGCTAAGGCCCTGAAGGAGCGTAGGGGGAAGCTGGAGAAAGGTAAGACTTTTAAAGCTTCTTCTTCGTCGACGAAGTCGAGACATTCGTCTCCTCATCACCATTCGCGCTCCAGGTCTCGGAGTGGGTCCCATCACTCCTCGAGATCGAAGCACTCGAAGAGGAGACGTCGAAGATCCCCTTCTCCGTCTTCCTCTTCCTCTGTTTCGCCAAAGAGAATCCCTTGCCCCACAAAACATAGTTCCCGGGCTGAATCGAAGGAATTCCGCAAAAATATGATGAGCGTCTTCGAGAAAGCGGCCTCGACCCCCTCGAAGACTGCCGAGAGCGATGCTCTGGTTGAAAGACCCGAAGGTCAAAAACGCTGCGAGTCGCAGTACCCGGCGAAGGAAACCTCTCGAGCGCGTCTCGAACCCTCGAGTAGGACTATGACCTCCAAACCTTCCTCGAAGGTTCCATCGACGCCGTCGACGAAGGTTCCGTCGACGCCGAGGTCGGTGTCTTCGACGCCGTTGTCGAAGGGACCTTCGACACACGGGTCTGTCGACTCGACGCCAGCTTCGACACCGGCGTCGACGCCAAGAAAAGTCACGGTTACGACACACCCATTGACTATCCCCAGGTCCTCGATGATGATGGCTTCGAGATTGTCGAGCAGAATCCCAATTCTGTCGAGGTCATCGAGGCCTCCCCCTTTGTTTTCGACGCCACGCTCGAAGCCTTCGACGTCGGCGTCGACGACATCGACGTTTTCGAGGCCGATTATGACAAGTTCGGCACCCTCTGCCTTGGAAATGGGGTTTACACCCTTTATGAGTTTAGAACAATTGAGAACTATGTCCTCAATTATGGAAGAGGGTGAATTGTCTGAACAGGAAGACACATTTGAGTTGCAGGGACCTGTAACCCCAATTAGAGAGGAATTTTCCTCTGAAGAACGCAGGTTAAAGGATCTTCATGATTCCTTACATGAGGCAAGTGGGTTAGACACTTCCCCTGAGGTGGAGTTTGCTAGGCCAGACCCGGGGGAGCATGCTGAAACCCCCTATAGAGCCTCAATGGCCAGGATCACAGAGTTTATGGGGCGGTCTGCACCTTCACAATCTTTCCAACAAGATGACCTCACGGATATTCTTGACAAAGGCCCACAGGAGGATCCTGTGGTGCCTTTTCATAAAGCTCTTCAGAGGAAGATTATGACGAACTGGGAAACCCCAGATGTCGTCCCGGCAGTAAATAAAAAACTGTCTACAAAATACAGGGTATCCTCTACAGACCCGGAGTTTTTGTCAAAACACCCATCCCCAGAAAGTCTGGTGGTACAGGCAGCATCTTCTACCGATGTCAAGACGGCTTATCCTACCGTCCCACAGGACAGGGACGATAAAAAATATGATGCTATGGCAAAGAAAGTTTTTTCGGCATGTAGCATGGCGTTAAAATCTGTTAATGCTACTTGCACCCTTGCTAGATTCAGCCATACACTTTAGGAGTGTGCTTCTACAGCGGCGGACTGCATCCCGGAGGGAGAAGAAAGGGAGGCGTTCCTGAATATCATACAGGACGGTAAAGACGCTATGTGCGAATCCCTCCAGACGGGCATTGATTCGGCTGACAGTATCAGCAGAGCAATGGCGGCAAGTACAACAACCAGGAGATTCGCTTGGTTGAGAAAGTCTGGTTTTGCCCCAGATGTGCAAGCCAGGCTCTTGAACATGCCATTCGATAGCTCTTCTTTGTTCGGGAAAAAGGCGGATGACAGTTTAGAGAAACTGCAAACTTCAAAAGCAGCAGCAAAATCCCTAGGCGCTGCAATCGGTCAGACACCTTTTCGTCCCACAGGAACCTCTGGGAGGGGCAAGTCCTTTCGCTTCTACTCCGCATTCGGAAGAGGTAGAGGACGACCGGCTCAAAGGGGACAAAGAAGAACTACCCGAGGTGGATGGGGTAGATATTCAAAAGCCGCAGCAACAGCAGGTGCCTCTTTACCATCGGCATCTGCATCAGCCGCCCCAAAACCACTCTGAGGACTTCCCTCACAGGACACCTGTAGGAAGCAGGTTGACTCAACATCTGGCGGTATGGCAGGCTATCACGTCAGATGCTTGGGCATTGGAAACAGTTGCCCAAGGTTACTGCCTGCCTTTCCTACGCATACCTCAGAGTCATCCACCGGGGATCAGCTCTCAGAAAGCTCCAGATCCACTCCTCTTGCAGGAAATTTTGGACCTGCTAGAGAAAGGTGCCATAGAACCGGTACCTGTAGCGGAGAGGAACAAGGGCTGGTACTCCCCTTACTTTCTCATTCCCAAGAAAGACGGAGGACTGAGACCCATCTTGGACTTGCGAGAATTGAACAAATTCCTCAGGAAAGACAAATTCAAGATGGTCACTCTTTCTCAGATCCTCCAGGCCCTTCAGTTCCAGGACTGGTTGGTATCTCTGGACGTTCAGGACGCTTATTTCCATGTGCCTATCCATCTCAAACACAGGAAATAACTGAGGTTCGCAATTGGCAACTCTCACTATCAATTTCGAGTGCTGCCATTTGGGCTGACCTCCTCCCCGAGGGTCTTCACCAAGTTAATGTCGGTAGTGGCGGCAAGTCTAAGGAGGGAAGGGATTCACGTCTACCCATACCTGGACGATTGGTTGATCAGGGCTGTTTCTTTGGAACAAGCTCAGATCCAGCTAAATCACGTGTGCCACTCCCTTCACAAACTGGGCTTCGCCCTCAATTTAAAGAAGTCACAAATGATACCATCGCAGAGACTCCAGTTCATAGGAGCGATCCTGGACACTTCCCTGGGAAAAGCCTCGCCACCAGAGGTGAGGGCTCAAGATATTCTACAGATGGTTACCAAGTTCCAAGATGCCCAACGTCTCCCAGCCTTCGACTTTTTGAGGTTGCTAGGCCTCATGGCATCCTGCATGTTCCTAGTGCCAGATGCTCGCCTGAGAATGAGATCCCTCCAGTGGGCACTGAGGACTCAGTGGTCACAATTCTCAGGGAGAATGACAGATCCTTTTCAGGTTCCCGACAGGGTGGCTCGAGACCTTCAGTGGTGGGCCTGTCAGGAGAACATTCTGAAAGGAGAACATTTTTGGCAACCCTGGCCGGAGATAACAGTAGTCACGGATGCCTCACTCACGGGGTGGGGAGCCCATGCCAACGACTTGACCATCAGCGGTCGTTGGTCTCCATCGGAGTCCAGACTACATATCAACCTGTTAGAGCTGAGAGCCATCAGACTTGCGCTGAAGGCGTTCCTGCCAGCTGTACAAGGGAAAAACATCCTGATAATGACGGACAACACGGTGGCCATGCATTACCTCAACAAAAGAGGAGGCGTAGGATCACTACCCCTGTGCAGAGAGGCGATGCAGCTCTGGTTTTGGGCAATCCAAGAAGGAATCTCTCTATCGGCAGTTCACCTAGCCGGAGAGAAGAACTTGACAGCGGACGCTCTGAGCAGGCAGAGCACAGTCTCCCACGAGTGGGAGCTAGCTCAGGAAGTCCTTCAAGAGATCTTCGCCCTTTGGGGAACCCCTCAGGTGGATCTGTTCGCCACCAGCCTCAACAGGAAATGTGATCTGTTCTGCTCAAGGGAATTTCCCCCGAGAGGAGCTCTGGGAGACGCGTTCATAGTGGACTGGGAGTTTCCGCTTCTGTACGCGTTCCCACCGGTCCCTGTCATTCCTCAAATGATCAGGAGGTTGAGAAGATTCCGGAGAACCATGATCCTAATTGCCCTGGATTGGGCCAGGAGAACGTGGTACCCGGACCTTCTAGACTTGTCCATCTGCCCTCCAATTCGACTTCCACTCAGAGAGAACCTACTCTCACAGAAGGGAGGTCAGGTTCTCCATCCAGGCATCAAAACCCTCAACCTTCACGCTTGGCTTCTGAAAGGCTGAGGTACAAGGATTGGGACCTCCCTGATGATGTTATGGAGGTGTTGCTTTCGGCAAGGAGGCCAGCAACAAAGTCTTTATACCGCTGCCGTTGGAACAGATTTTGCAGCTGGTGTAGAGAACAGAATATCAACCCTTTTTCATGTGGTACACCAATGGTTTTGTCCTTCCTACTATATTTGGCGAATTCAGGCCTTCAAGTTGGCACCATTAAGGGCTATCTCGCAGCGCTATCCATCTTTAAGCGCACTGCGGAAGAACCATCCTATTTCAAGTTACCCTTGGTAATACAGTTTCTAAAGGGGTTAACCAATGTTTATCCCCCAAGACCATTCCAAGTTCCCCTATGGGATTTAAACTTAGTCCTAACTTTCCTGATGGGCACACCTTTCGAACCACTCCATTCTTGTTTGTTAAGATTCCTTACCCTTAAAACTGTTTTATTAATAGCACTTACATCTGCTAGAAGGGTGAGCGAATTACAAGCTCTTTCTTGTAAAACCCCTCACACAATCTTTCACAAAGACAAAGTTGTCCTGCAAGTGAAGCCTAATTTCCTCCCAAAGGTGGTTTCTGAATTCCATATCACTCAGAAGATTACCCTACCATCTTTCTATCCTCCTCCTCATCCGGGGAAAGAGGAAGAGAGGTTACACAGGCTAGACCCTAGAAGGGCTTTAAGTTTTTACATCAGTAGACTAGCCAGGATAAGACAGGCAGACCAGCTGTTTGTAGGTTACACAGGTCACAAGCTGGGGTTACCAATAACTAAGCAGACCATTTCCAGATGGATCATTCTAGCCATTCTGGAATGTTATAAACTGGCAGGGAAAGAGCCCCCTCAAAACCTTAGGGCTCATTCGACCAGAGGTATTGCATCTTCATCGGCCCTCAAAAGAGGTGTGCCGGTTAAAGACATCTGTGCGGCCGCTACATGGTCGTCTTTCCATACCTTTACACGATTTTACAACTTGGATTCCTCCTCCAGTCAAGAGACTAGGTTTGGAAGGGCTGACCTGCATTCTATTCATCAATAGAAGACAGTACTCCCTCCTCCAATAATAGAATACTGCTATGGGAGCCTATCTAAGATGAGGAATACGTTGGAGGACACAATCCCTTCGAAGAACAAGTTACTTCTTACCTTGTAACGTTCTTTCGATGGGATGTTCCTCCGACGTATTCCTCATCCACCCTCCCATCCATCCCTGCAGTTCTACTTCCCTTGTTGTTGCAGCTTACGCTCCTTCAGGGTGATTAGTCTAGTCCAGAAAGAATTATTGTGGGCTACAAAACGGAACTGAGCAACGGACGCTGCGCGCGGCCTTTATAGGCAGGGTGACGTCGACGTCGATACGGCGGCTGTCGAGGGACATCGACTCGGAGGATGTCGACGCGCAGCGCCCTCTAGAGAAAAATTTTTCCGAGGCCAGCAGAGCTGGAAGGAGATATCTAAGATGAGGAATACATCGGAGGAACATCCCGTCGAAAGAACGTTACAAGGTAAGAAGTAACTTGTTCATCTCATTCATGCACCTGCTCACATACACGCATGTAATCCTCTTTCACATAATAGTTTTGATCCTTACGCAATAAAGGGAATTGCTGGTAAGACCAATCAGAACGTTAGTCTTTGTTAAACACGCTAAGTTAACGGACCACTATCATGTTACATGTCGCAGAAAGTATCCTGGTTACGCTAGGGATTGGTGTTCAGGAATGTACACGTGATGAGCGGGCGAGGGTTCCATTAGACACTTAGCTAAGATACTGCAGGATGTCTTTTCATTCTAAGAAAACATAGCCAGGCTAAAGTAGACTTCCCTCAATTACACTGCATGCAGCTGCTGGTTTATTTCTGATATTCCAGAATGAAGCAGCCGCATTATTAGCTTATGAATTAAAAAACTCAGATGTCACAAATATGTGCTTAGGCAGGAGTCTGTGCTAGGTGCCGTTGAAATAGACTTGCACTGGCATATACTCACGCTATACGGTCACGAGCAGAGGTGTATCATCAGAGAGCATCAGTCTCTTCCCCCTAATTTCTACATGTCTGGACTGGGCCTGGTGGTCCCCACAGTGGTGGGCGCGAGGTATTACTCAAATTGATAATTGGCAAATTATTGTATGGTAAATCTGTCCGATTTCGGCCATTCAAAGATCGTATGTAAACGATCAGTTTGGGTAATCATTACCAAACATGGGGAGCGGGGGTTGTAGTGATGGCTTTTAGGGGTTGCGGGGGTATTCCCCACTTCTGGAGGTTTGGAGGCGGGGGACGGGAAAAAGAAAAAGAAAGCGCACACTGTGATGTTGGATCCGACCTGCGTAAAAGGGACGGATCTGACTCTGCAGGGTAAGAAACAAAGTGGATCTGAAAAAGGTAAGTAGGGGGTGAGTGGGGGAGTATTTTGGGAGCGGTGGGGGGTTTAAATTTGGCCCAAATTGGCCACGCAAAATTATCTTTGCGGCCGCAAACAATTGTGCCACAGCCAAATCGTATACATCCGGGCGTGACCCCTGGTTGCACCCACTCTCATATTGTCCAGAAACGACCCAGAAAACTCGGTGCGTGGGGTGAGCTGGTGCAGATGTAGCATATTCCACCTGGATACCCCATAGATGAAATGACTTCTATGCTCTTCCGCAGTCATCTCTACCAAAGGCTGTGCTGAAATCGAAGTAGTCACAACCTATGATGCAAATGAGTGAATTCCCCTTTCACAATGCAACAGCAGAGTAGGCCCATTTGGCACCTTTTGAAATAACAAAACATGTTGAGAAATTCTGTACAAATGCACCAAATGTTATTCTTTTGACCACTGCAGTTTCCATGACAGAGGCCAGAATCTTTGTACCTTCAATGCTACATTCGAGGCCACTCAAAGTCATGCAAAGGCTTTGCAGAAATCCTTGGGGTCAAAGAGGGGCTTCTAATTAGCATACGCAACGGGATGTGATGTCACCAAAAATGTGCATATCATGGTGAAATATGCACATTTCATTCAGTTGGCTATTCATTAGCATGCAAATTGCACAAGACGAATGGCATTTGCCTTCCATAAAATCAACAGACACAAAAAACCAAGAGAGGATATTTTCTTCTAATAGTGTTTTGAAAACGGTGTTCATGTCTTAAACTCCAAGGCCCTGATTCATGGAATTATTTGCGTGGAAAACAGTGATTTGTGTGCCATTCTGCCCGCCAATTCCTGTTTGACAAATGGGAATTTGCGGGCACAATAGCACGCAAATCCCTGTTTTACATGCAAATAATTACATGAATCACTGCCCAAGAATCAATACCAATGTTCTCCCTGCAACATGCAGTCCTTTCACCTTGTTTCACCTTTTTTGTTTGCTATTTTTGATCACGTTATATGGTGCAGTGGTGAAGTGCCCAGCCTGCGATGTTGCGTGGTTTGAGTCCCGAGGTCAGCGTAAATTCAACAAAGACAGTCAATGTTTCTCATTTTAGACAGGCCTCTAACATACCTGGGGGGGAGGGCATGGTTGACAGCGTCTGCCTTCTTAAAAAAGTGGGTGGACGCCGTCCACCTGCATGTACCCTTGACTTGACCCCTACTTTCCGATATTAAACCTCATTCCGAGAACCCTTGTGCAGTCCAATTGTGAATACTCACATTGGTCTTGCGCCTGGTGGCATATTTATGCATTAGCACCTGGGGTGGGTGGAGCAGCCAATGAGGTTCCATGAAGCGCAGGCTGAAACCGCTAATTTCAGCAGCGTTCAATGGAACCTGCAGACTGCCTCCCCCGGCGTGGGCTGCCATCTTTGTTTTACTTTTCCCAACCCACGACCCCAGTCCCACTTATCTGATTGTTGCGGTGTCGGCACCCACCTCCATCACAGCAGCTTCCCTAATCGCTTTTCCATGCCGCCATGATAATAGAAGAGGGGCTCTGTACGGAGACCCTGTTCTATAAATATGGTGGCCATTTTGTATAAGTATTTTCATTCATTGAACGGGAAGCAAGCAGCGTCCTGTTTAATGAAAGAAAATACTTTTTTTTAGCACCCCGGCTTACCACTTTGGTAACCGGCAGTGCTAATGGTGTTAGAACCCTGTTCAAAGGGCTGGAACAGGGGTAACGCCCCTGCGAGCCCTCGTTAACTGCCCTCGCTTTGCTTGAGCCATTATCTCAGACTGACGGGCAGTTCCCCTCGTTCCCCTCCTTGGAACAGGGTGCTAACGCCACATTATTGCCCTCTGCCAGAAGTGGATTGTCCAACATTCCAATGTTCTGATATTTGTGTAGGCAGTTGACAACTTCAATGACCTACATACCCTAAACTCGCAGGAGTCTTGGCGTTCTATCTTCAGCCCGAACGCTTCGTGTCCTTCACCAAATGCCCAGCAGAAGAGCTGCACTTTCATATACCTCCTGCAGAGCTCTCCACGTTTACTTAAGTGACGAGCATGACTCATTTGACCAGCTGAAACCTTCAATGCACTCTTTTCTTACCCACTCACCAGCTCAGAGATATTTGACAATATGCAAGAGAGTATAGAATGTGGAGAGAAAGAAAACTCCCCCACGTGCATTCTTGGAAGGTGAAGAGCTTGAATTCATTACCAAACGCCAGGCAAGCTGCAAAGAGCATTTGTATCACGTGTCAATCATTCGTGTTTGAAGGCACTGGGCTTCTGCACAATAAGCAAACCTACTTTAAAGTTTTTTTTCTGAATTTACAGGAGTTTTCCGTCTAGGTGAACCCCTGAGCAGATGCGCGAGGGCTGGCGGCCACATATCACAGATGAGTCGCCTGAATAGGAGTCCAGATTCCGCAGAAGCAAAGAGGCGTGAATATGTGCGCCTTTTAACTACTGATAAAATACCATCTGCTGCTAGTGCAGAGAAAAGGTGAACAGCAGGAAAGAGGGGGCACATCTGCACGTTTCCCAACCTACCAGCTCCCCTGGGACACGTTACTTCCAGTCCTGGCCTTAACACACACGGCGCGGAGTATCCTGGGGACGTTTCCGCCCGGCTTCATTTAGCTGCCGCACAGAGGTCCCCGCAGAACACGAGGTTTAAAAAAGGCTAGCTCTGTACCTTTGCTAAAGCCTAAAATATACCGAGAAACTTGAATATTTAACCCTTCCAGCTTCTTCCTCAGTAAAAGAACAGTTGCATACTAAATACTGAGAATGCACACTGACTCCCTTAGACCCTTGCTATGCAAACCTTTTCACACCCAGCACCCCATGGGTAAACGTATTTTTGTTGTACAGCCCCACCCATGGGTTGGCCCCCTAAAGGACCTAAAGGATTCCCAGGGGTGGGGCCCAGGCTCTTTAACATATACGCGGATTACCTACTGTTTATATTTCTATTAAAAGAAGTTACTTTACTTAATATTAAAAACAGCCATCTTAATCCATTTTTAAAGAGCGCCCCCTCCCCCACGAACATCCTTCTGGACTCCCCTGGGGCAGCCCCCCAGTTGGAAGACCACTGCCTTAGACGGAACGGTGATACATGTGGATGTACTGGGGACCTTGAAACGTTTTTGTTGCGAAAGAACACCTGAGAGCGCCTATTAGTTAAACATTTTAAGTCACAGAAATACATTTTACCATTTCGAAGTACCTGGGTGATAAAGAACATCTTTACTAAAATACATCTCACAATATCTTATGTGGAGTTGGGCATCGTAAACACATCACGATTGTTTATTGTGCAAATGGTAAATAGTTCATGTATACTAGACCTCTATGTAGTACAGTGGTTTGCAGCCTACCACTTGAGGGGAAAATGTGCACCTCGTGATAACAGTAGTGTGAGGCATGCGTAGTACGACATGCAGCGTGACTGAAAGTACCTTGTCTGGGGGTTATCGGATGGGCCATACAGCTTCTTTGTGTGGTTGTTTGGTATTAGCTGGCTAACACCCCTAAGAAAAGAGGCAGAAGGTATGAGCCAACCAGAATCTGAGGGGGCTGCCTAGAGTAGTGGCCAGGCTGACCTCTGGGGCAAAGGTGCAGCATCCGAGAGTGTAATGGCTTCTCCCTGGACATGTAGTTCAGCCCCTTGGAGTCAAGGCCCCTTTAGTGCCACACACACCTAGGCACGTGCAGGGATGGCTGCAGGTAAGGTGTCATTATGTGGCGGCTGGGAGCAGTCATTCATGTTGGTGTGTTCCATGGTGGATACTTTGAAAAAGAAGCTAGCTCAGTGCTCTGCCACTTCATGTTTCCCACACATGGACTCCCTGTTAACACCTTGTGGCGCAGACACCAGGGCACGCCTACACGTCACTTGCCGGAGACACGGTCTCATAGGGAAGGAAAGTGATTTCCCCATTCTAAGGAGGAAAGCGTAACATCTGTAAACATCTCAGGGATACTACGGGCAAACAGCAGGCACTACTAATGTAGTACATTGCAGGCCTGAGTCCATGATCGTACTGAAACCCATCTGAGGGTATACTACGGGAAACCAGCGGGCGCCGCTAATGCAATGCATTGCAGAGCTGAGTCCATGGTCGTACTGTAACCCTCTCAGGATATACTTCGGGCAAGCAGTGTGCACCGCTAATGCAATGCATTGCAGGCCTGTGTCCATGATCGTACTGTAACCATCTCAGGGTTTACTATGGGCAAGCAGCGGGCGCCGGTAAGGCAGTGCATTGCAGGCCTGAGTCCAGGATCGTATTGTAAGCATCTCATGGTATACTATGGGCAATCAGCGGGCACCGCTAATGCAATGCATTGCAGGCCTGAGTCCATGGTCGTACTGTAACCATCTCAGGGTATGCTACGGGCAAGCAGAGGGCACCGCTAATGCAATGCAGGCCTGAGTCCATGATCCTACTGCACGCTGCTGTTTCTGCCCCCGGCTGCTCCCACTGATCAGGGAGTTCATAGCCCTTGCCTTAAATATGCCAACTTGCACTCAATTTCACGATACACTCAATTGTGTCTTACTAACATTATGGAATGTCCTTGAGCACACCACTCTCCTCTATTCACAGTCTCGCACACAAGAAGGTGTCCGCATTGTCGATAAACCCCGACTGTGAGGCCATGCTTGGCTAATCTGGTGTCTGGTGTGTGCCCTGTTTCGCAAAGTAGCTGAACCAGACTCATCCTAAACTCCTGTATCACCAGGTGCTGGTCCACCATTAAAGACATAGAGGTAGTCAGTCCCCCATAAACACCACTCCAGTTCTCCAAGACAAATCTGTGCGTGCCACACATCTGCACGACCCTAATCACAGATACCAAATGCTGGTGTCTCGGCATGGAGGTTTGAAATTAAACATTCTGAATTCATGATTTCAAGTATGATCTACGTCTTGCAGGGACTGAAAGAATCTGTGATGTTGGAGCCCAGCCTCCATGTTAAGCTATTGGAATGATTGTCCTCGTCTGCACATAAGCAGCCACCTGTCCATCGCAAAATCGAAACCTCAAGCTTTTCAATTTAGATGTGTCTTTCAGCTTAACGTTAAATGGGACCAGTGACGTATCCCGGGAGTGGCATGGGCTGGCACGCGCTACACCTGGAATCTGATTGGCCACCGCAGGTGCCACCCCATTATCCTAAACTATGATTGTTATGTGTGTGCGCTTGTGATTCATGCCACCCCTGAATAAGTCAGTGCCCCACTTGGGCCACCCCAGTCAAAAGAGTCTGGACACGCCACTGAATGGGGCAGAGCTGGAAATGGATATTCAAAAGCATGGGACCATGTGTTTCAGCCTCCATTTCCGGCTCCGCCCCATTTCGCTGTAGTGACGAGGAGGCGGGACAAAGAGCGGAGATAGTATCTCTGGCTGCTGGCCTCCTGCTTCTTACCAGTGTGTTTTGCTTTATGTGTAACATGAGATTTTCACGCAGCCACAAAAAGATTCAAACGCCACACGTAAAGCATAATTTGCAGGTAGGGTTTGCTTTTTCGAAAAACGGAAAGTAAAATGAAAGTATAAGAATGTGTTTTCCTCCTTTTCCTCTTTCCTTTTCTCCTCCGCCTTGTGAATGATGAACATTGCAAGCAGGGGACCCAACTGCACCCGAGTAAAAATGCTGGTGGTCGCCTGCATGTTATTTACATTTGATAGAAAATAGCCCTTCCTGTAGCTGAGGAATAGGCCTTCAGTGCTGGCCGCTGTGCATCACATTCCCTACGTATCTGGTTTGAAAGTGCCCAAAGTGCTTGATTCTATGAGGGTCCTTTTAATTTCAAGAGTGGGTTGCACGGCGACCATTTACGTTTGGACTTCTATGAAAAAGGCCCTCTCTGTACAATTTTACTCATTTATAACAGTGGGTCACAGTAAAAGAAATGCAAATTGCACGTAGGAGATCACCAGCGTTAGCACTTGCGTGAGTGTGGGTCCCATTTTGGCAAGGCTGAGTGGAAAACTGAAGAGCGAAACCAGCGACATTACTCTTGCTTTGACTCATCCGATTTACTCTCCGTCAGGGCAATTTCACATGAATGCAAATTACGTGCTCTTGGGTCTTCTACATGCCAGATAAAATTAACAGGGTGGCTCGGGAGAGAAACGAGTACAATGAGGCAAACCTGTCTTTAGCCGGTGCAAAACCCGAGGTGGATTCCAGAGCAACCCATTCGCTTTGGGCTTGCATGAAAATCTCAAGCGGGCAGAAAAGGAAGTCCACTTGCAAGACAGAGGAGGAAAGCATGGCAGAGATGCTAAATCGGCTGTGTCCCATTCCCAACCCGGAAGCATATGGAAATGGGCTGGAGCAGAAAATGGTGGCTTTAAAAGCATTATGCATTGTGCATCCTCTTCTCAAGAAACCCACAGCTGATTCTTCATGTCTGGCTAACTATCGCCCAATTTCCATTACTCCATTTCTGGGCACACTCCTGGAAAAGCTGGCCATCTCCCAGCTTAACCTTTATTCTGATTCTGTTGGCTGTCTCCATGACCACCAGTCTGACTTCAGAGCTGCCAGAAGCACGGAAACTGCTCTCCTGAACATCCGTGAAGATCTGCTCTCAAACCTTGACTCTAACATTCCTTCTGTCCTCATCCTACTCGATCTCTCTTCTGCCTTTGACACGGTCAACCATACTATCCTGCTCAACCGTCTCCGTGATAACCTGGGTATCACCAATCAGGCTCTTGCCTGGCTGACCTCTTTCCTCTCTGATCGACCCTCCCAGGTCATACTGGGGTCCTTCCTATCACCTGTCTCCCTCTCCACCTGTGGTGTTCCCCAGGGGTCTATCCTCTCGCCCTGGCTTTTCAACCAATACCTGGCAACTCTCACCCACTGCATTGCCATTTTCTGCTCAAATACCCAGTGCTACGCTGACGACACTCAACTCATTTTCAGGCTGCCCTCGGCGACCACTCCTCCCTCTCTCATCTCTGATTGCCTTACTGCCATTCAAGATTGGTGTTCCGCCAATGATCTTTGTCTGAATGCCAGCAAGACTGAGATCCTCCTCATTGGCACACCTTCTCCAACCTTTCCCCTCACTCTCTGGCCAGCCTCCCTTGGCCCTCCTTCTACCCCCACCTGCGAGGCTAAGAACCTTGGGGTCATCTTTGATTCCACACTTTCCTTCTCCGCCCACATCTCTGATGTCTCTAAAAAGTCAAACTTCCTACTGCACCTCCTCAGAGGTACTTCTCCTGCCTCCAGAAGCTCACTGTCTCCCAAGCTATGGTTCACTCTAGTTTGAACTATTGTAACAGCCTCTTTCTAAACCTACCTGCCTCTACTCTCTGCCCTCTGCAACTAATCCAGAACAGGACTGCAAGGCATGTCGTTGGCCTCAAGCCCTGGGATCGTATCTCTCCAGCTCTGAAATCTCTCCATTGACTCCCAGTGGATGCAAGGATTAAATTCAACACCCGCTGCATTGTTGACAACGCTTTCTGGGGCCTGGGTCCAAAATACCTTCAGCTATCCCTCCGCAAATATCTCCCCTCTCAAGCTCTTCGCTCCTCTACCTCTAACTCCCTCAGGGTCAATCATTTTTTCAAAGAAACGAGCTGGGGGTAGATCTCTGTCTTCGGTTGGGGCCTTCCTCTGGAACAGTCTCCCTGCCACTCTAAAACTTGAGGAGAACCATCTCCGGTTCCAGAAACACCTCAAGACCTTCCTCTTTGTTTCTGCCTTCTGCCTCCATCTCCCCTGCTGATCTGCTCTCCTGGCAACGTGCTCTTGGCCACCCTCGGTTCTCCGAGCCCAGGTTCCTGCTCACCCTGCCACCCTTCCCGCGCTGCCTCTGGGCCACCCCTTGCACTGGGGTCTGTATCTGTACCCATACAGGCCCCCCTTTTTCTTCCTGCACTTATCTGACATACCCTGGCTGCTGCCTTATAGTCAGCACTTGCCACTTGCTGGCTGCACTACAACTTTTGCTGCTTTTATGATTTATTTATTTATTTAGTATTATTTATTCTGTTCTCCTTTTGCCCCGCACTTTCCACTTCTCCCCCCTTCCTTGCTCTTTTCCCCTCCCCCTTGCACTTGCGCGTTCTCAATGTCACTGGGCCTAGTAAGAGCGTTGTTTTTGTTCTCCCCTGTTCCCCTCCCTTGCCTTGTCGCGCTCTGAAACACTTGTGTATGAGCGCGATAGAAATAAAAAATCAATTAAATTCAATTCAATTCCTTTCCCCACAGGCCCATTAAAAAAGGACCCTCCGTGTTGGTGGAAAAATAGACTAAATTACCTTAACGCCTTTCATTTCTACTCATGAGAGTAAAAGTGTAAATGCCTCCTGCAATTAATGAGTGTGGGAGCATTTACCTTGTGTTCCTTTGCGATCTATGTGCTTTGCAAGATGTAAAATGCAGGCGTATGTTATGGAAATCTATTGGTTTAATGTCAGCATTAAAATATATGGTAGCCCATGTGTTTTTTTTTGCAGTGGAGCGGGGATGCATGACGGACCTGGTTATCCCCACCTCCACTCACCCCAGAGCAAAAGGAAAATCCCCCAGGTTGGGTAAACCGCTACATGACCGTGTAATGCCTGTCCTTACACCTTTTCCCATTTGGTAGGCTTGCAACATGACCACTGATTTAGGATTTTGTGTAACTTTACGATCATTGCAAGTAGCTGTTCTGAAAACAAGAGTTTAAAAAGGCTTCTCCACACCTCAAAAAAGGCCATACTGAGTATTTAGGTTGGTTTATTATATTAAATTGAAAAATGCCCTCTACAGATGACACATGTTTCGACACACCAGTGTCTTTTTCAAATATGGGCTAGTGGCAAAGCTAAATCTCAAGTCAAAAGGTTTCAATTGGGTGTAACACACAGTCATGGGTTAAATACCCCCTCCTAGTCCGCTGCCGTCTGCTGCCGATTGTTCTGTAAACAAAATGCACTGCACTAAACTTTAATGTACTTCCACTTGTCCTTCATTAGAGAATCATCGAGGGGGCTTAAGCTATCAGTCCTTTCAAACATTATGTTATTTGTCTCCCTGAATGGAATAATGCATGGTTCTGTGAACAACCTTCTGAACATTGTTGGTGGTGACTGGTCATTGCTTTTTAATGTGGGGGCAGGGGGCCTGTGGGAGGTGTGTAACAATTCCACAATAATGAGCAGGAGTGCATAGCAAGGGAACTCAAAACAAGTGAATGAGATTTGGGGGGTGTTGTCACCCGAGAAATGTTTTTAAATAATGGGCTACAATTGTGGATTTTTAGTACTTGAAGTGAACAATTGGATACAAAGCCACACAGTTTACAATGAACTAGGCAAAGTAACACATGAAACAATGCAATAGCTGTTCAATAAGGCTACGGCCAGTACTACCAGCCTTCCTGTGTCAAAGCAAAACAAGGACATAATGGCTGTAAGGTTTAGAATTAATCTTAAAACTCTGGCAATTGCTCTGGGCAACCCTTCGGGCCATCTTTGTTTGCCTGCCAGGCCATTACAGGAAGGGAAAGACAATCAATATTCAAATCAGGCTTGGTCCCACCCCCAAAGGGGCAGTCCAGCCCAAACTGCTAGGTCACATCCCTTCTGCACGAGACCACAAGCATCCCCAGACATGTTGTTTCGGCCTCATTGGGCGTCATCAGTGAGGAGTAGCTTGGGTCACTAGGCCCAGCAGGCTCGGGACCCACGTCTGGGCATACCTGTCCCACTCGGAGTGACAAAGCAAACCAAAGAGACGATGGCTAGAAGGCTTAGAATGAATCTTAATCCTCTGGCAATTACTCTTTGGAAACCCTCCAAACCGTAGTTATTCGCCTGCCAAGCCAATACAGAAAGGGGGAAGACCATTTGCAAATCATGCTTGGGCCCACCCCAAAGGGTGAGTCCAGCCCAAACTGCAGGGTCACATCCCTTCTGCATGAGACCACAAGCAACCCCAGACCTGCATCAGCCACTCTTAGAACATATTTGTCTTAGATTTGCTCAATGTTACAAGTACTGTAATTGTAAGAGTATACCAATAATGCAGCTGTCCACTAAGGCCACTACGTACACACACACATTTCTTGGCTTTTCCAAATAATGCCAGCACCTTAACTGTAAGACACATCCATGATGGCTTTGACCAATAAGGGCAAGGCTAGTACTGTCAGTCTGGCAGTACCAAACACAGTAAGAACATACTTGTCTTGGCTATACCTAGTTCTGCCAGTCCTGTAACTGTAAAAAACATGGCAATTAATGCTTTTCCCAATAAGACTAAGACTAGTGCTGTCAGTCTGGCAGAACCAGGCAGCCAGTGTAAGAAATTACCTGTCTTGGCTTTGCACATTATTGCAAGTACTGTAACTGTGAGAATGCACCCAAAATGTTTTTGTACATTACTGTAAGCCTCTTAGCACTCGCTATATAAGAACATACTTGTCTTTGCTCATTAATGCAGCACTGGTGCTGTAAAAACTCACTTGTGTTTTGGCTGTCTCCAGTAATACCATATTGTCCTGTAAAACATATGTCCATGGTGGAAGGCAGGGCCCATTCCCCTACCCAACACATTATGAGTGAGGGACCCTACCATGCGCCATATACATCACACACACACACACACACACACACACACACACACACACACACACACACACACACACACACACACACACACACACACACACACACACACACACACACACACACACACACACACACACACACACACACACACACACACACACACACACACACACACACACACACACACACACACACACACACACACACACACACACACACACACACACACACACACACACACACACACACACACACACACACACACACACACACACACACACACACACACACACACACACACACACACACACACACACACACACACACACACACACACACTGGCCCATTCACTCACACAGAAACATGCTGTCACTCCATCACATGCTTTCACCCTCATTCAAGTAAACCCTCTCTTACATACATACACAATCACACAAACACATGCACACACAAATGCATCTGAAGAGGCAGAAGGCTATGACATCATGAACGTTCTCCCTAGTGCTTTCAAAGATCTTTGCATGAGTGGAGGTAGGGATGTGTCATGATTTGAATCATACCTTGAATGCCACTGTCTTAACATACACCCCAAAGGTGGTTTCAATACCTGGGGCTGTGGCAAGGTTTGTGGCAGAGAATAGTTATGCCCCAGCAGAAGGATTTGATGAGAGTTGGATCTCTGTGCTTTGTGCAACAGAACCACTACCCCAGAGCACCTGGCAGGCTTACTAGTGGACAGACATATTGTTGTGGAGCCACCTCTTAGAGGATCTGCAAACCAATTCTTATTACCCTTGGGTGTATGATAAAGGTTAGATGTTATCAATATCTTCTCTACACAGTTTGATAACTAAAACAACACATATTTACACTTACAGTATGGTGTCTTGTATGTTTTCATGAATAGAAATACATTAAGAACACCCTCACTCTTTTTGTTTAGCATGTATCTCTATGTATTCTCTCATAGATGCAATGTATGAACATTTATAAATATAGAGTGAAACAATACCCAGTTCCCAATATCATTAATAATGTTACTGAATAAACTCCTAGCACCCTAGTCTTCTTCTACTCACTTTAGAATGTTAAAGCAACCTACAACCAATCAGCAATGTGTGTAGCCATATACAACCGAGGCACACGAAAACCTAAAATTATTCTCATAGTAGTGCTGTCATGATTGAGGAGCCAAGGGACAGATGAGTCTATACCATCCATTGTAAACCCACTAAATGGAACGAGTTAAATAGAAACTGTCAAATGTCAATGGCTTCTAAGAAAAGATTACCTAATACAGGTACATCATTTAGAATCCATGTGTACAGATTACTCTCTTCCATTTCCATCCTCTGTTTTTTGATGGATACACTTATCCTGGCCAAAGAAATATAAGGCTTAGTAAAAGCCCAGGTCATAATACACTATTCCATACCTCATTATTACGATACACTCAGTATTTCATTAGCACAGGGATAGTTGAAAAGCTGCCTGACAAAAATACGTCATGGTGTCTCTTAACGGTGTAACCATGGAAAAGAAAAATATGTGCCAGAATCGGGTAAACATAGCCTATTTAATCCCTTAAGTGCCAAGGACGGGTATGCTCATGCTTTTTGCATAGACCTGCATAATAGCCTGGCACTTAAGGGTTTAAGGCCTCAAGCATTTAGAATTTGTAAAAAATCAAATGTAGAAAAATTGCAACGTGCCATTTTTTAGGCAGATTTACTATGGCTTGGTGAAGGCTTTTGAAAGCGGGTTGTTTCTTCTCATCAAGGCTGTTCAGGCTTGTGGTTCAGTTGTGGTTCCAACATTGAATCAAGCATATAAAATAGAATTAGGAAAAATTGGCAATGTGTCAATTTTTAGGCCTATGTGTATATCTACTCTACTATGACAGATGCATTAAATTAGCTGCTTGCTTCCTCTGAGACAGGCATGCCATCAGATGGACTTTCCAACTCGGCTCCTTCTGGCTAATCAGGAGCATAATGTCCGCCTGCCTCTGTTTTTCAGTGTTCCAACCCCAGCTCTGTGGTTCACCTTGTGAACATAGTCTGGAGTTACCTTTATCTAAACTACCCCTATTTCCATACCATCCATTCCTGACTTGTGGGCATTCGTGACTTCATCACTGGTGTTTATCTTTAAAAGTTCCTGTCAGGGCCATTTTCCATTGAATTGCCATCGATATCAAGAAAAAGTCAATCATGTTTGTATTCTGTGTCTCCTCCCCAAAACTGTAATCCTCTTTTCTCCCGATATTGGGCCGGCACACGATCAAACATTGAAAAGTATCCGGAAGTTTTGTTTTCCATAAACATTGTACTGATTTGTGCAAATGACTCTGTACGTGTCAGTCAAAAGTTAATCTAAAAGTGTCTTCCCACAGTAACATCTTATGCACCCCATCCGGAAAGACATGTAGTCATCAAATTGCTCTCTGTAAGTTTAACATGAAGCCTCCAATGTTAATTTTCCACTACCTTTCGGCATGCCACTTTCCCACAGGATAACATTGTCTTTCTGAAAATGAACTAAATGACATTGCAAAAAATGTATTACTCAGACAGTCTCCGAATGTTAATTTACAAATGTCCAATACGACGAATTATATTTCACATGTGAATGTTTTCAACTGCATAATATAATGCAACTGACACCTTGCTGGTGTAACTGAATTATTTATTTTTAAATCAACACCTTATGTTTGTAAAATAGAGCTTCATACTCAAGTTGTGAAAATGAATTCCATTGTTATTACAAATGAGGTATTTTCTTGTACGTTAAAACAATCCAGCGCTTTGCAAAAAAATACCTAGTGTGTCCTTTGTTACAATCAGGGCCTAGTTTCTGTTTTAAAAAGAAAATGGCAAAAGCAGAGAAGACAGCTTAGTGAAAAATTATGCTGGCAGTTGGCAACATGCTGCTTACGCTTTAAACTGGCAGAGTATTGTGCACAAAATGCATTTTAAACTTGACAGAGCGTTGCCAATACCCATGTCTATCGGTGTATCTTTTGCTGCTGACATTACTGACAAACTGAAGGGTAAGGAATTCACTTATGTTCAAGTTTAAAAAGCTTGCCCAGGTTTGCAAATCACTCAACACAGGCTAATGCATGCAGCATCTCTCATTGGCCAATGCTTATATACAGCATTGTGCAAGGCATGAAAGATGCCACCAGTCTTTGCTTTTGCAAAGGATATCCATGTTTTAGATTTGTTGTAAATACAAACACTGCATTTGCATTATGGGAGAGGTAAATGCACTTTTTTTTTATTGGTTTGTTACAAACCTTTAAAAAAAAGAAGAAAAGCGACATACAATTAATATAACATCAAAATTTACACTTACACTAAACGACCATCACTGATAAAATTATCTAAAAACGCAATACATATTACATTTGTTTTGCACATTCATGTAATATATTTTCGTTTTTCTATTATCTTTTCTAAAAGATATGTCAGTTCAATTGTTAATTTTCGATCAGAGTCACTGTGTAGTTCTCTCACCAGTCTTCTATGCCTAATGATGGTGTTGTGGCTACATACTTGGCAAAATGAAGAGTTCTTTCGTGAGTTATAGCCGAGCAATCTAGCGTCAGATGTTTTAGAGTTTCGTTTGTTCTTCCGCATAAGCGGCATGAAGGTGCTAGAGTTTTATCACTAGGCCAGAAATTGATCTTTTCTCTAGTTGGCAGCTGGTTTAGACGAAATTTTAGAAATAACAATCTGCGAGATTTCTCAGGAAATTTTTCCAGATAATTTTCGGCCATGTTATATTTTTTGACTTCCATGGGTACTACATTCATGGCTCTGTGTTGATTGCCAGTATCAATCATGTCAATCCAATCCTGAACCCATAACATGGTCTTAACTTTGTTTGGGTTACTTTCTAGTGTCATAAAGTCTGTATTTATATCGGTCAGAATTTTATCACAGCGTTTTGCCCATATAATAAGCACATTCTATCGATTTCCATTGTCTGGATCTTGCAGAATTGCGTATTGGAGTGCTGAATGTTTGATCTTCATTTTGCGCTATTCATTTAGGGTATTACATGCTATTCTTGCATTGATGGATATTAAACATAATTCATATCGCAAACAAGCCGTTGGTACACCTTTAGGTAACCACAAAACATTTGTCCAGAATTCATGTTCTAATGAATTCCAGAATTTAAATTTGCACCCAAAAGCAGTCTCGGCACCATGAATTAAGGCAGGCACCGCCTTCTGTTTATAAAAATTCAGTGCAGGAGACAATGAACATTTCCCAAACTTTTTATTTAGGAGACAAGCTTGGATTGTAAGATGCTTACATTTATCTTTCGTTTTCTGTGCCCATGGAGTGTCATTGATACTAGAGCTGATACGCATTCCTGGGTATATAGTTTGTTTTACTATTTTAATGGGCTCTTTTCCAATTTTCCAATTTAATTTATTTAAGGCTGCTAGATGATTTGTCTTCTGTAAGTTTTGTAATATTAGTATTTCTGATTTATTTGTATTTATGGAAAGACCATTTTGTTGAATGTACTGATGCAGAATGTTTAATTTCCTCTGTAGACCAATCGGTGTTAAATCTAACAGTACAAGATCTTCTGCATAAAGAAGCCAATGAATTTCCTTACCATCAATCTTGGGAGGAAAAACGTTGGCTCCTATGTAGGATTCACAGAGGTCCGAGATGAATAGGTTGAAAATTACTGACGCCAAAGTGCAGCCTTGTTTCACTCCTTGATTGGTATGAATAGGCTTGGATAGAAGACCCGCTTGTGTCAGTCTCACCCTTATATGCGTGTTAGTGTGCAGCTCATTTATTGCCATAAGTAGGCCTTCTGGACATTTCCACGCAATCAGCTTTTGCCATAATAGTTCTCTATCAATACTATCAAAAGCTTGCGATAGATCTATAAATGCAAGATAAATATTTTGATCCGTTCGAATAGCTTCCATTTTTCGAATATTAAGAGTGAGCAAATTCAAACCACATTTGACTCCTTTAGCAAATCCAGTTTGGCGATAATCTAAGTGACCACTGATTTTTATCCAATTTGAGAGATGTTTCTTAATTGAACAGCAAAGATTTTATCCAGGACATCCAAGAGAGCGATCGGTCTATAGTTCTTCGGATCTGCCCGATTTACTTTTTTGAATATCGGGACGACGATCGCGCTCTTCCAGGAGGCCGGTATGTTTTTTTTTATTGGCTATTGTCGTGAAGAGGGTAAAACACAGGGACGCCCACTCCTTTGGGTTCTGTTTCAAGATGTAATTTGTTAGACCATCCGGCTCTGGTGCTCGAGATGAACTACAGCGCATTATGCTTTCAAGAATATCCTCTTCCTCAAATTCGATGTCCCAATGTTTGAGTTTTGGTAAGACTGGAACTTTTGTGATTTCTTTTTTCTCATATACTTTTGTGAAGTGCACTACCTACTGAGCTTCAGTTACCATATTGGTTTGTATAGTATGCTGATCACCACTGGTTTGATTTATTAATTTCCCAAAATCTTGGGAGTTATTGTTTGTCATGCTGCACATTGCTTCCGCGTCTTATTGTTGTATGGGTGCTCTGTGAGAAATTAACCAGTTCTTGTATTTTTGTTTGCATTTTTTCATGGCAAGTTGTTGTTCTTTATTAAGAGGAGCTTTGAGTTTTCTCAATTCTTGATGAAATTGTGACTTTCTCTTTACGAGTTCACTATCGTATTGATGTCTCACTTTAAAGGTTCTGTTTTTTAAGCCATTTTTCCGTTATGTATATTGCTGCAAAAGGTGAGAATATTCTACTTCTGCTGATTGTTGACTATTTGCGTAGATATTATATGCATTCACCACTGATTTTACTTCATTTGGTTGGATCTTTAGTCGAATCCTGTTTGATTCTACCAAGACCGTCTGTTTCCAGCAGTCATCATTAGCAGACATATCATATACCATAGAGAGTTTCAATTGACTGTGATCACTTGTTTGTGTATTAGTAATTTCAAGTGATTTCACCTGTTTTGTGAGTTAATTTGAAACATAGAAAAAGTCTATAGTTGATTTAGATCTCCTGTCACTCCAGGTTGAATGAGCCGGAATGTCTCCTTTGGTGTTACCATTTAGGAGTGTCAGGTTTCGATCATCCATTGCATTCTCCTATCTGGCTTTTAATTTTTGCAAATCTAGCTTTGCGATGTTCCAATCAGAGTTTGTTTTTAGGCACTCCAAATTCAAGTCCCCACAGAGTATGATGTTTGGGATATCTTGCTCACTATTTATATCATCAATTATTTCACAAATGGTCGTTATGAATTTAATTGTGCCTGCAAGAACGTGGTGCCAGTATACATTAATTAAGTCAATTTGCATTGGCTTTTTAGTTTTATTTCCTATTGATTTTATGATTGTATGTTGTATAAAGGCAGAGTGATTGATTGATGGCATGATTTTCCATCCTGAGTTCCTTTTGATCATCGTCATTAACCCTGCCGAAGGACGACCTTTTTTTCTTACTATCGCAGGGTTAATTACAATCTCAAATTCTTCTGAGATTGGACAAATGTCCATCCACGTTTCCTGGAGGCATATAAAAGTTAAATCTACAATCCAATTTGAGCAATCTTGGAATAAGTGATTAAATCCTATGGTATTCCAGGATAGAATATTAAGTTCACACGTATCTTGCTTTCCCTGGCATTAACTTTGAATCCCACCCAATGCACCAGCCAACCAGTTCCATTCGGTTACTGAAGAAATTGAGCTTGTTGCGTTTTGTTGACTCTCCTTTGACTCATTTATGTTATAATTGCATTTGAAAGTGATTTTAATTTGTTCACCCGAGGATACTTTATTTGATGTTTTGTTGAGATCGCTGCCACTAATCACATTTTTGTTCTCATTGATGCTTTTTGGTGCTTCAGGGGAAACTTGTTTAAAACCTGTCTCCAAGACCCTTGGACAAGTTCTTTGCTTTGATATAACATCATGTTGTGTGAACACTTTCTCCGGGTATTCAGCTACTTCTTCATGAATGTCAAAGCCCAAAGACAGGAGGAAGGGTACAGCTTTTATGAGAAGATCGCATATCAGCCTGGAATCGATATGTAGGCGTATTCGGTCATTGGAGCGTTCATCAATAAATTCAACAGTTTGAATATCACTCGATTCAATGGATCTCAGACCAGGTACATGATGTAACAAACACAAAATATTATTTTGATTGAGAGTCAGATCGTCTTTGGCTGTCAATATTCTTTCTAATGTCAAACAATATTTTGCTGATTTGTGTTGTCGATTAAGAGGATTATTTTGCGCCTGAATTGTCGCTCCTCTGTTTTTTTCATCTTTATTATTCTTATTTGAGAAGCTATGTTATTTTTGCTTTTGCTGTTTAAATTCTGATGAATCAAAATTATGATTATTTCTTGATGGAGACTCAAGGAATTGTTCTCTTACATCTCGCTTCACATCTTGTTTGTCAAAAGTCAATGCATTTTCATTACTTATTTTCACCAAGTGTTTCCTTTTTTCTTCCATAGTAGTAAACTCAACCTCTGGAATTATTGCATTCAACACCGTACGATTCTCTACTGGTATTATTCATTCACAGAATCTCTTGCATTAAAGTAACATTTTCCTTATTTATAGATAGCACTGATTTTTCACCATTGTCAGATTGTACCTTTTCATTTGGAGGTTCTGCTAAGTCATTTTCCCAATCTTCCTGAGGATTTTCTTGATTGTCTTCTACATCAGGTTCGTCTTCATAGGTTGACATATTCAATAAGTCATTTGAAAGTTCCAGTGATTTAGGATCCACAGCAATTTCAGTTATTACAGGTTGATTTACTGGTTGTTCAGCTTGTTTAGCCTTTTCACACAGATATTTAGTACTAACAAACACATTTACTGCTTTGAGATTTCTAAGAAACTTTCGAGATCCTACATTGTTGTTCTTTCTTATACATTTTTGATTTTTTTGTTTCTTTTCTTGTGGCAATTTAGTTCCTATGACCTGATTTTTTTGAAAAATTGAGTAGGTTTTGTCAATAATCTCGACTGTTTGTTGGATGTCAAGAGCCGGATTTCCAATCAATCCTTCACCATTTGCCGACGTAGAAGGTTTTGAGGAAGAAGGGTCTTTCTCCTCGTTTCTTTCATTTTCTTTTTGCATAGTGTGATCTTGGTATATTTTATCAGCATCTACGCTATTTTCCAAATCAGTTGTTTCCTTTATAGTCATGGCTGCATCAGATGTTATTGTCGCACCTTCTTTCTTAGAGTGATTATTTTCAACAGTATCTGAGGAAATCATCGTGGTTACTCTAACTTGATTTCTATCAGACTTTCCAAGACATTGATTAACAATGGGATCCATATATCTTATTTTGTTGGTGCTTTGATTTTGTTTTAGTACACCTATCGCTTCTCTAGCTACCTCTGCCAATAATCTCTTGTCTTCACTATTGTTTTTTTTTTTGGTCAGCAAGTTCTTTCAACGCTCCGTCTATTCTACTTATGTTTTCCCATATTTTGGGTTTTGCTGAATTTTCATTATATTCGCCATTTGTAAGTTTTGTATTCATTAGCGCAGATAGCGTTGTTAAATCTTTCACATTATCATTCAGTTGCTCATATAATTTCATCAAGGGTGCTACTGAAATTATCAAAGATGACATTATAAGGGGTCTAATATCATCTAAGACCTCTTTGATCAGATTTTGAAATAGGCTTTTTTTCTTTTTGAGTTCCCCATTGGATTGTATCCTATTTTGCTGGTGTCTTATTTTTGGATACTGTCGATCCATTAAGGAGGAGTTAAGGGATGATTCATCAGAAGAGGAAGATGAAGTGTAAGATGACTAAATTTCTTCCGTCTGTTCAGGTAAGTCAAACTTAAGTTGCGATTTTTGAATCAACATAGCATAACTGGAAGAAGACTCTTTAATTTCTTTTTTTCGATTGGATTCCAGCATTCTCTTTTGAGAGCACGCCACATCCAATGATGGAGTGGAATTCAGTCGACAACGTTTTCGTGCTCCAGGTACCCCTTTAAATTTAGGAATACTACCATCTGTGATGGTACATTTTCAGTTCATTAGAAACGTCTTGACTTTTATATTTGCAGTTAGAAGGGGTTTCAATAGTCGCCACTTTACGATTCATATCACCATTCATTTTTGTTAGATCTTTCAAAATCTTATTTACCACAGATATTGAATCTCGCCGTTTGTTTGGACTATGTTCTTTGGAATGACATTCAAGACTTGAGTCAAAAAATATTTCTTGTTCCAATGGAATCACATTTATATGGGGGAACCAGCTTGAATTTTCCCCTTTTGTGATATGAATCCCTTTAGTTGCTTCGGCGTGATCCATACCTTCGCAGTTAGTTTGTTTTCCTTGAGTTACAATCACATCGGCATTGAATAACTGTTCTGTATTGTTAAGAATCATGGCATCTTCATTATATAGATTTCCTTTAATTACGCCGTCTTTTTGTGGGAAATTGGTACATTCTATCCAGGAGCCTGTATTTTCAGAAGTTAAACGCTACATCCGACTTGTAATTTTTCCAACCTCAGATCTTTTACAGTTGGATAGTTCTACCCATGCTAGTAACCATAATGGTGGAAAAATTACAGAGTTTGGATCTCTTTGGTCTGATATATCATTTGTAATTTCGCTGGCTAAGGACAGAAAGTCAATGTTCACGTGACAAGTTTTTTCAAACTCACGTAATTGTTCAAATAGCCAGTTTATTTCACTCTTATTCTTATTCAAGTACTCCCCACACTTACTCATACATTCGTATTGCGGATTGCGATCCTGACAAGCAGTATTCTCAACATTGACATCCATGGACAGCTATGTAATGACTCACAGCTGTTATTTTCCAAACTCACGCTAGCAAGAGATAGCTTCTGAACCAGTTGACTCTTGTTCAACAAACTGTTGTCAGTGCTTGATTGCATACGTGAGACACAAATAATGTATTTAGATCTTATTTGAGATTTGTCATGACTGCTTGTTTCATTTACTTGATTGTCATGACAAGTGCTACTACCCTCGCAAGCACGACAGAGCTGTAATTGTAGTCATGTGCGAGGTTGTAAAAGTTTGCGGTGAAGGCGTTTATCTTGAGACATCATGAAGGGAGTTCAAGCCTCTAAAACTGTTGGAAAACTGCACCAAATGCCAAGGAAATACTATGTGCAATTCTTTCTTTACTTTTACACTTACTGACAAGGTGTCTGCAATCTTCAGGCCCCGTGGGCGCAGCGGTCAGGGTGTCAGAGTCTCAGCACACCCCACGCGCCAAAGCCGCCAAACAGCTCAAACAGCACTGCAAAGCCCTTCTGTTCTCAGGGCTTACGCCGCAAGGGCGCTATGGGAGTGGCTATGAGCACGGCAGCAGGTCACGTGATTCCATGGGGGAGGAGTCTGTGTAATAGATTAACACAGCGTCCTTTTCACTGTTCGCTACAGTCTTGCTTCCAAATAAACAAAAGTGGATTCGTGCAGACGCACACAGGGTGCACTTTATGCTGCAATCCACACGCTGCTCCAAAAGGAAACAAAAACACTCCAGCTGATCGAATTCAGTCTCCACGTGACCCCGCCACAGCTCAAACAGCACTTCCCAGCCCTTCTACCCTTAGGGCTTACCACTTTCGTTCATTTTTTTGGCTGGTTTATTTTAATGGGTGGTGCCGTAGCACTTCCTCTGGGCAGGCCATGACTGCTGCACATGATGAAACCGGATCAGTGATTCGATTCATGCATACGGTGAAACGTAGGAAACATGCATGGGGTCTTGTTGGAGATCAGCCATGACAGTCGCCATTGCCTCTATATGGTAGCTGCTCTTCCCACATTGCTTTCCACAGATTGCATATGCTTTTTGCAGAATTCTGGATTTGGTTGAAGTCAGAATGTCCATACCGTGTGTGGATCACTACACACCATGTCTGTCCAAAGGGTAATGACCAATTCACCCAAAGTTGGGCTCTTGTATGAATATGAACTCCAGTTGATTAACGTCATCGTACAGACATGGCTACACAGACAGCGTGACACGACTGGTACTAGAAAGCGTCACAGCCGCCAGTACAAGCTTAGTATACACAACAACAACACCACTCCAAGATGGCAGAGTCGATCGCTTCAGACGGCACAGAACCTAGGCATTCCACACACCCCAACATCACCTGATTAACACCCACACACATGGCAGAGGCTAATTAGGAAACCCTATATATCGCACCTACGGCCCCAGTTCCTGCGAGACGCAGCACTTTGCACAAGTGCCCGGAATGACACCAGGACTGTGACAGCTCGAGCAGGATCAGCGCGACACAGGTAACCAGGACCCTTGTATGTGAGACAGAACCGTGCACCTGATTTTAGAGGACTAGCTTACCAATGCCTCCTATTATCTACAGGTTACTGAGACTCTCGGACGGAGAGCCGCTTCACAGATGACAATTGGACAAGCAGGTCTGAAACTTTAACTACTTCTCCATAGTCACTCATGACATAGGCCCTCATTCCGAGGTTGGTGCTAGTCATGGCGCTAATAGCGCCATGACTAGCACCAATACCGGTACCGCCACCGATGTGGCGGTATGGGGACTTACCGGTTCATTGCGCCCTTTGCGGGACCGGTAAGTCCCCATTTGAAATGCCATTCCCCATTCCCATTTGAGCCCTCATAGGGCTCAATGCCCCCATAGGGCTCAATGAGAAGGCGGCAATAACGGTACCACAAATTGCGGTACCGTTATTGACCCCAGTATCTCTTTGCGGGTCCCGTCCTTAACACCTGCTAAAACCAGGCGTTAAGGGAAGGACCCACAAAGGGACCTGGGAATAGGGCGCAAAGTGATTACCGGCACCGGTGTCATTACCGGTCCCCGGTATCGATTTGCGCCCGGGTCCTAATGACCCCCATAGTGGTTTAAAGATCTTCATTATCCACTCTCCCACTGAGCACTGCTCTGAACTATAGGACTAAACCCGGAGACACACGCCTCTTAGCCACAGCTTTTCACATGTGTACCACCGGATTGAACAAACCACATGGCACCTTCCCATAGGTGTAAGGACACAGCCCAGCATTGCCACACAATGCCGTAGACCCGACCAGGAACAATACTACTCACCACCGTGATTATAAGTACTAATAGGCTGAACACCTTGCAATAGATTGTGCTCCTGCACAGCGTATTCCTCACATGTTGTTTCTTATGATTGTTCTTTTATCATTTCTTTTTATAATTTGTTTCTCTACATGTTGTGGATTATGTTGTCCCTGTTGTCCCATTGTGTGGCCTTTAATGAATTAGAACGTGTTTTATGATTTATGCGTATGTACCCTCTTACCCTAACTCTCTCTAATCATTTTGTTGTGTGTATTATGATTTACATGTGATTTTTTCTAATGTGATTCAACCGATAATTTTTGGTAAATTACCACTGTAATGTGTCTGCTATTTCCACTTTGATCTCACTTATGGTATTTTCTAACTGACTGATAATTTACTGAAAATTCCTTCTTGATTTGTCTATTTGGCGACAGATGATCGAGTTATGCCCTAATCAAGGACTGTAGGAAGTCTGAAACGCATTGGTACTTAAGGCATCTGCACAATTAAATAAATATATGCTATGACAAAAATCTCATTGAAGAACTCAATACAATAATTCTTTACCATTATCAATATTTAAGAGAAAGTCTGGAAACTGGAAATCAAACCACTTAGTGGTTCTTAGGGTGGGCAGCCCTCGCTGAAGGCTAATCAGCCTAGGTCCTCTTTCTTCAGTCATCAACACTAGAAACCATGTCGGTTTTCTGCCCCTAAGCAGGAAAACTCCATGATCTCAGGCATTGGAATATACACAGGCCAAGAACTTCTGGCCTAGCATCGTTCTTCTCTTGCCTCTATCTCAAAGTGCTTCATAGGTTTTGGCCCACTGTCAGACCATGTTTAATACCTTCATCAGCCTGATTTTCTCCTTGAACCTAACCAAATACACTTTTCCCTGTTTCCCTTTCACCTGTCCTCATTCCCCCTTCCTTTTCCCTCTTCTCGCCAACTCTTTGAAACATGCTGAAGGCAGATCTAAACCATATACAAGAACTCTATTTACATACTGCCCCTAGAAAGGTTTGAATCTGCTTTGACCAGAAGGACACCCTCAGTTTAAAGATGACATTTTGTATCACAATTTTCTATTACTATGGAGCAATAAATGCTGCTAAACTGTTATTTTGAAGGATGTCTTTCTGAAGTAAACTTGACTGCACATTGTGCTGACCCTACTCATATTATAGGACACTTCAACTTGGTGTGACGGTTTGAGGAATTCAAGCTTCCTCTTTCACTCTCTTTTTCTAGAGTTCAGATACCTGTGCTAATATAGATGCCTCTGTGTACCAAGCTCTTGCAAGCCACGAACCCCTGTGCTTCTTGTATATGAACCCCATAGGCATTCTTCGAGAGAGTCGGATGAATTCATCAGATGAAACCAAAGATACCTTCAATGGGAACAGCCAAAGTGAACTACATATTCCAGCGGTCGGCACCCTTCGGCTCTCCAGAGGTTTTCGACTACAACTACAATCAGCTACAGTCATCACAGACAATGGTGCAGGATTATGGGTGACCTAGTCCAAAAGATCTGGAGAGCTTCAGGTTGTCGACCCCTGATATAGGCTTTGAGGTAGCCTTTAGGTTCAGAGAATATAGAAAATGCTGTAAATTAGCACCAAGCGCCTTAATGTACAGACAAGTAATATGGAGTACTCTACCACTTGGTGGTTTTTTGCATGAACCTTGGAATTATTGAACTAATTTAATGATGACCTGGTTTTGACTCCATTCAGTACTTGCTAAGGGTAGAACCATGTTTTCAATTGAAAGTCTTTGTTCTTCAACACTCCCCCGCAAGGTCTTCAGTAAGGCTGATTTACAAGCACCGAGCCTGCTGAAAACTCAGCTGCACCCAATGAACATCTGTAAGAACTGAAATTCAGAAGACATTAATCCACAAGAAAAACTGAGGAAGCTCAGATACCTCCTGTTTTGCCTACAACAGCACCATGTCCCACTTGAAATTGTTTCGGTGTTTTTGATCGATATTCGTCTTAAGTACTTGCCAAGTCAAGACCGTGAGATGAAGCACGCTTAGGACATTGCATCAACCTGCTCCCATTAAGGTCAAGTGAGCTCCAAAACATCTTCAGAGTCAAAATATACGTTTTCTCCACTGTCCTGCAAGGTCCACTCACAATACTGTCTGCCTCTGGAGAAAAGTGTTATGATAGAAAGACACACAAGATCATTTGCTCAAGATGAAATGTGAACATTTTGTATCTGCACTATAGATTAATGGACCCATGAAATAACTTTTTATTTGAAAGTTCACTGCTTTTATTACATTTTGTTAATATTAACCTTAGTCTATAACTATCACTATAAACATCTTGACAGTTGTGCACTGTGTTTGTTGTTACTTGCATAGCCCATCACATCTGTCAGAGTTAAGTCTTGTGCTCAGCCAGAGCTACCCAATGAGAGACAAAAGGACAGCAAGTTATCTTGCGGGCTTCTGTACGTAAGGCATTGTGGAACCTCACGTGACGAGCATAAAACCTGTTTCTTCTGTCTAGCATCCACTTCCCTCGATTCCTCCTTCCACACTCTCAGAAGGATGTGCTTCTGTGAAGATTGTGGGTACCTTCCTGAGAACATCTGCAGGTACCTGTGAGACACACTTCTCCCTTTTGGTCTGGTAGAACCCAGCACAGCGCACGAGCGCATGCACTGCGGTAGAGAGAGGCCATCTTTGGGGAGATGTAGTGGTGCCATTGCAGAATATGTACATGATCTGGCAGGCTCCAAGGGAAGTCAGAGTAAAATAAGGCAGCAGCGCTATGATATGATATGGCATTTGTAATGCACCTATACACAAGTGGTTCAAGGCGCGACGAGTCAAGGAAGGGGGAACAGAGGTAGGACAGAGATCTTACTAGGCCAAGTGACATTGAGATCGTGCAAGTGCAGGGGAGGTAGAGGGGAACAGTGGCAGGCAAAAGGGGAGGGGTGCAGTGCTGTACATGGGATCAAAACAATAATAAAGAAGTGCAGCCAGGAGGTGGCAGGGGCAGGGGTAAGTGCAGACAGCAGGTGTCCAAAAGTGCAGGTAGGGTGACTGTAGAGTCACAGATACAGACCCAAGTGCAAGGTTTGCCGGGAGGCAGTGCGGGTGTGCAACTGGGTGGGCAGGGACCTAGGCCCGAAATCAGAGGGTAGCCTGGTGACCAGTGCAGTATCAGACAGGAAAGCAGCAGGCGAGAGTAAGAGAGAAGGCAGAAGCAAAGAGGAAAGTCTTGAGGTGCTTCCGGAACACAGATGGTTTTCCTCAAGTTTCAGAGAGGCAGGGAGGCTGTTCCAGAGGGAGGCCCCAGCCGAAGAAAGAGATGTACCACCAACTCGTTGCTTGGCGAAGCAACTGACCCTCTGGGAGTTGGAGGTGGAGGAGCGAAGAGCTCCAGTAGGAAGGTATTTACGAAGAGAGAGTTGGGAGCATTGATGACTCAGGCCCCAGAAGGCCTTGTGGACAATGCAGAGGTTCTTGAACTTAATCCTTGCATTCACTGGGAGCCAATGCAGAGATTTCAGTGCTGGAGAGATACGATCCCTGGGCTTGAGGACAAGGACAAGTCTTGCAGTCCTGTTCTGGATGAGTTACAGAGGGCGGAGAGTAGAACCAGGCAGATTTAGAAAGAGGCTGTTGCAGTAGTCCAACCTAGAGAGAACCAGAGCTCTAGAGACAGTAAGCTTCTGGGGGAAGGATAGGAAAGGAAGAATACCTCTGAGGAAGTTCAGTTGGTAGTTTGACTTCTTAGAGATGTCAGAGATGTGAGGAGAAAAGGAGAGTGTGGAGTCAAAGATGACCCGAGGTTCCTAGCCTCACAAATGGGAGCAGGAAGAGGGCCAAGGGAGGCCGGTCAGAGAGTGACAGGCAAGGAGGGTGCAGGTGTGCCGATGAGGAGAATCTCTTTCTTACTGGCATTAAGGCACAGATCGTTGGTGGCACCCACTCCTGGATAGCAGACAGACAGAGATGAGAGAAGGAGAAGAGGTGGTAGAGGGAAGCCTGAAAACGAGCTGAGTGTCATCCGCATACCACTGAAAGTTGGAACAGAGAGCGGCAATGCAGTGGGCGAGAGGTACCAGTTATTGGTTGAACAGCCAGGGAGAGAGGTTTGACCCCTGAGGAGCATGTCATTGCACATGTCAGAAGTACTCTACTGAAGTGTCGATCTAATTGGAACACCTTTCCTTTAATGACTGAGCCAGCCTTTGGATGTTTCTTGCAACACTAAATGAATCAAGCAGCCAAGTGCTGAATTGAAAGAGAATGGACTTTGAAGTGTCCAGTTAAGAGGCAGTGGCCGGCTCCTTTCCACATCTCAGTGCAGGGATTTCACGGGTTATCTCCTCTAGATTCATCCAAGGTACTACCTTTGACACCCCCCTCTTTCACTATTAACACAGCACTGGGAAATGTTGAGGGGCAGTGGGGAATGTCTCATTGGTAGGCTTAACTGTAGCTGCAATGACCTGAGACTTTGTAAATGAGTGATATGGTTTAGCAGTCATTCTGTAGTCATTTCAGAGAAAAACTGACATGAACACACAGCAAAACAAAACAGAAAAGCAAATGTGACCAAGTTCACTGATCAGAGGCCTTACCTGCAAACTACCCAGGATGACCCATCTCAACACAAAGGGGAAGGTTGATAACTCACCATCTTAGGCCTGCTTGATCTTGCACATGTGAAGGTGGAAATCAAAAATAAGTTGATGGCATACACCATTAGCACCCTGGGGGCAGTCAATCAGATTGTTCGAAGCACAAGCTAAATCCTCTGGCAAAGAACTGTATTCCGAGCAAACTACTGCTGCCCCAGGGCTCCTTTAACCCCTGCTTCCTCTCCAAATCAATCTTCATTTCACCCACCATCCTTTTCCACCAACCAGCCACAAATTATACATGTCAAGCTGCCTGCCACCCATGTCACATCGGTTGCTCCAGGCCGGCAAATGGAATTGGAAATGAACATTGACATTTCTATGGCAGCCATCTTGACTACATTTTTAAACAGAAGAAAAAGTGCTTGCTCAAAAGCTTTCGGTAAAATGAAGAAACAATTACCATTCGAACGTCATCCAGGGGTGATAATGGAAATAATGTCCTCAGAGGCTGGTTGTACCGGGTGGCAACCGCTCAGTGCTCGAATCTGCATGCCGAAGCACGTCACTGAAGGACCGATTACCCAATAAGATGGGCAGACTGATTCAAGGGGTAGAGGAACCCTGGAAATAAAATTGGGAACATCAGTGGCTGCCTCGCAGAATTATAGTGCAAGGTGGCAAGACCTAGGGTGAAAGCGAAATGCTGCTATAGCAAGCAGTCAGGGCCCAAGAAACAAGGGATAGAAAATGTCAAGCTTGAAATTGTGCAAAATGACCAATTCCTACTTTTCTGCTGAGGCTAAGAGAGCAATGCACATTTTAAGTGCTCAAGCATCACTGTAAAGAGCTATTGCCAGATGTTCATCAGAAACATGTTTTTAAAGTATGTATCGCTTAGAATCATTACGAGTTTGGTGATGTTGAAAAAAGTGATGGAAAAATCTCAGTCATGATTTACTGCCACTTTGTCGCACTCCCAAATTCTCAAGTTGCAAGTGAAAGATAAACCTCTGGATCTTGGCTGGACAGATTTCCTCCAATTTACCTCTAAAGAAATTAGGATTTACTGCCTCTGGTAAATGCTCCAAATCCCCCATGGACTCCACAAATGGTAATTAATACCAGTATTAACTTGGCAGATAAACAGGGTAATTCATAGAATTTCGCAGAAAAGTGTCGCAAGCGGCTGGCGCAGAGTGTCCGCGTGCGATTGTCTGCGCCAGGCGCGTGCGCTAAAACCGATTTCCGCGCACAGCGTATTCATGGATTTTAGGCTCCCAAACCAGCCGTGGCGCAGAGTATCGCAGCGACTCTGCAGCAGCGCCAGTAACGCCCCCAAGAACACCCTCGCGCAAGGAAAAGCCATCAAAATCGCTAAATCATCGCAAAGGGCTGCGCTAACCCTGGACCAGTTTACAGGGCTGCCAAACAAGGAATGCAAAGCGGGTAATGTTTATATCAGGGGTACGTGGGAAGTTTTACACGCGATTAGCCAGGGTACGTGTATTACAGGGGTACGTGGGAAGTTTTACATGCGATTAGCCAGGGTACGTGTATTACAGGGGTACGCGTGAAGTTTTACATGCGATTAGCCAGGGTACGTGTATTACAGGGGTACGCGGGAATTATCACACGCGATTTGGCTGGGTACGTGTATTACAGGGGTGCACGGGAATTATCACACGCGACTTGGCTGGGTACGTGTATTACAGGGGTGCGCGGGAAGTTACACACGCGATTAGGCTGGGTGGGTCCTCACAGGTGTTCCCTGTACACCCTCCACGGCCCCTGCAGGCAGCCCACAAAACAGGGGACTACCCTGCACACCTGCTCATGTCCCCCAGCACCCCCACCCCCCAGCACTGTGGGCCACCCTCCACCAGGCCCCCACTCATGTCCCCTTGCACCCCCAGCCCCCAGCACTGTGGGCCACCCTCCACCAGGCCCCCACTCATGTCCCCTTCCATCCCCACTCCCCAGCAGTCATGGGGCACCCTCCACCAGGCCCCCACACATGTCCCCCTGCACCCCCACCCCCCAGCAGTCATGGGCACCCTCCACCAGGCCCCCACACATGTCCACCTGCATCCCCACCCCCCAGCAGTGCAGGGACACCCTCCGCCAGGCCCGCACACATGTCCCCCTGCACCCCCACCCCCCAGCAGTCATGGGCACCCTCCACCAGGCCCCCACTCATGTTCCCCTGCACCCCCACCCCCCAGCAGTCAGGGGCACCTGCCAGCAGGCCCCCACACATTTCTCCCACCACCCCCACCCCCCAGCACTGTGGGGCACCTGCCAGCAGGCCCCTACACATTTCTCCCACCACCCACACCCCCCAGCAGTGCAGGGACACCCTCCACCAGGCCCCCACTCATGTCTCCCACCCCCCCACCCCCCAGCAGTCATGGGCACCCTCCACCAGGCCCCCACTCTTGTCCCCCTGCACCCCCACCCCCCTGCACTGTGGGGCACCTGCCAGCAGGCCCCCACTCATGTCCCCCAGCACCCCCACCCCCCAGCACTGAGGGGCACCCTCCACCAGGCCCCCACTCATGTCCCCCAGCACTGAGGGGCACCCTCCACCAGGCCCCCACTCATGTCCCCCAGCACCCCCACCCCCAGCAGTCATGGGCACCCTCCACCAGGCCCCCACACATGTACCCCTGCACCACCACCCCCCAGCAGTCAGGGGCACCTGCCAGCAGGCCCCCACACATTTCTCCCACCACCCACACCCCCCAGCACTGAGGGGCACCTGCCAGCAGGCCCCCACACATTTCTACCACCACCCACACCCCCCAGCACTGAGGGGCACCTGCCAGCAGGCCCCCACACATTTCTACCACCACCCCCACCCCCCAGCAGTCATGGGCACCCTCCACCAGGCCCCCACTCATGTTCCCCTGCACCCCCACCCCTCAGCACTGTGGGGCACCTGCCAGCAGGCCCCCACTCATGTCCCCCAGCACTGAGGGGCACCCTCCACCAGGCCCCCACTCATGTCCCCCAGCACCCCCACCCCCAGCAGTCATGGGCACCCTCCACCAGGCCCCCACACATGTACCCCTGCACCACCACCCCCCAGCACTGAGGGGCACCTGCCAGCAGGCCCCCACACATTTCTACCACCACCCACACCCCCCAGCACTGAGGGGCACCTGCCAGCAGGCCCCCACACATTTCTACCACCACCCCCACCCCCCAGCAGTCATGGGCACCGTCCACCAGGCCCCCACTCATGTTCCCCTGCACCCCCACCCCTCAGCACTGTGGGGCACCTGCCAGCAGGCCCCCACACATGTCCCCCAGCACCCCCACCCACCAGCACTGAGGGGCACCCTCCACCAGGCCCCCACTCATGTCCCCCAGCACTGAGGGGCACCCTCCACCAGGCCCCCACTCATGTCCCCCAGCACCCCCACCCCCAGCAGTCATGGGCACCCTCCACCAGGCCCCCACACATGTACCCCTGCAACACCACCCCCCAGCAGTCAGGGGCACCTGCCAGCAGGCCCCCACACATTTCTCCCACCACGCACACCCCCCAGCACTGAGGGGCACCTGCCAGCAGGCCCCCACACATTTCTACCACCACCCACACCCCCCAGCACTGAGGGGCACCTGCCAGCAGGCCCCCACACATTTCTACCACCACCCCCACCCCCCAGCAGTCATGGGCACCCTCCACCAGGCCCCCACTCATGTTCCCCTGCACCCCCACCCCTCAGCACTGTGGGGCACCTGCCAGCAGGCCCCCACACATGTCCCCCAGCACCCCCACCCACCAGCATTGAGGGGCACCCTCCACCAGGCCCCCACTCATGTCCCCCAGCACTGAGGGGCACCCTCCACCAGGCCCCCACTCATGTCCCCCAGCACCCCCACCCCCAGCAGTCATGGGCACCCTCCACCAGGCCCCCACACATGTACCCCTGCAACACCACCCCCCAGCAGTCAGGGGCACCTGCCAGCAGGCCCCCACACATTTCTCCCACCACGCACACCCCCCAGCACTGAGGGGCACCTGCCAGCAGGCCCCCACACATTTCTACCACCACCCACACCCCCCAGCACTGAGGGGCACCTGCCAGCAGGCCCCCACACATTTCTACCACCACCCCCACCCCCCAGCAGTCATGGGCACCCTCCACCAGGCCCCCACTCATGTTCCCCTGCACCCCCACCCCTCAGCACTGTGGGGCACCTGCCAGCAGGCCCCCACACATGTCCCCCAGCACCCCCACCCCCCAGCACTGAGGGGCACCCTCCACCAGGCCCCCACTCATGTCCCCCAGCACCCCCACCCCCCAGCAGTCATGGGCGCCCTCCACCAGGCCCCCACACATGTACCCCTGCACCCCCACCCCCCAGCAGTCAGGGGCACCTGCCAGCAGGCCCCCACACATTCCTCCCACCACCCACACCCCCCCCCAGCACTGAGTGGCACCTGCCAGCAGGCCCCCACACATTTCTACCACCACCCACACCCCCCAGCACTGAGGGGCACCTGCCAGCAGGCCCCCACACATTTCTACCGCCACCCCCACCCCCCAGCAGTCATGGGGCACCTGCCAGCAGGCCCCCACTCATGTTCCCCTGCACCCCCACCCCCCAGCAGTCATGGGCCCCCTCCACCAGGCCCCCACACATGTACCCCTGCACCCCCACCTCCCAGCAGTCAGGGGCACCTGCCAGCAGGCCCCCACACATTTCTTCCACCACCCACACCCCCAGGACTGAGGGGAACCTGCCAGCAGGCCCCCACACATTTCTACCACCACCCACACCCTCAGCACTGAGGGGCACCTGCCAGCAGGCCCCCACACATTTCTACCACAACCCCCCAGCAGTCATGGGCACCCTCCACCAGGCCCCCACTCATGTTCCCCTGCACCCCCACCCACCAGCAGTCATGGGCACCCTCCACCAGGCCCCCACACATGTACCCCTGCACCCCACCCCCCAGCAGTCAGGGGCACCTGCCAGCAGGCCCCTACACATTTCTCCCACCACCCACACCCCCCAGCACTGAGGGGAACCTGCCAGCAGGCCCCCACACATTTCTACCACCACCCACACCCCCAGCACTGAGGTGCACCTGCCAGCAGGCCCCCACACATTTCTCCCACCACCCACCCCCCCCCCCAGCAGTGCAGGGACACCCTCCACCAGGCCCCCACTCATGTTCCCCTGCACCCCCACCCCCCAGCAGTCATGGGCACCCTCCACCAGGCCCCCACACATGTCCCCCTGCCCACAGGCCCTGACAATCCTCAAGCATGGGCCTCATGGCCAGCCACCACAGCCCAAAGACACCAGCAAGTATTACATGCGCCCATGATACTACTCCAATGGAAACAATGTAAATGAACACATGTGTCTCACACACACACAATGGTTGCAAGTGAACTGAAAACCCATATCATGACATGCATGAAAACAATGAGATGAAACCACACATTGAAGAATGAAAAAATCAAAATAATGTATTAAAAACAACAGTAATGGAAATCAAAATTAAACAAAAAACACAAGTAAAAAAAGAAAATTAAGCTGGCTGTCCCTTTTCAAATTAAAATCAATAAACAATAATCCAAAAAAATGTCTTCCAAAGTTCCAGTCCATAAAAAGTAATGAAGGGAAAAAAGAAATTGAAAACCATTGCTCCATGGAAAAAAATATTCATAGTAAAAAAACAATCCAAATGCAAAGTCCAACTATGTACAAAGTATTCAGGGTCCATCATCCCAACAGAAGAAATGAAACCTACAAAAAATCTAAAATGGAACTATATACAAAAGGTGGAGCAGTGTCCGTCGACTCCAAATAAAAATAAACAATAAAGGAAACCTATCACTAAATAACTATATACAATGGCGGCGGGCCAGTCCAGCGGCTCACTCAGTGGTGTTCCGGGCCAGGGCATCATCGAACTCCTCGTCTATGTCCCGGAGGCGGTCCTGTTCCATGGCCCCGAGGGTCCGCAGGGACGCCGACATGTTCACCTCCAACTCCCTGCGGATTGCCTCGAGGCACTCGGCCCGCCTCAGGGCCCTCCGCATGGAGTTCTCCGCCCTGACCATCGTGAGCCGCGCCTCTTCCGCCCGCCGCCACTCCGCATCTATGGCATGGCCCAACCGCTGCCACACGGAAGACACTTCCCGTCCAGGGTCCTCCTGCCCTCCGGCCGATGCCTGCCCCTCCGATGTTGAAGGCCCCGAGCTATCGTGGCTCCCACCTACAGCCTCCTGCTGCTGCAGCTGCTGCTGTCCATGTGCCCTGCCCGATGGTGCCTGCACATCCTCCTCCAGCTGGGGTGCAGTCGTTGATGTGGCCACCCCTGCTGGACGTCCGACTCCCGACTGTGGCAGGGATCTGTTGTCCACCAGCCTGGCCGCACGGTCAGAGGCAGCTCCACAGGGCACCCAGGTGACACATGGGTGGGAAGATGGCATGGAGGATGACTGGGGCATAGGGGTTCTGTGGAGGAGGGGGTCGGAACAAGGTCCAGGAAACGGAGGAATCAGCCCTGGTGAGCTGCCCAGTGGGTCAACGCTGTCAACGAGCCATGCGAGAAGACGTGCAGACTCATCATGAAAAGACTGCAGGTCAGCTCGCATGGCCCGTTGACGCAACGCCACCCCACCCTGGACAGGCTCAACCTGGTGCAGGATAGCCACATCCGCAGGGAGAGGAAGGCCAGGTGTTGTAAGCCAATCCCCTCCCTGAGAACGGGTCTGGAGGTAGGCATCCCCGCTGGTGCAAGATGATGCAGTGACAGGAGCAGGGACAGGATTGCACACAGGCACCTCCGCGGTGGCCTGTGCTGCCTCCTGTCCCTGATCCTGCACTGCACCACTAGCACCAGTGGAATCCCCACCTCCAGACCCCGCCTCTGTCGCTTGCACGGCCTCCTCCTCCACCAAACCCCCCACCAACCTGGATGACTCCGTGCCATCTTCCTCTGTTGGGCCCTGTGGGGTCCCAGCTGCCCCTTCTGCTGCCGAGGAGTCCAACCCCAACCTCCGCCTCTTGGACCTCCCCTCGGCAGCTGCGGCCTGGGACACGGCACCGGACTCCTCACTCCCCGACGAGATCAGAACCTGGGAGGGGAGCCGGGCCTTGTGTCTCCGGCTGGTGGTGCGACCCCTGCTGCTGTGCTCCACAGCACCTTCTCCGCCCTCTTCATCAGTTGACGCTGCAGACAGGGAGAAAGAAAACACAGGCATCAGGGCACTGTACAATGGACTCATACACACATGACAGTTATACATGAGTGGCATTGGTAAACCTCAGACATGGCATCACAATCCCCAACACACATGTCATTTCAACTTGCACACTTGAGCCATACCACAGCCATATTGCAACAGCCAGCACCATCCATTCACATACAACAGCATGAGCAGCCAAAGGTCATCCACACATCACATGCAACATAGGGAGTGCACTACACATGCACACACACCACCAAACTTGCATGCATGTGTACACCTCCGCCAACTGTCGCAGTGTTCAGATCGGCATCCATGTCACACCTGACAATCATTCCTCCACATCCTGTGCCATGCAAGCCCACACACACAAGCACCATCCATGTGTCACACATGAGACCCCTCGCATGTGTCACCCTCACGGCCCTGTACACCCCCCCCTACTTGCCCACATAAAAATACATGTTCAACCTGCACACTCCTGGCACACCACCACACGCACAGCTTACAATCAGTATGCATGTACACTTACTGCTCGACTCCAGACGGGTCTGCCTCTCAAGGACCTGGACGTGGAGCGCTGGGGATATGCGTTCCAAGACCCTCATCTGATCTTCCGACAAGTGGCCCCGGCGCCCCTTAGCATCCGCTGCCTTCAGGAGGCACCGGGCCTTGTTGAGGGTCCTGGACCTGAAGTCCTCCCAGCGCTTCCTGACACGTTCATAGTCGCGGACTGCCACCTCCTCTGCGTTGATGGCAATCACGATGTCCATCCAGATCCGAGTCCGTCCTTCCGAAGAGGGCATCATACTGCCCCAGGACATGCTCCACCAGGACACCAACTTCGGTGGCAGTGAAGCTGGTGCCCCTCTGCCTCCTTGGCCGGGGGTTGCCACTGGTGCCAGATGTTGCAGTGCCCGACATGGCAACCCCAGAGGCAGGAGTGGGTGGGCAACTGGGTCCTGGGGCTGGGCTGTGGAGCGATGGAAAAGCAGTCGGGAGTCTTCGGTTCCAGCAGAGGTGGTCACAGCAACAGCACCCCTGGCTGATGTGCAGGCAGCAAATGGCAGGGCACGTGGGCAGCAGGCAGTCAGGCAGCAGCAGATTGCAGGTGGGAGCGTGCTCAGGGCTCTGGGGGGCAGTAATTCGGCCTTCTGGGAAGGAGCGTGGTCTTCCGTGTGTGAACGCGTGGCCAGCTTGCTATGGAGTGATTTTGCACGTGAAAATCCTGCACGTCTGCGTGTAATTCGAGGAAAGGCCCTTAGCGCATAAGCGCGTCAGCATACGTCTGTACATTCATTGGCCCAAAGGCCACCAGCGTATGCGCGTCTATGAAGTCACGTGCACGTTGAATATGGCGCACGTTTGAAATGTTGCGTGTTAAAAAAATGAAAGACACGTCCGAGTGTCAAAGCGTGTAATTGGTGGAAATGGCCTTAGCGCGTACACGCGGAAGGGACAAAGCGTGTAGTTGGTGGAAATGGCCATAGCGCGTACACGCGGAAGTGACGCTGGACGTGTGGGCCTGCATAAAAGGTACGTGTAGAACACCATTTCCTTGTACGTGCTTTTCGTGGAGAGCGAGTGGGTGAAATCTGTACTTCTTGTCGTTTCACACGCGATTTACTTCACGGCGTTTCAAGTTCGTACTCCCTGTTACCTCTGACAGCTTTTTCTCTTTTTTCTTTTTTCGCCGGAACCCTGCAAAACAAGAGACATCATTACTAAAGACTTTAAAGACATTAGAATTACTCGAAAATTACCGTTCGTGCAGTAAACGACGGACAGCAGTCCTCTGAAGTCAAGAGGCCTGCGCTACCTATCCAGTGAAGAAACTGGTTACAGCACCCTGCCCCGAGGCAGATGGAGAGCTCGGCATTCACTTACCTAAGGTGAGAGCGTTAACCTTTGGGGTTCTACAGGAGAGGAGAAAAGGAAAGAGATAGGGACACCCCAATAACCCCAGTTCATTAATCCCATATTTTCTATCTGCAGACATCTTACTCTTCAAGTCAGGCATACAGTGCACAGAGGTCCAGCCCAAAGAGCCAACCGGGTGCTACACATCACCTTTGAAGATACGGTAGTCGCCCAGTCAAGACTGGCGCCTCTGCGAGAATCAGGTGAGCGTTACAGAACGCAAAGCCAACCGCAAAACTCTCGCCCAGGCGCTATGGAAACCTCGGATACCGACCACCTAGCCCGGTTACTTGGGGAACTAAGGGCAGAAGTGCATGCAGCTCGTCAGGAAACGAATGCTCTAAGAAGGGAACTAATTATTTCCAAGGAGAGAACAGACGATCTTGCTAGACAATTGCTACAGTCACAAGCCGGACAGGCCCCGTTACCCGCATCAGGGGCAAATCTTCCATCAACATCCTCTATGAATCCAGTGCAGATCAACCTACCTGGGAATGTACCTCTGGCTCTGCCCGAACGATTTTCTGGTGACCCAAAGAGGTTTGCAGTATTTATCAATCAGTGTCGGTTGCATTTTTTATGCCGGCCAGCAGCCTTTCCAACTGATCAAGCTAAAGTAGCTTTTGTACTTTCGTACCTTAGTGGCAATGCGGCAGACTGGTCGATCCCTCTAGTTAATCAAGATGATCCGGTTCTCCATGATTTTCAAGCCTTTCAGCTTAGTATGGAAAAACTGTTCGCAAGACATTCACAGGGGCAGGCCTTGGACAATGAGCTTCTTTCGTTGCGACAGGGTAATCAAGACCTTTTGGCTTATATTGCATCTTTCAATAGACTAATAGTGGAAACTCAATGGCCTGAGGACAAAAGGATTACGCTGTTTTATAGAGGTCTACGTGGAGAGCTCAAAGACGTTTTAGCCCAAGTAGTGAATCCCCCACAAGACTGTTCGGATTATATAGACTTGGTCGTTCAAATAGATCACAGACTGCAGAACAGGAAGGCCGATCGTTCCAAGTTTGATGCTCGAGTATTTTCCAAACCGCCAACTCCTTCCAAAGCAGTAGACTCCGGGGAACCCATGCAAATAGGGGGTCTGAAAGGTCCTCTAACACAAAAGGAGCGGGAAAGGAGAAAACAGTTGCAATTATGCCTCTATTGCGGAAACTCAGGGCACTTTCTTCGAGACTGTCCGGTGAAACCTGCCAAGAAGGCAGTAGGAGCTGCAGTTACCAAAGTTACAAACTCTGAGCAGGGAAACGACCTCGCCCGACAAGAATAGAGGTCCTCTTGCCGAGCGTGAAAACCAGTTCCGTGACCTCGCATTTCGTGATACCTATGGTCCTCATTAGCCCTGATAATCCGGATCGATTACATGCAATTGAAGCTTACGTCGACAGCGGTGCCATCGGCAATTATGTGGATCATGAAATGGTTTTGAGGATGAATCTAACTCTTTGTCCCAAGGCTGTAAAGGACGTCATTACTACGGTGGATGGTACGGAGATAGCCTCCGGGCCAGTAACGCATACCACTCAAGAGGTGACGCTAGTAAGTCAAGATGGACACCATGAGAAGATCGTGTTCGATGTGATCAAGGCCCCTCAGTTTCAGATTATTCTAGGAATACCTTGGTTAGAGAAACACAATCCTCTGATCGATTGGCGAGCAAGAACGGTCCAGTTTCCAGAATGTGTCTCTACTTGTCACCCTCCACCTGGTGTTGCACTGGCAGCAATTTCTTCAGAGACTCCCCAGTTACCTCCCGAATACCTAGAATACCAAGATGTTTTCCGGAAGGATCAGGCTAACTCTCTACCTCCTCATAGGTCTTATGACTGCCAGATAGACCTGATACCTGGATCTACTCCTCCTTGTAGTAGAATTTATGCCCTCACCGAGCCTGAGAACCTTCACCTTCGACAATACCTGGATCAATACCTGGCAAATGGGTTTATTCGTCCTTCCAAGTCCCCTGCTTCTTCAGCTTTGTTCTTCGTTCCAAAAAAGGAAGGAGACCTTAGAACTTGTATAGATTATCGCTCCCTGAACCAGATCACCGTTAAGAATAGATATCCGTTACCTTTGATCCCTGAACTCCTGGACCAAGTCAGAAAAGCATGCATATATACAAAGCTGGATCTTAGAGGAGCTTACCACTTGGTACGAGTAAAAGAGGGCGATGAATGGAAGACGGCCTTCCGCACCAAGTATGGGCTATTTGAATATCAGGTCATGCCCTTCGGACTTTGCAATGCCCCGGCCGCCTTTCAATATTTTATGAACGATGTCCTCAGAGAGCTCATAGATGTGTGTGTTGTTGTTTACATTGACGACATCCTCGTTTATTCTTCATCGGAATCTGAACATCGGAAACACGTGAAAATGGTCCTCGAAAGATTGCGTCAACACAAACTTTTCGCTAAGTTGGAAAAATGTGTTTTCAACGTGACTGAAGTTGAATTCTTGGGATTCATATTATCACCTGGCGGAGTGCGTATGGATTCAAAGAAGGTCGATGCAGTTCTCAAATGGCCATCACCATCCTCCGTAAAAGGTGTGCAAAGCATGTTAGGCTTCGCTAACTTTTACCGCAGGTTTATCCCCGAATTCTCTCGAATAGTCCAGCCCATCACTGCTTTGTTAAAGAAAAACAAACGTTTTGAATGGTCTACCGAGGCGGAACAATCTTTCCAGGATTTGAAGACTAAATTTATCTCTGCACCAATCTTAAAACACCCTCGCCCCGAACTCCCCTACATCGTGGAAACTGATGCTTCAAGCCTTGCCATGGGGGCAGTTCTATCACAAAAGGACCCGGTAACCAATCAGTTGCATCCCGTGGCATTTTGGTCCCGCAAATTCTCGCCTCCTGAAATCAATTACACGATTACTGACAAGGAACTTCTGGCTATCAAGTCTGCCTTTAAGGCTTGGCGGCATTATCTGCTGGGGGCCCGACACACCGTTACTGTGATTACGGATCACCGAAACCTGCAATATTTGAAAACCGCAAAAGCCCAATCCTCTAGACAACTCCGTTGGGCATTATTCTTTGCCGAGTTTGACTTCATAATTACCTATCGACCTGGTACAAAGAACGGTAAAGCTGATGCCCTTTCTCGGATGGGAGTGGAAGAACACTTGATCAATCCTAAACCTGTACCAATCATTCCCGAACAAAGAATTCTGGGTGTAATCGCCACAGAATCCATAGAGGAAGTTAAGGATAAAGCCAGGCAACTTGTAACTCCAGCAGACATACAGAATTGGCATCTGCAGGGAAAGGACTTTGCAGTAAAGGACAACTTATTGTATTTCCAAGAACGATTATACCTACCCAGCACAGATTTACAGAAAAAAGTAATCTCTTGTTATCACGATTCTTTAATGGAAGGTCATCCCGGTATGGCCAAGACCTCAGAAAAGATCAAGCGCTACTTCTGGTGGCCGTCTTGGAAAAAAGATATCAGAGACTTTATAATGTCCTGTGGAGTATGCGCCCAAAACAAGAGTCAAAAGGAAAGACCAGCAGGCCTCTTACGCCCTATTGACATCCCACCTCGCCCTTGGCATACGCTTTCTATGGACTTCATCACCGATCTACCTCCATGCTCCGGATACAATACGATTCTAGTAATCGTGGACTTATTCTCCAAGATGGCGCATTTCATTCCGCTCAAAGGCTTGCCAACAGCAGCAACTCTGGCCCGAGAATTTCTCGAAAACATCGTCCGACTGCACGGTTTTCCTTCGGTTCTAATTTCGGATCGAGGTAGTCAATTTATTTCTCATTTTTGGCGAAGTTGCTGTCGGTCGGCTCAAATTGATGTGAGACTATCGACCAGTCACCACCCTCAGACCGACGGACAAACCGAGAGGACCAATCAAACTCTGGAACAGTATTTACGCTGCATGCTGCAACAAACTGAAAAAACTTGGAAAGACATCCTTTGGATAGCCGAATATGCCTACAATAACTCTGTCCATTCGGGAACTGGGAAAACCCCGTTTTTTCTTTTGTACGGCAGTCACCCTCGAACCTCGGAGTTGGATCCCCTCCAAGATCTTGAAACACCGGCAGTAGACTACCTGCATTCTACAATCACCCAAGCCTTTAAGGAAGCTGTTTCTCACCTTCAAAGGGCTAAAGAACAATACAAGAAAGGAGCAGATCAACATCGGAAGGAAGCCCCTCAATATCAAGTAGGGGATCAAGTCTGGTTATCCACCAAATATCTACCTCTAAAAGGGCCACGCACATTCAACCCAAGATACCTTGGTCCCTATTCCATCACTACCATAGTAAACCCAGTAGCGGTCAAGTTGGACTTGCCCCCGCACATGAAGATACATCCGGTCTTCCACGTCTCTCTATTAAAACCCGTGCAACCTCAAACCCGACTAACTAAATCTCCAAAACCTATCCTAGTTGATGGAGAACTTGAGTTTGAAGTCAAAAGCATTCTGGACTCCAAGATCTCCAAATCTAAACTATTTTACCTAATTGACTGGAAAGGCTACGGCCCCCAAGAGAGATCCTGGGAACCTGCTGAATATGTCCATGCTCCTCGCCTAATCAAAAGATTTCACCGAACATTTCCTGACAAGCCAAAACCCCCGGAGAAGCCCGGTTTGGGAGGGGCCTTGAGGGGGGGTACTGTCATGATCTCTGCTTCCAAAAGGTCAGGGTTTTCCCAACTCCCTTGGAAGCAGATCCATAACCCAGGTTCCGAGTGCCAACCAGTCCCAATTGGGACCTTTTGGACCCAGTCCTGGCGCCAGTGGCAGCAGGCTCATAAATATGCCCAGTCCCAGCGCTGGAAGCGCCGGGCTCATAATGCTTGGGTGGACTTACCTGCAGCAGACCATGCTGCTTACTTGCCTGCCAGTTGAGCCTCTGATCATCTTCTGTTTGGAACTACTTTTCCTGTTGGGTGGGGCAGGAGCCACTCCCTAGATTCAGAACACTGGAACTCCTCTGGAAAGCAGGAACTCTTTTCTTACCTAGGCGTGGCTGTGGAAGGAGACACCTAAGCACTACAGGAGGCTATTTAAACCACACCCGATGGATGAATCTTGCTTTGCGTTATTCTGCATCCTCTGCAGCAGAACGCTCATCGTGTCTTCTGCATCTGATCCTGGGCCTAAGGAAAAAGGCTTACCATCCTGAATCCAGTCTTCAGCAACACCTATAAAGACAAGAAAGAACAGGTTAGCATTACGGTCTTCAGTGACAGCTCTTCACTTACCTGGTCCATCGGCTGTCACCAACGCCTCGCGCTGCATTCCGGCATCTGAAAGACAAAAGCTTACCAAATCTTCGCACGCTCCGGAGGCCTTCGGCGCTGCATCCGGCATCTGAAAGACAAAACAAGGTGCGTTTAAAGACATTGGGGAACTTTAATACTCACGTGCCATTACTCCTTTCCACATCTAAGCCAGTGGGTATTCCGGCACCCTGCAGCCGCTCCGAACTTGTACCTGCAAAATAAAAAGACAGTTAGAGCGCATCGTGAAGCAGGCAACAAGCGCTTACTTACGTGCTTCCAGGCGCTTCTATTCATCACACGGGCTCCATCTTCAACTCACTTCAGCCCGTCATCCGCCATCGTCGGAACCCTGCAAAACAAGAGACATCATTACTAAAGACTTTAAAGACATTAGAATTACTCGAAACTTACCGTTCGTGCAGTAAACGACGGACAGCAGTCCTCTGAAGTCAAGAGGCCTGCGCTACCTATCCAGTGAAGAAACTGGTTACAGCACCCTGCCCCGAGGCAGATGGAGAGCTCGGCATTCACTTACCTAAGGTGAGAGCGTTAACCTTTGGGGTTCTACAGGAGAGGAGAAAAGGAAAGAGATAGGGACACCCCAATAACCCCAGTTCATTAATCCCATATTTTCTATCTGCAGACATCTTACTCTTCAAGTCAGGCATACAGTGCACAGAGGTCCAGCCCAAAGAGCCAACCGGGTGCTACACATCACCCTTGAAGATACGGTAGTCGCCCAGTCAAGACCGGCGCCTCTGCGAGAATCAGGTGAGCGTTACAGTTACTGGGTGCCACAGCGTAGTGCAGGTTTATTATTCCGCACACGTGGTCTAGGAGGGGTTGCGTGCACGTTATCTCCCTTTTTTGGGCTTCCTGTGCGTTGCGTGACCCGTCATCTTTCCCCAGGGGTCACATTCAGCCTTGCTAGAGCACTAGGGTACGATTACCATCTGGTACCCAACCCCTTTGACCCCCAATTGCCCAGGACAATAGTTTACAGCCACTCCCATACGCACATTAACATCAGTGCCATGGTTGGGAGGCGAGGAATCCATAAGGGTGGCAAAGGTGGACGAGCCACAAGTGGTGGCCGTGGTGGATCCGGTAGGGGACGTGGTCGTTACTTGCAGGGTGACCCTGTCCCCCCATGTGTGGAGGACCAGTCAAGGGCACCCATAATCCCCCCCACCCCCCTGGTTGAGGGTGAGCCCTTGTTGGACCAGCTCATTGTGGCCTATGACTCGTGCGCTGGTGCACGTTGATGTCATCAGGCCACGTGGATCAGGGGCAGCAAGGCCATCTGCTGCCCCAAGAAGGCAGGGTGGAGAGGCTGCAGGGGCAGCTGCGGCTCCATCCACCCCAGCTCTCACACACCCAGCCAGGACAGTGTCGGTCCTAGTCCATCCTGCTGACATTCCGCCTGACACCATTACACTTGAGCCAATGCCTGCACCAACTCCCATGCTGAGTGTGCAATCCCACACTCCTGATACAGAGTCCACCAGGGCTCCTGCCCCTAGTGTCCAGAGTGGCGTAGGACACTCACGATCCCCACCACCTTCCAAGCGGAAGAGGAAGAGTGCTCGTCCGGCACAGGCTGATGCCCCAGACACGGCTACACAGTCCGGCCCGTCGAGGAAGCCCAGCTTCACGGATGCCGAACTGAATGCACTTGTCGAGTATGTGTCCGCACATGATAACGAAATGGTCATTGTTGCAGGATCCAAGACCACACTTGCACAACGCAGGCACACTGGCAGACCGTTGCGGACATCGTAAGTGCCCTTGGAATCGTGAGGCGCACAGCCAATGATTGCTATAAGCGCTGGAATGACCTAAAGCGCAGGGCAAAGAATAAGCTGGCCTCAAGTCATGCCGCAACTCTAGTGACTGGAGGTGGGTCTCCAGTAGAAGACATGGAACTCACTCCACATGAGTCAGTCGCTGGGACCTACGTCACGGAGGAACAGATCCAAGGCGTGGGAGATCTGCCAGATTATGAGGCATTGTCCGGTGAGTGCACATGCATGTGTGTGTCATCCATGTGCATGGTGTGTGTGTGAGGGCTTCTGTTTGTGTGCCAGGTGAGGGTGTGTGTGCCTGAGTTGTTTGGGTCACCCATGTGCTTCATCCAATACATTCTGCGCAGCAGCATTTGGCCATAGCAGTATCCCTTCTGCCAACAGTAGACATCTAGCCCAATACCACGCCAGTTGCCCTTGAAGTGTCACCTTGCCACAACATTGTTGCTTATTTTTCTCTGTTCATTCAGGCAGATTGTTTGCATTCCACCACTTTTACTAGGCATTTCTCAGTCCTCTAGTCACATGTCTGACTTGGCTATGGTAAAGTGGAGTGACTTTGTTACCTGGATATCATTTGTTTAGACATGTCCCTGTGCAATAGGACCATTTTGGACTGGCAGCTCGAGGTGAAAAATCAGACCTGTTTGAATTAGAAAAGCTATTACATGAGGGAACTGGACTGAATGAATAAATGCTGCCCTCCTCTCCATCTTCACTCAATAGCAATGGTGCATGCCATCTGTGTGATGGCATGTGTATTTCACCTGGCAATCACAGGCCAATGTGTGATGCCACTGCTAGGCAGCATGCAGCAAATGTGTTGATCTTCCATCTTGGTGTCATCAATGTGTGCCATTTGCCTCCCCTTCATACGCAGTGAGGGTGCATGCATGGGAGGGTTTTAGTCATGTGGGACATGTGTCAATCAAGTACTGGTTCTGTTGCTTGTCAGCCCTAATTGTGTGCCATAGTGCTAATGCCTGTTTCCATTTCTTTTCTTTCATGTCTTTGCAGGGGATGACACACTTGATACAGCTGGGGTTGTGGAGATGGTGCAGACCCAGGAGGGGTCTCAGGCCCGACCGACCACCAGTGAGGGACGTGGTGTGGTGGTGGGTGAAAACCCACAACTGCTGCAGGTCATGCTCTCAAGGGGTGTCTCTGGGTGCACCTCCCCCGAGCTGTATTCAGGTGTCGATTCGGATGATGAGACCTATGTGGCATCGCAGGTGAGTGTTCCTGGGAGGGATTCTCTTCTGTCCGACCCACCTGCACCAGGGGTAGTACCCTCAATGGGGATGTCAGTGTTGGCAGGTCCGCCTTTGGTGGTTACGGATGCAGGGTCACACTCCGCAACATCTGATCCTGTTCGTGGGCCAGCAGATCAGAGGGGGAATGCAGTCCTGCAGCCTCAGGCAGTGCCGGCACAGCAAGGCGCAGTTTGCCTTGCCCCAGACAGGTGTGGTGCCCGCCGACGTGGTGGCCGTACGCCACCTGGCAATACCACATGGGAGCAATCCATATACGGTATGGCTACCCAACAGGCAGCATCATCAGAGATGATGGCTCAGGCCACGGATAGGGTGGCCACTTCCATTGTCCCCCCAGAAAGGCTGATGGAGCGACTGCAGCAGGAAACAGACTCCATCTGCCAGTCACACAGGGAGGACATGTTGGCGTCCAACAGGGACAGGCGGGCGGCACTGGCGACTCTGCAGGATGCCCTTTCCATAGAGTCCCAGGGCCACAGGGAAGCCCTGAGGGTGGAACTCAGTCAGATCAGGACGACCCTTGTTGTGCTTGAGGCTTCAACACACAGAAGGACAGAAGAGCAGCTGGAGCGTCTCACACGTACGCTCTCAGCTGAGATGCAGGCAACTCGGGCGGAGGTCCGGTCATCCCGTGAGTTGTTGCATGGGGACCTCCGCACGATTATCCTCCAGAACCAGACCTTCCATACTTGCATGCTTGCTGCCATGGAGGAGCAGACTAGGGCTTTGCGTGGGCTGCCTCCCATAGTGCCACCACCTCCTGATGCAGCTGCAGAGTCTGAGGAGAGCGACCACAGTGATTCTCTCACAATAGGGTAGCCGTGTCGGCCACGAGCCCATGGAGGTGTTTTTTTCCCCAGAATACACACAGGTGGGTTCTGGTGTGCATCCTGACCTCGGACCTCCTGGGTGGCCTCCCCCACACCCCCTGGCCCATTCATGGCCATTTTTGATTATTTTTTTATTTTTTATTTTTTTTCATATTTTTTTTTACAGTGTGTTGCCTTGTGTGGCTCCCGTGGGCATCCGCTGTATTGTGGCTGGGCACGTGCAGGCTTGTCCTGATTTTGGGTTAGATGCTTGGGTTTGTGAGACACACACCCCTCCTGCTTCCCGTTTCCATGGGCTTGCAAAGGGTGTCCCCAAGTGACATTGACTTACACGGTGATGTTGGACTCCCACTACATGTGTGGGTAGTCTAGTCAATACTGTGTATACATTCCTAGTGCATATTGCTGTTGTGTTGTACACTGCATGTTGCATAGATGTGTAACTCAGCATCCATGTCCACCTCCTAATTTGCAGGTCCTTTCCTCATGTCTACACAAGGCCCTCTACTTTGGAGAGGGAGTCCATGTTGGCAGCAGTGCACCTACAACTCTACATGGCGGCAACACTGTGCAGTTGGAAGTGGTGGGAGTGCAGGCATTTCCAGGTGGTGAAACTACTAATTTCTTACATTCGTAATGTCATGTTAATGGTAGTTTTGAGGGTCAGTAGCTGATAAGTGTTATTGCTAAATACCTGCTCAAGTGTGTTGTTGGTCCTGCATTACTGTGAGCATTTCAGGTGTCGCGAGTTTCAATTAGGGACACTGTACTTTGTGACACTTGTGTCATGTTGTGGGGATTACTTTGTTTGCCCTCACATAGCATGACATGGCATGGTGTTTCGTTTGGCGGTGCTGGGGATGGGTTGGGTGACATGGCACTGTCCTCATGTTGCATTTTGCAAGTGGGTATTCATTTTAGTTGTATGAATGTGTCTTTTCACGAAACTGCATTGGTGGTGTAGGTTGGGATGCACACATTGTAACACTTCCAGGTGAACAATCTCAGGCTGATATGGTTTTGACGGTTGATTCTCCAGACATTCAGGATCATTGTCAGGTTGAGTCATCATTGATTGTCAGATGGTATGTGCCAGGGCAGTGTGCACTCCAAAGGGGTGTGATTTCTATGTGAAGTAATTAGCCACTAGCTGTGTACGGGCTGCCTCCCCCCGTGCCCTTTCCCCTCCCATGCGCAGCGGGCGTGCATGTGGTTGGGGATGTGGGGGCACCACCATGTCCACGGCCAGGCCCCGGCGTGTTGCAACGTTGTGCAGGACACATGCTGCCACTATGATCCTGCACACTACTGGGGGAGCGTATAACAGCTGCCTGCCAGAACGGTCAAGGGAGCGAAAGCGTGACTTAAGCATTCTGAATGTGCGCTCCACTATGCCCCGGGTTGCAATGTGGGCTGTGTTATATCTTACCTCGGGTGGCGTGGTGGGGTTCCGAATTGGCGTCATCATGTGGGGGCTGAGAGGGTAGGCACTGTCCCCTGTGGAGGTGGTGATGGGTATCATTAGCGGGGTTGTGACCTTGCTCAGTATCTGACATGCATGCATGTGCAGTGGCATTCATACTCACCAAGCAGCCATGTATCGCCATGCCGCCCAGCTTCTAGGTCCCGGTTTAGGGTGGACATTCGCTAAATGAAGCTGTCGTGGGTGGACCCGGGATAGTTGGAATATACTGAGGTGATGATTCCCTTGGCATTACATACTACCTGCACGTTGATGGAATGCCAGTGCTTGCGGTTCCTATAGATGTGCTCAGATGCCCTGGGGGGACGTAGAGCCACATGGGTGCAGTCGATGGCACCTAGCACTTTGGGCCACACCGTAAAAATCCAGGGCGGCAGCCTGCCTTTCTGCAGGTGTTCTGGGCAGGTATATGTGCCTGCGGACTGATGGGCGTGCAGTGATGATGTTCAAGACCTGGTGTAGGCAGCGTGACTGCGTGGCCTGTGACACCCCACCCACTATGGCACTTGTCCGCTGAAATAATCCAGTGGCTAAGAAGTGCAGTACATTGAGGACCTTCTCCAGGGGGCTGAGTGCTTGGGAGCACAGGGTGGGTGATGTGAGGTCATCCTCCCACTCAATCACCAGGTCCAGTATTATGTGTGGTGGAAACCTGTACCTCCCATACACCTGGTCATCAGGCATCCCAAAAAGGCTGGCTCTGGGTGTGAAATTCTGGCCCTGACTATCCTCCTCCTCCTCCTTTGGTAGCCCACGGCCACTGCTGCTAGGAACGGTATATTCATCCTGGCGTCTGAGCTTGTTAGTTTTTTGCACGCAATTTTATGCGTCGTGGGTCGACGTATCCCTGCTTCCTGCCGGCTGTCATGATGCCTACCTCTAAGGAGCCAGGCCGGGCCCAGCAACCCCAGAGGCAGACATCATTTTCCCCAGGGAAGTCTCAGCGGGCCCAAGTCGGGGCCCTTTGGACTCAGTCCTGGCGCCTTAGGCGCCAGGCTCATAGCGGACCCCAGTCCTGGCGCCTTAGGCGCCAGGCTCATAGAAGAGGATATGTGTTTAAGTGCTTGGGTGCACACTTACCTGATGCAGACCTTGCTGCTTCATCCAGGCCCTCTTGAGGCCTGAATGGGACTACTTAACCTGTAGGACTACTTCACCACCCGGGTGTGGTCGGGGAAGGATACATACCTGATTGGTGGAAGGATACATACCAGGAACTTCTTCCAAGGCTATTTAAACCCCACCCGAACAGCCACTCATGCTTCGCGTTGTTCTGCACCTAGCAGCTGGACGCTCACCGTGTCAGCTCCTGCATCCTGACTTCAGCCACGCCTGCCAGCACCCTGGAACACCTGCAAGGGGAGAAAGGAAGAGAATAGGAGAAGAAAAACCCTTACCTGCTAAATCTGCATCCCGGAGTCATTTCTCCAACGGCCCTGAAAAGGAAGACATCATTTTAAAGGCATTTCGTTTCGATCGCTACAGCGCTGCATTTTACTCACCTTTGCAAGGCGCTTCCATCTTCAGCAGCGATCTTCCGGATTCAGCTACGCCCCGGCGCCTAGAGGAAAAAAGACAAGAACAAAGGGTTAGAGGGAGAAAAGGAATAAGGAAAGCTCAGTTTCCTTTTAAGTCTTACCTGTTGGATTATTCCCACTGCATTTCGGGTCCTGCCGCTTCTTGGCATCTCCGGACCCAGGCCCCTATGGGGAAAAAAGACAAAGACATTGAATGAGCGAATGCAAAGACATTACCTGAGCGCTCATCCAGAACTGTTTCACTTCTGGTCGGCGCCATATCTCCGGCACTCCGAACCTCGGCCCCTAAGGGGAAAAAGACATAAGCATTAGCGCTTGCTGCAATTAGACAACGAACATTATTATTAAGCTTGAACTTTTGAACAGAACTTTTACAGCGCCTTACCTGAACAGTCAAGCTTACCTGAACTCCCATCAATCCTCAATCCAGTGAAGTAACTGGGTTTCAACGCGCCCCTGCATCAGAAGCAGGATGGAGAGCTCATCCTTCCAAACCCTAAGGTGAGGCTTCACGGGGAATCGTGGAGGAGGTATCGTGGAGGGTTGGAAGGGAGTGGGAGGCTTGAGCATTGTTCCACAGTTGGTAATACTCCCTTTTCACGCACAGGAGGGTATCCAACGAGCCAGGGAAGCCAGAATAGAGGGGCCCTTCCTGTCCATCTTCAGAGTTCTGCGCCTTCGACGCCACGCCTCCGTGGGAACCAGGTGAGCGTTTCAGAATGCGAAGCCTTACCACAATTTCCCACCTGGGCGCTATGGAGACTTCCGAGACAGATCAGCTGGCCCATCTTTTAGGGGAATTACGGGCAGAAGTGCACTCAGCCCGCCAGGAGACTAATGCTCTCAGAAGGGAACTAATCCTATCCAAGGAAAGAACTGATGATCTGGCCAAAAGGTTATTGCAGGGCCAGGCAGAGCACACTCCTTTACCTGTTTCCGGAGATATTTCTACAACAATGGGTTCGAATAACCCGGTACAAATCAATCTACCTGGACACATGCCTTTGGCCCCGCCGGAACATTTTGCGGGGGATCCCAAGAAATATGCCGTTTTTATGAACCAATGCCGTTTACACTTTTTATGCAGGCCCGGGGCCTTCCTCAACGACCAGACCAAAGTAGCCTTTGTACTATCTTACCTCAGTGGCTGTGCTGCCGATTGGTCTATTCCATTGGTAAATCAGGATGATCCTATTCTCCGGGATTTCCAGGGCTTCCAGGCCAGCATGGAAAGATTGTTCGCTCGACACTCGCAGGGACAGGCCCTTGACAACGAACTGCTATCCTTACGACAAGGTAATCAGGATCTTTTGTCCTATATCGCCACCTTTAATAGACTAGTTGTGGAAACCGGATGGCCTGAAAATAAAAGGATCACATTGTTTCATCGAGGCCTGCGCGGAGAGTTTAAAGATGTTATAGCTCAGATAGTAGATCCACCCCAGGCCTGCGCAGACTACATAGACTTAGTGGTTCAACTTGATCACAGACTTCAAAATAGAAAAGCAGATCGGCTCAAGTATGAAACCAGAGTACCTATCAAGACCCACGTTAACTCCAAGAGTACTGACGTTTCCGAACCTATGCAAATTGGCAGTGTTAAAGGACCATTAACGCAGAAGGAACGAGAGAGAAGGCGACAAATGCAACTTTGTCTGTATTGCGGAACTTCCGGTCACTTTCTTCAAAGTTGTCCAGTTAAACCACCCAAGAAGGTGGTTGGAGCCACTGATAACGAGTTATTGACACCTGGTTCGGGAAACGACCTAGCCCGACAAGCGTAGGGGTCCGCTTGCCGAGCTTGAAAACAAACTCTTTGACCTCGCATTTTGTCATGCCAATGGTGCTTGTGAACCCAAAACAGCCTCAGCAGTTGCGTGCTATAAAAGCATACATAGACAGTGGAGCTATTGGAAATTACATAGACCGTGAATTGGCTTCCAGGATTAAGCTTCCTCTCCGCCCGAAAGTAACCCAAGATGTAATTACTACAGTTGATGGAACCGAAATAGCCTCAGGGCCTGTAACGCATTCCACAGTTGAAATCACTCTGGTGGGTCAGGACGGACATCGGGAAGCAATCGTGTTTGATGTGATCAAGGCCCCACAATTTCAAGTACTTCTTGGAATCCCTTGGTTAGAAACACATAATCCGAGAATAGACTGGCGAGCAAAGAAGATAACTTTTCCTGATTGTGAACCAACCTGTTACCCAAGGAATCCAGCTATGGGTCTAGCCTCTAACTTCCACCCCTGTACAGCTACCATCTGAATACCAAGAATTCCAAGATGTTTTTCAGAAAGAGCAGGATAACACCTTACCTCCCCATCGATCTTACGATTGCCAAATCGACTTGGTACCCAATGCACAACTACCTTGTAGTAGGATTTATGCTCTTACTGAACCTGAGAACCTGCATTTGCGCCAGTATTTGGATCAATACCTGGCCAATGGTTTCATTCGCCCATCAAAGTCACCAGTCTCTTCCGCTTTGATCTTCGTACCTAAAAAGGAAGGAGACCTTAGGGCCTGTATTGACTACCGCGCCCTAAATCAGATAACGATTAAGAATTGTTACCCTTTGCCCCTGATACCTGAGCTTATCGACCAAGTAAAAGATGCTTGTGTGTACACCAAGCTAGATCTCCGAGGAGCTTACCACCTGGTACGTATAAAAGAGGGTGACGAGTGGAAGACTGCATTCCGCACCAAATTTGGGCTCTTCGAATATCAAGTAATGCCCTTCGGTTTGTGCAACGCACCTGCGGCCTTTCAGTACTTCATGAATGATGTTCTTCGGGAACTTATCGATGTTTGTGTCATCGTTTATATTGACGACATCCTGGTGTATTCCTCCTCAGAATCTGATAACAGAAACCATGTTAGGGCAGTTCTTGAGAAATTGCGCCAGCACAAATTATTTGCCAAGCTCGAAAAATGCGTTTTTCATACCACAGAAGTGGAGTTTCTCGGATTCATCCTGACACCTCAAGGAATCCGAATGGACTCGCGGAAAGTGTACGCCATTCTCAAATGGCCATCTCCTAGCTCTGTGAAGGGAGTGCAAAGCATGCTTGGCTTTGCCAATTTCTATTGAAGGTTCATCCCGGAATTTTCTCGAACTGTTCAACCCATCACAGCTCTCCTAAAGAAAAACAAACGCTTTGAATGGACTCTTGAGGCTGAACAAGCCTTTCAGGACCTGAAAACTAAATTCACCTCTGCACCTGTATTGAAGCACCCGCGCCCAGATCTCCCTTACATCGTGGAAACCGATGCATCCAGTTCGGCCATGGGAGCTGTCCTGTCGCAAAGAGACCCAGAAACTAACCAACTACACCCTGTAGCCTTTTGGTCCAGAAAATTCTCTCCACCTGAACTCAATTACGCAATTACCGACAAAGAACTACTGCCTATTAAATCAGCTTTCAAGGCTTGGCGTCACTATCTTCTCGGTGCAAGACACACCATCACCCTAATTACGGACCACAGAAATTTGCAGTATTTAAAGACGGCCAAAGCTCAATCTTCGCGACAACTCTGATGGGCTTTATTCTTTGCGGAATTTGATTTTGTAATTACCTATCGCCCTGGCTGCAAGAATGGTAAGGCAGATGCCTTATCCCGGATAGGCATGGAAGAACCCAATTCGAGTTTAGAACCTGTGCCAATCATACTGGAACAAAGAATTCTGGGCTTGGCTTCATTGCAAACCATTGAGGACATCCAAGCTCAAGTAAAACAGCTTTTTGACTCTTCTGCCTTACTGGAATGGAGTCAAAAGGGTCCTCACTACACCGTTAAGGATGATTTACCCTACTTCCAAGAGCGGTTATTTCTGCCAAGTAAAGAATTGCAGGAACTTGTCATTACCTGTCATCATGAATCATTAATGGAAGGACACCCCGGTATCGCGAAAACAGAAGAAAAGATCAAACGCCACTTCTGGTGGCCTTCTTGGAGAAAAGACATAAAGTCTTTTCTCCAAGAAGGAGAAAAGACACAATAAATTTGTGTTGTCTTGCGGAATCTGTGCCCAAAATAAGAGTCAAAAGAAAAGGCCAGCCGGCCTACTTCAACCTTTGGACATTCCACCAGCACCTTGGCACACCTTGTCAATGGACTTTATAACTGACCTGCCTCCTTGTGGTGGTTACATCACGATTTTCGTAATAGTGGATCTATTCTCCAAAATGGCCCATTTTATCCCTTTAAAAGGATTGCCGTCAGCTTCCACCTTGGCCAAGGAATTTATGGAAAATATAGTGTGGTTACATGGTTTCCCTTCCATATTAGTCTCAGACCGTGGAAGTCAATTTATCTCCCACTTTTGGAAGAAATGTTGCCAACTAGCACAAATAGACGTGCAGTTATCCACCAGCCACCACCCCCAGACCGACGGACAAACCGAGAGAACCAATCAGACTCTCGAGCAATATCTGCGGTGCATGTTACACCAATCCGAGTTGAATTGGAAGGACATCCTTTGGATTGCAGAATATGCATACAACAATTCAGTGCATTCTGGAACCGGACAGACTCCTTTTTATAACCTGTATGGTCACCATCCTCGGACCTCTGACCTAGCTCCACCTCTGACCCTGGAGATGCCTGCAGTAAATCACCTACATTCCACAATAACCCAAGCCTTCAAAAACGCTGATTTGCACCGAAGTAAAACTCCTCCTTACCAAGTAGGAGATCAGGTATTGCTAGCAACTAAACTTCTACCCCTCAAGGGTCAGCAAACTTTTAATCCCAGATTCATTGGGCCTTACCCCATCAAAGCTATTATCAACCCAGTGGCCTTTAAACTCGATTTACCATCCAACATGCGGATTCATCCCATTTTTCACGCATCTCTTCTAAAACCAGTACAACCTGGAACCAGACTGTCTGAGCCCCCAGGCCCTGTCCAAATTGATGGAGAATTAGAATTCGAAGTGAAAGACATTTTAGATTCCAAGATAGTTAAGTCGAAACTCTTCTATCTTGTTGATTGGAAAGGATATGGACCTCAGGAAAGATCTTGGGAACCCAGTAACTATGTTCACGCACCACGATTAATTCAAAGATTCCATCGAAGATTCCCGCACAAACCAAAACCCCCGGAGGAAAAGACCTTGGGAGGGGCCTTGAGGGTGGGTACTGTCATGATGCCTACCTCTAAGGAGCCAGGCCGGGCCCAGCAACCCCAGAGGCAGACATCATTTTCCCCAGGGAAGTCTCAGCGGGCCTAAGTCGGGGCCCTTTGGACTCAGTCCTGGCGCCTTAGGCGCCAGGCTCATAGCGGACCCCAGTCCTGGCACCTTAGGCGCCAGGCTCATAGAAGAGGATATGTGTTTAAGTGCTTGGGTGCACACTTACCTGATGCAGACCTTGCTGCTTCATCCAGGCCCTCTTGAGGCCTGAATGGGACTACTTAACCTGTAGGACTACTTCACCACCCGGGTGTGGTCGGGGAAGGATACATACCTGATTGGTGGAAGGATACATACCAGGAACTTCTTCCAAGGCTATTTAAACCCCATCCGAACAGCCACACATGCTTCGCGTTGTTCTGCACCTAGCAGCTGGACGCTCACCGTGTCAGCTCCTGCATCCTGACTTCAGCCACGCCTGCCAGCACCCTGGAACACCTGCAAGGGGAGAAAGGAAGAGAATAGGAGAAGAAAAGCCCTTACCTGCTAAATCTGCATCCCGGAGACATTTCTCCAACGGCCCTGAAAAGGAAGACATCCTTTTAAAGGCATTTCGTTTCGATCGCTGCAGCGCTGCATTTTACTCACCTTTGCAAGGCGCTTCCATCTTCAGCAGCGATCTTCCGGATTCAGCTACGCCCCGGCGCCTAGAGGAAAAAAGACAAGAACAAAGGTGAGAGGGAGAAAAGGAATAAGGAAAGCTCAGTTTCCTTTTAAGTCTTACCTGGTGGATTATTCCCACTGCATTTCGGGTCCTGCCGCTTCCTGGCATCTCCGGACCCCGGCCCCTATGGGGAAAAAAGACAAAGACATTGAATGAGCGAATGCAAAGACATTACCTGAGCGCTCATCCAGAACTGTTTCACTTCGGGTCGGCGCCATATCTCCGGCACTCCGAACCCCGGCCCCTAAGGGGAAAAAGACATAAGCATTAGCGCTTGCTGCAATTAGACAACGAACATTATTATTAAGCTTGAACTTTTGAACAGAACTTTTACAGCGCCTTACCTGAACAGTCAAGCTTACCTGAACTCCCATCAATCCTCAATCCAGTGAAGTAACTGGGTTTCAACGCGCCCCTGCATCAGAAGCAGGATGGAGAGCTCATCCTTCCAAACCCTAAGGTGAGGCTTCACGGGGAATCGTGGAGGAGGTATCGTGGAGGGTTGGAAGGGAGTGGGAGGCTTGAGCATTGTTCCACAGTTGGTAATACTCCCTTTTCACGCACAGGAGGGTATCCAACGAGCCAGGGAAGCCAGAATAGAGGGGCCCTTCCTGTCCATCTTCAGAGTTCTGCGCCTTCGACGCCGCGCCTCCGTGGGAACCAGGTGAGCGTTACCCCGGCGTACGTGTTTCCGGATTAGGATGTCATTTTTTGCGCATGTTGTAGGCGAGCGTGTGAAACTTCCCGCGCACCCCTGAAATCCACGTACCCAGGCCAATAGCGTGTGGAAATTCCTGCGCACCCCGGAATACACGTGCGCTGATGTACTCGCGTGTGTAAGTGCCCGCGCACCCCTGAAATACACGTACATAGGCCAATCGCGTGTATGCGCACTTTTGTCCAATTACACGCAATGACACTCTGACGTGCAGGCTTTCCACGTGTGCTCCGTCATCACGTGCTATGAGGGAAACACCCGTGCGGGTCACGTCACAGACGCGCTTACGCGCTGAGGGCCTTTGGTCCAATGGAATCGCGTATGCGTGCTGATGCGCTTACGCGCTAAGGGCCTTTCCTCGAATTTCACGCTGATGTGCAGGATTTTCACGTTCCAAATCACTCCGTATCAAGCTGGCCACACGAAAACACACAGAAGACCACGCTCCTGCCCAGAAGGCCGAATTACTGCCCCCCAGTGCCCCGAGCAGCCTCCCATGTGCCATCTGCTGCTGCCTGCCTGCCTGCCTGCCTGCTGCCACCGTGCCCTGCCATTTGGTGCCTGCACATCAGCCATCTGCAGGGGTCCAGTTGCTGTGTCCACCCCTGCTGGAACAGAAGACTCCCGACTGGGATAACATCGCTCCACAGCCCAGCCCCAGGACCCAGTTGCCCACCCACTCCTGCCTCTGGGGTTGCCATGTCGGGCACTTCGACATCTGACACCAGTGGCAACCCCAGGCAAGAGGGGCAGAGGGGCACCAGCTTCACTGCCACCGAAGTTGGTGTCCTGGTGGAGCATGTCCTGGGGCAGTATGATGCCCTCTTCGGATCGTCCCGCGCCAGCAAGGAAGGACGGGAGAGGATCTGGGCCGACTGTGTGGTTGCCATCAACGCGGAGGGGGTGGCAACCTGCAACGTCCAGAAGATCAAGAAGCGCTGGGAGGACTTGAGGTCCAGGACCCTCGTGAAGGCCCGGCACCTCGTGGAGGGGGGCCGGGCCGCATGAGTTCCATCCAGATGAGGGTCCTGGAACGCATACGCCCAGCGCTCCACACCCAGATCCTTGAGAGGGAGACCCGTCTGGAGTTGAGCGGTAAGTGGCCAAGCATTGCTATGTGAGACAGGGCATGTTGCGGTGTGCTGGTTGTCTGATACTTGCCTGTATGTGTGACATAGGCCATGTACGCATGTATGTGTGCAGGGACATCATGGTAATGCATGTGCGACCAGTGATGTGTGAACCACATGGTTGTTGCATGTGTTTAAATGCGACATGGGGAGCCCTATGCAGATTGTACACATGAGAGCATGCCAGTCTCTGTTCCTGGACATGGGTGGGGGTGAGGGATGGGTGCTGATGCCAGGTACATATCAGGTAGCCATGTCTGTGTGCCTGACCTGCGTGTCTGTGACTTGTGAATGCCATGGATGCATGACACATGTCTGTGACAATGTACAGATTCACTGATGCAGCCTAGTTATCCTTGTATCCGCTGTGTTTGGGGTGTATGAGGCCAGATGGATGTGACTGAGGTGAAGTGTGTGCATGTGATAGGCATGACCCATGATGCATGTGAGTTCCATATCATTGTATGTTTCAAGAGTCCATTGGACATGTATGGAAATGTCCATGGCATGCACCATGCCTGTTACTGTGTGTGTTTTGCCTGGACTGACCCATGTGTTGTGGAGGGACATGATGGAAGTGTACTTTGACAGTGGTACTCATCTGCTATTGCTTCCTGTCTAGGGGACCATTGTACAGTACCCTGATGCTTGTGTTCTATGTCTCCCTCTACGCAGCGGCTAGTGAAGAAGAGGGCGGAGACGGCGCTGTGGAGCAAGGCGGCGGGGATGCCCTCACGGCTGCAGCGGAAGGGGTGGGTGAGCCCCCACAGGGGCCTGCTACGGTGGAAGCCGGTGAGGAGTCATCCAGGTTGGTGGTTTCCACAGAGGAGGAGGAGGCCGCCACTGAGGCGCACATGGGGCCTGGTGGGGGCATCCCTGCTGGTGCAAGTGGTGCAGTCCAGGGGCAGGGGCAGGAGGCAGCACAGGTCACCGTGGAGGGGCCTGTGCATGTCGCTGTCCTGACCCTGTGAGTGCACCAACATGCAGCAGCAGGGATGGCCCGTCCCAAGCCCGTCCGCAGGTAGAGGGGATGTCCATGTCACCTGACTCCCCTCCACCTGCGGACGAGGGGACCCGTGGCCGTATGGAGAAGGTCCTGATTGGGGTGGCGATGCGCGCGGGTGCAATTCGTGATGACTTGCGTGCTTCCCGGGAGGAGCACACACGTCATCACGAAGAGCACCGTGCCGACGTGGCCCAATTGGGATCTTCCATGTTCGGGGGTTTCCTGCATGTGTCGGCCAAACTGGCGGCCCCTCTCCTCCTCTGTGGAGGCTATACGCCGGTCGTTCTCCTTGCCGTCTTCCGGCCCAGATGCCACCAGGGCCCCCTGTGGACCTGCCCTGACCAATGCAGCCAGCTCGGTGGGGATCCCATCCCTGCAACAGTCGGGAGTCGGAGGTCCAGCAAGGGTGGACACCAAAGCAACTGTACCCCAGCAGATGGAGGATGTGCCGGCATCATCAGGCAGGGCACGTGCACAACGGCGTCGGTGGATTCCATCAGCCTGGATGCCGTCGTGCTGGCAGAGGCGGTTGCGTCGGAGGCAGCAGCAGAGTAAACGTGGGAGGCATCATGGCTCGGGGACATCAACATCGGAGGGGCAGGCATCGGCCGGAGGGCAGGAGGACCCAGGACGGGAAGTGTCTTCCGTGTGGCTGCGGTTGGGCCAGCAGATAGGTGCAGAGCGGCGGCGGACGGAAGAGGCGCGGCTCACGATGGTCAGGGCGGAGCACTCCATGCGGAGGGCCCTGAGGCGGGCCGAGTGCCTCGAGGCAATCCGCAGGGGGTTGGAGGAGGAGATGGCGTCGTCCCTGCGGACCCTCGGGGCCATGGAACAGGACCGCCTCCGGGACATCGAAGAGGAGTTTGATGATGCCCTGGCCCAGAACACCACGGAGTGAGCCGCTGGACTTGCCCGCCGCCTTTGTATATAGTTCTTTAGTTTTAGGTTTCCTTTGTTTCTTCTTATGATTTGGAGTCGACTGAAACCGTGCCACTTTTTGTATATAGTTGCATTTTAGTTAGGGTTTTTTGTAGGTTTCCTTTGTTCAGTTGGGCTCATGGACCCTTGGATGTTTTGTACATAGTTCTTCATTGGATTGTTTTATTTTTTTAGTTTTTATTTATTCACCATGGAGCAATGGTTTTTGCATTTATTTTTCTCTCTTGGATTGATTTTATTTTTAATGTGACTTTGGACAACATTTTTTTGAATTGTGATTTGTAGTTTTAATTTTTTTTGACGGACATGCAGCTTATCTTTTTTTATTGCCATTGTAGTTTGTTTCATTTCATTTGCATTCAATTTTTTTTAAATACAATTTTGTTTTCATACTTCACTGTGTGGTATCATCTCATTGGTTTCATGCATGTCATGGCATGTGTATTTCACCTGGCAATCACAGGCCAATGTGTGATGCCACTGCTAGGCAGCATGCAGCAAATGTGTTGATCTTCCATCTTGGTGTCATCAGTGTGTGCCATTTGCCTCCCCTTCATACGCAGTGAGGGTGCATGCATGGGAGGGTTTTAGTCATGTGGGACATGTGTCAATCAAGTACTGGTTCTGTTGCTTCTCAGCCCTAATTGTGTGCCATAGTGCTAATGCCTGTTTCCATTTCTTTTCTTTCATGTCTTTGCAGGGGATGACGCACTTGATACAGCTGGGGTTGTGGAGATGGTGCAGACCCAGGAGGGGTCTCAGGCCCGACCGACCACCAGTGAGGGACGTGGTGTGGTGGTGGGTGAAAACCCCCAACTGCTGTAGGTCGTGCTCTCAAGGGGTGTCTCTGGGTGCACCTCCCCCGAGCTGTATTCAGGTGTCGATTCGGATGATGAGACCTATGTGGCATCGCAGGTGAGTGTTCCTGGGAGGGATTCTCTTCTGTCCGACCCACCTGCACCAGGGGTAGTACCCTCAATGGGGATGTCCGTGTTGTCAGGTCAGCCTTTGGTGGTTACGGATGCAGGGTCACACTCCGCAACATCTTATCCTGGTCCTGGGCCAGCAGATCAGAGGGGGAATGCAGTCCTGCAGCCTCAGGCAGTGCCGGCACAGCAAGGCGCAGTTCGCCTTGCCCCAGACCGGTGTGGTGCCCGCCAACGTGGTGGCCGTACGCCACCTGGCAATACCGCATGGGAGCAATCCATATACGGTATGGCTACCCAACAGGCAGCATCATCAGAGATGATGGCTCAGGCCATGGATAGGGTGGCCACTTCCATTGACCCCCAGAAAGGCTGATGGAGCGACTGCAGCAGGCAACAGACTCCATCTGCCAGTCACACAGGGAGGACATGTTGGCGTCCAACAGGGACAGGCGGGCAGCACTGGCGACTCTGCAGGATGCCCTTTCCATAGAGTCCCAGGGCCACAGGGAAGCCCTGAGGGTGGAACTCAGTCAGATCAGGACGACCCTTGTTGTGCTTGAGGCTTCAACACACAGAAGGACAGAAGAGCAGCTGAAGCGTCTCACACGTACGCTCTCAGCTGAGATGCAGGCAACTCGGGCGGAGGTCCGGTCATCCCGTGAGTTATTGCATGGGGACCTCCGCACGATTATCCTCCAGAACCAGACCTTCCACACTTGCATGCTTGCTGCCATGGAGGAGCAGACTAGGGCTTTGCTTGGGCTGCCTCCCATAGTGCCACCACCTCCTGATGCAGCTGCAGAGTCTGAGGAGAGCGACCACAGTTATTCTCTCACAATAGGGTAGCCGTGTCGGCCACGAGCCCATGGAGGTGTTTTTTTCCCCAGAATCAACACAGGTGGGTTCTGGTATGCATCCTGACCTCAGACCTCCTGGGTGGCCTCCCCCACACCCCCTGGCCCATTCATGGCCATTTTTGATTATTTTTTATTTTTTTTTCATATTTTTTTTTACAGTGTGTTGCCTTGTGTGGCTCCCGTGGGCATCCGCTGTATTGTGGCTGGGCACGTGCAGGCTTGTCCTGATTTTGGGTTAGATGCTTGGGTTTGTGGGACACACACCCCTCCTGCTTCCCGTTTCCATGGGCTTGCAAAGGGTGTCCCCAAGTGACATTGACTTACACGGTGACGTTGGACTCCCACTACATGTGTGGGTAGTCTAGTCAATACTGTGTATACATTCCTAGTGCATATTGCTGTTGTGTTGTACACTGCATGTTGCATAGATGTGTAACTCAGCATCCATGTCCACCTCCTAATTTGCAGGTCCTTTCCTCATGTCTACACAAGGCCCTCTACTTTGGAGAGGGAGTCCATGTTGGCAGCAGTGCACCTACAACTCTACATGGCGGCAACACTGTACAGTGTTAAGTGGTGGGAGTGCAGGCATTTCCAGGTGGTGAGACTACTAATTTCTTACATTCGTAATGTCATGTTAATGGTAGTTTTGGGGGTCAGTAGCTGATAAGTGTTATTGCTAAATACCTGCTCAAGTGTGTTGTTGGTCCTGCATTACTGTGAGCATTTCAGGTGTCGCGAGTTTCAACTAGGGACACTGTACTTTGTGACACTTGTGTCATCTTGTGGGGATTACTTTGTTTGCCCTCACATAGCATGACATGGCATGGTGTGTCGTGTGGCGGTGCTGGGGATGGGTTGGGTGACATGGCACTGTCCTCATGTTGCATTTTGCAAGTGGGTATTCATTTTAGCTGCATGAATGTGTCTTTTCACAAAACTGCATTGGTGGTGTCTTTGTAGGTAGGGATGCACACATTGTAACACTTCCAGGTGAACAATCTCAGGCTGATATGGTTTTGACGGTTGATTCTCCAGACATTCAGGATCATTGTCAGGTTGAGTCATCATTGATTGTCAGATGGTATGTGCCAGGGCAGTGTGCACTCCACAGGGGTGTGATTTCTATGTGAAGTAATTAGCCACTAGCGGTGTACGGGCTGCCTCCCCCGTGCCCTTTCCCCTCCCATGCGCAGCGGGCGTGCATGTGGTTGGGGAAGTGGGGGCACCACCATGTCCACAGGCAGGCCCCGGCGTGTTGCAACATTGTGCAGGACACATGCTGCCACTATGATCCTGCACACTACTGGGGGAGCGTATAACAGCTGCCCGCCAGAACGGTCAAGGGAGCGAAAGCGTGACTTAAGCATTCTGAATGTGCGCTCCACTATGCCCCGGGTTGCAATGTGGGCTGTGTTATATCTTACCTCGGGTGGCGTGGTGGGGTTCCGAATTGGCGTCATCATGTGGGGGCTGAGAGGGTAGGCACTGTCCCCTGTGGAGGTGGTGATGGGTATCATTAGCGGGGTTGTGACCTTGCTCAGTATCTGACATGCATGCATGTGCAGTGGCATTCATACTCACCAAGCAGCCATGTATCGCCATGCCGCCCAGCTTCTAGGTCCCGGATTAGGGTGGACATTCGCTAAATGAAGCTGTCGTGGGTGGACCCGGGATAGTTGGCATATACTGAGGTGATGATTCCCTTGGCATTACATACTACCTGCATGTTGATGGAATGCCAGTGTTTGCGGTTCCTATAGATGTGCTCAGATGCCCTGGGGAGACATAGAGCCACATGGGTGCAGTCGATGGCACTTAGCACTTTGGGGAATCGTGCCACACCGTAAAAATCCAGGGCGGCAGCCTGCCTTTCTGCAGGTGTTCTGGGCAGGTATATGTGCCTGCGGACTGATGGGCGTGCAGTGATGATGTTCAAGACCTGGTGTAGGCAGCGTGACTGCATGGCCTGTGACACCCCACCCACTATGGCACTTGTCCGCTGAAATGATCCAGTGGCTAAGAAGTGCAGTACATTGAGGACCTTCTCCAGGGGGCTAAGTGCTTGGGAGCACAGGGTGGGTGATGTGAGGTCATCCTCCCACTCACTCACCAGGTCCAGTATTATGTGTGGTGGAAACCTGTACCTCCCATACACCTGGTCATCAGGCATCCCAAAAAGGCTGGCTCTGGGTGTGAAAATTCTGGCCCTGACTATCCTCCTCCTCCTCCTTTGGTAGCCCACGGCCACTGCAGCTAGGAAGGGTATATTCATCCTGGCGTCTGAGCTTGTTAGTTTTTTGCGCGCAGTTTTATGCGTCGCGGGTCGACGTATCCCTGCTTCCTGCTGGCGTATGTGTTTACGGATTAGGACGTCATTATTTGCGCATGTTGTAGGCGAGCGTGTGAAACTTCCCGGGCACCCCTGAAATCCACGTACCCAGGCCAATAGCGTGTGGAAATTCCTGCGCACCCCGGAATACACGTGCGCTGATGTACTCGCGTGTGTAAGTGCCCGCGCACCCCTGAAATACACGTACATAGGCCAATCGCGTGTACGCGCACTTTTGTCCAATTACACGCGATGACACTCTGACGTGCAGTCTTTCCACGTGTGCTCCGTCATCACGTGCTATGAGGGAAACACCCGTGCGGGTCACGTCACAGACGCGCTTACGCGCTGAGGGCCTTTGGTCCAATGGAATCGCGTATGCGTGCTGACGCTCTTACGCGCTAAGGGCCTTTCCTCGAATTTCACGCTGACATGCAGGATTTTCACGTGCCTAATCACTCTGTATCAAGCTGGCCACGCGAAAACACACGGAAGACCACGCTCCTGCCCAGAAGGTCGAATTACTGCTCCCCAGTGCCCCGAGCAGCCTCCCACGTGCCATCTGCTGCTGCCTGCCTGCCTGCCTGCTGCCACCGTGCCCTGCCATTTGGTGCCTGCACATCAGCCATCTGCAGGGGTCGAGTTGCTGTGTCCACCCCTGCTGGAACAGAAGACTCCCGACTGGGATAACATCGCTCCACAGCCCAGCCCCAGGACCCAGTTGCCCACCCACTCCTGCCTCTGGGGTTGCCATGTCGGGCACTTCGACATCTGACACCAGTGGCAACCCCAGGCCAGAGGGGCAGAGGGGCACCAGCTTCACTGCCACCGAAGTTGGTGTCCTGGTGGAGCATGTCCTGGGGCAGTATGGTGCCCTCTTCGGATCGTCCCGCGCCAGCAAGGAAGGACGGGAGAGGATCTGGGCCGACTGTGTGGTTGCCATCAACGCGGAGGGGGTGGCAACCTGCAACATCCAGAAGATCAAGAAGCGCTGGGAGGACTTGAGGTCCAGGACCCTCGTGAAGGCCCGGCGCCTCGTGGAGGGGGGCCAGGGCCGCATGAGTTCCATCCAGATGAGGGTCCTGGAACGCGTACGCCCAGCGCTCCACACCCAGATCCTTGAGAGGGAGACCCGTCTGGAGTTGAGCGTAAGTGGCCAAGCATTGCTGTGTGAGACAGGGCATGTTGCGATGTGCTGGTTGTCTGATACTTGCCTGTATGTGTGACATAGGCCATGTACGCATGTATGTGTGCAGGGACATCATGCTAATGCATGTGCGACCAGTGATGTGTGAACCACATGGTTGTTGCATGTGTTTAAATGCGACATGGGGAGCCCTATGCAGATTGTACACATGAGAGCATGCCAGTCTCTGTTCCTGGACATGGGTGGGGGTGAGGGATGGGTGCTGATGCCAGGTACATATATGGTAGCCATGTCTGTGTGCCTGACCTGCGTGTCTGTGACTTGTGAATGCCATGGATGCATGACACATGTCTGTGACAATGTACAGATTCACTGATGCAGCCTAGTTATCCTTGTATCCGCTGTGTTTGGGGTGTATGAGGCCAGATGGATGTGACTGAGGTGAAGTGTGTGCATGTGATAGGCATGACCCATGATGCATGTGAGTTCCATATCATTGTATGTTTCAAGAGTCCATTGGACATGTATGGAAATGTCCGTGGCATGCACCATGCCTGTTACTGTGTGTGTTTTGCCTGGACTGACCCATGTGTTATGGAGGGACATGATGGAAGTGTACTTTGACAGTGGTACTCATCTGCTATTGCTTCCTGTCTAGGGGACCATTGTACATTACCCTGATGCTTGTGTTCTATGTCTCCCTCTACGCAGCGGCTAGTGAAGAAGAGGGCGGAGACGGCGCTGTGGAGCAAGGCGGCGGGGATGCCCCCACGGCTGCAGCGGAAGGGGTGGGTGAGCCCCCACAGGGGCCCGCTACGGCCGAAGACGGTGAGGAGCCATCCCGGTTGGCGGTTTCCATAGAGGACGAGGAGGCCGCCACTGAGCCACACATGGGGCCTGGTGGGGGCATCCCTGCTGGTGCAAGTGGTGCAGTCCAGGGGCAGGGGCAGGAGGCAGCACAGGTCACCGTGGAGGGGCCTGTGCATGTCGCTGTCTCTGACCCTGTGAGTGCACCACCATGCAGCAGCAGGGATGCCCCGTCCCAGGCCCGTCCGCAGGTAGAGGGGATGTCCATGCCACCTGACTCCCCTCCACCTGCGGACGAGGGGACCCGTGGCCGTATGGAGAAGGTCCTGATTGGGGCCGCGATGCGCGCGGGTGCGATTCGTGATGACGTGCGTGCTTCCCGGGATCACGAAGAGCACCGTGCCGACGTGGCCCAATCGGGATCTTCCATGTTCGGGGGTTTCCTGCATGTGTCGGCCAATCTGGCGGCCCTCTCCTCCTCTGTGGAGGCTATATGCCGGTCGTTCTCCTTGCCGTCTTCCGGCCCAGATGCCACCAGGGCCCCCAGTGGACCTGCCCTGACCAATGCAGCCAGCTCGGTGGGGATCCCATCCCTGCCACAGTCGGGAGTCGGAGGTCCAGCAGGGTTGGACACCACAGCAACCGTACCCCAGCAGATGGAGGATGTGCCGGCATCATCAGGCAGGGCACGTGCACGACGTTGTCGGTGGATTCCATCAGCCTGGATGCCGTTGTGCTGGCAGAGGCGGTTGCGTCGGAGGCAGCAGCAGAGTCAACGTGGGAGGCATCATGGCTCGGGGACAACAACATCGGAGGGGCAGGAGGACCCAGGACGGGAAGTGTCTTCCGTGTGGCTGCGGTTGGGCCAGCAGATAGGTGCGGAGCGGCGGCGGGCGGAAGAGGCGCGGCTCACGATGGTCAGGGCGGAGAACTCCATGCGGAGGGCCTTGAGGCGGGCCGAGTGCCTCAAGGCAATCCGCAGGGGGTTGGAGGAGGAGATGGCGTCGTCCTTGCGGACCCTCGGGGCCATGGAACAGGACCGCCTCCGGGACATCGAAGAAGAGTTTGATGATGCCCTGGCCCAGAACACCACGGAGTGAGCCGCTGGACTTGCCCGCCGCCTTTGTATATAGTTCTTTAGTTTTAGGTTTCCTTTGTTTCTTTTTATGATTTGGAGTCGACGGACACTGCTCCACTTTTTGCTTTTTGTATATAGTTGCATTTTAGTTAGGGTTTTTTGTAGGTTTCCTTTGTTCAGTTGGGCTCATGGACCCTTGGATGTTTTGTACATAGTTCTTCATTTGATTGTTTTATTTTTTTAGTTTTTATTTATTCACCATGGAGCAATGGTTTTTGCATTTATTTTTCTCTCTTGGATTGATTTTATTTTTAATGTGACTTTGGACAACATTTTTTTGAATTGTGATTTGTAGTTTTAATTTTTTTTGACAGACATGCAGCTTATCTTTTTTTATTGCCATTGTAGTTTGTTTCATTTCATTTGCATTCAATTTTTTTAAATACAATTTTGTTTTCATACTTCACTGTGTGGTATCATCTCATTGGTTTCATGCATGTCATGTTATGTGTTTTCCCATTCAATTGCAACCATTGTGTGTGACGGACATGGGTTCATTTGCTTTATGAACATTGGGGGTGTAACATGTAATTTCCTTTTCCATATGGGTGAATGGGTTACTTGGTAGGGCCTTTTGGCTGTGGAGGCTGACCATAACGCTTATTATTTGGGATTGTGAGGACCTGGGTGCAGGGGGACATGAGTGGGGGCCTGGTGGCAGGTGCCCCACAGTGCTGGGGGGTGGGGGTGCTGGGGGACATGAGTGGGGGCCTGGTGGAGGGTGCCCCTCAGTGCTGGGGGGTGGGGGTGCAGGGAGACATGAGTGGGGGCCTGCTGGCAGGTGCCCCACAGTGCTGGGGGGTGGGGTGGGTGGGAGACATGAGTGGGGGCCTGGTGGAGGGTGCCCCTCAGTGCTGGGGGGGCGTGGGTGGGAGACATGAGTGGGGGCCTGCTGGCAGGTGCCCCACAGTGCTGGGGGGTGGGGGTGCAGGGAGACATGAGTGGGGGCCTGCTGGCAGGTGCCCCACAGTGCTGGGGGTGGGGGTGCTGAGGGACATGAGTGGGGGCCTGCTGGCAGGTGCCCCACAGTGCTGGGGGGTGGGGGTGCTGGGGGACATGAGTGGGGGCCTGCTGGCAGGTGCCCCACAGTGCTGGGGGGTGGGGTGGGTGGGAGACATGAGTGGGGGCCTGGTGGAGGGTGCCCCTCAGTGCTGGGGGGTGGGGGTGCAGGGGGACATGAGTGGGGGCCTGCTGGCAGGTGCCCCACAGTGCTGGGAGGTGGGGTGGGTGGGAGACATGAGTGGGGGCCTGGTGGAGGGTGCCCCTCAGTGCTGGGGGGGTGGGGGGTGGGAGACATGAGTGGGGGCCTGGTGGAGGGTGCCCCTCAGTGCTGGGGGGTGGGGGTGCAGGGAGACATGAGTGGGGGCCTGCTGGCAGGTGCCCCACAGTGCTGGGGGGTGGGTGGGAGACATGAGTGGGGGCCTGGTGGAGGGTGCCCCTCAGTGCTGGGGGGGTGGGGGGTGGGAGACATGAGTGGGGGCCTGGTGGAGGGTGCCCCTCAGTGCTGGGGGGTGGGGGTGCTGGGGGACATGAGTGGGGGCCTGGTGGAGGGTGCCCCTCAGTGCTGGGTGGTGGGGGTGCTGGGAGACATGAGTGGGGGCCTGGTGGCAGGTGCCCCACAGTGCTGGGGGGTGGGGGTGCTGGGGGACATGAGTGGGGGCCTGCTGGCAGGTGCCCCACAGTGCTGGGGGGTGGGGTGGGTGGGAGACATGAGTGGGGGCCTGGTGGAGGGTTGCCCTCAGTGCTGGGGGTGTGGGGGTGGGAGACATGAGTGGGGGCCTGGTGGAGGGTGCCCCTCAGTGCTGGGGGGTGGGGGCACTGGGGGACATGAGTGGGGGCCTGGTGGAGGGTGCCCCTCAGTGCTGGGGGACATGAGTGGGGGCCTGTGGAGGGTGCCCCTCAGTGCTGGGGGACATGAGTGGGGGCCTGGTGGAGAGTGCCCCTCAGTGCTGGGGGTAGGGGTGCTGGGGGACATGAGTGGGGGCCTGCTGGCAGGTGCCCCACAGTGCTGGGGGGTGGGGTGGGTGGGAGACATGAGTGGGGGCCTGGTGGAGGGTTGCCCTCAGTGCTGGGGGGGTGGGGGTGGGAGACATGAGTGGGGGCCTGGTGGAGGGTGCCCCTCAGTGCTGGGGGGTGGGGGCACTGGGGGACATGAGTGGGGGCCTGGTGGAGGGTGCCCCTCAGTGCTGGGGGACATGAGTGGGGGCCTGTGGAGGGTGCCCCTCAGTGCTGGGGGACATGAGTGGGGGCCTGGTGGAGAGTGCCCCTCAGTGCTGGGGGGTAGGGGTGCTGGGGGACATGAGTGGGGGCCTGGTGGAGGGTGCCCCTCAGTGCTGGGGGGGTGGGGGGTGGGAGACATGAGTGGGGGCCTGGTGGAGGGTGCCCCTCAGTGCTGGGGGGTGGGTGTGCAGGGAGACATGAGTGGGGGCCTGCTGGCAGGTGCCCCACAGTGCTGGGGGGTGGGGTGGGTGGGAGACATGAGTGGGGGCCTGGTGGAGGGTGCCCCTCAGTGCTGGGGGGGGTTGGGGGTGGGAGACATGAGTGGGGGCCTGGTGGAGGGTGCCCCTCAGTGCTGGGGGGTGGGGGTGCTGGGGGACATGAGTGGGGGCCTGCTGGCAGGTGCCCCACAGTGCTGGGGGAGCTGGGGGACATGAGTGGGGGCCTGGTGGAGGGTGCCCCACAGTGCTGGGGGTGGGGTGCTGGGTGACATGAGCAGGTGTGCAGGGTAGTCCCCTGTGGTGACGGCTGCCTGCAGGGGCCGTGGAGGGTGTACAGGGAATACCTGAGAGCACCCAGCCAAATCGTGTGTAGAATTTCCTGCGTACCCCTGAAATACACGTACCCATTCAAATCGCGTGTGGAAATTCCCGCGCACGTACCCGGCCAAATGGCGTGTGGAACTTCCCGCACACCCCTGAAATCCACGTACCCTGCCAAATCGCGCGTGAAACTTCCCGCGCACCCCTGAAATCCACGTACCCAGCCAAATCGCGTGTGGAAATTCCCGCGCACGTACCCGGCCAAATCGCGTGTAGAACTTCCCGCGCACCCCTGAAATCCACATACCCTGCCAAATCGCATGTGAAACTTCCCGCGCACCCCTTAAATCCACGTACCCAGCCAAATCGCATGTGAAACTTCCCGCGCACCCCTGAAAACCACGTACCCGGCCAAATCGCGTGTGGAACATCCCGCGCACCCCTGAAATCCATGTACCCAGTGAAATCGCGTGTGAAACTTCCCGCGCACCCGTGGAATCCACATACCCAGCCAAATCGCCTGTGAAACTTCCCGCGCCCCCCGAAATACACGCACATGTTATTTTTCAGTCAGCGGGTGTCCGTGTTTGTGGGTACCCCTTTGCACGTCATTTGTCCTGGAGGGCCACAGTATAGGACATTCATCATAGCTGTATATAGGTGCTATTTGTTGGCGCACCTTTTGGCGCACATTTATTACAGGCGCAGGGACGCTACCGCCTGCTTTCTTGTGGCGGTCGTGTTTGTGCCTGTGCGCTGGTTTGACCGTGCGCTGTTTTGCCCTATTCGATTCCATGAATACGTGTTGTAGGCGAGCGTGTGGGCGTTCCGCGCACTTGCACCCTGTACTTCCCCCGTGACGCCCACATTTTGTCAAGTTGTTCCCCATTCCGAATGTTACAGCCCCGTATTCCGCCTACTTTTGTTGTGTGCACCGCGCTATGTGCGATTTTCGCTGTGGCCTGTGCGATTTTCGCTGTGACCTGGCGCACGCCGTTAGATGGCCTGTGCGCCAACGTGCGCCGCGCACTTTTTTAGTGCACATCCAATGGTTTTCTCGCGCACGGCCTTCCATTAATCGATGTGCGCTGCTTTTCGTGCAAATTTCGCACTTGCACTGCGATTTTCGCTATTCCACTGCGAATCGCACGTTTTTGGCCACTTGCGCCGCGCTAATTATTCCATGAATCGGCCTGTTAATGTTAGACAGATCTGCAGTAACAGTAAAAGAGTTTGGCGAGATATACGCTTGTAATCCTGCCAAATTTGTAATGAGGCCCCATGGGTTGCTGCTGACAGACAGGGCAGTTTCTAGCCCATTTGATGCCCTGGGCGAAACACTAGGAATGCACCCCCCCACCCCGTGCCCCACTCCCACCGCACCCCACTCCCACCGCGCGCCACTCCCACCACACGCCACTCCCAAACTCAATATAACACTGCTAAACAAATGAAATCAGTTTTATTACACCATGATTCAATAACTTTGGAGTAACTCCTTGGACGAAGCAGAGTACACAAACAGTATATACTACATTTAAAGTTTTGTGTCCATTTTTAGTCTGTTAAGGGCACTCTCTTCGACTTTGCTGCTGCGAAAGCATTTATTGCTGCTGCATAATCAATGTTTTCAACAAGTTCACCCTCAATTGAAAGCATTGCAAGAGCTGATAGCCATGTTTCAATATTCTTTCTTTCGTTTTTTAAAAAGGGTTTTCAGTTTAAATGATGCATCGATTGCCAAGCATCTTGGTTGGCTTGACTTTTGCCAACTTGCTTAATGAGCAGCGTGAACATGTTCTGTTGTGTATCTGGGGAATTGTCGCAGTGCTTTGCACCTGGGAAAGGAAAATGTTCCAGTGCAACAGCTGCTCGTGCGGGGTGTGTTGCAACAGTGGGGCACAGGGAATGAGCCACAGCCGTTTGGCCATGACCAACCAACATGCACACCTTCTCCTCCCTTTCCCTACTTTGGGGGTCTAATGGTTAAGTTGTCCGCTGATGATCTTGTAGAACTGAGTGATGACTGCCCGCCTACCCGAACTGTGCAATCCCAGGTATAACACCTTATCTTCCAGTGCCCCCCAATTACCAAATGGTCCAACATTAGGCACTACTCATGTTTAAAAGGGTTTCAAAATCTGCAGTCCATGGAGATGGCAAAGGACTGCTTTTAACCGTCACCTGTTGTCCAACACGCCATCAAGGAGTCCGTCTTACTTGACATTATATTTCACTAAGGCCAAGGCTGAGTGAGTGACTTTCAAATATCACCGAATCCACAAACATTATAAGTGTTTAGCACATTTCACCTGCTTTAAATCTCACCTATTGCCCTGTCGGTTCTTAATCATTTCACCAGAACTCCTTAAGGGTTTCATAATAAATGACCATGCATGAAAAAAAAATATTCCTCCCATGTGGCTGGCTCTCGCTACATGTGTGTATAGAGGCACATTCGTAAGGTATGTACTCTCACTATGCATACATCAGTTTGTCCATATAAATCTCTCATCGGACCCCATATTTGGATGTGATGAAATGTTCTCTTCTTTAAGCCTGGCTTTCCACATCGGCTGCATGTCAGGGAACATGTCCAGGCCTGACTGGTGTGTCTCTCACGCCTCTCTGCAGTGTTCTCAGCTTCGCTTTTTGTGTTTACATGTGGATTTTTCGCAAGTACGTCAGCAGTGTGTGCTGCTTAATAAGGCCTTGGAGGAGAATAGTCAGAGTTCACCTTGTCAGGAGTAAGTACGTGCCCACTGAGCATTACGATGCATGTCCCCCACACCCCAGAAATACAAAGAAAGATTTCTAAATTATTGCTGGTTTTGCATAAAGAGGGATAGTTAGGGTGGGGGCTCTGTCCATACCTGGGCCCCGTTCTTTACCGCTCCTACAAACAAAGGTTTCTAGGTGGTAATGTGTGGGAATCAAAAATGTATCTAAAATGAAAAGTCTTCACCAATCTGGAGCAAGAGATCAGCAGTACGGTTCTGGCCTCGTCAAAGTCAGGAGGCTAGAACGGAAAGGACCATAAGCTCTGGGGCTCTCTTAGAAGACAGGTCGCAGGAAAAGCTCCATCTCCAGGTGTTACTCAAGACCTCCAGTGTGCCATGAGACGAGTCACAACAATGAGATTGTGAATATAACTAACCTCTACAATAGGACAGTTGGATATGCCTACCATGTTCTATCCTCTGAGAAGATTTGTGAGACCAAGAGTCACAACAGTGGGACACGGGGGCCAGTGGGGGAACACATTGGGACATGGGGACCAGTGGGGGCACACATTGGGACACGGGGACCAGTGGGGCACAACATTGGGACACAGGAACCAGTGGGGCACACATTGGGACACAGGGACCAGTGGGGGCACACATTGGGACACAGTAGGACACGGGGACCAGTGGCCACACACATTGGTACACGGGGAGCAGTGGGGGCCCACATTGGAACAAAGGGACCAGTGGGGGCACACATTAAGACACAGGGACCAGTGGGGGCACACATTGGGACACAGTGGGGTCACACATTGGGACACAGTGGGGGCACACATTGGGATACAGTGGGGGTACACATTGGAACACAGTGGAGGCACATATTGGGACACAAGAACACAGCGGGGGCACACAGTGGGAAAAGGGGACCAGTGAAAACACACACTGTCATACTTTCACGCTGACACACACTCAGTACACGCACACAAGAGTAATCATGCATAGTACGGCTCCGACATGGAAAACACAAACAAAGGGGTCAAGGACTTAGAAGAACAAAGCATAATAAAATAAACATGGCACCTACCTTCTTTCTGATGAAGCAGTGCACCGTGCACACAAACAAGTCTGAGCTGCAAAGAAATGTTTCTGCCAGGAACAGTGCAAGGAAAGCAGTGAAGTCTTTGAATCGCAGGGTCCAACACCGGGAAGCCAGGAACGCAGAAAGGACAGCAGCCGTCTCGAGCACAGGATACAGCCAGCAGCAAAGGTGGGCAGCCATCAGGAAAGGTGCCTTTTTATGCACCCACCCCAGCCCACCCCCTCCCCAAGTGGCACGAAAGCCAAGGGAGGGGGTGGGCTGGGAGCCTGCTCTGACTTCCGTAATGTCACGTAGTACTTGTGTACTACGTGACATTACAGTCAGAAGAGGCAGCGCCAGCACCTGCTACGGCGCTGCCGAACTCTCTGCCCTCGGCAATCGCCGCCACAAACCCAGACATGTGAACCCCTCCAGCCAGGAGAAGGGACCGGGGCAATTGCGCCCCTGGGCAATTGCGCCCCGGGCAGCTGTCCGCCTCGCCCGGGCCAAGAAACGGGCCTGCTGACAGCGTGGGGGCCTGGTGGAGGGTGCCCCTCAGTGCTGGGGGGGTGGGGGGTGGGAGACATGAGTGGGGGCCTGGTGGAGGGTGCCCCTCAGTGCTGGGGGGTGGGTGTGCAGGGAGACATGAGTGGGGGCCTGCTGGCAGGTGCCCCACAGTGCTGGGGGGTGGGGTGGGTGGGAGACATGAGTGGGGGCCTGGTGGAGGGTGCCCCTCAGTGCTGGGGGGGGTTGGGGGTGGGAGACATGAGTGGGGGCCTGGTGGAGGGTGCCCCTCAGTGCTGGGGGGTGGGGGTGCTGGGGGACATGAGTGGGGGCCTGCTGGCAGGTGCCCCACAGTGCTGGGGGAGCTGGGGGACATGAGTGGGGGCCTGGTGGAGGGTGCCCCACAGTGCTGGGGGTGGGGTGCTGGGTGACATGAGCAGGTGTGCAGGGTAGTCCCCTGTGGTGACGGCTGCCTGCAGGGGCCGTGGAGGGTGTACAGGGAATACCTGAGAGCACCCAGCCAAATCGTGTGTAGAATTTCCTGCGTACCCCTGAAATACACGTACCCATTCAAATCGCGTGTGGAAATTCCCGCGCACGTACCCGGCCAAATGGCGTGTGGAACTTCCCGCACACCCCTGAAATCCACGTACCCTGCCAAATCGCGCGTGAAACTTCCCGCGCACCCCTGAAATCCACGTACCCAGCCAAATCGCGTGTGGAAATTCCCGCGCACGTACCCGGCCAAATCGCGTGTAGAACTTCCCGCGCACCCCTGAAATCCACATACCCTGCCAAATCGCATGTGAAACTTCCCGCGCACCCCTTAAATCCACGTACCCAGCCAAATCGCATGTGAAACTTCCCGCGCACCCCTGAAAACCACGTACCCGGCCAAATCGCGTGTGGAACATCCCGCGCACCCCTGAAATCCATGTACCCAGTGAAATCGCGTGTGAAACTTCCCGCGCACCCGTGGAATCCACATACCCAGCCAAATCGCCTGTGAAACTTCCCGCGCCCCCCGAAATACACGCACATGTTATTTTTCAGTCAGCGGGTGTCCGTGTTTGTGGGTACCCCTTTGCACGTCATTTGTCCTGGAGGGCCACAGTATAGGACATTCATCATAGCTGTATATAGGTGCTATTTGTTGGCGCACCTTTTGGCGCACATTTATTACAGGCGCAGGGACGCTACCGCCTGCTTTCTTGTGGCGGTCGTGTTTGTGCCTGTGCGCTGGTTTGACCGTGCGCTGTTTTGCCCTATTCGATTCCATGAATACGTGTTGTAGGCGAGCGTGTGGGCGTTCCGCGCACTTGCACCCTGTACTTCCCCCGTGACGCCCACATTTTGTCAAGTTGTTCCCCATTCCGAATGTTACAGCCCCGTATTCCGCCTACTTTTGTTGTGTGCACCGCGCTATGTGCGATTTTCGCTGTGGCCTGTGCGATTTTCGCTGTGACCTGGCGCACGCCGTTAGATGGCCTGTGCGCCAACGTGCGCCGCGCACTTTTTTAGTGCACATCCAATGGTTTTCTCGCGCACGCCCTTCCATTAATCGATGTGCGCTGCTTTTCGTGCAAATTTCGCACTTGCACTGCGATTTTCGCTATTCCACTGCGAATCGCACGTTTTTGGCCACTTGCGCCGCGCTAATTATTCCATGAATCGGCCTGTTAATGTTAGACAGATCTGCAGTAACAGTAAAAGAGTTTGGCGAGATATACGCTTGTAATCCTGCCAAATTTGTAATGAGGCCCCATGGGTTGCTGCTGACAGACAGGGCAGTTTCTAGCCCATTTGATGCCCTGGGCGAAACACTAGGAATGCACCCCCCCACCCCGTGCCCCACTCCCACCGCACCCCACTCCCACCGCGCGCCACTCCCACCACACGCCACTCCCAAACTCAATATAACACTGCTAAACAAATGAAATCAGTTTTATTACACCATGATTCAATAACTTTGGAGTAACTCCTTGGACGAAGCAGAGTACACAAACAGTATATACTACATTTAAAGTTTTGTGTCCATTTTTAGTCTGTTAAGGGCACTCTCTTCGACTTTGCTGCTGCGAAAGCATTTATTGCTGCTGCATAATCAATGTTTTCAACAAGTTCACCCTCAATTGAAAGCATTGCAAGAGCTGATAGCCATGTTTCAATATTCTTTCTTTCGTTTTTTAAAAAGGGTTTTCAGTTTAAATGATGCATCGATTGCCAAGCATCTTGGTTGGCTTGACTTTTGCCAACTTGCTTAATGAGCAGCGTGAACATGTTCTGTTGTGTATCTGGGGAATTGTCGCAGTGCTTTGCACCTGGGAAAGGAAAATGTTCCAGTGCAACAGCTGCTCGTGCGGGGTGTGTTGCAACAGTGGGGCACAGGGAATGAGCCACAGCCGTTTGGCCATGACCAACCAACATGCACACCTTCTCCTCCTCTTCCCTACTTTGGGGGTCTAATGGTTAAGTTGTCCGCTGATGATCTTGTAGAACTGAGTGATGACTGCCCGCCTACCCGAACTGTGCAATCCCAGGTATAACACCTTATCTTCCAGTGCCCCCCAATTACCAAATGGTCCAACATTAGGCACTACTCATGTTTAAAAGGGTTTCAAAATCTGCAGTCCATGGAGATGGCAAAGGACTGCTTTTAACCGTCACCTGTTGTCCAACACGCCATCAAGGAGTCCGTCTTACTTGACATTATATTTCACTAAGGCCAAGGCTGAGTGAGTGACTTTCAAATATCACCGAATCCACAAACATTATAAGTGTTTAGCACATTTCACCTGCTTTAAATCTCACCTATTGCCCTGTCGGTTCTTAATCATTTCACCAGAACTCCTTAAGGGTTTCATAATAAATGACCATGCATGAAAAAAAAATATTCCTCCCATGTGGCTGGCTCTCGCTACATGTGTGTATAGAGGCACATTCGTAAGGTATGTACTCTCACTATGCATACATCAGTTTGTCCATATAAATCTCTCATCGGACCCCATATTTGGATGTGATGAAATGTTCTCTTCTTTAAGCCTGGCTTTCCACATCGGCTGCATGTCAGGGAACATGTCCAGGCCTGACTGGTGTGTCTCTCACGCCTCTCTGCAGTGTTCTCAGCTTCGCTTTTTGTGTTTACATGTGGATTTTTCGCAAGTACGTCAGCAGTGTGTGCTGCTTAATAAGGCCTTGGAGGAGAATAGTCAGAGTTCACCTTGTCAGGAGTAAGTACGTGCCCACTGAGCATTACGATGCATGTCCCCCACACCCCAGAAATACAAAGAAAGATTTCTAAATTATTGCTGGTTTTGCATAAAGAGGGATAGTTAGGGTGGGGGCTCTGTCCATACCTGGGCCCCGTTCTTTACCGCTCCTACAAACAAAGGTTTCTAGGTGGTAATGTGTGGGAATCAAAAATGTATCTAAAATGAAAAGTCTTCACCAATCTGGAGCAAGAGATCAGCAGTACGGTTCTGGCCTCGTCAAAGTCAGGAGGCTAGAACGGAAAGGACCATAAGCTCTGGGGCTCTCTTAGAAGACAGGTCGCAGGAAAAGCTCCATCTCCAGGTGTTACTCAAGACCTCCAGTGTGCCATGAGACGAGTCACAACAATGAGATTGTGAATATAACTAACCTCTACAATAGGACAGTTGGATATGCCTACCATGTTCTATCCTCTGAGAAGATTTGTGAGACCAAGAGTCACAACAGTGGGACACGGGGGCCAGTGGGGGAACACATTGGGACATGGGGACCAGTGGGGGCACACATTGGGACACGGGGACCAGTGGGGCACAACATTGGGACACAGGAACCAGTGGGGCACACATTGGGACACAGGGACCAGTGGGGGCACACATTGGGACACAGTAGGACACGGGGACCAGTGGCCACACACATTGGTACACGGGGAGCAGTGGGGGCCCACATTGGAACAAAGGGACCAGTGGGGGCACACATTAAGACACAGGGACCAGTGGGGGCACACATTGGGACACAGTGGGGTCACACATTGGGACACAGTGGGGGCACACATTGGGATACAGTGGGGGTACACATTGGAACACAGTGGAGGCACATATTGGGACACAAGAACACAGCGGGGGCACACAGTGGGAAAAGGGGACCAGTGAAAACACACACTGTCATACTTTCACGCTGACACACACTCAGTACACGCACACAAGAGTAATCATGCATAGTACGGCTCCGACATGGAAAACACAAACAAAGGGGTCAAGGACTTAGAAGAACAAAGCATAATAAAATAAACATGGCACCTACCTTCTTTCTGATGAAGCAGTGCACCGTGCACACAAACAAGTCTGAGCTGCAAAGAAATGTTTCTGCCAGGAACAGTGCAAGGAAAGCAGTGAAGTCTTTGAATCGCAGGGTCCAACACCGGGAAGCCAGGAACGCAGAAAGGACAGCAGCCGTCTCGAGCACAGGATACAGCCAGCAGCAAAGGTGGGCAGCCATCAGGAAAGGTGCCTTTTTATGCACCCACCCCAGCCCACCCCCTCCCCAAGTGGCACGAAAGCCAAGGGAGGGGGTGGGCTGGGAGCCTGCTCTGACTTCCGTAATGTCACGTAGTACTTGTGTACTACGTGACATTACAGTCAGAAGAGGCAGCGCCAGCACCTGCTACGGCGCTGCCGAACTCTCTGCCCTCGGCAATCGCCGCCACAAACCCAGACATGTGAACCCCTCCAGCCAGGAGAAGGGACCGGGGCAATTGCGCCCCTGGGCAATTGCGCCCCGGGCAGCTGTCCGCCTCGCCCGGGCCAAGAAACGGGCCTGCTGACAGCTGCTGAGTTGCCAAATAAACACCCTCCGTAGACTGTTGGTTTGGTTATGTTTTCTTTTGGCCTTCTGTGGGATCAGAGAATGTGCATTTGATTGGTCAAATCTCATGAAATTCAATCCTAGAAATAATAATGAAAGAAGGGAAAAGCTGATGACGAAAGCTGAACAGTCGATACTGCGACTCATGACCTAGATTGTTCAAGAGATTTAATCATGTGAAAAACCAGAACATTGTAGAGTTACATGTGATTTCATCGAACGAAAAAACAACTAATTAAATCTTAACGAATAAAAAACAACTAAAACCAAAATAACACATTTATCTTTTGTTGTTTTTGGGGGGGTTTCCCCCAAAGCCCCACTTTTTATTAATACTTTTCCCCCACCCCCAAAACCATGATTTCACTCCCAACCCCATTTTTAGTTTTTTCCAAAATTCGTTATTTTTGTTTTCGTTGTTTTTTCATTCGTTAAAATTTCATTACGTATTTTCTATTCGATATAATCACTGCATGCCGATTTTAGTGCATGTTGATGTTCAAAATATAGAAACACTACTCCTTCAAGAAACACGATTACAAAACGGTGTTCTATTGCCTGTGGGAGGGAGAGCCACGTTTAAACCATGTGAGATCAGTGGAACTGGCGAAACAGGGTGATTCATAAACCGCATGAGAGGAGAAATATTGCTTAAACAGGAAACAGAGACTTAAGGAAACTCAGGCATTTCTTAGTAGTGGAAAGGTTCCAGTTTCTGTGTGTCCACTATTAGGCTAAGAAGACTGTTTTCCTGAGGCGGTGAAATGCCCAATGTTCCCGGGAATGATCTCAGGAAGGCAATTCTGAATGTCCTCTTGAATTATGTCTGCTGTGAAGACTATGGCCTTATTCCGGGTTTGGAGCTAACCATGGTTGCCTCCGAAACCATCCCAAATCCGCATGGTGAATGGAGTAATTACCGGTCCATTCCAGGGTTGGAGGGACCGGTAATTCCCCATTCACCTTTTGCCCTTCCCCATTCCCATTTCTGCCCCATAGGGCTCAATGGGAATGGGGAAGGAGGTCATTACGGCACCATAAATTACGGTACCGTAATTACCTCTGAAGTACCTTTGCGGGTCCCGTTCTTTACTCCTGCTAAAAGCAGGAGGTAAGGAAGGACCCGCAAAGGGACCTCGGAATACGGAGGTAAGGGATTACCGGCATCGGCACCCTTACCGGTGCCGGTAGTTCCTTACCTCCAACCTCAGAATGACCCTATATTTCTGATGTGTGTGTATTAAATCATCCCTGGTTTGGGATAATATGTATTGTTGTCCCAAAAAGGATATCACATATGCAATATCTTTTGTCATTGCTAGCTCTCTATCACCTCACTGGATGTTTACCAATTTGAAGGACATGCCAGAACTGGCATCCCTGTTAACTCTAAGTAGTCGTCATGGGGGTGTGGCTGTGAAAATTCAGAAGCAGCAGTTTGGTAAAAACCTTCACTACCCCATAGTCAACCCCATAATAAAACAGGCCTTCCATTTGAAATGGCAGTCGGCGCCTATACAATCTGTGCCAAAAGGACCTAGAGAGGGGGTGTGAGATTTATCATTTGGGGAGAGTATAAGTAGCACAGAAATATTACACTTATTTCTTTGGACTTGCAGTATAAACCTAATATTGAAGGAGCTTATATGCTTCATTTTTGGGCAGTAAATCACATTGTCGGTTCTTGTTGTGGTTTTTAAAATGTAGCACCTAGGAGGTGAAGTCATGTGATCTCCCACCCAATCTGAGAGCACGCAGGGCAGGCATCACCACATGGTGTTGCCTGCCTTCCGAGCCCTTCAAGCAGTGGGAGGCCACCATCTTCCTCCCGCGGTTCTGTCCTGGACTCGCCCTGCGCCCCGCGTCTTGCGCCTCTTCACCTTTCCCTTCCTCTCACACAATTATCAGCCTTGACCTCCTACAACATCCACTGTCCTCTTCATCAGTGCCATAGCATCTCCCCACCCTCCACTTCCCTGCCATGGCAATGTCCATGAGGAGAAGGGATGAGGAGTTGTTCAGGGGTGTCAATTCACCAAAATGCCCTGGGTAGCGGAAGTGACATTACATATCAGTTCACATCACAGGAAGTGATGTTATATGATCTTAGACTCTGAATACATCACCCGAAATAACATCACATGACATTTAACCCCAATGACATCAGCTGAAGTGACTCATGGGTGTAAAAACATACATAACCTTACATGTCATTAAAAAAAGAAAACGGGTACTAATGCAGACATAAGATGTTTTCAGATACCAACCACATTTTAAGTAGGTTGCTGCGTTAATATGCCATGAATGGGGTCATGTTAAAATGATGTGGTTCCAGTAAAACCAACACAGGCCAGGGTGCTGGCATGCATATGCCACTACAGCCTCACATTGCCATTTACTACCATTTTATACTAATTATTGCTGCAAATGCCAGGTCAGGTCTAGGAATCATGTGCCAAGTAAATCCCCACCTTCCCAGGTGCTGCCACAAAACAGTATCCCACATGTAGACCCTATTTGATGGTATTGCCATGTTATTTATGTCTGTTATAGCCTCACTACCTGGGTACAGCCACAATATATTAGTTACAGCTTTATTTATCCAGTTGCTTCTATCATATGCCAAGTGCATCCTCAAATGTCTAATAATGTCACCCAATGTCAGTTAATGCCTGATGCACCTGCCATGGTCGCCATATGTAAGGGAGAGCCTCATATGTCTTATTGCTGCCCATCCTGTGTGAAGTGCAGCCTCAAATGCCTCAGGAATGTAATTGAAAACCATTCATGTCTAGTATGAGGTACATTAGGTGCAGCCTCTCCCCTAATTGATTCCGCCCTGTGCCAAGCTCAGCAATAAATGATCCATACCCACCACATAGCTCCTTAAGGCCATGTCTCTGGGAAATGTTGAAACAAAAGTTTTCCCATGCCCATTTCGGGTCTGAAAATGCAAGCGAGACGTAAATGACCCTATCGCGATTTGCGCTTTGCCCAGTGGCTATTCCCAACAGCCATAGCGGGGTATCCATAATTTCTGTGCAATTAAAACTGCCTTTCATTTGTGAATTCGGGAAGTGCTTTTAAATGCGCAGAAGCGCCCTGATTTGCACAAATGAGCAAAGGTTGTAAAAAGGCATCTGAATGAGCGCATTTAAGATGCGCTCATTCTGATGTCCTTTGTGGGTTGTCTGCTCCTTAGCGCAAGTGATGAGATGCAGTAGCCCAGCTCATCACTTGCTCTAAAAAAGGTTTTGCGAATCTGCCCCTATTACATTATTCTGAGCCTGCCCCTATTACATTATTCTGAGCCTATGCTTGGATTTATTGATGCTAACATTTAGGAATATATTATAATTCACTACTTATGTAGCACTTTCCACAAAACACTCTTATATCAAATCTTTTTACCCGGCACCTCGAAAGGATGAAAGCATGAGTAGACCTTTCTAAGACTCAAACCTGTAACCTGCAAACACAGAGATACCAGCAGTAAGCATTCAACTTGCGGAACTATTTTTGCAACCATTTCTCCTTAAAATGCATACCACAGCATTTAGTAATGGGTTGGCTGTGGGGGTTACATTTCTTATTAACATAACACTTATTTGTACAGTACTTAGAAGCAGGAGGAATGTATCACGGCCCACTGGTAAACCTGATAACAGTAGTGTTATATTTTGTTTTAAAAAGGGCTTCAGGGGACAGGAGAGAGTGGTGGGCAGATATACCAATAAATGTCTTGACTTTTTACCTGTACATTTGATTAAACAGCATACTGTGTCGCAATTGGATAGCTCAGTGAGTTAAACGCTCAACTCTGACATGTGCCAGCCTGCACAAGGGGAGTGGGGTGTCAGGCATGCAGCGCTATACATAAAAATATGATATAATAACAACTATTTGACCTCGACATGGGGACTTAGTGACATCAAAAGGTGGAGTATTTCTGCACAGCATGATAAGCCTCAGAAACATAAAACATTAAAGTTGACTCTAAATAAGAAGCTCTGGGTCTGTGCCATCCAGTCTGCCTAGCCTATATAGACAAATATTAATATCACGCTGCAGTTTTGCATGCATGGCACATCAGAGAAAGCCGAACTTCACAGGGTGATTTCTGAAATCAATGTGGGCTCTATGAACCCGCTTTATTTTCCTTTCCCACTCGTTGACTATGTGTCGTAGAGGCAGTGCCAAAGGTCACACGGAAGTCACTGTGTGTCACAGCTGCGACCTCTGGTGAGCCCCAAATAAGATCAATGGAGTTGTTCCTATCTCACTTCATCCACTGTGGTGGCCATTTTGTTTTGTAGTCTTTTTTAAATTGAAAAAAGTGGACTGTGGCGTTTCACAAATAATAAAAAAGCTATTACCACACCAGATATCATTCCTGGTGCTAATAGCTATAGCCCTCTCGGTGGGGGTATTACATAATAGTGCCGGGGTCCTCATTAAGATGCGAGGGAAGTAACTTGGTCCCAGAACATTCCCTGCTGGTAATGCCCCCACCTCGGGAGTTATTGCTTAATTAGAAGGCTTGTTGATTAACTTAAATGAAAATATACATGGCCTTGGAAAGTCTCATTCATATGTATGGTACTTAGTCTATATATTTATTTACAATATTATTTAACTCTACTAGGCTGATGATCCGCGAAAATATTTAATCATTGCAAATAAAAGTGAGTGAGATACACAATATTTCGAGTTGCAATACGGTCAAAATATACTGGAGTGACCACACGAACACAATAATAAACCGGAAATGCCCGGCAGAATAAAACGATGTGTTTTCAAACGATGACCTGTGGTAGATCAGTGGTGAGGCAGCTTGTTTCAGCAGCCAAGGGTACTGCTGAAACAGAAGAGGGACTGGACATGGTTTTTGTTCAAGGATTAGCAAGGGTTCCTGTGCAAAGTACCTTGCGGGGGAAGTGTAGGACTTTGTAGAGTGAGAGGCGGCCTACTGGTAGCCAGTCTAATGCAGTTACAGTGACACTGGCCTAATGTGATCACAGCGCCGCAATCACGAAGCAAACCCAGCCGATGCATTTTGAGCTTTTTGATGTCCCCAGATTTGACTGAGTGATTTACAAAGGAATATAAAATTACCGTAATCACGACACGATGAGACCGAAGCTTTAGCTGCACAGATTAAGGCTTTTTTCTGAACACGGCCTGCCTTGTTGAAAAGGCGTTTTGAGGAAGCAGAGCAAGTGCTGAAAGTGACTTAATGCGAGAGGCACGAAGATTGAGTGGAATTGAAGATCACTTCCAGTGGCTTTGCATGTAAGGTAATAATTGCAGACAGCAGGGATGAGAGGAAAGGCTACAGTTTGGCACTCCTCCACTCTGTGATCTGCAACCAGCGGCACAAGCCGGCTGTGGGATACATACCGTGTTGTGCAGGATTTCTAGTGGCCTCTCGGCACCGCTCTGCTTGCAACCTGCATCCAGGGATGCGAGACTGAGAGGGCAGATCTAGAAGACTATGTTGACGTTATGCGTATTTTGTTTTTTATTTTATTTGTGGTTTTATAGCACGCCAAAATACAACAGTGTTTCAAAGTGCGAGGGGTAGGGAAACAAATGAAAATGGGGGGAAAACAAGTGAGTCCATACAAGCAGGGCCGGCATCAGGGCAGGGTGGGGCAGGCGAACTCCTGGGGCGCCATGACCCCCCCATGGCGCCATTAGCGCCCTCCCATTCCAGCTCAGGGGAGTGTTTCAAGGGCTCCCCCAAGCTGGTGTAGTGGGAGAAGGCACGGCTGATGGCCTTTTGTTATTAAATGCGCCCACGGCGGTGGGGCGCATTTAATAACAGTAGCCTATTTACACGATGACCTCCCTGCTTCGATGCAGGGGCGAGGCGGTTTGCATTGGAATAGGGTGCTCATGCATGAGCATCTAATTCCAGTGATTAGCCTCCTGTGAGGCGCCGGAGCAGGGAGGTAGAAAAAAATCTGGTGCATCGTGCCCCCCCACACCCCTGTCTGTTGACCAGGGGCGCGTGGGGAGGGGGGTGCCAATTCACTCAGGGCGTTGCTGCCGCTAAGCCGGCCTTGCATACAAGGAATCATGATACAGTTCAGAGTAGCGTGCATTTATACCTGACTACATAGCGTATGTTTGACAAGGCAACTCGTATCGGGACAATCGAAGAAATAAAATGGGAGCCCCGTTAAGAACTACGAAGGAGAGAGAGCAGCACAATCCCGCCAAGCGTGTTAAACTTGAAGGGCATTCCAGATGTGCCGAGTCCCTGCTGTGAGATCGAAGTAGAGGTCTAGGTTCAGATGGATCTCCGGTCAGATAAAGGGACACCCTGACGGTTGATAGAATTTGCTGAGAATTATAACTTGTGCAGGGTTGATCTGGGCATTCTCTTGAACCGATTTTAGTTAGGCTCTGTTCTCTGGTTTGTGGGTAGGTTGGTCCCAATTTTTGTGGCAGAGACCACAAAGGATTTTTTGCGATGCTTCTGCCGTATTAATTTGAGGAGGTGAAGAGTTTTTCACCCGAGGGGACCTAAGGTTCCTAGCTGGGGAGTCTGGAGCCAATAAAACTTTGCTTACGGTGGGCTTAGATCTGTCTTACAACTTGGTTTTGGATTATCCTGAGTTAGTCGGTCTGCAGTGTGTAGAGAAGGCTTAGCTTTGCCATGCTGATGTTATCCGCTATCAGCTTTATTTTGTCAGTGAGAACTTAGACCGATTTATCAGCAAGCTCTTATGTTGGTGTGAGGTCATTGGACATTTCTGACAGCCTGCTCAAATCTTGCAATTTTTAAACACTTCCTATGGTAGAGCTGACGTGGTCCTGACATTATGTTTTACCCCCCAAAAAGGACTAAGAAATGATTCCATAATGAACTCAACACACAGAGAAGAACTTGCAGCAATCCAGAGTACACACGGAGGCCCACTCCATCCCCAGCTGCCTGGGAATCCGAGCCCAGAGGATATTGGGCCATGCCTATATGTAGTCCTGGGATTCACTTAGCTTAGACCTAGCTTGGAATCAATGGAGAGGTGTGCATAGAGGACAGACCCAGGGGGTCACAGGTGGGGGGATGCAGGGGCAGCAGAAGTGGGAGGAATGCATAGAGGGAGAATGTGTGGAGTGAGATACAGAGAAGGGGCCATAAGGTTGAGTGGGGTAATTAGCAATTGATGAGATGTTCTTTGAAGAGTAGCGTCTTCAGGTCCTGACCTAAGTGAAGGATTCTGTGTGGGGGCAGCCTTATCTGCATTCGGAACTTGGCCTACTTCCTAGTGTTCCCTTCTTGTAGCTCTTTGTTTCCAGTCCAGTGATTCCATGGGTTCTGGAGGTATGTTAGCCTCCATGGATGGTGAGCTTCTCTGCCTAGGTGATCTCTAGATCAATTTTTTCGAAGATTTGTTAGAAATCAAGCTCTGCTTCCTTACTAAGGTGTCTGGCAGTGGTACAGATCTTCCTGTTTGTGGGGGCTGTAGGTTGGACCTTATAAAGAAGGTACTAATTGCATAAGAGTAATTGGTGGTCTGAGCATGGGACTGTGGTGTGGGAAGCCGGTCCAAGAGGGATATTGATGGACATAATGACATCCAGGGAACTATGTCTGCATGCGTGTGCTGCGTTAAACAAGGTTAAACAAGGTGGAGAACCCCAGAATGTCCCCTGTGGATCTGACAGTTTTGTCAATTAGGGTATCAGGCATGAGATCGAAGTCTTCTAAGAGGAGGACCTTTTCAGATGCTTCAAAAATATTCTTGATGAGGTCTAAAAACATTTGAATGAAAGCAGCATTGGAACTGGGGGTGCGACACACCACTCACTATGCATTGTGATAGTTAACTATACATTTGCAAGTTAAATATTCCAGTGAGGCATTTTGAGTGGAGGGTTTAGGGGTGACAGTGAACCTGGTAGGGTATATTTGAGCTACTATTATTATATTCAGTGAACCACATCTCAGTGGTGGCTACTAGATAGATTTGGTGATCCTAGGTAGAGAAATGAAGAATTGCCGCATTTCTTATGGCTGATCTGGTGTTAAGGATGTCCATTATAATATAATTATGCTTTTCCACAGTCTTGATGTGGACCACGGCACTAAGTGCCACGTTAGTATGGTTGTTGCATTAGGTTTGGTATGCATGCAAAAGGGTCCTTTTGTCTCTATTGCCCTTTTGGGTGTGGTGGGTGGGGAGGGTACCGAGCCCTCCAATCACAAAGGCCTGCTGATATTGGAGGCCTTATGTCTCTGGGGGTAGACCCTATTGGATATTGTTGTAATTCTGGTGCTGGGTGTAATGGGACTGAAGTAGGCGACAGCTTTGATGATGTTAGAGATGACAGAGGTACAGTGCTAACACGCTGGTTGTCTTGGAACGTGATTGGTTCCATTTTTGTACATGACCTTATTGTGCAAGAGGGTCGTAATGTGGGCTTCCCATCTATAATCACCTCTGATCCGAATCCGGCAATGCGTAGAAAATATGGCTTTCCATGTGTTGGGCATATAGGTGAAAGTTCGAGACCCATTCTTTTCCTTTAGCTGTCTGTGAAAGGGATATATGCTGTCCCATGAAGGGCCTGTTATGGCAGTGATGCTGGTTGGGATATTGATCACGAAACAGCTGGTGAATGTTTGTGACATGGTGTGTGTCATGGTGGTGGAGAGGAGATCCAAAATTGCGGGTTACATGAAAGTCAACCTAACTCACATGTAGGTTTGTAATGTATGCCTGGGTTTGCATGCACAAGCTTCCTAGCATTGGGTTCAAAGTAATGCTGTTTGTAAAGTAGTCACCTACCTAATGGTTGTTTCACGTAAATAAAAATAAGAACGATTGCCATCCTTATGGTCTAAAGCGGGTCCATTCATTACTTTACAGGGTTGTTGAAGCCTAAAGCTGACATGTGCTTTCCACCTATGCATACACATGTATATACCATAATCGGTATTTATGAGGTATGTTACATGCAAACAAAATACAGTCAATGAACCCAAAAGTAAGGCATGATTCAATCATGTACTTACAGTTGAGTTTACATAGATTAATGACAGTGACAACAGTTTTGAGGTCATGATGCCAGCCGTAGCTGCGCCATGCACAGTTATATGACGAGTCACGAGCAAGCAAGGGAAGAAAACAAGAAAAAGAAAGCAACACTTGTTTAAATTCCTATGTGCCACCAGCATGAAACACCTACATATATGCTAACTTGCTCTTTTGTAGCCTGCATATGTCGCAACGCCGTGTTCTTGTGAAGGCATTGCCTTGTTAGTCTTGGACCCTAAAACTGTAAATGCCGCCAGGTCGCCGTTACCCCGTGACCGCTTCTAGGAGCGTTCATACTAACAGTCGGATATGCTAAACAACATGTCTTTCTTAGAGGCCGTGCCATTTTCCAGTGTGCGGGTTGCACTGTCAGTGGCTATGGGCCATATCCATTGCTTTGCAGTTACTGAGCGGTGCAGCCAGGTGGTGTGTGTTGAGGGCATTGGAAACCCGCGCTGTTCTGAGGGTGAGGTGATGAAATACCCCTATACATATTCCCTTGTGTGGTACGGGGACACAAAATGCGCATCTTAAAAAGTAAATGCTGGGTGCTATATGAAGACACTTAAGTGAAATGTGAGGTCATTCTAAGTAAGTGACATTAAGCGAACATGAAGCCGTGCTTCCCATAGTGATAGTCAGAGTGCCTGCCGTGTTCTGTGTTGCGCTTCCCGCGTGAGTTAGACTGCGGGCGCCCTTAAGTGATGGCATTTATATACAGATGCAAAGCCACCAGCCACCAGTCGACTATGCTCCAGAACAGGGAGTCTGTCCTTCTTAGGAGTCGTATCACATTCCACTGTGAGGGTCGCAGCTGCACTGTCAGTGGCAATGTGTCGTATCCGTTCCTGTCGCAGTTACTAGGCGAGCCAGGACATATGTGGCATCTGTTTTGCACACCATCGTATTTAGTTCACATGTACATATTGCAGGGCTTGTAACGGAGCCTTTGGTAGCCCACTCACTTTATACGACCAGTTGAGCATAGCCTTATCAACCTGTTATTAGCAGACTTCAGACAGTCACCTGTGCGGGATTAAACCCATCGGAGGCCCCTACGCAGCCGAAAAATGCCCCCCCCTCGCAAATTATCTCCTAATGTTTTTCATTTTCTCAACCGCTTTACTTTGATCCGTTGTTGTGGGACCCCTAAAAGGAGTGGGGCCCATAGGCCGGTGCCTACTTGGCCCAATGGATAATCTGGCATTGACAGTCACCTCACACATTGTGATGCTAATGGTTTATATCAGATGCACCTACCACACATGACATATTTTCTACCTTTTACCGGGTTAGGGATAGTTAATAGCTATGTTATTTTATGTTATGTTGATTTATACCGCACGCCGTTCCCTTTGCATGGTCTCGAGTTGCTCATGTGGCTCTGTAAGAAAAGTGGGTAGGGTTGGTTAGTGAGGGAGAGAGGGGTAGGGTAGTGGTTGTGCTCATCTGTTGATACGTGGATAACCAGTGTCCAGTGTTTGCTTTTGTCAAGGTCATGGTTTGTAGAGATGCGCATCTATGTTTATCTCAGTGAGTTCAATAACCAGGTTATTAGTTTTTCCCAGAATGTTAGGTGGTCTTCCGTCATTCTTATTTCCTTCGGTATGGAATTCCAAAGTTTGGCTATCAGACAGGAGAAGGCAGTTCATCCGAATGTCCTTCTCTCGTAGTGTCTTGTTTCTATTTGGAGATTGTTGCTCTATCTTAAGTCTCTTCCTAGTTGGTAGCGGGTGATTTTAGCGTGGAGGAATCCGGTTCCTTATTTGTGTAGGAGTTTAAGGGAAATGCAGAGGGCCTTGAATTTTATACGTTTCTTTACTGCTACCAAGTGTAGACTTCGCAGGGCCGGTGTGATGTGGTCTCTTCTATTCATTCTCAGGAGTAGTCTTGCTGTGGTATTTTTAATAATACCAAAGAATTATCAAAAAGATTATGTGTGGGTAAATGAGGTAAGGGAGTATCCCTCTTATTAGTTGCAGGATGTAAAACATTTTTTTTTTGCTATTGCGTTGACTTGTGGTTCCAAAGAGAGGTCATTGTACATGAGGATTCACTGATTTCATTATCACTGTTGATGTGTCTGGTTGGGTTCCCATACTCAGTGACCAGGTCAGGTGTGCCTGTGTTGCATTGACTTCCGGAAGGGAGATCATTATTTCTGTTTTGTTTGGATTTAGCTTGAGATTGTTGTTTGCCATCCAGATGTTCATATCAGTGAGGCATTTGTTGAGGGTGCTGTCAGGGACTCGGTTGGAAGTTATCTTGAAGATGAGCTGGGTGTTGTCTGCGTAGTTGTAGGCTGTCAGTCCGTGGCTTTGAATGAGTTTCATTAGGGAGGTCATGGAGATATTGAAGAGAAGCGAGGAGAGGTTTGATCCTTGTGGTACACTGCAAGTGATATTTCTTTGTGTTTGATCTGAATGGCAGTAGGTGTGTTCTTTCAGTTCGGTTGGTGAAGAAAGATTTCACCCATTGTAGTGAAGAGCTTTTAATAGAGCATTCCTCCAGTCTCCCCATTAGTGTTGTTTGTCTGAATGAATCAAAGGCAGCTGATATGTGCAGTAGTATGAGGACCTATTGGGTGCTGTTATCCCTGATTATGTTTAGGGTGTCCCATATGGATTGGAGTGCTGATTCAGTTCCTCTCATGGGTCAGAAGCCGACTTGAGATCGGTCAAGTATTCCGTTGCTTGCTATATGATTGCGTAGTTCCTTGTAGATGTGGTTCTCTAGGATTTTTGTTGGGTATGGTAGCTTTGATATATTTCTGTAGTTAGTAGGGTCATCTGTTGGTATCTTTTATTAGTTGTAAAACCCTTCCCTCGCTCATAGATACTTATTGATTGAGTGTTCTAGCGGTTTATGGAGTGCTGGTTTCTGAAATGGTGTTTGTGGTACTGCGGCCTGCCTCAATGGTCTGTTGTACTGCTTTTAATTTTTGCTCTTAGATGGGTCATGATATTGTAACATAAGGATTGTGATGGTACGATGCAGTTGTGGCAAGAATTATTTTAAACATGTCCTTGATTATTTAGAACATTTCTTTTTGTGGGTTTGTTGCCAAATTAATTCTTGCAGTGTTGTGTGGATTATTTGGCTTTCAGGACCACTGATTTGTATACTCTGATTTGTCATTGGTTGTTGGTTTTGTCCAATTGGTTGTAGTGTTTTCTCTATCGTTGTTCCAGTTTACGATTTGATTTTTTTTGGTTCCCTCAGTACTTCTGTGAGTCATCTCGCTGTGATTTTCTTGGGAGTGGGTTTAAGAGTTTAGGGGTGCTGATTGATCTAGTGTGCCTGTGATCCAGCGGTGAAGTTTTTCTTCCACTGAGTGCGGTGTCATTCTATTTAGCTGGGAGTTGTCGGGTTTGGTAGATTCCAGTATATCTTTTAGGGTTTACAGGTCAAGTTTTTTTCAGTTCCTTTTGTTTGTCACCAGGAGTTGTATGTTTGTCGGCATCATGCATCTCAAGATTTTGACGGTGAACGGGATCATCTGAGGGTCACTCAATATGATTGGTACCTTTTGGGGTGGCAGGCGAGAGTCCATCTGTGCAGAAGATTGCATCTAAATTGTGTCCAGCTCCATGGATGGGACCGTTTACTATTTGTTTGAAGTGAAGGGCTTGCAGTAGGGTGCTGAGGGAGTTGGTTGTGGTTTCATTTTCTCTTTCGAACCAAATATTGAAGTCCACCAGAACAATTGTGTTGTCATGGTTTGTAGAGAGGTTGGTTATGGCGTCACTGAGATTTCTAGCAAAATTCTGGTTGTAGGTGAGCGGTCTGTAGATCAGAAGGAACAGTAGGTATGATTGGCCATTGAGCTTGCGATTGACTAGGAGTGATTCACAGTTTTCTATATCATTTGAGGGGAGAGGCATTGAGCAGATGTGATCTTTGTGCGATAGGGCGATTCCTCCTCTTTCATTTTCTCTGTCAGAGTGGATTTGCTTGTAGTTGTCTGGTACGGCTTTGTGGGCGATTATGCTGTAGTTATCAGATAGCCATGTTTCTGTAAGAAAGAGCGCATCTGTGCTGCCTTTGCTTAAGAGGTCTAGAATTTCTGTTTTGTGCTTTGCCATAGATTGTACGTTGAGTAGGCTCCAGTGTAGTTGTGCGTGTTGGCTTGTGCTTTGTTAATTGTCTGTTCTCATGTTTCATTTGGGGAGGTGACCGTTGATTCTTCGGCTCTCTCTTGGCGGGGCTTGTTTTTTGCTGGGCGTACAGTTGAATCATCTGTCCCTTTGTTGAAGAATTCCATTAAATTGTGCAATGGGTTCTCTGTTCTGATTCATTGTAGTAGGCTGTTTGGATGTCTGTGCAGTCCTTTTACCAATCTCTGGTTATGTCAGGGGTGTGTATGGTTAGGGATTCTATCTTAGCTCTGGTTCTTATATGTGTCTTTCCAAAGTTATTTTCAACATTGCTGGGTCCTGTGTGCTGGTGGGATTCACTCTCGTATTCCTTGTGCCCTTTGTTGTGGGTTGTTTGTTTACCGGTGCAGTAGCATTGTAGTTGGAGAGATATCAGGAGATGTATGAGGTCTTTATTCTTGTCTTTGCATCTTTAGTTAGTTCAGGGGATTTTGAGGGGTCGTGGATTCTGGTAGGTAGTTCCTCTTGTTTGACAGGGGTGTGGTTTCATTCGTCTTTCTTGTTCTGTTTTCCAGTCTTGTTTACTTGTCCTTCTTGTATCGGGGCATGTTTGTGGTTGCAGTGTTTTGTGACTGTTGTGGGTCACTGTTCTACTGTGGATCTGATTGTTCGTTAAGCTGTTTTGGTGGTAGGCTCCCTGGTTGGGAGACTCTCTGTTGTTGATAGTTTTCGATGGTTTATATCATGGTGGATAAGCCACAGTGTTAGATGATTGTTGACTGGATAGATTGATGTGGGCTTGCACACAGTGGTGGGTGCCTCACTGTGGTTATAGGTTTGTGGTGGCTTGCCTTGTCACAGAGGTCTCAAATTTGTCATTTGTTCCAGGGGCAAAAGCCCTCCTGGGATGACTTCTTCCTTGGTCTAAGGCATTGATCGATGTGGGGCTACACAAAGTGATGGGTACCTCTCTGTGCTTATGGGCTTGTGGTGGCTGACTTTGCCACAGAAGTCTCAGATTTGTAATATTTTCCAGGGGCAAGACCCTCCTGAGGTGGCTTGTTTTTATTCATTTATTTATTTTGGTTTTCAGAGTTCTCAGGGTTTCATGGTGATAGACATCAGGTGATTAGGTTTCTGGCGAGCAAGATTGGGTTTTCTGGGGCAGAGCTTCTTCATGTGGTCTGTTGTTTCGAGGTTGATAATCCTTATGGTGGGGAATTTCTCTGAGATTCTTGGTGGTGAGGTACTGAAATAATCAATTCCTGGTGGTGAGGTACTGAAATAGCAAATAATTTTGGGGAGCTCCCAAGGGCGGAACCCTCCCTGTGGAACTTGTCTAATCGTTGCAATATATTTTTGGGTTGGCGTCTCAGGATTTCGGTGTGGGTGTGGGTGGGGGTTGGTAGAAAGAATTCAGGTGGTTAGAGATCAAAGTGGCAAAATTCAGAGTGGTTAGGTTCAAAGAAGTATACGGGTCAAAGTGTTAAGGTGCGGGCTGGAATACACAAAGAAGTGGGATTCAGGGGGTACAATTCTGAGAGCTTGCATTCACACAGACTTAGATTCAAGGTAGGAATAGTAGATGTTGGGGTTCAAAGTGGTATGGATTAGATTGAAAAATTCCAAGTGGTTAAGTTTGAGAGCAGTAGAATTCAGATCATTGAAATTCAGAGAGGCAAATCAAAGTCAGGTTTTCAGAATGTGGGAGTTTGAGGTAGTAAGCATTCAGAATGAACAAAATTTCGGGGCAGTCTGGAACAAATCAGTACAGTTTGAATCTGTTCATTTTAAAATTGCAGACATCAAGACCGACATTAAGTTGCTAGGATTGTGTACTAGGGGTTTAAAATGAAGACATTCAAGTGCAGTAGAAATTAAGTAGGTGGAGTTTTAAAGTGGTTAGGTTTATAAGCCACAGAATCGAATCAGTATAGTTTTAGAATGGCTAAGTTTGGAGCGGTGGGAGCTCCGAAAGACAACATTTAGGGCAGTAGGAACAAGCCAGTGCTGTTATTAGAGTGGCTGAATTACAGTTTCTTTTTTTAAAATTAAAAGTTCCAAAAGCTGAAACCTCAAAGTAGTACAATGAGGTGATGGGAACCTCATAGTAGCAAATCACGGTGGTGGAGACCTCACAGTAGCACAACTCCCAGATGGAGAGACTTTGCAGTAGCAAAATTCAAAGTGGCAAGATTCAGAACTGAAAGTTAAAAATGGTGAAATCTCACAGTAGAAAAATGTCAAAAGATTGTGAAAACCACACAGTAGTAAAGTTCAAGGAGTGGTGAATATCTCACAGTGGTATGGTTAAGAGTGGTGAAACTTCATAGTAGCAAAAGATCAAAGTGGTGAATACTCATGGTAGTGGAATTTGAAAGTGATTATGCTTTACAGTGGCAAAATTCAAGAATGCAAAATTCAGGACTGCAAAGTTCCAGGCGGCGAATCCTCAAAGTAGCAAAATTCAAATGTGGTGAGACTTCACAGTAGCAAAATTCAAATGTGGTGAACCACACAGTGGCAAAATTCACATGTAATGAAGCCTCACAATCGCAACATTCAAATTTGGTGAAACCCCACAGTAGCAAACTTCAGACGTGGTGAAATCCCAGCAGTAGCAACATTTCAATGTGATGAGACCTCAAAGTGGCAGGATTTAAAGTGGACAAGATTAAAAAACAGCAGAAGTCTAACTGGTGCAAATCTCACAGTAGCCAAATTCAAATGCGGTGAAGCCTCACAGTGACAAAACTCAGATGTGGTGAAACATCACAGTGATTGTATTCAAATGTGGTGAAACCTCACAGTAGCACGATTCAAATATGGTGAAATCTCAAACTAGCAACATTCAAATGTGGTAAAGCCTCACAGTAGCAAACATCGAATATGGAGAAACTTTACATTAGCAAAATTCAAGTGTGGTTGAAACCTCACAGTGGCTAGGAGGATGTCATCTGCGTACAGTGTGGCCTTGAGGGATGAAAGGATAGCAGTCAGGACTCCTATGATAAGCATTTTGAATGAGCGGTTTCTAAAGTGCCTTTTCTACCATGAATACACTCACCTTTGGAAGAACGAGGGACTCCTTAGTATATTTTCTGATCCGGTGATTAAGTATCCGGGGGTCCTTTTAAAAATATTTTCAAGTGATATATTTTGTGATTCTATCTAGCGATTATTAAGCATGATGTAAACAAATATTCTTTTTACGAGTCCATGTGGGCTGAGTGGAAGGAATTGGACATTTCTTGCAATGCTATTGGAATCAAAAACACTTGAGCAAGCGCCAGTCACACCAAAATGGGTTGCCATTTTTACAGATCAAATTATAGACGCATACTATACATTTATTTCTCTGAGGAGTCTCCTCTTCTAAAATTATTGTTCAATTGGTTCCACGGACCTAAATAGTGACAGATGTTGAAGCCATGTTATGCTCACAACCAAACTATGTGGCTATCTGAATGAGCATATATGGTTCATGGTCGCAAATGCTCATATTTTAGGCTGAGTGTTGTGAAAAGTGAAATGAGCAGCAAGCCCAGTGTGCATTAGGTGCTGATTGATTCAAGCATGTGTCCTTTTTAGCCCAACCATATTTCTCATATATAAAGATCTGTGGTCAATCTTATGTTCCCAAAATGCTCCTTGATATTAGGCAAATCAGCCAGAATGTCTCGTTGGTGCTAGTTGTCACCTTGCCCTTTTTCATTGGGGTATTTTAAAAGAGTACAAAAGGCAGGTGCTAGACTGTGCATCTTGTAATGATAATGATTTGTTATTTATATAGCGCCTTAAGCCAAAGCGCTTTGCAGAGAACATATTTACATACATTTATCATCCCAACCGAAGTGATACACTTCTAGCAGAAAATAATTGAAATATTTAATCTAGGTTTTGATAATGTGCTTGTCACAGTAAGACAACTACAAAGTTTTTATTAAGACTATAGTATATACTGCAATTGATCAGAAATTAATATTGTAAAATGTCAAAAAGAGACAGTTTACAATGTTAGCACAATGAAATAGTTTATTTTTTAGTTTGCTTATGTCGGGAAATGTGCCCATTAAAATATACAGGATTAAACAATATTCTAAAATTAGTTAGTTCCACCTAAAAGTAAAAGAGACATTGCAAACAAATACTTATATAGTCCAAAACATGAGCCAACATAACTAAAACAAGGACGTAACCAGCAGCAGCGATGCAGTTCTTTGCTTGATAGATTATTTGTGAAGCTAAAATTAAAATCCATTAAGATAAGGGGACTAAGCATTGTAAGAGGATTCAATTCAACACTACAGCTAAGTCAACGCCTAGTCTATGATACTGAATGAAAACCCTTATTGATATAACTTTATGTCCAGTTCATGCGTTCTGGATGACTACCCCTATATAACACCCCTCTCTCAGAATCCCCCTGACCCCACTGAGCCAAGAAGTAGTTCTGTTTTGCAAGTTAAAAGGTTTATTTGATAATTTAAACAATATATATATATATATATATATATATCACGCTTTATAATAAATTAATAATTGAATATCACACTTAATCTGATATGATAAAGATTAACAACGGAGAATCTGGCACTAGCACACTTCTTTATAATCACTAAGGAGTTGACATGAAATGGATAAGATAGCAACAATACTTTTATGGTTTCAAATGGATGCAATGTGGAATGAAATGCAGTAAAGAAAATAACTTGATAGGATTTCAGCAAAGACAATGTAATCACTTTCTTGTACAATTCACCCCCCCTTTTATGCAATGCAAGGAAAGGGAAGGAAGGCACACAATTCTCAGAAATGCAATTCAAACGTAATTCAGTTCACCCAGCAACTTAGACTACAGAAGTTGAAAACACAGGCAAAATGCTTTTATATGTGCTGGCAATAAAGTGAAAAATATGCTAAAATGCTTTTAATTCCCTCTAGAGGTTCAGGGTGAGTGAAATCAAGTTAATATTAGTCCAGGCTCACACTAGCAATGATTCAGGGATAATTAGCAGGTTAAACGAATTTCTGGCAAATGGAAGGCAAGCAGCATCTGTTTTCACACGTGGAGAAATTTGCAAATCGCGGTAAATTCGCGAGTGCGCCGAGCGAGATTACAGAGGAACTTCAAGGACTATCACTATCGTTTTGGGGAGAAAGCCTAGGATCTCAGCTTCCAGATGAAAGTTACTGCAAGTCTCTAGCACAAACGGTTACGGAGATATGAGCGATTGAATAAAGGTCGTTTTTCAGATTGAAATTTTAAAGTTCACAAAGACAAGTGCAGCTTGCAACTAGAAAATGACAAGTGACAGCTTTACAAATGACAGGTGACAGTTAGGAGGCAGTTCTACTTAGATTAAAATAGAATTGATTATATTATTTTAACTAAGAGATTGGTTCTGCACAGTTTTCTAGGTACTCACACTATATTCATGAGTGAAATAGGCCTCGCCACGGATCTGGTCAGGTTTTAGACTGGACTCTGCACTTCACAGTGATCTGGGTCAGCTCTCTCTGGTTCTGCTAACAGGTCAGCTCTACTCTGCTGGTCTGGTCTGGGTCTCTGAAGGTTGATGGAGGTAAAGTATGGATTTTCCCGGCAGAGCTTCCAGCTGCAAATGGATTTGAAGGTCCCTATCTGTCCTGTCTCTCTGCTTTTATGTGTTTTTAAAATGGGTGTGTGTGAGCAGCATCACTAGCCAGCCCCTCTCCACTTATCATTGGCCAAGCTTTCATTTCTCCCCTGATTGGGGGAGCTAAGTTGTGTCAGAGTGATGTCATTTTACAGCCTGCAGAAAGTCCACTCCTCCTGTCAACTTGCACACAAATCTAGATTTGCTCAAAAAAACATATTTGCACAGGTACACATTTGTTTAAAATTACATGCACCCTTCACATATCACAGGAGGTATACCCTGTCCAAATCTGCTCTTCCTGGGGGCTTGCATTCAAAAATGGCACATATTTCACTTTTTAACTGGTTTCGCAATTTCGGACATTAACCCAAATTTACACACATGTGCGCAAGGAGTATGGACATTAGTTGATGAAGTGTCAGATTTTTCACATGCACATATTTTGAGTAATATCCTCTTTTCCGCTAAAACCCCACTGAACACGCCACCGGTTCTAAAAACCTCTTAAAATGTGGGCAGAAAAATCACAAGAATTATGGTGTCATTTATACAATTTTCACATGTCCGCTCTATGAGTTATTCATCTTTTTAGAGTTATGTTCTGGCCCCAAAGGGGTGTGGTTTTCCTCCAGCACAAGGTTGAATTTCTGGTTTTTCCAGTTCTGCCAAGCCAGCTTGCTCTCACAGGCAGTGCCCCTCCCCTGTGCTTCCAGGAGAAATCTCCATTTACGACTCCCGCCATAAAACATTTTCCTGAGTCAAGACAGGGCTTTGTTCAATTTCCTGCAGAGCCCAGGTAATTCAATCAGGGAAATGTCATATCCCTTTTGGTGTGAGCAGCAAAAGGGCAGCTAGGCCTGGGAACACAGCTGTGACTCAAGTTTCACTCCTGATGGGGGTAGTTGCCAGGCAAATTGGAATCTCTTTAAGCCAGTTTTTAGCTACATGTCATTTCTGTTCCCCAGTTTCTGCATTCAAATAAAACTAAACATTTTCACATATGCAGCTAGAAGGCTGATTCTAAGTTTAAAACTATGACATTTAAACAATTGCAACCTATGTGACACTCAAAAGTAGGTCACTCAGTCAATTTAAACATTTAGATTTTTTTAGTGTCTTTCAGTCCAAATTTACTTAAACTGCTGAAATCCACAGCTCAGCCAGTCTTGTTATAAACCTTCAAGTCACTTCAGAATATAACTTTACATTGTATCCACCTCTCAGTAAGTCTTTCTTTGGCCTGTTTTGGGTTCATTTATTCAGTTTTCTACAAAAAAGTAAAATCTGGTGGTTTTAAAACGCCGGCTTTCTGATAGTGGTGAGTACTGGTACTGCACCCCTTTTTGGGATTTAAGAAAATGAATTCCCAACAGTTATGGGTTTGCTTTTGGCAATCAGCATTGCCATTCCCAATGGTTTCAGACCACTGTGTGGGTAGTCCACTGGTGGTTTTAGGCAGCGTCCTTCTGTGCCCATAACATCGGCAAAAATGAGTGGCAGCCTATTCTTCATGCATTTCCCTGTGCATTTTCTGGGAAGCTCTGGCCATCATGATGTTTTCCATGTCACTACTGCACAGTTTTGAGGTAGGGCTCGGATGCATGGGTAAATACATCCCACAAGCCCCCCTCTTGCGATGGCCATTCGGTTTCACTGATGGGATTCGCAAGACCTGGGATGTTTCCTCATCTTCTTCCAATAGATTGCACAGTTCAGCATCTTTTCCTCCATCCGGTACTGGTCGATCGGTTCTCCTCGCCGGTCCTGATGGGAATATTGGGCGGTACACCGGGCCCGTTGCGTCTCTGCTCCCGGTCTCCGGATCGTCCTCCTTGGCCCGTCTCCAGGTTTTCTTTCTCCTAGGACGACAAAGGAAGAGCGGCAATACCTACTCATAGACATTTTTCCACCACTGTTGAGATAGTGGGGCAGCATATGCATTTCATCATAACAAAACATTACATTCTTATTTTGAAAAAAAAAACAGTATAACTAAGAGACAGTTTCATGCAAATCACAATATTTTAGAGACTAGATGTGGTATGTTTTATGGTTGGAACTGAATTAGTCTGAGACAGTACCCGCTAGGATTCCAGAGGATTCCTCCAGTTGTTGCAGAGTGTGCCTGGGATGGCAACATTTCAACTGGTTTATGTGGACCCACTTGTCTTCCCCCGCTGCCAAAGGACCTTTGGGGATGTGGATTTTGTAGGCCACAGGGGAGATCTTGTCGATGATCTCAAAGGGTCCCTTCCATGTAGGCAAAAATTTGCGCTGCTTGGCCTGGTTCCTTTGGAAGTTGTATAGATATACCCGGTCTCCCACCTGATATTCCTTCCTGGAAGTTTTCAGGTCATAATGGGTCTTCATGCTATCAGCTGATCTTTCTAGATTCCGCTGAGCATAAGCAAAAGCATGTTGAAGGTGTTTCCTTAAATTCTCCACATACTCATGAGTTGTGGAGGCATTTATCAGTGTCTGCTCTTGGGTCCTGTAGAGCAAATGCTGCGGAAGCACCATCTTGCGCCCAGTCATCAACTCAAATGGTGACATTTTGGTGGCAGATGAAGGGGTAGATCTGATGGCCATTAGGACCAGAGGTAATCGGATATCCCAACTTGGCCCAGAATCTGCCACAAACTTTTTTAAGATGCTCACAATTGTCCGGTTATATCTCTCTACTGCCCCAGAAGAAGCTGGCCTGTAAGCAATATGCAACTTCCTTTTGACCCCCAGTATCTCCCACATCTTTGTCATTACTTCACTGGTGAAGTGGCTACCTCTGTCTGACTCAATCCTTTGAGGTAGACCAAAACGGGAAAAGATGTGGTTAATCATCAAGGCAGCTGCCGTTTCTGCCTTGCAATTTGGGGCTGGGAGACATTCCACCCACTTGGTAAACAAGCATGTCACAGTCAACATGTACTTATTCCCCCTAGCAGAGCGAATCACGGGGCCTACAAAGTCGATTTGTAAATCTGACCATGGCAGTGTCATCCCCCGCTTTTGGAGAGGCGCGCGGTGCGTGAGGGATGATGGCTGAAATTGTGCACACACAAGACACCCCTTCAAGTATTGGTCGAGGTCCTGCCCCATGTGTGGCCAGTATGCAACCTCTCTTAAGATTTCCAGTGTTGTGTGAAACCCCCTATGACCGGCGGTGGCCGCATCATGGGCGTGACTTAACATCAGGCTTCGGAATGAGGTAGGAACCACCCACTGATCGTGGCCAGCTTTGGATTTCCTTACCAACAAACCGTCTTGGATCCGGAACATTTTTGGACATTTCATCAACACTCTTAGGTCCTCTTTCCCAATGTAATCGGTATCCGTCAGGGGAAAGTTCTCAGGGCCCTCAAGGTGCTGGTAAAATTTACCAATTATTGGATCCCCCTTCTGAGCGGTAATCAAATCAGCATCAGGGGTCTCCTTACTCCATTGTGCAATTGAAAGGTCGTTGTGAGCATTTGTCTGGGACCTAGTGATAGCAGTGACCTGGATTTCCCCCAACAGGGACTCAATCTCAATTAGATCCCCTTGGGTGGCCCCGGTTTTGGCCAACTGATCAGCTAAGTCATTTCCAGTTTTGTCTGGTCCCTCTACTTTGGAATGACCCTTGATCTTTTTCCAATAGATGGTCATCTCATTCGAGGTGACCAGATCATCAATGTTTTGGATCAACTTCCCATGTTTCAAGGGTTTGTTGTTAGCACATAACATGCCTCTGGTTTTCCAATTAACCAGGTGCTCCACGAACCCGTTCCGTACATAATCCGAATCTGTGATTATGATCAGTTCGCGGAGTTGATGCTGGACAGCAGTGAGGATGGCCTGATGCACAGCCATCAATTCTGCCACCTGACTACTTCGGGGACCAATTTTGTATCCAGCGGAGGGTTCTGGGGACTCATTCACCCATGCATTCCCTACGCCGGCCACCAGTTCTTTCTCCCCGTTGTTGTCAACATGGTACGAGCATCCATCCACATAGACAGTGGGCATTCCCTCACACTTGTCCTCTTCAAAGACTTTGTGGGGGGAATTAAGGTATGCCTCCATGTTGTCCTTGATTTTCAGACTTTCGTCCTCGAGACAGTTTTCTCCGGCACAATCATGGAAGTCAGCCAGACCTTGCGCGAGGGGACTCTTCTTGTTTTGGCCATATCTGACCTCCACAGGAAAGCCTTGCATTGACAGAATCCAGGAAGTAATTCTGGAATTACTCACATTTCCGGCCCGGATTCTATCACTTTGGAGATATTGCAGAGGCTGGTGCGGAGTCTCCACTATGATGTGTTCCCCCTGGATAAACGGGCGGTAATTCTTCAATGCCCACACCGTTGCCAGGAGTGCCTTCTCACAATCGTTGAATTTTTCCTCCACAGAGGATAAAGTTTTGCTCGCATAGGAGATTACTTTATTGACCCTGTCATGCTTTTGGTATAATACTGCCGTCAAGCACGTATTAGAGAACCCCGTCTCCAGGAAGAACTCCTTGTTTCTGACAGGGTAAGCTAGGCAGGGCGCTTGTGAGAGGCTTCTTTTGAGTTGTCTTACTGCCTCGGCTTGTTCTGGACCCCATTCCCACTTCACCCCCCCTTTCAGGAGATGAATCAGGGGTCTGGTGATCTCTGCGTAGCCCTCAATGAACTTTCTGCTGTAATTAGTCAGTCCAAGGAGGCTCCTTAGTTCCCGCAGAGTTGTGGGGTCTTTCAGTTTCTGAAGCGCTTCCACTTTCTTTTCCTGGGGACAGAGACCCTGAGGAGTAATCTCATGCCCCAAGAAATTAACACGGGTTCTACACCACTGTGCTTTTTGAAAGGAAAGTTTTGCTCCGGCGGCCCTCAACTGCGTCAGAACATAACGGATCTCCGCTATATATTCCTCAACAGTTGAGCTTTTGATGAGGAGATCATCTACATAAGCCAGGTTACCTCTCGCACCCAGGTCGGGCATGGCCTTATGTAGGAAAATGTTGAATTCATTGCCGGAGTTGAGGTATCCGAAGGGAGTCCGGGTCCATGTGTACTGCTGGCCCCCAAAGGTAAAAGCCAGTTTGTATTGGTCCTCCCTGCTGACAGGCACGGTCCAGTATCCATTGGTCAGGTCTATTGCAGTGAATACCTGTGACCCCTGAATCTGGGCCAGCCCTTGGTCAATGTAGGGAAGAGGCCATTGGGAAGTATGGACCCGTTTGTTGAGCTCCCTGAGGTCGGCGCAGAGTCTCCACTGGCCGTTTGGCTTCAATATTCCCAGCACCGGATTATTGAAGGTGCTGTGGACTGGACGGATTATTCCCCTGGACTCAAGGTTCTTAATTATTTCAGTAAGTGACTCCATGGATGCGAGAGGCAAACGATATTGCTTCACAAACACTGGAGTCATGCCAGGGTCCGTAGGGATTGTTGTTGTGTGTATGTCGGTGCGACCGCAGTCATATGAGTCTACCGCAAAGAGATCTTGGAAATCCAAGAAAACTTGTTTCAACTTTTGCTTTTGTTCCAGAGTCACACAGGCGTCAGCTAGGTTGACTCTCTCTTCCACCATCTGCCTGAAGCCTGGAAAGACTTCTGGTTTGGCTATCTCCGCGGCCTCCTCCAGCTGGGTGGAGAAGTCCCTGGTCAGAGTGCTGATTTGGACTGGAGGCTTCAGGTGGGAAAGCCAGCCCTCATGGACCTGGAAAATCACCTCATCCCTCCTGAAGTCACAAGTCACATCTTCCTTACCATAGGGGCAGGAAGTGTACACCAGGAAGTTCCCCCCATGCCGGGTAAAAATCCTGTCTGGTGTTGTATTGTCCTCACTGTCACTGTCAACGCAGTCCTTGGGGATTGGCCCTAACAGTTCATTACCTAAATCAATGGAAAAATGTCGGTCATCAACCGCCATTCCAATAATGGTGCCTGCGGCTAGAGTAATACTCTTTAAGTCGCTGTTATCCACCTCTATTAGAATGGTGTCATGTTCTATGTTGACTAATGGAGTTGGGTTTACCCCCAACCCTTGCTGTTGGAGAGAAGCGTTTAGATGTATGTAAGCATCAGGGTTTTGCAAATATTGTCCTCTTTTAACTTTCACTTCCAGGGAGAATTGTCGGGTCCTTTCTGGGATGGTGACTTCCTCTTTGATCTGAATTTCAACTGCATAAGGTAGCAATTGAGCTGACCTAAATGCTTTTTCTGGATCATCAAAGCCCATGGGATTATCCGCTAATCGGGACCAAGCTTTGAAGTTTATTAGGTCCAAACTAATGGCAAAGCGATTGAGAATGTCACTGCCTAAGTAAAAGGCGGCAGTGACGTCTCGCACGACCCAAAAATTATGGACTATGCTCTTGTTGCCAATGGAGATTTTGAGCATACACCTGCTTGGCAGGAGATGTTTTGAATTGGGTGCTTCCAGGTCCATTTCCCATTTGTCTATCAGTTTGAAGGTGGGAATGGCTGGATCTTTTGGGAGTTGGCGGAACATGGCTTCGCTGATGAAGCTCTTACCGTTGTTCACACACACTCGAGCGAGAACAGAGTCCTTCCCATCATTTAACTGAACAGGGATGAACAACTGCTCTCCAATTTGCTGAATATCAGCCAGGGTCTGAGCTGATTTCACATCTTTCTGGACTATTGGAGTGGGAGTTTCTGATTGTGGATTAGTATAGAATCTCAGAGTGTTTCCTTCCAGCGTGGAGTACCATTTTAGACTGGAAGGCAGGTTGATTTTCAGAAATAGAGAGGACCCTCCATCACCAGTCTGTTGTCCTACTGCTATTACTGTCACGTCTGGAATTTGGCTATTCTGGAAGTGAAATTCTACTTGGTCAGATTTTTGTTCAACCATGTGGCAGGTGCCGTTTAAACTAACATGGTTGACACTCCGTTTTAATTTTATTGGTCGGCTTGTCTGGGTCCAGAGGACCTTGTTTACGCAATCTATTAGGGGTGACAACCTTCTCAGGAGGTCATTCCCTAGTAAACAAGGGGTGCCCTCTGGAGTCACAACTATGACCGGGTGTTTCAACTTGTGTCGCCCAATTTTTATGTCCAAATCTGCAGTCCCCTCGACGGGAATTTCCTTCCCGTCAAAGTTCTGGAGTTGTCCAGGAAGAGAGGTGAGAGGAATTTGGTAATTCCCTCCCCTTCCTGCATTCAGTTCATCAAAGGCCCTTCTGGACAGAAGGGTGGCTTGAGATCCAGTGTCCACCAGTGCCAAAATTGTACCCTGCCCCTGTACTTGTACCGGGGCATAGTATCTTCCCTCCTTCTCCTCAAGGGGGCACAGATAATGCACATTTTTGGACAACTGGTGGGCTAACTTTCTGGTTTTGGACATCGCTAGCGAAGAGATTTGGGCGGAATTCTGCGGAGAGCCTTGGGAATCTGAAAGAAAAAGTTGGCAACTGGAGATCAGAGCCATTGTGGGTTCCCCTGGCTCCGGTTCTGGGCCGCCCCCCCCTTTTTGGAGGCAGTCACCAGGATGGGTTTGAACCAGGGGATTTTCTTGCTATTGGTTCTGGGATGAGAGGGTGGGCGGCGGTAGCTCAGTCTCCACATCTCCCCAGTCTGGATTTGCATCCCTAGGGACCCATTTTTCTTTGGGAGGAGTTCCCCCCTCTCTGAAGGAGAAGATCCTTTTCCCAGGATCCTCTGAGGATCCCTCTCCCTCAAATTGGAAGATCTGTACCTCCTCCTCAAACTGAGTCTGTTTGGGTCTTTTGTTTCTCCTACCCCCCCTCTGCTCCTTAGGAGGCAGACTTTCAGGGGAAAGAGATTTTGTTTCCGGTTCCTGGGTTTCCAGGGGCTGTTTACAAGTGAGGAAGGAAGCTTCCTCCAAGGCTTTACACCCCCCTTTCCTTTGTGCCTCCTCCCTGGGAACCGGTGAGTTATCGGGGTGCTGCCCCCGTCATTGTTCTGGGGCACCAGGTCCAGAGTTGGGTGCGTTCTGTGCCGGCACGCCCATCTGGGGGTTCTGCTGAGCCCTCAGTATGTGACCCAGATCCCGCGCCATGTTTTGAACCTGGCGCTCTAACTGGGAAACCCGCTCAGGCTGATACGGGGCCCTGTTTTCTCCCCTGGGCTGATCCCGGGAAGGGTAGCTGTCCCTCCTCTGGTAATACCCCGGGTTGGGAAGATTTGGGTACCCCTCCACCCTTGGCCTCCCCTCTCCCGGATTAGGCTGTCTGGGCTCAGGGAATTGGGGAAAGAAGGATGGATGATTTTGGGGTTGGAAATTGGGTGGATACCTGGGGAAAAAGTTCTGCCCAGGATTTGGAGAATTTCTGCCCTCCTGTGGGAAGTTGGGAGGGAAGTTCCCTGGGTTAGGTGCTTGGCTGGATCCCCCCCTTGGGCTGGAGGAGTCCACACATAACCCAGGATGGGTCGATTTCCCTTGTAACGGGGACTTACATAATCAGGAGAGCGAGGGACCCCATTTGTGGGGCTGCCTCCCTGGCTCCCTGTCTGTGACTGGCCCGAGGACCTTCTGGGCCTAGCATTATTAGGTGCAGGTAGGTTTTTAGGCCCCCCCATCTCCAACTCTAAAACGGGGGTGACCTTTACCTCTGCCACCTTGGCAGCAGCAGGGGTGCTGTTGGCTTTGGGGTTTTTCTGGGCATTATTTTTGCTATCTACCGGTTTCTGCACCTCATAGATCCGGGTAGCCTGTTCAATGACCCAGTCTAAAGATCTTTTCTCGTGAAAATCCCTCACGAGCTGGGTCATTATGTATTTGGGCAAGGCATGAAAAAATGTATTAATGAATTCTCTACTGTCTGTGCGCACCCTTCTGGTGGTCTGCGCAAAAGCACGTTTCAGTTCTTGCACAAATTCTTGTGGGGCCTGATCCTCCCCACATTGCAAATTGTAGGCTGCCTTGCGAGCCTCTTGAGGATTTCTGTGAACAGAAAAATGTTTCAAGATGGCCGCCTTATAGGTGGACCATCTTAAATGATTTTGGTCCTCCAGCCCCGCAAAGAAACTGGAGTATTCCGGGGAGAAGGTCCACTTTACATATTGAATACAGCTTTGGCTGTCCTTCAAATGGAAAGTCTCCATCATTTGCTCAAACAACTCTAAGTGCTCCCAAACAGAATACTTAGCGTTCTTATGGTAAGGCGTGATGACGCTCCTGATCGCCTTAATCTGCTTTAAGGGGTCCTTAAGCAAGGCCCTTTTTGCCTTATTGGCCTTTTTGGTTCGGGTAACCCTTGTCCATTCGTCCTCTGACTCAGAGGCACTGCTCCCAGAGGTTCCTGTCTGTTCTTCCAGGTTTTCCCGGATTCTGCGAGCCTGGGAATGGCTGGCAGAATGTGGGGACCTGGTCTCCTGTTTCCTGTGGTGCTCTGAGGAGTCCTCAGATCCCTCCTTGCTGCCAGGATTTGCTGGGTACCCCCCCCACTGACCTAACTGGGCAGAGGTTTTCAGGATGCCCTTAAGGGGCCTACTCTCCTGGGGTTCCCCACTGAACTGTACTGTACTTGGGTGCCCATACCCGGATGCCCACCCCTCCATTCCTGAGTGGTACTGGCCTATGAGCCCCATACTTTTAGCTGGATAGTAATCTGCCATCCTTGTGGCCCTGTGCTCATGTGCGCCAGGGGACATGGGGGTGGTAGAGTCCAGGGACTGGGAGAGATGAAGGCCCCTGGTGTTAGGGCTCCTGAGGTTATGGTCAGGAGTCTCTCTTTCCCAGCGGACCTCATCTCTATCCGCCCCTGCTCCCTGTTGCAATGCAAGAGCCTGCATTTGTGCTTTCAGTTCCTCAGTCAAGGCCTTACTAGACTCTATCAGTCTCTCCTGCATTGCTACCTGTTGTTGGAGCCTATCATTGTGTTGACAAAGGGCCTCATTTTCCCTCTGTGCTTCCTGGTTGGTCCTGGAGAACTGGGCCAGTCTTTGCTGCAGGAGGTTTACCTCCTGAGTCCCATCCCTACTGGCCTGCTCCTTTCTTGCCAGAGCATCTTCCACCCTTCTGGTGTGCTCTACCAAGTTCCGGTTTTCTTTTTGGAGGTCACCCAGCCCCTGGAGGGCCAGGTGATTTTCTTCAATTTCCTTTTTTAAGTGGCAGACTTCCTGGCCTAAAGTGTCTCTTTCCTGACTGAGAGCCTGCATCTGTGCTGCCAGGTCGTCCCTCTGTCGTTGAAAGGCACCAGCTTTTTGGCGCTCCTCATCAAACTCTGCCTGGGTATCCAGGTCTTTCAGAATCAGTTTATTGCTCTGCTCTTTCTCTCTATCTAGCTGGCTTTGCAGGGTGACTACCTGCTCCGCGCATGCCCTGTTGAAATTGATCTGTTGCTCCAACTTTTTCTGGTTCTGCAGTAAGGAGTCCAAACTGTCTTGGTGCTCCTTCTGCAGGGCCAGAAATCTGGTATCCTGGTCTGTCTTTTCCTGTTGTAGGATGCCCATATCCTCTTTTATTTTAATGATATATTGCCTACTATCATTTTCTGACTCCTGGCTCCTCTGCAGCCTCTGCTCAGAAGAGGCCAGATCAGATCGGGCCTTCTCTAATGCCATCTGTTGCCTATTTGCCAGATCTTGGCTTTCAGTGCATTTATCCTGCATGTCTCCCATATATAGGTACAGGTATGCTGCTATCCTGGCAATCTTATTGTGTTCATCTTTGGCTTTAGGAGCCATATATAGTTCACTCAGGGCCACATGTAATGGACCCTGATCTCTCCATAGGTCTGACCCTGTTTCAGTGACCTGTCGCGTGATGGCCTGCAACCAGGCATCCTGGCCCTGTTCAGTCCATTCACCTCTCACAAATAGTTTATGTAAGAGGTGCTCTCTGGCTATTTTCATGTCTACTAAGGTCGTCATTCTAGAGATTGGTCTCTGTCCTGACTTACAGAAGTTTGTATTTTATTTTTGCAAAACAGACCTTTTCCTAAGAGCGTTCCTATGAGGAGTGCTTTACAGCGTAACACAGCGTGGTGATCCGACCGGATATGTGTATCTGGTCAGCTGGCACACTGTATTAATCTGCACAAATGGTAGATCTAACCCAAACGTCCGGCACGAGCCCCCAATTTGTAAGAGGATTCAATTCAACACTACAGCTAAGTCAACGCCTAGTCTATGATACTGAATGAAAACCCTTATTGATATAACTTTATGTCCAGTTCATGCGTTCTGGATGACTACCCCTATATAACACCCCTCTCTCAGAATCCCCCTGACCCCACTGAGCCAAGAAGTAGTTCTGTTTTGCAAGTTAAAAGGTTTATTTGATAATTTAAACAATATATATATATATATCATGCTTTATAATTAATAATTGAATATCTCACTTAATCTGATATGATAAAGATTAACAACGGAGAATCTGGCACTAGCACACTTCTTTATAATCACTAAGGAGTTGACATGAAATGGATAAGATAGCAACAATACTTTTATGGTTTCAAATGGATGCAATGTGGAATGAAATGCAGTAAAGAAAATAACTTGATAGGATTTCAGCAAAGACAATGTAATCACTTTCTTGTACAATTCACCCCCCCTTTTATGCAATGCAAGGAAAGGGAAGGAAGGCACACAATTCTCAGAAATGCAATTCAAACGTAATTCAGTTCACCCAGCAACTTAGACTACAGAAGTTGAAAACACAGGCAAAATGCTTTTATATGTGCTGGCAATAAAGTGAAAAATATGCTAAAATGCTTTTAATTCCCTCTAGAGGTTCAGGGTGAGTGAAATCAAGTTAATATTAGTCCAGGCTCACACTAGCAATGATTCAGGGATAATTAGCAGGTTAAACGAATTTCTGGCAAATGGAAGGCAAGCAGCATCTGTTTTCACACGTGGAGAAATTTGCAAATCGCGGTAAATTCGCGAGTGCGTCGAGCGAGATTACAGAGGAACTACAAGGACTATCACTATCGTTTTGGGGAGAAAGCCTAGGATCTCAGCTTCCAGATGAAAGTTACTGCAAGTCTCTAGCACAAACGGTTACGGAGATATGAGCGATTGAATAAAGGTCGTTTTTCAGATTGAAACTTTAAAGTTCACAAAGACAAGTGCAGCTTGCAACTAGAAAATGACAAGTGACAGCTTTACAAATGACAGGTGACAGTTAGGAGGCAGTTCTACTTAGATTAAAATAGAATTGATTATATTATTTTAACTAAGAGATTGGTTCTGCACAGTTTTCTAGGTACTCACACTATATTCTTGAGTGAATGGGCCTCGCCACGGATCTGGTCAGGTTTTAGACTGGACTCTGCACTTCACAGTGATCTGGGTCAGCTCTCTCTGGTTCTGCTAACAGGTCAGCTCTACTCTGCTGGTCTGGTCTGGGTCTCTGAAGGTTGATGGAGGTAAAGTATGGATTTTCCCGGCAGAGCTTCCAGCTGCAAATGGATTTGAAGGTCCCTATCTGTCCTGTCTCTCTGCTTTTATGTGTTTTTAAAATGGGTGTGTGTGAGCAGCATCACTAGCCAGCCCCTCTCCACTTATCATTGGCCAAGCTTTCATTTCTCCCCTGATTGGGGGAGCTAAGTTGTGTCAGAGTGATGTCATTTTACAGCCTGCAGAAAGTCCACTCCTCCTGTCAACTTGCACACAAATCTAGATTTGCTCAAAAAAACATATTTGCACAGGTACACATTTGTTTAAAATTACATGCACCCTTCACATATCACAGGAGGTATACCCTGTCCAAATCTGCTCATCCTGGGGGCTTGCATTCAAAAATGGCACATATTTCACTTTTTAACTGGTTTCGCAATTTCGGACATTAACCCAAATTTACACACATGTGCGCAAGGAGTATGGACATTAGATGATGAAGTGTCAGATTTTTCACATGCACACATTTTGAGTAATATCCTCTTTTCCGCTAAAACCCCCCTGAACACGCCACCGGTTCTAAAAACCTCTTAAAATGTGGGCAGAAAAATCACAAGAATTATGGTGTCATTTATACAATTTTCACATGTCCGCTCTATGAGTTATTCATCTTTTTAGAGTTATGTTCTGGCCCCAAAGGGGTGTGGTTTTCCTCCAGCACAAGGTTGAATTTCTGGTTTTTCCAGTTCTGCCAAGCCAGCTTGCTCTCACAGGCAGTGCCCCTCCCCTGTGCTTCCAGGAGAAATCTCCATTTACGACTCCCGCCATAAAACATTTTCCTGAGTCAAGACAGGGCTTTGTTCAATTTCCTGCAGAGCCCAGGTAATTCAATCAGGGAAGTGTCATATCCCTTTTGGTGTGAGCAGCAAAAGGGCAGCTAGGCCTGGGAACACAGCTGTGTCTCAAGTTTCACTCCTGATGGGGGTAGTTGCCAGGCAAATTGGAATCTCTTTAAGCCAGTTTTTAGCTACATGTCATTTCTGTTCCCCAGTTTCTGCATTCAAATAAAACTAAACATTTTCACATATGCAGCTAGAAGGCTGATTCTAAGTTTAAAACTATGACATTTAAACAATTGCAACCTATGTGACACTCAAAAGTAGGTCACTCAGTCAATTTAAACATTTAGATTTTTTTAGTGTCTTTCAGTCCAAATTTACTTAAACTGCTGAAATCCACAGCTCAGCCAGTCTTGTTATAAACCTTCAAGTCACTTCAGAATATAACTTTACATTGTATCCACCTCTCAGTAAGTCTTTCTTTGGCCTGTTTTGGGTTCATTTATTCAGTTTTCTACAAAAAAGTAAAATCTGGTGGTTTTAAAACGCCGGCTTTCTGATAGTGGTGAGTACTGGTACTGCACCCCTTTTTGGGATTTAAGAAAATGAATTCCCAACAGTTATGGGTTTGCTTTTGGCAATCAGCATTGCCATTCCCAATGGTTTCAGACCACTGTGTGGGTAGTCCACTGGTGGTTTTAGGCAGCGTCCTTCTGTGCCCATAACATCGGCAAAAATGAGTGGCAGCCTATTCTTCATGCATTTCCCTGTGCATTTTCTGGGAAGCTCTGGCCATCATGATGTTTTCCATGTCAATACTGCACAGTTTTGAGGTAGGGCTCGGATGCATGGGTAAATATATCCCACAAGCCCCCCTCTTGCGATGGCCATTCGGTTTCACTGATGGGATTCGCAAGACCTGGGATGTTTCCTCATCTTCTTCCAATAGATGGCACAGTTCAGCATCTTTTCCTCCATCCGGTACTGGTCGATCGGTTCTCCTCGCCGGTCCTGATGGGAATATTGGGTGGTACACCGGGCCCGTTGCGTCTCTGCTCCCGGTCTCCGGATCGTCCTCCTTGGCCCGTCTCCAGGTTTTCTTTCTCCTAGGACTACAAAGGAAGAGCGGCAATACCTACTCTTAGACATTTTTCCACCACTGTTGAGATAGTGGGGCAGCATATGCATTTCATCATAACAAAACATTACATTCTTATTTTGAAAAAAAAAACAGTATAACTAAGAGACAGTTTCATGCAAATCACAATATTTTAGAGACTAGATGTGGTATGTTTTATGGTTGGAACTGAATTAGTCTGAGACAGTACCCGCTAGGATTCCAGAGGATTCCTCCAGTTGTTGCAGAGTGTGCCTGGGATGGCAACATTTCAACTGGTTTATGTGGACCCACTTGTCTTCCCCCGCTGCCAAAGGACCTTTGGGGATGTGGATTTTGTAGGCCACAGGGGAGATCTTGTCGATGATCTCAAAGGGTCCCTTCCATGTAGGCAAAAATTTGCGCTGCTTGGCCTGGTTCCTTTGGAAGTTGTATAGATAGACCCGGTCTCCCACCTGATATTCCTTCCTGGAAGTTTTCAGGTCATAATGGGTCTTCATGCTATCAGCTGATCTTTCTAGATTCCGCTGAGCATAAGCAAAAGCATGTTGAAGGTGTTTCCTTAAATTCTCCACATACTCATGAGTTGTGGAGGCATTTATCAGTGTCTGCTCTTGGGTCCTGTAGAGCAAATGCTGCGGAAGCACCATCTTGCGCCCAGTCATCAACTCAAATGGTGACATTTTGGTGGCAGATGAAGGGGTAGATCTGATGGCCATTAGGACCAGAGGTAATTGGATATCCCAACTTGGCCCAGAATCTGCCACAAACTTTTTTAAGATGCTCACAATTGTCCGGTTATATCTCTCTACTGCCCCAGAAGAAGCTGGCCTGTAAGCAATATGCAACTTCCTTTTGACCCCCAGTATCTCCCACATCTTTGTCATTACTTCACTGGTGAAGTGGCTACCTCTGTCTGACTCAATCCTTTGAGGTAGACCAAAACGGGAAAAGATGTGGTTAATCATCAAGTCAGCTGCCGTTTCTGCCTTGCAATTTGGGGCTGGGAGACATTCCACCCACTTGGTAAACAAGCATGTCACAGTCAACATGTACTTATTCCCCCTAGCAGAGCGAATCACGGGGCCTACAAAGTCGATTTGTAAATCTGACCATGGCAGTGTCATCCCCCGCTTTTGGAGAGGCGCGCAGTGCGTGAGGGATGATGGCTGAAATTGTGCACACACAAGACACCCCTTCAAGTATTGGTCGAGGTCCTGCCCCATGTGTGGCCAGTATGCAACCTCTCTTAAGATTTCCAGTGTTGTGTGAAACCCCCTATGACCGGCGGTGGCCGCATCATGGGCGTGACTTAACATCAGGCTTCGGAATGAGGTAGGAACCACCCACTGATCGTGGCCAGCTTTGGATTTCCTTACCAACAAACCGTCTTGGATCCGGAACATTTTTGGACATTTCATCAACACTCTTAGGTCCTCTTTCCCAATGTAATCGGTATCCGTCAGGGGAAAGTTCTCAGGGCCCTCAAGGTGCTGGTAAAATTTACCAATTATTGGATCCCCCTTCTGAGCGGTAATCAAATCAGCATCAGGGGTCTCCTTACTCCATTGTGCAATTGAAAGGTCGTTGTGAGCATTTGTCTGGGACCTAGTGATAGCAGTGACCTGGATTTCCCCCAACAGGGACTCAATCTCAATTAGATCCCCTTGGGTGGCCCCGGTTTTGGCCAACTGATCAGCTAAGTCATTTCCAGTTTTGTCTGGTCACTCTACTTTGGAATGACCCTTGATCTTTTTCCAATAGATGGTCATCTCATTCGAGGTGACCAGATCATCAATGTTTTGGATCAACTTCCCATGTTTCAAGGGTTTGTTGTTAGCACATAACATGCCTCTGGTTTTCCAATTAACCAGGTGCTCCACGAACCCGTTCCGTACATAATCCGAATCTGTGATTATGACCAGTTCGCGGAGTTGATGCTGGACAGCAGTGAGGATGGCCTGATGCACAGCTATCAATTCTGCCACCTGACTACTTCGGGGACCAATTTTGTATCCAGCGGAGGGTTCTGGGGACTCATTCATCCATGCATTCCCTACGCCGGCCACCAGTTCTTTCTCCCCGTTGTTGTCAACATGGTACGAGCATCCATCCACATAGACAGTGGGCATTCCCTCACACTTGTCCTCTTCAAAGACTTTGTGGGGGGAATTAAGGTATGCCTCCATGTTGTCCTTGATTTTCAGACTTTCGTCCTCGAGACAGTTTTCTCTGGCACAATCATGCAAGTCAGCCAGACCTTGCGCGAGGGGACTCTTCTTGTTTTGGCCATATCTGACCTCCACAGGAAAGCCTTGCATTGACAGAATCCAGGAAGTAATTCTGGAATTACTCACATTTCCGGCCCGGATTCTATCACTTTGGAGATATTGCAGAGGCTGGTGCGGAGTCTCCACTATGATGTGTTCCCCCTGGATAAACGGGCGGTAATTCTTCAATGCCCACACCGTTGCCAGGAGTGCCTTCTCACAATCGTTGAATTTTTCCTCCACAGAGGATAAAGTTTTGCTCGCATAGGAGATTACTTTATTGACCCTGTCATGCTTTTGGCATAATACTGCCGTCAAGCACGTATTAGAGAACCCCGTCTCCAGGAAGAACTCCTTGTTTCTGACAGGGTAAGCTAGGCAGGGCGCTTGTGAGAGGTTTCTTTTGAGTTGTCTTACTGCCTCGGCTTGTTCTGGACCCCATTCCAACTTGACCCCCCCTTTCAGGAGATGAATCAGGGGTCTGGTGATCTCTGCGTAGCCCTCAATGAACTTTCTGCTGTAATTAGTCAGTCCAAGGAGGCTCCTTAGTTCCCGCAGAGTTGTGGGGTCTTTCAGTTTCTGAAGCGCTTCCACTTTCTTTTCCTGGGGACAGAGACCCTGAGGAGTAATCTCATGCCCCAAGAAATTAACACGGGTTCTACACCACTGTGCTTTTTGAAAGGAAAGTTTTGCTCCGGCGGCCCTCAACTGCGTCAAAACATAACGGATCTCCGCTATATATTCCTCAACAGTTGAGCTTTTGATGAGGAGATCATCTACATAAGCCAGGTTACCTCTCGCACCCAGGTCGGGCATGGCCTTATGTAGGAAAATGTTGAATTCATTGCTGGAGTTGAGGTATCCGAAGGGAGTCCGGGTCCATGTGTACTGCTGGCCCCCAAAGGTAAAAGCCAGTTTGTATTGGTCCTCCCTGCTGACAGGCACGGTCCAGTATCCATTGGTCAGGTCTATTGCAGTGAATACCTGTGACCCCTGAATCTGGGCCAGCCCTTGGTCAATGTAGGGAAGAGGCCATCGGGAAGTATGGACCCGTTTGTTGAGCTCCCTGAGGTCGGCGCAGAGTCTCCACTGGCCGTTTGGCTTCAATATTCCCAGCACCGGATTATTGAAGGTGCTGTGGACTGGACGGATTATTCCCCTGGACTCAAGGTTCTTAATTATTTCAGTAAGTGACTCCATGGATGCGAGAGGCAAACGATATTGCTTCACAAACACTGGAGTCATGCCAGGGTCCATAGGGATTGTTGTTGTGTGTATGTCGGTGCGACCGCAGTCATATGAGTCTACCGCAAAGAGATCTTGGAAATCCAAGAAAACTTGTTTCAACTTTTGCTTTTGTTCCAGAGTCACACAGGCGTCAGCTAGGTTGACTCTCTCTTCCACCATCTGCCTGAAGCCTGGAAAGACTTCTGGTTTGGCTATCTCCGCGGCCTCCTCCAGCTGGGTGGAGAAGTCCCTGGTCAGAGTGCTGATTTGGACTGGAGGCTTCAGGTGGGAAAGCCAGCCCTCATGGACCTGGAAAATCACCTCATCCCTCCTGAAGTCACAAGTCACATCTTCCTTACCATAGGGGCAGGAAGTGTACACCAGGAAGTTCCCCCCCATGCCGGGTAAAAATCCTGTCTGGTGTTGTATTGTCCTCACTGTCACTGTCAACGCAGTCCTTGGGGATTGGCCCTAACAGTTCATTACCTAAATCAATGGAAAAATGTCAGTCATCAACCGCCATTCCAATAATGGTGCCTGCGGCTAGAGTAATACTCTTTAAGTCGCTGTTATCCACCTCTATTAGAATGGTGTCATGTTCTATGTTGACTAATGGAGTTGGGTTTACCCCCATCCCTTGCTGTTGGAGAGAAGCGTTTAGATGTATGTAAGCATCAGGGTTTTGCAAATATTGTCCTCTTTTAACTTTCACTTCCAGGGAGAATTGTAGGGTCCTTTCTGGGATGGTGACTTCCTCTTTGATCTGAATTTCAACTGCATAAGGTAGCAATTGAGCTGACCTAAATGCTTTTTCTGGATCATCAAAGCCCATGGGATTATCCGCTAATCGGGACCAAGCTTTGAAGTTTATTAGGTCCAAACTAATGGCAAAGCGATTGAGAATGTCACTGCCTAAGTAAAAGGCGGCAGTGACGTCTCGCACGACCCAACAATTATGGACTATGCTCTTGTTGCCAATGAAGATTTTGAGCATACACCTGCTTGGCAGGAGATGTTTTGAATTGGGTGCTTCCAGGTCCATTTCCCATTTGTCTATCAGTTTGAAGGTGGGAATGGCTGGATCTTTTGGGAGTTGGCGGAACATGGCTTCGCTGATGAAGCTCTTACCGTTGTTCACACACACTTGAGCGAGAACAGAGTCCTTCCCATCATTTAACTGAACAGGGATGAACAACTGCTCTCCAATTTGCTGAATATCAGCCAGGGTCTGAGCTGATTTCACATCTTTCTGGACTATTGGAGTGGGAGTTTCTGATTGTGGATTAGTATAGAATCTCAGAGTGTTTCCTTCCAGCGTGGAGTACCATTTTAGACTGGAAGGCAGGTTGATTTTCAGAAATAGAGAGGACCCTCCATCACCAGTCTGTTGTCCTACTGTTATTACTGTCACGTCTGGAATTTGGCTATTCTGGAAGTGAAATTCTACTTGGTCAGATTTTTGTTCAACCATGTGGCAGGTGCCGTTTAAACTAACATGGTTGACACTCCGTTTTAATTTTATTGGTCGGCTTGTCTGGGTCCAGAGGACCTTGTTTACGCAATCTATTAGGGGTGACAACCTTCTCAGGAGGTCATTCCCTAGTAAACAAGGGGTGCCCTCTGGAGTCACAACTATGACCGGGTGTTTCAACTTGTGTCGCCCAATTTTTATGTCCAAATCTGCAGTCCCCTCGACGGGAATTTCCTTCCCGTCAAAGTTCTGGAGTTGTCCAGGAAGAGAGGTGAGAGGAATTTGGTAATTCCCTCCCCTTCCTGCATTCAGTTCATCAAAGGCCCTTCTGGACAGAAGGGTGGCTTGAGATCCAGTGTCCACCAGTGCCAACATTGTACCCTGCCCCTGTACTTGTACCGGGGCATAGTATCTTCCCTCCTTCTCCTCAAGGGGGCACAGATAATGCACATTTTTGGACAACTGGTGGGCTAACTTTCTGGTTTTGGACATCGCTAGCGAAGAGATTTGGGCGGAATTCTGCGGAGAGCCTTGGGAATCTGAAAGAAAAAGTTGGCAACTGGAGATCAGAGCCATTGTGGGTTCCCCTGGCTCCGGTTCTGGGCCGCCCCCCCCTTTTTGGAGGCAGTCACCAGGATGGGTTTGAACCAAGGGATTTTCTTGCTGTTGGTTCTGGGATGAGAGGGTGGGCGGCGGTAGCTCAGTCTCCACATCTCCCCAGTCTGGATTTGCATCCCTAGGGACCCATTTTTCTTTGGGAGGAGTTCCCCCCTCTCTGAAGGAGAAGATCCTTTTCCCAGGATCCTCTGAGGATCCCTCTCCCTCAAATTGGAAGATCTGTACCTCCTCCTCAAACTGAGTCTGTTTGGGTCTTTTGTTTCTCCTACCCCCCCTCTGCTCCTTAGGAGGCAGACTTTCAGGGGCAAGAGATTTTGTTTCCGGTTCCTGGGTTTCCAGGGGCTGTTTACAAGTGAGGAAGGAAGCTTCCTCCAAGGCTTTACACCCCCCTTTCCTTTGTGCCTCCTCCCTGGGAACCGGTGAGTTATCGGGGTGCTGCCCCCGTCATTGTTCTGGGGCACCAGGTCCAGAGTTGGGTGCGTTCTGTGCCGGCACGCCCATCTGGGGGTTCTGCTGAGCCCTCAGTATGTGACCCAGATCCCGCGCCATGTTTTGAACCTGGCGCTCTAACTGGGAAACCCGCTCAGGCTGATACGGGGCCCTGTTTTCTCCCCTGGGCTGATCCCAGGAAGGGTAGCTGTCCCTCCTCTGGTAATACCCCGGGTTGGGAAGATTTGGGTACCCCTCCACCCTTGGCCTCCCCTCTCCCGGATTAGGCTGTCTGGGCTCAGGGAATTGGGGAAAGAAGGATGGATGATTTTGGGGTTGGAAATTGGGTGGATACCTGGGGAAAAAGTTCTGCCCAGGATTTGGAGAATTTCTGCCCTCCTGTGGGAAGTTGGGAGGGAAGTTCCCTGGGTTAGGTGCTTGGCTGGATCCCCCCCCTTGGGCTGGAGGAGTCCACACATAACCCAGGATGGGTCGATTTCCCTTGTAACGGGGACTTACATAATCAGGAGAGCGAGGGACCCCATTTGTGGGGCTGCCTCCCTGGCTCCCTGTCTGTGACTGGCCCGAGGACCTTCTGGGCCTAGCATTTGTGCTTTCAGTTCCTCAGTCAAGGCCTTACTAGACTCTATCAGTCTCTCCTGCATCGCTACCTGTTGTTGGAGCCTATCATTGTGTTGACAAAGGGCCTCATTTTCCCTCTGTGCTTCCTGGTTGGTCCTGGAGAACTGGGCCAGTCTTTGCTGCAGGAGGTTTACCTCCTGAGTCCCATCCCTACTGGCCTGCTCCTTTCTTGCCAGAGCATCTTCCACCCTTCTGGTGTGCTCTACCAAGTTCCGGTTTTCTTTTTGGAGGTCACCCAGCCCCTGGAGGGCCAGGTGATTTTCTTCAATTACCTTTTTTAAGTGGCAGACTTCCTGGCCTAAAGTGTCTCTTTCCTGATTGAGAGCCTGCATCTGTGCTGCCAGGTCGTCCCTCTGTCGTTGAAAGGCACCAGCTTTTTGGCGCTCCTCATCAAACTCTGCCTGGGTATCCAGGTCTTTCAGAATCAGTTTATTGCTCTCCTCTTTCTCTCTATCTAGCTGGCTTTGCAGGGTGACTACCTGCTCCGCGCATGCCCTGTTGAAATTGATCTGTTGCTCCAACTTTTTCTGGTTCTGCAGTAAGGAGTCCAAACTGTCTTGGTGCTCCTTCTGCAGGGCCAGAAATCTGGTATCCTGGTCTGTCTTTTCCTGTTGTAGGATGCCCATATCCTCTTTTATTTTAATGATATATTGCCTACTATCATTTTCTGACTCCTGGCTCCTCTGCAGCCTCTGCTCAGAAGAGGCCATATCAGATCGGGCCTTCTCTAATGCCATCTGTTGCCTATTTGCCAGATCTTGGCTTTCAGTGCATTTATCCTGCATGTCTCCCATATATAGGTACAGGTATGCTGCTATCCTGGCAATCTTATTGTGTTCATCTTTGGCTTTAGGAGCCATATATAGTTCACTCAGGGCCACATGTAATGGACCCTGATCTCTCCATAGGTCTGACCCTGTTTCAGTGACCTGTCGCGTGATGGCCTGCAACCAGGCATCCTGGCCCTGTTCAGTCCATTCACCTCTCACAAATAGTTTATGTAAGAGGTGCTCTCTGGCTATTTTCATGTCTACTAAGGTCGTCATTCTAGAGATTGGTCTCTGTCCTGACTTACAGAAGTTTGTATTTTATTTTTGCAAAACAGACCTTTTCCTAAGAGCGTTCCTATGAGGAGTGCTTTACAGCGTAACACAGCGTGGTGATCCGACCGGATATGTGTATCTGGTCAGCTGGCACACTGTATTAATCTGCACAAATGGTAGATCTAACCCAAACGTCTGGCACGAGCCCCCAATTTGTAAGAGGATTCAATTCAACACTACAGCTAAGTCAACGCCTAGTCTATGATACTGAATGAAAACCCTTATTGATATAACTTTATGTCCAGTTCATGCGTTCTGGATGACTACCCCTATATAACACCCCTCTCTCAGAATCCCCCTGACCCCACTGAGCCAAGAAGTAGTTCTGTTTTGCAAGTTAAAAGGTTTATTTGATAATTTAAACAATATATATATATATATATATATATATATATCACGCTTTATAATAAATTAATAATTGAATATCACACTTAATCTGATATGATAAAGATTAACAACGGAGAATCTGGCACTAGCACACTTCTTTATAATCACTAAGGAGTTGACATGAAATGGATAAGATAGCAACAATACTTTTATGGTTTCAAATGGATGCAATGTGGAATGAAATGCAGTAAAGAAAATAACTTGATAGGATTTCAGCAAAGACAATGTAATCACTTTCTTGTACAATTCACCCCCCCCTTTTATGCAATGCAAGGAAAGGGAAGGAAGGCACACAATTCTCAGAAATGCAATTCAAACGTAATTCAGTTCACCCAGCAACTTAGACTACAGAAGTTGAAAACACAGGCAAAATGCTTTTATATGTGCTGGCAATAAAGTGAAAAATATGCTAAAATGCTTTTAATTCCCTCTAGAGGTTCAGGGTGAGTGAAATCAAGTTAAAATTAGTCCAGGCTCACACTAGCAATGATTCAGGGATAATTAGCAGGTTAAACGAATTTCTGGCAAATGGAAGGCAAGCAGCATCTGTTTTCACACGTGGAGAAATTTGCAAATCGCGGTAAATTCGCGAGTGCGCCGAGCGAGATTACAGAGGAACTACAAGGACTATCACTATCGTTTTGGGGTCTTAAGAAAGCCTAGGATCTCAGCTTCCAGATGAAAGTTACTGCAAGTCTCTAGCACAAACGGTTACGGAGATATGAGCGATTGAATAAAGGTCGTTTTTCAGATTGAAATTTTAAAGTTCACAAAGACAAGTGCAGCTTGCAACTAGAAAATGACAAGTGACAGCTTTACAAATGACAGGTGACAGTTAGGAGGCAGTTCTACTTAGATTAAAATAGAATTGATTATATTATTTTAACTAAGAGATTGGTTATGCACAGTTTTCTAGGTACTCACACTATATTCTTGAGTGAAATGGGCCTCGCCACGGATCTGGTCAGGTTTTAGACTGGACTCTGCACTTCACAGTGATCTGGGTCAGCTCTCTCTGGTTCTGCTAACAGGTCAGCTCTACTCTGCTGGTCTGGTCTGGGTCTCTGAAGGTTGATGGAGGTAAAGTATGGATTTTCCCGGCAGAGCTTCCAGCTGCAAATGGATTTGAAGGTCCCTATCTGTCCTGTCTCTCTGCTTTTATGTGTTTTTAAAATGGGTGTGTGTGAGCAGCATCACTAGCCAGCCCCTCTCCACTTATCATTGGCCAAGCTTTCATTTCTCCCCTGATTGGGGGAGCTAAGTTGTGTCAGAGTGATGTCATTTTACAGCCTGCAGAAAGTCCACTCCTCCTGTCAACTTGCACACAAATCTAGATTTGCTCAAAAAAACATATTTGCACAGGTACACATTTGTTTAAAATTACATGCACCCTTCACATATCACAGGAGGTATACCCTGTCCAAATCTGCTCTTCCTGGGGGCTTGCATTCAAAAATGGCACATATTTCACTTTTTAACTGGTTTTGCAATTTCGGACATTAACCCAAATTTACACACATGTGCGCAAGGAGTATAAACATTAGTTGATGAAGTGTCAGATTTTTCACATGCACACATTTTGAGTAATATCCTCTTTTCCGCTAAAACCCCCCTGAACATGCCACCGGTTCTAAAAACCTCTTGAAATGTGGGCAGAAAAATCACAAGAATTATGGTGTCATTTATACAATTTTCACATGGCCGCTCTATGAGTTATTAATCTTTTTAGAGTTATGTTCTGGCCCCAAAGGGGTGTGGTTTTCCTCCAGCACAAGGTTGAATTTCTGGTTTTTCCAGTTCTGCCAAGCCAGCTTGCTCTCACAGGCAGTGCCCCTCCCCTGTGCTTCCAGGAGAAATCTCCATTTACGACTCCCGCCATAAAACATTTGCCTGAGTCAAGACAGGGCTTTGTTCAATTTCCTGCAGAGCCCAGGTAATTCAATCAGGGAAATGTCATATCCCTTTTGGTGTGAGCAGCAAAAGGGCAGCTAGGCCTGGGAACACAGCTGTGACTCAAGTTTCACTCCTGATGGGGGTAGTTGCCAGGCAAATTGGAATCCCTTTAAGCCAGTTCTTAGCTACATGTCATTTCTGTTCACCAGTTTCTGCATTCAAATAAAACTAAACATTTTCACATATGCAGCTAGAAGGCTGATTCTAAGTTTAAAACTATGACATTTAAACAATTGCAACCTATGTGACACTCAAAAGTAGGTCACTCAGTCAATTTAAACATTTAGATTTTTTTAGTGTCTTTCAGTCCAAATTTACTTAAACTGCTGAAATCCACAGCTCAGCCAGTCTTGTTATAAACCTTCAAGTCACTTCAGAATATAACTTTACATTGTATCCACCTCTCAGTAAGTCTTTCTTTGGCCTGTTTTGGGTTCATTTATTCAGTTTTCTACAAAAAAGTAAAATCTGGTGGTTTTAAAACGCCGGCTTTCTGATAGTGGTGAGTACTGGTACTGCACCCCTTTTTGGGATTTAAGAAAATGAATTCCCAACAGTTATGGGTTTGCTTTTGGCAATCAGCATTGCCATTCCCAATGGTTTCAGACCACTGTGTGGGTAGTCCACTGGTGGTTTTAGGCAGCGTCCTTCTGTGCCCATAACATCGGCAAAAATGAGTGGCAGCCTATTCTTCATGCATTTCCCTGTGCATTTTCTGGGAAGCTCTGGCCATCATGATGTTTTCCATGTCAATACTGCACAGTTTTGAGGTAGGGCTCGGATGCATGGGTAAATACATCCCACAGCATCATGTACCAATAAGGAAACAAAAGTCAGAACAATCACAGACATAACTTTCAAATAATTCAGGGCTCTAAAATAAGTAACTTAACTCACTTTATTCATGCTCTTTTTAAATAGTTTGCTACTGTAAAGGTCAGGTGTTTGTGCTGAGTGGATCCACAGAAGTCACGCACGTCTGCTAAGTGACATCTTTTCTGGCTCTTCCTCAACCAGGACTTTCATCAATTAAGTCTCGTGACAGAGTAGGTTGGACAATGAAGATTGCCCACGCTAATAGCTCAGGAAAGTTTTAATTCTATTAAAGACAAGGAGGCGAGCATTATGCTTTACTTTCTTTAATACTGCCATATCAGCATTTTAAAACTTTAAATTTAACTTTATGTTTTAGTTTTTCTTACATGCTACTTGGAAAAAAATAAATCAACAAGTTACAAGTTTTATATTTCAACAAAATCCAAACTGGGTTCCAGAAACCACGCTTCCCATAATCCTGAGGCGTTTGTAGTCCTGACCTCTACCCTCGCACCAATCAGTGGCTAGATCGGGGTATAAACACTCTCCCACCTAGGTCCATTCCTCTTTCTTTGCCATCAGAGTTGTAGATCCACAGAGAGTCCAGAATATGTTACACACAATCCATAAGCTCTGCATTTGATCCGCAGCTGGTGAGACTGATCGGTCCAACGGGGACAACTTGCCAGAAGATCATTGGTCCATACTTCAATTTGCTCACGCAGTCTTCTGATCATCTCCTATGAGAACAGAAAAATTCACTTGAGGGCGGGAATGAAGTACAAATGCTACACAATGCTGCACAATTTTCAATCATTTTAGTCATTTCGGGCGGGTTATAATGCTTGCCTCCTTGTCTTTAATAGAATTAAGACATTCCTGAGCTATTAGCATGGGCAATCGTCATTCTATGACAAGACAGGAGGCTCGGATTATGCTTGTTCAAAGCTTACTATCACTCTATTCAGTATATCCGATACTGGTTTAAAATAAAAAGTCTTAAAGGTGGATTCAGAAGACCAATCTGCTGATTTCATAATATCTTGCAAGGACACTCCTGTCGCAAATGCTCTAGAAGCCATTGCTCCCCTAGCAGAATGTGCACCAAATAAAGATAAGTCTATTCCTGCCCATTGCATGACCTCCCTCACCCATCTCGCAATGGTTGCTGTCGCTACTGCATGGTGAGGCTTCCTACATGCTATAAGCAACTGGGTTACGCCACGCGGTCTAATCTGCGCTGTGGCTGTTTCATAATCTTTAATACATTGAGCTACACATAACTTCTCGTTCTCCGCAAAATACGGGTAGGAAATTATTCTGGAGTCAGTCTTTGTTCTTTTAGCGATAGTAAACGCCACTCCTTCTGGATAAAATATCTTTCTATCAATTTCCAATGCTTTTACGTCTGATACTCTCTGGCACGCTACTAAACACAGGAGCATAGCCAATTTGCCGGACAATTGTGAACGGGACAAGGCTTCGTTTTCTGGCCACCTAAGGAATAGCTGAAAAATGTCTCTAACGTCCCATAAAACTGCATATTTTGGCTCTGGCGGTCTTCTCAATTGTATACCTTTGAGGAGACGTAGGACTGCAGGGTGCTCTCCTACTGGATTACTTTCCAATTTGTTATGCCCTGCTGAAATTGCGGATCTGTAGACACCTATGGTTCTGTGAGCACAACCATCCTGAAACTTTGAAGCCAAAAAATTTAGGACATTCACTAGAGGTGCTGAAATGGGACCCAGACTGTGTTCTGAACACCACGGCGCCCAACTGTTCCAAGCCGTGTTATAGCTCCTAACGGTGGAAGGCGCCCAGGAATCTCGGATACAATCTGCAGCGAGGTCCGAAATTCCTGGCAAGTTCCGTCTTCTCCTGAAACCTTGCAGGCAATCAACTGCAAGGAACCCACTTCTATCAGCGGGTGGACTCGGCCGGTCGGGTCGAGTAGAAGGCCCGGGATGTTCGGAACTATCCTCGGAAAATCCATAGAATGTTCCATTACTACTGGAAACCAGGCCAGTGCTCTCCAACAGGGCAGCAGCATCACCACTTCTGCTTTGTCTCTGCAGACTTTCGCTAGAGCTCTTGTGATCATTGCGAATGGCGGGAAGGCATAGTGGACTGCTCTGTTCCATGGGTGCAGAAAGGCGTCTGTACCCGCTGTTCCCGGGTCTATCCTCCAACTGAAGTACTTCTGTGTCTGCGCATTCAGTCTGGACGCAAATAGATCTATGTCTAGGGGTCCCCATATGTCTTGCAAGCGCTTGAAAATTAGAGGATGTAGCCTCCAACCGCTGGAGTCTACAAGATATCGAGAGTTACAGTTTGCTATACTGTTCTGACTCCCTGGAAGGTATTCTGCGGTTACTGCAATGTTGTTCTGAAGGCAATAATGCCAGAAATCCTTTGCTAGTTACGCTAACATTCTGGATTTCGTTCCTCCTAATTTGTTGATGTAGCGGTCTGCTGAGAGGTTGTCCATCTTGAGCAATACGCAGCATCTTATTTCGTCTTTCGTGAATACTTGAACTGCGAAGGAGCCGGCTAGAAGATCGAGGCAGTTTATGTGGAGACTCAATTCCTTGTCGGACCATTTCCCACCTGTCAGTATTTGCTCGCACCTGGCTCCCCAACCTGACCTGCTTGCGTCTGACTCTATGGTCAGTTCCGGAACGTCTCTGAAAATCGCTCGTCCGTTCCATGCTTCCATGTTCTCCAGCCACCAATGTAGCTCTGTCATGGCATCTTGGTCTAAGTTCACTAACTGATGATATCTCAAGCCTCTGAGGAGATGTCTGATTTTGAGCCTCTGTAATGCCCGATAATGCAACGGTCCCGGTAAAATGGCTTGAATGGAAGCTGCTAGCAGACCCACTATTCTTGCCAGATTCCGAAGCGAAATAACTCGCTTTGCAATCACTGTCTTGAGCTCTTTCTTTATTTCTTACTTTGTGACCTGGAAGCTCCAGAATCGCTTTCACGGTATCTATGGTGAAGCCTAAAAATTCCAATTTCTGACTTCTCTACATTTACTAAGAATCCAAGAGATGATAGGAACCTGAAAATCCACTGCACATCTCTCGTGAGGGTCTCTTTGCTGCAACCCATCACAAGGATATCGTCCAGATAAATGATCATACGAATACCTCTCTCCCTGATAGCTGCAGCTACTGGTTTCATCACTTTCGTAAAAGCCCAAGGGGCTGACACTAGCCGGAACGTGAGGCATGCAAATCGCTAAATCTCTCCTTCCCATCGGAACTGGAGGTACTTCCGAAAGGCTGCTGCTATCGGAATTGCTAGATAGGCGTCCTTGAGATATAGGCGGGCTAGCCAATCTCCTGAACGCAATAGGTCTCGGAGGAGGTGTATGCCCTCCATCTTGAAATGGTTGTATTCCAGCCAATTGTTCAAATCTTTTAGATTTATGACTGTATGAATCTTTTCCCTTCTGCGCACTAGGAACATATTGCTGAGAAAAACCTGTCCTTCTGTGCTCTCACGCTCTATTGCGTTCTTCTCTACTAATTTGCTTAATTCGCTGTATAAAAGCGTTTTCTCTTCTTGCGGCATGCAAATGGGAGCGGGCTCTCTGTCCTGTCTTGGAATGCCTATGAAGTCTAGGTGAAGACCCGCTACTGCTTGCAAAACCCAAGCATCACTTGATAAAGCTTGCCATTCTTTCAGAAAGCGGAGAGTTCTCCCTCCGATAGGGACATTTGGTGTACTCACCGCCTGTTGCGCCGGGCTGACAGAACAAACCTCTTCCTCTACGGCCTCTTGGATGTCTTCCTCTGGCCGGGAAAAAGTGTCTTGCTGACGGTTTTCCCAATATTGCGCGCGTGGACCTTGAGGCCTTCTTTGATAGTTTTAGCGACCGGACGAGAGACCTCCGAATCGTCCGGTCCCAGCAAAAACACGCCCTGGAAATATCTTCCTTATAGAGCTCTGGGCTTTCTCGAGAGCTGTGTATGTACCAACAAATTGAGACATCTCCTTTGCGAAGGCCTCTCCGAAAAGAAGGCCTTTGGCGCCCTCATCCGCTTCATATGTGGCTAGATCGCTGAGCTTTTTATCGATCTTTAGGAGGACGCCTCTTCTCCTCTCCGAAGAGAGAGCGCAGTTGGCGTTACCGAATAGGCATATTGCTCTTTGTGCCTGTCCTGGAGCTTGTCCTGACACCCTTTCCATGCTCGATCGACACCTTTCCTAATGTCTTGCACGGATTTGGTAACAAAAGTGACCATCTTTGGGTCTAGGTATGGTGTATCCGCCAGCTTCCCAGGCAGCTCAGGCCGTGGACATTCTGATCGCATGCGGGATCGAATTTCTCTGTCCAGCAGCTTCCTGATGTGTTGTGACATTTATAACGCTACTCTGGGTGAGGGCACCCACTCAGATGACTTTGGGTGTCTAATGGCCTCTGGGTCAAACATATCAATTATGTTGTCTTCCTCCTCGGGAACATTTTGAGCAAAGGGTTGAGGAATATCTTCTTCTTCGCCGCCTTTGTCGTCGGGGGCGTATCCCTCTTCATACTCCCCTGAATTGTCCACCCCTGGGGCAGGGGAGGGGGTCTGTTGTGGCTATCTGCCAACTTTGTTAGAAAGGCTTCTTTCAATCTGGCGACAGGGTCGCTCTGGCTTTCGGGAACAGAGTTAACCCCATCCTTTGTGCCCAAGGGGGTCAAAGAGTCTGCGCTCTTTTGGGCTTTTTTACACCCCTTATTTTCAACCCTCTTTTGAGGGTGTCCAGCTGACGTCCCTTCCCCAGGGCTGTCTGCCCGTCTTTTCCTGGCTGCCAGCTGTTCCTGCTGCTCCGCCATGCATGCTTCCAGCATTTCCAACCTTTCAGTCAAAGGTTGCACCCCCTGAGAGACCGCTTGTGAAAGTGAATCTCCCAGAACCCTCTTGAAGCTGAGGGGTAAATCAGTGTCTTGCCAAGTGGGCTCTTTTTCCCACTCCTGTTCACTCCACTCTGGTGTGGTGGACTGAGAATCTCTGGGGTGCAATGAGTGAGCCATTGAATGTTGTTAGCAGAGCTAACTTCTTGGGAGTCAGCCGTAAATTAAGGCTCTGAATCAGAGTTCGCTTTAACTGCACTCTGTGCCTTTCTAGCTTGTCTGTGAACTGTTCGATGTTCTCTGCAGTTCATGCAAAATTTCAACAAAATAATTTCTTTTTTTTTTTGTGGAAAATTCCTCTCAGGCACTGACTCACACTACTCTCCGCTCCGTTTCGCTACACATACGCACGAAAATGAGCGTTCGAGGGACGCGGAGCATGACGGAAGGTTCTGAGGCGGGATCTGCCTCGCTGGGTCCTAATGTACTCCGTGTTCGGCGGCGCGAGCCGCCTCCGCTGATACGCATGTATGCAGGCTGCTACAGGGTCATAGAGCTTTCGTGTTCGCCGGAGCGAATTTGGGCATACGCCTGAGGAGAACGGGTCATCTGCCAGAGGCGAGCGGCTTTGCTCGCGGCTCTGCACCGCTTCTCCTCACTCCTGGATTACAACTACTACGGGTAAACGGTAATACGCGAGCGTGCGCGCCTCATACACTGAACGCTACCAACGCTGTTAAATGAACACTTGTCAGTCTCTAAAATATCATTGATAGAAACGGCATTCTAATATGTATTATATTCTAATAGGCAATTGCTAACTTTTATAGAAGATATAATGAGACATAACACTTATCTCAATATGGCAGCAAAAAGAAAGAGGAATGGACCTAGGGGGGAGAGTGTTTATACCCCGATCTAGCCACTGATTGGTGCAATGGTAGAGGTCAGGACTACAAAGGCCTCATGATTATGAGAAGCGTGGTTTCTGGAACCCTGTTTGGATTTTGTTGAAATATGAAACTTGTAACTTGTTGATTTGTTTTTTTCCAAGTAGCATGTAAGAAAAACTAAAACATAAAGTTAAAGTTAAAGTTAAAGTTTTAAAATGCTGATATGGCAGTATTAAAGAAAGTAAAGCATAATGCGAGCCTCCTGTCTTGTCATAGAATAGAAAAACAAGGTCCTCAAGTCACCCCTCTTTTCATGGAAAAACAGACGTCTATCGGAAGTATCTCCTCTCAATTTACTTGCCATCACAGTGAGGTGTAAAGTGCCCAAAAGTAACCTGCTAAATAACAATTTTGAAGACACATTTTCGAATAGCTTCTTTTGCTTAGAATACATACCAATTTGTCTCGCAAACTGTCCTTGATTCTCATAAAAGGGAACGTTCAAATTTAAACCAATTCATCTTTTCCTTTCCTTCTGTGAGCGAGAGGCAATGCTTAATTTTCCACTGTGACTACGGATTGGTTAATAGTGTTGTTTTACCTAGAAATGTGTTTCAATATGCACAAACATTGGAAAATAATAGTTGTAGACCCTACAGCCCTGCCCCCTCCGTCCCTACAAGGCCAGTCAGAACCTGTAGAGCCTAGCCACATCTCCCTCACATTCCCTCATACAGATAATTCACCCTCATTGTGCTGGTGACATACCTGCAGGACACCTGAAATGATAAGGTATGTCTCCAAAGACCAGGTTGAACCCCGCATCGGGGGAGGCCTCTGTTGCTGCTGTTCCCATTCTACTTTTACCGACAAAGAAACACAGCAACCCTACCCCCCCCTTCAAGATATCTGTATTTTTTCTAGTCATGCTGCTATTAGTAACGGTTGGGGTGGCTCTAACTAAAGTGCACCTGAAAATGTTACTCTCGCCTCCAGAGAGAGAGTGGCAGACATAGATTAAGACAGACGGACAGAAATAGAAAGAGAACCCAGAGTGAGAGATAAAAGAGAGACAATGAGAAAGATAGAGGACTGGATCAGTGTATGATATGCTGGGTACAGTTAGTTGATCAACACATCTGTACCATTGGGTGTAAAATGTTTATTCCCAATAAATGATGTACTGCACATACATAGAGGACCCAATTCTGACATCTGCGCAAAAATAGAAAAGGGTAATTGTGTCAAGCCTGTCGAATACCTGGTCGTCGGGTGTGCAGGGTCTTGACCGTTGGGCTGGTGTGTCGTGAAGCCAGGTTTTGTAAAGGTGACTGTGCAGTAGGAGAAACCAGCCCCCCGCCACCCAGAGATGTTGGTACTCGGGAGTGACTGGACATTAGCTCCCCACACCACAGGTTCGCCTTCTGGTATTTCCATCGTCTGAAGACAGTGTGAACACTGAACCAGAAGGTAAAAAGACTCTGGTGTATAACCGTAAGAAAGAATACACCGGAGGCAATAAGGGGCAAAGCAAGAAACAGGAATGAAAAGACCAATATGGTAGAAGGAGGCTAGTGTAAGGAAGGCATGGTATCAAACAATTAGACAGACACAAGTGACCACAGTTCAAGGATGTTTATTGAACTTCAATTGGGTTTGAAAAACGCCTATCTAATCCTAAATCTAAAGATCTGAGCAAGCTACGACCATCAAATAAGAATAACGCAGTCATAGCAGAGTCTTGTCAAAATAAAGGGGCCTATACTAATATACATTTTGCCAATCCTTACTTCTAAATACAAATAGTGTCTGAAATAATGTTATGTAAAAGAAAAATGTTCAAGAAATGATATGTCAGGATATTTGAGCTGTTGGCTTTCCTTCCCCACGTTTTCAGCACGGGACAAGGGGACACACTCGAGCTTAGCACACACTCTGGCTTCTCTAGCACAAAGATGCAGTTCAAAACCTCAGAATCAGGGCCTTCTGTGTGTTAAGATGGATTTCTAAACTCTGATCTGCTGGGCAGAAGTTTAGGAGGCCAGCCTAGGTGAATGGAACAGGGGAACCTTCTGGACAAACCAAACCAATCTACGGTAGCTTGGCAGGCGGTGAAGACTAAGTCTCAGGAGGGGTGAGAGTGATCGGAAGGCCACAATGAGGACACAGTAAAACTCCATGGATATATCAAAAATACATTTATTATAGACCATTATAACAGAAACAGGATTAAACCACAGTTATCAAGAAAACAACTACCACACACGCTTATTCAAAATTCTGGTGATGGGGTGCGGGGGTAATAACCACAACCTGCAACAGAAAGCGTTAGTCCTTCATCAATGATCCCTAATTTATATAGTCCAGCCCTACCAAGTGAGGAGCCTAGCAGTCAAAGTACAGTTGTGCGCTAACAACGCGAGGTCGTGGGTGAAACGAAAAGTGGGTTCTCTTCAGGGGGCTGTAACTGCTCAGGAAGGGGATTTAGGCAATGAAGAATACATTTCTGTTCCTAGAGGAGGGTCTACCCTTGCAGAAAGAGCATCTTTCAGGGTTTGGGAATAGGTGGGGAGTGCAGGCTATTCCAGCCACGATGAGAATCTTTTAAGGTATTCTCATGCACAAAAAGGGATGGATGTGCCAGGGGGTCACCGGTAAGGAATGAGAGTACTCACCGACCCTCGACACAGTCCGGACCAAACTTTAGCAGTCTAGCCCACTTCACTCGCAAGTGTTAACCCTGCAGTTTCAGGATGCTCCGGCTTTCAAGGGCTGCCGGATGGGACAATCGTCCGTGGCGGGACAGTAGCCTTTACTAAGCTCTCGAAGAAAGGAGAAGGATAGTTCCAGTGCAGCATGTCGAAGGACACGGTAGGGCAGAGCTGCAGGTACTTTCAGCGACATACATACAGCGGGGCTACACAGGGGCCGCAAATGCTCTCGGCATGGCGCACTCTCATAAATCGTGACCTAGAGGAGCTAGGACACACATTTTGGGGGGAGAGGGCCCAGTACCACAAGCAAGCGATTCTCAAATTTTGGGTCTTAACTCGGGACAACAGCCTTCCTGTGCGATACCCTGGGTTTGAGCTGGGCAGTTCACTGGATGGCCCAGGAACACTTCTGAAGAGGCTCTTTGCGAGGGTAAGTAGGAGATGCCGAGAGTAGTTGTTCCCACTGCTCCAAAGGGGACGAAGCACCCTCGCAGGCCTTCTTGGTTCGATGAAAAATCAGGGGTCCGACGGGCCCACAGTGGTTCCAGTCATTCATGACGTCCAGACATACTAGCGCCAGTAGTGTTCATTGGGACCAGACTGTCCCAACTCTCTTCCTGGGCACTAGCAGACGTGACATTCAGGAGCCTGCGAAAGATGCAGTTTTCGCGGGAGTATGCATGACCAAATAAGGAATACCCGACTCACTCGATCTGGGGGAAGGCAAAGGGACAAAATGTCCAAAGGACAGAACAAAAGACTTTGTGGCATGGCCATTTTCGGCACTGGCCACAGTCCTAGGCCAAACGCGGTAAAGCGGTAAACGCGGTATGGTCCATAGAAATTAAGTAAAATATTTTAAATTAAACTGCTTCCACCAGTTCATCCTAGGCACACTTTTACAAACACTAAGAAATCCCTAGAGGGCGACTGCAGCAATTAAATAAAAGGACCCCTATGCGCGGTACTGTAAGGTACTTGCCACATAGATAAAAAGTTACCAAGAAATGGAAACATAGTTGAAGACTAAGGGAAACATAGTTTTCCAGTACTGACAGCCTGGAGGACGTGCCAGATTCCCCATAACAAATGAGTGAAAGCCAAGAGGAGTGCAGCTGAAGGCTGTGCTCCACTGGAAAAAGTCAGGTTAGGTAAGCCAAAAAAAGCTAAATTTTTGGCGGGGTTCATAAATTAAGGGGAAATTGCACCTAAGGGAAATCTTTCCTAACACTGTGCCAAAGTCTCTTTGCCATTCAAAGTCTCTTATTTCCGAGGGACTGATGCGACACAACACATATTAAAGTTCCTTTCTTCTCCGGATTTCACATCTACAACTTCTCGGGTGATTTACTGTTCACCCCGGGTCCCCGTCCGCCAATCTCAGACCCACTTTAACTCAAAACCTTCAATTGGTCTCCCTCCGCCGGGCTCATCCAAAATGTATTTACTTCAACACAAAACCTTCAATTGGTCTCGCTCCGCTGGGCTCGGACCAAATGTATCTCATTTTCCAAACTTTATTTACTTTATCAAAATCAAAGACTTTCGACTGTGTGCAGGATTTTGCTCGACCCGTCGCAGGACCACTTTGATTCACAGTTTTTTGTTCTATTCTCAATATAACCCCTTTTAACTTTCATTTTTGTCACAGCTGGATACCTTACAGAGATCTTTGATTGAGCACCCACATGGAGCCGGACTACTCTGTCAAAGGTATCGTATCTTGCTTTTAAAGTTCAATCACTCATCAGCAGTTCAACTTTACTTGCATCTTTTATCACATGCATTTTAAGAATGTTTGTTTCAGCACTCTCCATACAATGTTGCTGTTTGCAACCTTGGCTTCAACACAGACTGGTCTTGTATCAGTCTACCCAACTCACCAGTTGTGTTGATTTCACTGACGCTACTTTGTTCTTGGAGCCAAGGACGGTACCACAGCAGCTGCTGCTTCTCCCTGCCTTGATTATTGACCCAGAAGGGCCATGTGTATCTCAGACACACAATGCAGGATTCTTCAGCCTGGTTTCCTGGTCTGATGCTTTCTAATCTTGAGGGCTCTTGAAAGTAACTGTTCCTTGTTGGAAAGGTCAAGGGAATTTCCCTCCTTCCGATATACTCCTGTTTTGCCATCTTTTGTCATCTTTTGCCATCTGCCATCTCGAAACTGCTGTTTCCTCATGTGTTTTGCCACGCTCAGAGTGTGCTCTCGTGCTCCGCCTTTTATCCGTGTGGGAAGCCTTATGGAAGTCCGGTGTGTGATCATCAGTAATTGCCTGACCTTACCTGACTATTGTGTTGGGACACGTCAGGAATACTACTCGGGGGTTAGTCTGTTTGCTCCCATAGTGGGCTGTCCGTGTGAAAGTGTTTGTGTTGTAAAAGGGGCAGGGGTACAGTTCCTAAGTATCCTACCTGGTAGGATGGGGTAAAGGTGGTACAGGTAAGGGGATACCGCATCTTACCATCTGGTGTCCCACTCCCACTCCCCGAAGACCCCTCACCAAGTTGATCCTCCCGCACTCGTCCACCCCCAGGAACTGGACCCAAAAAAGATGGCCATGTTCTGGGCACCTGGATGACAAATCCCCAGGGACTGGTGGGTGAGACCCCTTCTAGTTTCTCACACCAGGCAGGAAGAAATTGTAGCAAAAGGAACTTAGCAGTGAAGGAGAACGAGACGGAAGGAGCAGGACTCAGTGAGGACAAGACAGGGGGTAGAAGAACAGAACTGGCAAGAAAGAGGATCACAAGGCATAGGTAGAAAGGGGAAGGTAGAAATGGGATGAAGACATGGTCAGGAACAACAAGTAGTGACCTGAACGGAGCGCTAAGACGCGCCGTATCTCAGGCGTGTCAGGCTTTTATGGAGCTCCGTAGCATTGCCTTTGGTCTCCATGGTAGTGTTACAGGAGCGTAACCAATACCCAGCGGCACAGACTGCACAGTGTGACGTGAAATGGAGCAGCCACCATGATTGGCTAATTGCCTCACCAACTCGGAAGACCATAGAACAGTTGCACAACAGGTTCGAGAAGAGGAACACCAATGTGGGTACAAGCGCCAGGCCCCACAAGGTAAGTGGCGACCTCTAGGCGTGACACATTGTGATGAATAACAACAGTTTCACTTAACCAACCTTATTTTCATCATGAGATAAAAAGGCAGGAAAATACACTTTTTGTATGCACATAATAAATGTATGCAAAATTACGGCGTTGATCATGTGACTGAAGAAGACTACAGTAGGTATTGCATGTTCGTGCTAAGGTCTATGTTGTCATTTCGTGGATATATGTTTCCTGTGAATGTTGGGTGCAGCGGCACCATCACTTTTGACATTTTCTAACAGTTTTGGAACAGGCACAACTGGGGGTACTGGCACAATTGTAGTTATTTAACAAAAGTGGAGTAAATTACAAAATGTGGAGTGAAAAAAAAAATGCCACCAATTCCCTTGATAAATAAGAACAAATTCAAGTTGCATACGCTAAGCGCACTGAGAATATTTCTTCACCATTTGTAGCACATCATCATGCCTCGATATCCCTGCTGTCATCAAGATCAGTGAGCAGCACAGATGTTGTGAAATGGCGCACTGCAACCTCCACATTCAGGGCTGTAAATGCATTTTTTAGGATAACCTCAAGACTAATGTTTTATTCCATTGCTGCTACAACCTAGCTAAGTTAAAAAGGTTAAGGTGCTTTAAAGTGGTGTCCATGCTGCAATAATTAGATTGGAGAAAATATAGAAATATATGGTAAGTATGTTTGATCATTATTATCCGGAATTGTGGACTAGGATGAGTTCCTAGCCAGAATTACAAGCTGTGTAAGGCATGTGAGGTCCGAAATCATGGAGGTAAAGATCACTGGATGTAATAGTTGTACAACAAGGATCATTATGTAAATATTACCTAGAGAAACGAGTTCCTGGAAATAGAAAATAGTCCAGACGTTTTGAACAAACGTGAGTCAATTAGAAGCCTACCTAAAGGGAATACATTTTTAAGGAAAGTTGAAATGCTGATCATTTATTTTTCATTTGAATCGTGTGGCATATGAAATGGAACCCAACATATGGTCATTATTTTAAGCTCTTTTTAAGTCATCTTATCATAATGAAAAGTTGGCAAATTGTGTGCGCAATCATAATGTATTAATAATGTTTATCTTTTTTTTTAATTCTCTTTCTACCTAACTATTTTACCAAATGTATGAGAAGGGCTGTGTTATTTAGTTATTGTGCATGTAAATCCATGTGGCTGTGCGTGTGCTTATTGTGCATAGGTATTTATGCTGGAGTGCGCATGCAACTGTGTTCATGGGTGGGCCTGTGTGTGTTAATATTTATGTGCAGGAGTGCATTTGTTCATTAGGATGCGTGTAGGTATATGTGGGTGCATGCAGAGATGTGCATATGTTCACTGTTGGGAATACACATGGGTGCATGTGCTTGCGTGTGTGTGGGGTTGTATAGCTGGATATGCATGTATTTTTTATGGAGGAAGGTATAAGGTGAGAGGCAATCTATATTGGTGTGTGCAGATAAATATTTTTCTCGACCTGAGAATCTGCTTAGATTCACTTGCTATGCATAGTCTGCATTCTAGTGGTTGGCTCAGAGTATTACATCTTATTTTTCAAATTGAAAAAACCTGGGCGTGGACAAGGGCATTCCTGTAACACTATCCCTAGGCTTACCTGTGCAGGGACCAATAATCCTTCACACATTGACGTCCTCAGATTGCTTTTTTCCACCATCCCTTGGCAGCAATTTTGAGATGGAGAGAGCTCTTTGACGCCATTTTAGACGCAAGCACTAAGACTTTGTGACCAAATTAGCTCAATGAAAGTGGTGGGCGATGCAGAAAAACAGGCAGCCGTTGCTACAGCATTGATATGATACGCTGTTTATATCTCGTCTGTACACAAGTACATTGTGAAGTATAGTAGGTTGTGTTCAAAACCGATTCCCTTATAGAAAACACACCATTTAGGTTTGGCCCATGCTGCAATACTAAATTCCAATGACGTGACACATATAAAGTGTGTAATCACTGCCTTCCCCGAGATCACAGCAAAGACTGATGCCGGAAGTGCCAGAGTTTTTAGTCAAAAACCCTAGAAAGCATGGGCAAAACCGTTGGGCTTCTTACGCAATGTAGTCGGAGTTGGCACAGGGCGAATCCGTAACCAAATGTTCGGGGCATGTGGTTTCAAACACCGGGGTTGAGGCTGATCCGAAACAGCCACACAAAGAGGCACCAGCAGGGAAAGCCTCCCAGCCATCCCCAGCTCAGATGGCTCGTTAAAATGAATTTTGAAGACGTTTCCTTGTGATCAAGAGGCTGCAGGACACAAGTCGAAGCACAACAGTACACGAGAGAAGAGCGCTGAAAAGTCCTCATTGACACTGAAAAACATGCAAACGTTGAGCACACTAGCACATGATGTCAATAAGTGGAAACAGATCATAAAACAAAATATAAGGGTACACCCAAAACCTTTCCGCCCTATTAAAAAAAAAACAAATATACACAGAGGGTTCTAGCACCATTTCCACACCATGCAAAAGAAGGTGCTTGTGGACACATCAGATTTAGAGGAGGACTGGGAGGAGCAGGAAGATGATAGCCCATACATGGATGCTTTTGACACCGACAGCCAGACACCTGTCCACACGATGCCAGAGTAACCCAATCGACGTCAAAAAGAGAAGTCCTTTAGAGAGTTTAGGAAAACAATGACTAGGATAGTTTCCTTCACGAAGAGCCGTGAACACCCCAGAAGTGAACTTCAGTTCATCGTCAAGGGGAGACCCCAGTAAAGAAGGCAAGGCTTCAGGAACAGTCCCCATGAGGAGACTTATTTAACCCATGAGTTACAGGAACTCACTGAGGATTCAGATTCCAATGTAGACCTTAACCCAGACAATTTGATAATGGCCACCCCAGTGGAGGAAGAGCCAACAGTGTCATTAACCCTTATGGAAGACACCTTCCTGTACACATACGTAGTCACAAGAGCAGTACAGAGGAGGTAGATTTCATAGAGGAAGTTTTCGAGGAAAAGAAACAAAAATCGCATACCCCTGATTGAGGCTGTAAAAAGAGAATTAACCTCTCTCTATTAAAACCAGCCTCTACCAAGGCAATTAACCCAAGGATAGGAAATAAATACAAACCTTTGCCCACAGACCCTGTATACATAAGGGCACAAACCATCAGAGATTCGCTGGTAGTAGCTACAGCTTGCAAGGCAGCAACACTACTTATGGCAGCTACTGAGTATCCCCTGGACAAGCAAGGAAGATGCATACACGCTTTTGGGAAGACATCAGCCACGCCGGTGGCCTACAGCATAAGAATTGCAAACACCACAGCGCTCACGGCAAGGTACAACAGATGACAATGGGATGATGTGGAGTGTTTGGCAAAAGAAATATACGAAAACGCAAAGGTGTTTTTTTTAAGGGAAATCATTGATGAGGGAAAACGGTTGTATGTGATTTAATCGAGGAGAAATAATCGAATTCAAATCCATCTCATTTATTTTTCTTTTAATTCATTTGGCCGCAAATATTTGCAGTGGGAGACTCCCTGCAGCCTTCCCCACATCCCCCACCTTAATTATTAACCTCACCCACAAATATATTATTTTAAAAAGATTCAATGCTTTCAAATTCGATGAAGTCTCCTGCGTCAAAACCAACCTATCCCAGAGGAAACACTGCAAATGCTATCATAAAAAATATCCCAGACTCAGCTGAACCAGCAGGAAGACAAATATCAGGGGCAGCCGTAGCCAAGAGATATGCCTACCTTACAAGTATGGATTTTAAGTGGGAGACTCAGGCAACTCTTACAGATAAGCTTGTGGAGGACACCCACTTATTTGGGACCCAGGTAGATGAGGCTTTAGAGAGAGCTAAACAAGACCACAACATTATAAAAATGGTAGGGAAAATCTCTGGGAAAACTAGTAATTTCAGAGGCTGCCCTACAGGAAAACAGTTCTTTCCTCTGTAGAGGAGGAGCCAAGTACCTCTACCAGAAGTCTCGCCCACATTTTGACTATATGTTGGAAGCCGGAAATTGCAAAATGCGCAAAGCCAATAATGGTACCTATGCCGTGAAAAGTACTTGAAACGAGGTGTTCATTGAGAAAACCCTCCATAATGTATCCGCAGAGAAATGACAGTCTCCTGAATGAGGTTCCGGAAGAAGTGTGAAGATGAGTGAAAGGGAAGACTGGTGATGTCACATGAAGCAGAAATTACGCACCCAGAAAAGATGCCACTAAAGAAGGTATATAGCTTTTATAGAATCTGATGGCGAAGTAGAGAGACAAGCAACATTTTTGGAGCAAAATGAAGATTGCACACGGGGAGAACGCAAGTAGATGAAGTAACCATAAGGCTGGCTATACATAGTAAATAGACTGCAACTGGTGCTGCCAATATATATAGAAGTGTGTGTAGAATCTCCATGTTCCACGACACATTTTAGCAAACTTGGATCCCGTGAATGGAAGGGCTGAACGTGTGGTGCAATATAATAAAACAGCTGACGGCGAAGGAAGATTTGAGAAGGCTTGCCTGGCCGAGTGTCAAGAGTAAGGGCCATCAAGAGCCTGGTTATCTACTCGAGAAGATACAATGAACATGTGAAGCGAGCCGGGCTCCTGTTTGAGGTGCAATGGAAAAATGCTAGAAGTGTCAGGTTTTCTTCATTTAAAAGTATTAAATGCAATGTAGGAGCTCAAAACATGGTCTCCAGTCACATGGTCAGATGAAAATAGACTTTGGGGTGAGCTACACCGAGACCACAAGATAAGGCTATGCTCACACTATCTTTTATTCTCGGGCACAGTGATCCTTTGCAAGGGCGAGTTCAAAGACATTAATTGAATGGCAGACTGCAGGAGTGATGATGGATGATGGGCTCATTGGGTGGGGAGGCATGACCAGGCAAACCCCCCAGCTCCTGGGGTACCAGCTTGTGTGCTGCTAGTGAGTGGAATATTCCAGAAGGGTACAAGTGTGCCAACCAATTATAGAGGGCCATGTAGCAAGGAGCCCTATCATTTGAGAAGCCAATAGAAGGTTGGGACTTAGTATGACACAGAAGATGACTTGCACTTGGGGTGGGCATAGCTGTCCACCTGACCTTAGAGATCCAATCACGATCCCGGCCCTTATAGAGAGTATACTTAGATGTTCTCCTTAAGCCTATCACAAACCCCCGTAGGTTTTCTTATTTTGCCATGTAGTATGATGTCAGTGATGATGAATTTTTAGTATAAAGTTGTGCTTTTTAATTGAATGTTTGAGTTTCTTGCGAGAATACTTGTGCGGCATCCGTTGATGTCCGTTGTACTCCCTGTTTTAACAAACTGCATTTAAAACAGTAATGTTTTTGCCAACTTCCTGAGTCGGTCTGATTATTGATGTATGAGTAAGATCTGCATCCCATCCATCTCAGATACTGTTACCTCGTCTTAAAGGGCCTACGGGTTTACTTGGTATTAGAAAGAGGATGGTTACAGACCCATCGACCAGTAGGTTTTAGAATTATCGGAAAATCGGGCATCCTCTGCCATTTAGCTGAAGGATCGCAAGGCTTCCTGTGGAGAGCGGCCGATATAGAACTCTTGCAAGAAAAGATGATACAGTTGGGATGGGTCCCTCTTTCACTAAATCCCTCCTGGTTTCCATAGGTGCTGAGCGGACTGAAGGCGACGGTGGCTAATTGTAGGAGGAGATGATCCCGAGGATGAGGAGTTGAAAGGCGAATGGTGAGTAGATTGAGGACACAGGCAAAATAAGGGAATGGGGATTGTGGTAAAAGAATAAAGTAACGGGGGGGTTGATTAATATATGACGAGGAGCATCAGAGATATATGATGAGGAGCTTCAAAAAGAGCCCAGACTCCTAGCTCAAGGAGCTTTTAGAAGGAGCCATTTCAAAACCCAAATGGGTACTTAGGCAGCACAGAAACAAGGTTTATGATAGGGAATGATTCAAACTCCAGTCTGGGTATTTTAGGGGCTAAGAGAAAAGGAGTGTCATGACGAGATATACGTCAAGTCAAATAGTTTATCAGTTTGTGTATTTTGAAGTTGAAGAAAGGTGTCGAGGAGCAACAAAAGTAAAATTGTGAGGTTAAGGAAGAGGAAAAAGTTGTTGTCTATCTTTTTAGTCATTGTCGGCGCCGACTGAACAGGTAGACTGAAATAAATTGAAAAGTAGAGGCTTTGAGCGGTGAGGGTTGTGCACGTTCATATTTGTTAGTTTTCTGAAACGTATTCTGTGTAAACCAACGGTAAGTATTGACAGTCAATTAAGACTTGTCACAATGGGGGATGTTACTCCACTGATGCACCTGTGCAACACACTGGCAAAACACGCACCCATGCTCAAACAGTATAGTGTGGAATGGGTAAAAGGTACAGCAGACACAATGTTCATGCCATGGCCACAAGGGGGATCACTGTCAAAGGTGGTTTTGCAACAAATGACCACATACTTGCAAGTTGCCTACACAGGGACCAACTTGGAGAAAAGGTTAGCTAGTTTAGAGCTCTGGAAAATGTACCAGGAGAAAGGGGAGTATCCGCCTCCTGAGGACTGGATGCTTAATCAGTGCAGGGAGAAGGTGCCGAGCATTTTGCTCCCCTTAGCTTGCCTTAAGTAAATGGCGAAAGTGCAAAAGATGAAGGAGTGTATCCATTGATGGAATTAAAAGCAGTGACAGGATATAGTAATCCGATACATGAGCCGCCTGCTTACAGCAGTGATGATAGTTCAGAAAAGACTAAAGCAAAAGAGGAGATCTTTAATGTCTTACAAGACAAAGAGGAGAAAAACGAACAACCACATTTGTCCCTAGACAAAGAACGAGAGATTAATAGATGGAAAGGAGAAAAGGATAAAGCTGACGAGGTTACGCTCATACAGAACGAATGGATGAGTCAACAGACATTGCTCAAGCTCGATAGGAAAAGTATCGAGGAAGTTAGGCAAAGGGAAGATCAAGACAAACAGGATAGAAAAAAACAGGGAATGAGAGAAACGATTGAAAGAGGACAAACACAAGAGAAAGGATAGACAAAGGCTAGAACAAATATACCAAGAGGAGCAGCAAAAGAAAGAAGAAAGGGCAGAGGAGCAAAGGAAATATGACAACAGGCAGAGAGCAATCGAAGAACGAGATATGGTAGAAAAGAAGAGAGAAGAGGAAGACGGTCAGAGATTAGTGTGTAGACCAAATGAAAGATGGGAAGAGAAAAGACAAGGAAAGGATTAGACAGGAAGCAAGAAAGCAAAAGGAACTAGATGAAGAAATGGAGTGAAAAAGGAGACAGAGGGAACGCGATATTGATGGCATTGAGAAAGAGTTAATGGAACCGAGTCCAGTGATATCATGGAGCCACATAGAGAAGTTCCTCCCGTCGAAGGGAGTAACGTCAGGGCCATCTATGATAACCTTAGAGGAGAATTTTGATATAGGGAGCATCAGAGATAGAATCGATAGAGCCTATCAAGATATGAGAACAAAAGGTGAATCAGAGGAAAAGGAGATCAATCTATAGTCACCCTATTACAAGGAGAAGACGGAAACCTGTTTAGTCTCGAGCATAGAGCCTTGTCTTTGGACAGGCTGACCTTAAATAGGGACGAAATAGATGAGAGTCATACTAGTTGTGGACTAGATATGTCAGGCGAAGAAAGGGAAACCTTACGTGGGGAGGAGGGAGAAAGTGCATGTAGTCCTGAGGGATGTCTGCAGACAGACAAGGAAGTGAGATGTCTGATCTAGAGCAACCTAAGGATAGGACACCAGATCCCATGGCGTACCTAGAGTGATGTAAAGGACGATCGCATAGTGAGAAGGAAGAGTTGCTACCATTTGTGAACAGGCTAAGCTCATTGCCTGGTAGAAGGCAATCCGGAAACATTGTTCCCACTATGGATAGGCAGACGATGGGAGCTGATTGCGGATTTGGGTTCACACAGTTCCCCTTATTGGAGAAAGGAGGGGCCAGACTGCAGAATGTCTCCTAGCCCCAAATTGACAAGGATAATTTAAGATATAAACTCCCCAGTTTAATGGGGAAATGGATTTACGAGTTAAAAAAGATGACAGGAGGAAATACTCTAGTCATAGGGGACATCAAAGGTCCCCTAGCAGCCATTCTTGGGGAAAGGGCTGATGACATTTGGACGAGAGCAGGTTACTCAAGTGTCACGGCACAGAACACAGCTCATGATCAAGCGCCATTTAATAAATTGCAGAGCAGATGTTTGGAGAGCACTCAGGGTACAGTATCCTGATACATCAGATATGGGTGCAATTATGGCATGTAAAATGAAAGATAATGAAGATCCGCTTGCTTACATTCAAAGTATTCAGGAATTCTGGACTTTGGAAACGAGGGACCCGTGGGGGAAATCAGTGCCATTATTTTACCACATTCTGTGTCAAGGATTGCCAGAACAGGTGCAGAGACAGCTTAAGAAATTAGTGGAAATGGAAGCAAAGCCATGGGCAGAGATACAGTTGACTATCGCACATCATTGTTGCCTGTTACAAGAGAAAAATAATAAGAAGGAAGATGCTAGGAAACTTGAGGAGGCTAAGTTAGTTCAGAAGAAATTGTCAAAGTACACCAAGCGGAGAGGGACTGGGAACCCTGCAAGCAGTGGCTATTTTGCAGGCGAATAATCAACGTCAAACAGATCAAGGAAGGAATAGGTTCACACTGTGAGGCAGAGGAAGGGGTTTTAGAGGAAGACGTGGTTTCCAGAATAATCAGGGTGGTTTTCAAAATAACCAAAGTGAGTTTCAGAATATGCAGAACGATAACCAAAATGTGCAAGGAGGTTTTAATCAAGGGGGGCTAGTCAGAACGGCCCCACCTATATGTTGGACATGTGGTATGATAGGGCACATTGTGCAAACATGTGGGAGACAAGGGTATGTACAGAATGGGCAATTCTTAAGAGGGGGACAGCATATAGCTGATAAAATAGGGACAGGTTTGCCCAAGATCAGACATTGAATCAAGTACAAGCACCACAAATGCAACAGGCATTGCAACCACAGCAAGCACCATTGAATCCACTGCAAGGGCAGTCACAGCATACACCCATGCAGATGCAGCAGAATGCAAACACAGGACCGTTATTGACACCTACAGTAGGGGGGGTACTGTAGTACGGGGAACTCCTTTTACAGGTACAGGGATAAGCATGTGTTAGGCAAAGTTTGAATGCAGTACCCTCTGGGAACACTGCAAGCAACTCTGACTACAGGTATAGGCAAATAGAAATTGGACACCTCGCACTCCTAGTGTTTGGAAGCAGTGTTTTGTGAAAGAACAGGGAATTTTTCTTTTTCAAAAGGAGATATTTTTTAGATTCAAGGTGCAGGGGAGAAAGAGAACAACCCTGGCATATGGGTTGTGAATACAATAGAAACAGAATACGTTCCCTATTTGGGAACTCCCGTCCCCTGCACTCTATTTTTCACATTGACCTAACTGGTAGGCAATCATTCCCTTATACACACATCTTATATCTTCCATAGGTAACTCAGAGTTTGCCATGACTCTGTGATACATGGAGCCGTATTCTCAAGTATTGTTTCTCTTGATTTGGACATGCACAGAATGAGGAGAATACGGTATGTGATCTCCCTAGCTCCTTTTAGTTTAAATGTTACCTTTCTTAACTGAATACATTTTGCATATTATTGGTTTCTAACTTCTATATTAGCTTAAGAGTCCTATACCACCACCTTTTTGATTTGAATCATGTGCTACATGATTCTAATCAAAAAGGTGGTGGTAAAGGAGTGCTTACAAGAATGTTAGCGAATTCACCATTTATTTAGGACAACTTGAATACTAGAGATTGGATCTTTAGCATTGATTGCAACTTATGAAATTTAAGGACGAGTCTAATTCCCCATTGTATTTACAAATGTAAATGTTTGTTTTTTGCACTATGAACATGTTTAAACATCCTGCATGTATAGATCTCTATTGACACATATGTCTACATTTCTTTTGTATTAACAGATTTTGAACATTGAATGAATGTTCATCCCCTGATGAAGAGAATCTATCTCGAAACGCGTTGGCCATATTTGTATGAAAAATAAATCACTTTTGAGAAAAATTGAAAACCTCTTGTGAAGTTTAACTAATGGTATTTTTTCCAAATGCCATTTTTGTCCTAAAAATGTATTCATCTATATAGAATGTTATGGGTTTACCATACCCTCATTGAAACTTTACCAAGACTTATAATTAATTGGGCTTATCCAGCCACAGGTAGAGTGCAAGGGATGGGAGTTGCCAAATAGGGAATTTATTCTGTTTTTACAGGTATAGGCAAGCCAACCTTTGGTATAAGATTGTACTACACAGTGTTAGTAGCGTTTTGAGCAGCCAGGCTTATCTCAAGAGGGGAAATGTGAACAGTAGTGGAGTTACACAAAGATTCACAGTTACATATATTCAAATAAACTCTTACACTCAAGGTTTCTTGCATAAACAATTATTAATTTATTTATCAGTCAGTTATAAAGCCTTATTTAGAAGGGAGCAATATAATAGTAACACACAAATACACTTCAATGCTGTACACTCTGAGTTTCTGTATCAGACACAACCTACACAAACAGGTGACTTCAATAATAAGTCAATAATAAGGGTGCTGGGGACATTAATATCTTACTGCTGGCATTTAGAACACTCTAAACTCTAGAAAAAGTTGTTAAAAGGCAAATATTATTAGAACACAATAGATCACCAATATTCTTAAGCAGGGCAAATACTTTCAGATCCTCTTAAAAGAGTCATACAATTCAATAGGCTAAGCCAAAGTCAAAAGGCAGAAAGTCTTTGTATAGGATGAAGCACTTCTGGTAAGTAAATGGAAAAGTCTTTGCACATGTTCTTAGGAGTCTTTGATAAAAAGAAGAATCAAATGTAGGGCCACAAGCTGATTAGACTTGTGAGTTGCAGAAGTTACAATCACTTCCACAGTAAGAGGTAAGTTCTCTTAGACTTGTTTTACAGTACCTTAGCAATGAAGAAACGATGCAGCTGATGACTTCTGTTCCTGTGCAGCTCTGCAGATCTCGCTGTTCCTGGGCCTCAGTCGTGAGGACAAGAGGGAGGGCATCGGGGGACTCCTGCACTGCACTGGGACGGTCAAAACTTGCAACCAGCAAACTTCATTTTCAGTGGCTTTTTCGCATTTCAGATTCTTGTGGCTGCTGCAAATAACAACAATGTGGTGCCTGGCTGTTCAGGTGGGCTTTCCTTGCTTCTGGGGCCCTGCACTCTGTTGAGGGGGCTCCGGCTTAGTCAGTCCTGCTTCTTGGGAGTCTGGAGGATCTCCCAAAAGCTCTAGGCCAGCTTAAAAGTAACACACACAATCTGGTGTTCCTCTCCCTGGCTATACGGTTTCCAGAGCAACTCTGTGGAAATTAAACCAGCTCCGAGATGGATGTCCAGGTGGCTTACTTTGGAGTTGATTGGTCTCACCAACTCAAAGGGAGAAGTTGTCCTTGCAGGGGCTTCTCTGTCGATGCAAACTTGGCATTTCGCACTGCAGCAGGGCTCCACCGGGCAATCAAACGGTCCAGGAGTTGTAGCAGGCGTCCTCTTCAAGCTCTTCTTCGATTCCTTCATCCAGTGGTCGACTGCCTTCCAAGGCAAAAGACTCGCCTTTTATTCAGTTCTCTCCCATTCATTCCAGCCTAGCTGTCACTCACCCAGCGGGGTGGCTGACCTTGCTGGACAGTCAGCCTGCCAATCACCACAGAGTGCATTTGGGTCTCCTAGGAGACTAAACACAGGGAGTTTCAGGCACCTCCCTCACTTCCTGCCTACCCCAGACACTCTGGAGCCAGAGGCAGGCTTCACTCCTGAATCCCACCAAAGGCGAAATGAACAAAGAGATCAAACTTGGATTGGCGCGCAGAGAAAATCTTTAGAAGGACCTTTCCACAAAGACATAGCGAAAAAAGACGACCAGGGACCATTTAGTCAAAGATGGCTGTGCGCCATTTTGAAAAAGATGGCTCCCCCGGTTGCTTTACCGGAGCTGCGAACAGCCGCGGTAAATGCAAACCATGGTAGTTCGAAACAAAACCACTGCCACCAGCCATTCAGTGAGGAAAGGGTAACATAAAATATGTTATATAAGAAGCTAGACAAAGGGAATACTAAGTAACCCCTCCAGCACTCCATTGGAAGATAGGGTGTGCTGGGTCTAGAAAGTTACAACGGTAAGTAAAGACAATTTCACTTTACTGGGAAACAGTAGTTTATCCCAGAGAAAGGTATTTAAACTTTGGGGAAATCTAGAAGACTTCCCTGTGCCACTGCACTGAAGGTGCTCTGTGACACAATGTAAAAGATGATGCCTATGGAGTTTGTCAGACTCTATAACAAAAAGAAACACAGAGGTAAAATTCACATTAAATGAGAGGATGGGAAAAAGGATCTCACTCTCTCCGGGTTAAAAATAATCAAATCCTCAAAGTCCAGCAAAGTTGCTGGCCGTCTCTAAGGTGGAGGGAACTGGCACATTTATGAGGATTCTCCCTAACAGCATGGACCCACAATAGGACAGCTCACAGGGTGACTTGATTTGTTCAGTACTATCAGTAACACCAGACCCCCGAGAAGAACCAAGGGTTGATGCTACCATAGGAGGCACATCTTTTTCTTTTTTAGTAGACACCGGGGCAACTCGCTCATGTATGCGAGAGGGAAAATATCTGATATCGGGAAATGCCATGGATGCTCAAAGCTTCTATGGATCTACAAGCAGAGTTCCTTTTACAAATGAATTACCAGTTTCTATAGGAGAGTGTGACATGTCTGTTCCATTATTGTATTCAAGGCAGACACCAGTTAATATTTTGGGCTGAGATTTAATGACAAAGCTAAATATCACCATTTATTTTACTGATAAAGGTATAGGGTTTTCCACGCCAGGGATACAATTTCTAAACGTGGGCAAATTTATAATGGTGTTTACAGGGCAAATGGCTCTGGCTGGAATGCCATTAGAGCCGGAAGTCTTTTTTTTATGGGGTATGCATTTTGTTGACATTGCTACCCTGCCTAGTGGGGAAGATTATGAGAATACCTGATGAATTCGTATTCAGGCCACAGGTACCTGAAGAACGGATGAAGAGCGGGGACAGACTATTCCCCTAGAGTTGCATGCAGCCATAGTCGAAGGAACCGATGATGAGGGTAGGCAATAGAGAACAGTGATTGCCATTGGGCAACGGTATAGATTGACTGATGTCACAGACGAAGATATGTTTAGAGATGATCCATCAGGTGATGAAGTAGTATTCAAAATATGTATTACATATTGGATCAGAATAGAGAGAAGGGAAATTCCACAGTGAATGGTGATAGTGCGACAGCTCCCTGCATTTTTTGATGAGGATTTGGAAAAAGTGGCAACACCAGTGAACTACAGGCACATATGACGTAGGCCTATTGAGGGCGTTGGGAGAAGTTAAGGTTAAGCTGAAAACCAGGAGCAATTTTACCTCGAGAAAGACAGTACCCAATGTCTCGAGAGGTGGATGAGGGCATTTTTAAGACTATATCAGCCATGATGGAACAGGGTAAATTGCTGAGTCGCTGTGTAATACTGATGTGTATCCGATTAAGAAATCAAAGGGAGGGTCGTGGAGATGAATTCAGGATATGAGGCCTATTAATCAGATTGCAGAGGCAGAGTTTCCTTTAGTTCTGAATCCTGCAACAATTTTATGCAGTATTCCCACAGAGGCACAATATTTCATGGTGATTGACTTGAAAAATGTGTTTTTCTCAATCCTGCTGCATAAGGACTCTCAAGACCTTACGTCATTTACGTTTCATCAGACTAAGCTAAAGAGCACTCGTTTGTACCAAGGGTATTGGGAATCTCCATCGATCTTTAATAGGGTCCTGCAGACGGATCCAGGCAATATTACATTGGAAAATACTGTTGTGCTACAATACTTTGATGACATTTTAGTTTGTAGCACGACAGAAGAGGAGTGCAGGCAAGATTTGATTCAGTTAATGACTATCCAAGCAGACAAGGGATATAAAGTGGATAAGGAGAAGTTGCAATATTGCAGAGAGGAGGTGTTGTATATAGGTCAGTTAATCTCACATGAGGGGAAGAAAGTCACACTTGAAAGAGCTCAGGCGATTATGAAAACAGCAAAACCGCATACGATACAGTAAATGTAGCAGCAGTTTCTGGGATTGTGCAACTATGTTACAGCATGGGTATTTCATTATAATTCATACACAATACCCCTTTTGCAGACTTTGAAGAAAGCCCAAGTGAACAATGAAAAAAAAGAATGGACTGAGGAAATGGAGGGAGGGTTTGAGAAATTGATTAAATGAATTTGTACAGCTCCAGTTTTAGGAATTCCCAATTATTCTGAGGAGTTTTTCCTGTTTTTGCACACAAATGGGACAGTTATGACAGCAGTGCTTACACAGAGGACTACACTAGGGTACAAACCTCTGGCATATTACAGTGGGATTCTAGATCCAGTTATGAGAGGACACTTTCCTCGCAAACAATCGCTGGTTGCCGCCGCATTCGCCATTCAGAGGTCCACAAGAATTGTGATGGGGTGTTCTATGACGTTGTTTGTTGAGCATGCATTGTTCGCTGTTTCGGAGAAACCTAAGGGTACATTGACATCTCAGGGGCTTCTGCATATGAGGTAGTTCTATCGAATTCAGCGATCAAAATAGTCAGGTGTAAAATAGTGAACCCTGTCATGTTTTTAGCTGACCTGTGCCAGAGGATGAGCAAGTGCATGATTGCTCCAACTATGAGGAGTTCTACAATGAGATTCCAAGGGTAAAGGAGAATGCTCTAGCAGTCAGGGAGGTTCTCTTTATTGACGGGTCTCCAAAAATTGATCAAACTGATAGGGAAAGGCATTCAGGTTCAGCTGTGGTAAGGCACAGAGCTAATGGGGAATTTGAAGTGGTAGCAAGTGCAAGACTACCATCTAACTTTTTGCCACAAGCTGCTGAATTGGTGGCGCTTATTGTCATGCACGAGAAACATGCAGGGCAGTAAGTAACAGTGTACAGTGATGCCGCCTACATGACGCCAACCGTGCATGCAGGCCTAGCACATTGGAAAAGGAGGGGCTACCTCTGAGCGGACAGCACTCCAGTGCAACACGCAAAATTATCGGACAGGCTTATTAAGGCACTGCAAGTCCCAGTAGCCATCACAATAGTTAAATGCGTAGCACATACTAGGAGATCTGACTTTATTTCATGCAGGAACGAAGCCGCAGACGAAGAGGCCAAAAAGGTTGCATATTCACCAGATATTTTTAGTTTTGATACTCCAGATGTAAAAGACATATTTGCCAAGATTATGATTGTAAATGAAGGGTTTAATCATTTGTCCAGAGCACAGTTGATGGAAGTTCAAGGCAGTGCTCCACAGGAAGAGCAAGAATTATGGAAACGGAGGGGGTGTTCTTTATCCCCCTCTGAAGCATTGTGGTGACAGGACAGCACTGGCAACCGGTGATGCCTCTAGCCTTACTAAGGGTAGCGCTTGAACAGCTGCAGGACCTTGTGCATGTAACTACGGAAAGCCTCGCAGCAGCTATTGCCGAGGACTGGTTTGTACCAAACCTGTTAGAACACGTTGCCTTTAATGTAGTAAATTGCATTATATGTCAAAAGTTTACTGCTGGGCACACACTGCGAACAATCAGAGGAGTGATTCCTTGACGGAACAGTCCTTTCCAGCATTTACATATTGACTGTGTTGATATCCTGCAAGTATGTAGTGGATATAGGTTTATGATAGTGGTGGTGTGCCCCTTCTCGAGACGGATTGAACCTGTCCATGTACACAACCTGATGCCACTTGCGCTGCACATTTTTTAGTTCGAGAAGTCTTTCCTAGATGGGGAGTATGTGAGGTGCTGAGATCCGACAATGGGCCCTATTTTGTTAATGAAGTATTTGAACAGATCAGCCTATTGCTTAGTTTAAAACACAAGTTTTCTTCTGCTTATCACTCGCAAGTGAACGGGATATGTAAGAGACACAATAGTCTTCTCAAGGAAAGAATCGCTAAACTCAAATTGACATTGACAAAGGGATGGCTGTATTGCCTTCTCCTTGCATTATATACATTAAGGAATCAGCCTGGGTCTGACCACCACCTCACACCCCATGAGTAAGTAACAGGGAGGTGAATGAGAACGCCCCTGTCCCCTCCATCGAAGAGTAGAAGTGATTCCCAGACTACTGCAGAACTGTTAGGAAATGAGTTACGTACATATTTGACATGTATGACCGCTAGTATCTCTGTCATTTCAGATCATCTCAAGCGTAAGGGCTGTCAGTCTCAGGACACAGATGAAGACCATTCAGCAACCGGATGTGAACAATTACTATCTGTATCCAAGTTGTTTATTGGAGACCCCGTTTTAGTGCGCAACTTCACAAGGAAGTGGCATGAACCCCATTTTAGTGGACCATTTATAGTCGAGAAAATCACTCCCTCAGCAGTAAAGGTCCAAGAATGGTGCGCCTGGGTCCACTTGGGCGACATGAAGCCATATATTCTGGTGAGATCGATACACCCTCACCCGTTGATTCAGAAGCAAGACAAGAAGAAGCAGTTCAGCACGTGCAGACTCGATCGATGGCGAGGAAGAAGGACGCAAGGATTGCTGATAGAATAAACGCAAGTGTGCATTTGGACTGTGGCTCACCTCTGACACTCTTTATAGATATTTTAGCAAGAGTGGAAAAGAAAACATTCTCGAGTCACAGGAATCTTTTACTCGGACTTTAGAAAGTGCTGATGTGCTAAAAATGCCAAATCTTGATTTCATATACGACTGGAAAAGGGAGCAGTTCCCTGATTCATTCCTCACTTAGTTTCTCTTTGGTTAGGATTCATGGTTCTATCTGATGTCGATGTCCATAGGCTCCTTCTCGCTGTCTTCATTTTTGTACGCAGAGCTTACCCTGCTCTTGTGGGGCGTAGTACTGACATATGTACTTTTTTGCAGGATCCTAATCATGGCCCTGCGATTAGAAGTTTGCCTGCAGATGATTGAGCAGATTTGGCAGCTACCGAAGCATTCAACGAGGCTGCCTGATTAGAAGCTTTTTTCCTTCCTTAAAAGTAATACACAGGCACAATGTGGACCACTGAGAATAATGCAGTTCCAGAAAGTTAGCAGACTCAACGACGCGTGGAGAGACACCAGTGGTGGGGTCTCATGACCTGGTGCATAATATATGCGTGCTCAGCATCTACTATTGTTTTTCTGTTTTTGCTAATCCACACTGCTTACTTTGATGGTCCCAGAAAGGTAGGAGTCCCCTTGATTTTCCCCACTCCAGTGACCTATGCTGAATTAGCTTTTGCAAAGAGATCAAGGCCATATGTGATTATCCCTACACCAGTGACATATGTAAGGTCACCCATTTCTCTGACAAGTGTTCCTAGGATTCCCTATGTAGGAAGGAGTTTTACTGATATAGTCCATGAGAATTATGCAGGAATTCTCCTTGCAAGAAACAGACATAAAACAAGTGCAAGTGAAGATGATTATGAGTTAAACAATTATGTAGATAGTACAGCACATTTGGGGGACAACATGTGGAATCAACATATGAAAGAGGTGGGAAAAAGCACCTCTGAGGAGGATTGCTATGTTTGTGCTCTCCAACCTTATGCTATGTGGAAGTCCAAGATATGTATAGCTATTGAAATAGATGTCCAGACAGTTCATTGCCTGACTCACCTTGCAGTCTGCCATACAAGAGCCTCCTTGGTATGGGTGACCGAAATGTCAGCTCCAGAAGAAGTTGATTATGTTCACACGATTTAAAGACAAGAGCAAGAGCACACACCAGAGATCATTTGATACGATACGAGCAGCCAGGAATTAAGGGAGCAGAAATCAGATGGGAAATAAATAAGAAGCTCAGTTGCCAAGGAAAGACTGATGAAGAAATTCAAAGATGCAAGGAGAGAGGCCAGATGCATATCTGGGGCACAGTACTTTCTCCAGATGGATAGGAAGAAGACATAGTTGTATGCAGAGCTGTGGCAGTAACAGGACATCACAAACCAGTTATAGATCGTGTGGAAAAGGGATGCAAGCCTCTCTGGCCGAAGCTTGCAAAGTTGCTGACATGGGTCCAGGACAAAGGAGGCCCATTGCAGATAGTGCCTTTGGCTAGTGCAGAGCTATGCTTCAGAAACAATGGCACAAGAAAAGCTGGAGAGAACCAGCAGTGCAGTCGAGTCCTTGATGTACCAGGAATGTAGGATGGAACAGTAGTGATAATGGACCACTAGTGGGCCTGTGGATACAGAGCATACATGAAGCTACCCAGGGACTGGGGAGGACTATGTTCTGTAGTGATTGTTCATGTTCTAGCATTGGTGATTCCGAAGAGTGACCTGAACATTGGAGAATTTCCAAAGGCAGATGCTCACCTAAGAAAGAGAAGGTCAGTTGGATTCCTCTATCGAACGAAGAGGGAGAACTACTTCTCAGCTAAATCGATAGAAGCTTTTAATGACATTCTGTATGAACACAGGTTGTTCAGCCAGACTTTGGCAATATTCACGACAATCTTCATGCCAGGGATCCAGACGATGGCAAATGCCAGATGGTTATAGATAACCAGATGGGAGCTCCTGCAGACAATCAACACTACCATAAAGGGGTTCAATGCTATCAAGGAAGAGCTGAGAGCCATAAGACCGATGACTCTTCAGAGCAGATATGTCCTGGATATGATTACAGCAATGGATGGAGGTGTTTGTGCCAAAATCCGGGAATCATGTTGCACATTCACACAATCTCACAATGAAGAGAATGGGACCTTGACAGAGGCCATAACAATGCTGACAAACATGCACGTCAAGATGGAAGATGAAGTGGATGGCATTGCAGATGACAGTTGGTTTGCATATATCTTCACAATGGATGGCAAATACCTTCAAGTTTCTTGGAGCCTTGTTGGTAATTATCATGTTTGGATTCTGTGTGATCAGAACAATAATCACACAGTGCAAAAAGACAGCAAAGAAAGCTACAGGAATGAAGATCATGGTCGATGTCGAGTCAGGGTTTGGACCCAAAGAGCTGACAGATGAAGAAATCAGAGACTATGTAAAAACCAGTATTCACCCGAGGCACCCGAGGCAACAAAGTTCCGGTATCTGAGAAACCACAAGAAGTATGCAGGAAGATGGATCTACTGCAGCCTGAATGGACAATTTACTCTTATGACCTGGAGTGTTGATGAACATGTGAAATCAGCAAGATCTCTGAAAGGAGTAATGAAGATATGGGGCCTCATTACACTGATGGCGCTAAGGGATTACCGGCAGCGGTAAGGGCACCGGTGCCAGTAATCCCTTAGCGTCATACTACGAGGTCCCTCAGCGGGTCCCGTCCTTAACATGTGGCCAGACCACACGCTAAGGAAGGGACCCGCTGAGGGACTTCAGGGCAAATTACAGTACCGCTAATAGTGGTACTGTTATTTTCGCCTTCCACATTCCCATTGAACCCTATGGGGGCTCAAATGGGAATGGAGAAGGGCCTTGATGAATGAGGAATTACCGCCCCGCCAACCTTGGAATGGGGCGGTAATTCCCCCATTCACCAAGGCGGACTCTGTAAAATACCGGCGGCAACCATGGCGCTAATAGCGCCATGGTTACCGCCGTCCATGTAATGATCGCCATGGACTCCAACGAGGCACTTCTTGAGACGAGGATATCTAGATGGGAGAGTGGTCGATAAATCAACCAGAGGGGCGAGTGTAGAGGAGGAGGCAAGTACCTCTACCAGAAGCCCGTCCCAAGTTTGCCTATATGTTGGCAGTAAGAAATTGTGACATGCGCAAAGCCAATAATGGTGCATATTCCATGAAAAGTCCTTGAAATTAGGTATCCGTTGAGAAAACCCTATATAATGTATCCGCAGAGAAATGACAGTCTCCTGGAGGAGGTTCCGGAAGAAGTGTGAAGATGAATGAAAGAGAAGACTGGTGATGTCACATGAAGCAGAAATGACGCACCCAGTAGAGATGCAAATAAAGAAAGTATATATACCTTATAGAATCTGATGGCGAATTAGAGAAACAGGCAACATTTTGGGAGCAAAATGAATATTGCATGTGTGGAGAAGCACTGAAGAAAATGCAAAACCGTTTCATAAATGTACAGATGCTGTAACGCAAGTAGAAGAAGTAACCATAAGGCTGGCTATAGAGCCACCAATATTTATATATATGTAAGTGTATATAGAATCTGGATGTTCCATAACGCATTTTAGCAAACTTGGACCCCGTGAATGGAAGGGCTGAGAGTGTGGTGCAGTATAATAAAATAGCTGACAGTGAAGAAAGATTCGAGAAGGCTTGCCTGGCCCAATGTCAAGAGTCAGGGTCGCCAAGCACCTGGTTATCTACTCGAGAAGATACAATGAACGTGAGAAGCGAGCTGAGCTCCTATTTGAGGTGCAATGGAAAAACACTAGAAGTGCCGTTTGCCTTCATTTAATAGTATTAAATGCAACGAAAGAGCTCAAAACGTGGTCTCCAGTCACATGGTAAGATGAAAATAGACTTTGGGGTGAGCTACATCGAGACCAGAAGATAAGGCCATGCTCACACTCACTTTTATTCTCAGGCACAGTGAGCCTTTTCAAGGCCGGGTTCAAAGACATTAATTGAATGGCAGACCACAGGAGTGATGATGGGTTAATTCCCAGCATCTGTCTTGAGAAGGAGCCAAGAAGCCCCACCTCAACCACTTCGCCCATATTGCCTTTATGCTGGGAACCAGAGTGTGAGACACGTGCAGTACCAGTGAAAATACTGATACCGAGGAGAGTCCTGGAGGCAAGGTTCCCATTGAGAAAGCCATACCTGCATACAAGACAGTCTGGTGGCCATTTGAATGAAATCCCAGAAGAAGCAGAGCAAATAAATGGAAGAACAGATTGGTGACTTCATATAAAGCAAGCTGATATACATAGAAGAGATGCAGAGACAAGAGAATGAAGGCATCAAGAAAGTATCAAAGATAAGTGACATCTTGTGATCAAGATGAAAAACGTATGCTACAGAAACGATGAAGATCACAATAGCCACTAGTTGTTTGTAGTATGCCACGGAGGATGACCTTAGTAAATAGGTAGGTTGACGTCATCAATGATGATTTTTTGCTATAAAATAAAAAAAAATGTAAGATGCATTGAGAGATCATACGCTGAGACGTCCGTTGATGTCCGTTGTACTCCCTGTTTTAGATAATTGATATAAAAACAGTTATCTTTTTGCCAACTACCTGAGTCGTTTTGATTATTGATGTTTGAGTAACTTCTGCATACCCATCCATCTCAAGGGTATTGCTACCTCGTCTTAAAGGGCTGGGGTCTCCCAGTTCACGTGGTAGCAGAGAGGACGGTTAAAAATCCATCGAGATAGTAGGCTTTGGGGTCCCGGAAATATCACACAACCTCTGCTATTCGGCTGAAAGGACATGAATCGGAAACATTTTTAATGATCAGACCTGCAAACTAGATGAGACGGGTCCCTTGTTTTCAGGCAGAATCCCCTCCCGGCATCTACAGGAAGATGAACAAATGGAAAGTTGAAGCAGCTGATAAAGAGGCGGACGATCCAAGAGTCAGAAGTCGAAAAAACGAATGGTGAGTAAAAACTGAGTGAGGTGGCAAAAGTTGTGAATGGGCAGTGAGTGAAGAAAGTGATAAGGGAAAAACGAGTAACGGAGGGAGGTTGGGGTAAAGTAACTTGAGAACGATGAGCATTGAATATTAAGTAATTGACATGAGGAGAGGCCAAGCAATTGAGTTATTGAGTAATTGACTTGAGGAGAGGCCAAGCAATGAAGAGGTATCGTGAGGGAAGGTGTCACAAAAAAGAGTACGCCCAGTTTCCTGCATCGTAAACAGAAGGAATCATTTCTAGAGCCCTATATACGGGTGAGGTAGGCTACGAACTTGGTTAAAGACGAGTTTAAAGAGAATGATTCGCATCTCAATCGGGGTATTTTTAGGGGTAGGATACGTCTTGAAGAAAAGACTGAGACATATGTGGCCGGTCGAGTATGTCCATGTTCGTTTTATGGGACTGAATATGGTGAACAAACAATAGAGGAATGGATAGATGTGAAAAGAAAACACGAAATTTGAGAATTCATTATTTATTTAGTGGAAATTGAATTGATGGTGTTTAGAGAAAAAGTAGATTAAAGCAAAAAATTTGATATAGAGGGATTGGAGCCTGCAACGATTTGGTTCACGCTCATATTGTTTTGTTTTTCTGAGATGTATTTTTTAAATCTGCAAAGTGTAAGGGTGAGTATTGACAGTCTAGTGTGACGAGTCAAAATGCAGGATATTACTCCACTTGTACACCTCTGCAAACAGCTACCAAAACATGCACCCAAACTTAAGCAGTATAGTGCAGAATGAGTTAAGGGCATGGCAGATAAGATGTTCATGCCATGCCACAAGGGGGATCACTATTGAAGGCAGTTTTGCAGCTTATGACGACATATTTGCATGCAGCATATACGGTGAAAAACGTAAGATAAGCAATTAGCGAGCTTAGAGCTCTGGAAAATGTACCAGGAGGAAAGAGAAGAGCCACCTCCTGAAGATTGGATATTTAATATATGCAAAGAGGGGGGTGAGGAGCCTTCAGCTCCCCCCACCACGGCTGAAGCAGATGGCGATAGTAAGAAAGATGATGGGTTATACCCATTAAGAGAGCTTAAGGCAGCGACAGGATATAGTAACCCGGCATATGAGTCGCCTGCGCAAAGCAGCGATGAGGCCCAGAGAAAATTCCTGAGAAAGATGTAGGGGGTCATTACAACCCAGGCGCTAATTGCGCCAACTTTACCACCATGGTGTAAACTATGTTTACACCATGGTGGATGGCGGATTTACCTCCCCATTCCAAGGTGAGTGGGGCGGTAAATCCCCATTTCCCATTTTCCCTTCCCCATTCCCATTTTTGCCCCATAGGGCATAATGGGAGTGGGGAAGGCGCTAATTACGCCACCGTAAATTACGGTGGCGTAATTAGCATCATGGCAGGTTAGCGCCATGGATTTTAACGGCTGCTAAAAGCAGCCGTTAAAACCAGAATAGGCGTTAAGGGTTAATGACGGCGTTAACCCTTAACGCCTGGTTCGTAATGAGGCCCGTAATCTCCAAAGTCCCAAGGGACAAGGAGAGACGCGACAAGGAAAGAAGTGATCGAGCAAGTACATCCTTAGATATAGGACGAGAAATAAAGAGATGGAAAAGAGAAAGAGATCAGACTGATGAGTTAGCACTTATACAGAACAAGTTGATGGGTGGTCAGATTTTGCTCAAACTCGATGGTAAGAGCATCGAGGACGTAAGGCAAAGGGAAAATCGAAACAAACCGGACAAAAAGGATAGAGAGAGAGAGAGGAAAGATTGAAAGTAGATGGAGCAAAAAGGAAGGATAGACAGAGACGGGAACAGTTGTATCAAGAGGAGCAACTGAAAAAGCAGAAAAGAGCAGAGGAGCTGCGAAAGTATGACAACACATAGAGGGCAGTTGAAGAACGAGAAAGACAAGAAAGGTGAGAAAGAAAGAAAGAAAGAGGAAGAGGAGTAACAGTAATTAAGGGATAAAAGAATACAAAGACAAAAAGACGAAGAGATACAAAGAGCAAATGAGAGGACAGATATGAAAAGAAAAGAGGAAGCAAGAGTAAGAGAGGAAGCGAGGAAACAAAGAGAGTTTGATGATGAATCAGAACGAAAGAGGAGGCAGAGAGCATGCGATCTTGAGCATGTAGAAAAAGAGTTAATGGATCCTAATCCAGTAGTGGCATGGGAGGACATAGAAGAGTTCTTACCAGCACATGAGCCAATAGCAGGTCCATCTACAGCAATTCTAGAGGATGAGTTTGACTCTACAAGCATTGGGGATGCTGTCGATAAAGTCTATCATGATATGAGGACTAAGAAAGTGCTGCAGGGGGAAGGGTAAAAATGATAGACTCGAGAGTACGCAGTTGTACGGCAAAGAAGGAGCCTCATGCAGTTTTGAGCCAAAGGAGCTGTCTTCAGATAGTCTGACTCTGAATAGAGATGAAGAGGAGAGAAGTCACACAAGTTGGGGACGGGATATTTCAGATGAGGATAGGGAAACCTTCCATGGGGAGGAGGATGGCAATGCATGTGGCTCTGAAGGGTGTTATTCAATGGACAAGGAAGTAAGATGGTCGGATCTAGACCTACCCAAATCTCGGGCGTCAAAATCATTGATGTGGCTAGATCCACCTAGATGGTGATCCCATGGTGAGAGGGGGGACTCACCACCTTATGTGAGCAGGTTAAGGTCACTGCCAAGTAGAAGGCGGTGCAGAACCATTATTCCTGCTATGGATAGACAGACGATGGGAGATGAATGTGAGTTTGGGGTTTCACAGTTTCCTTTGTTAGAAAAAGGAGGAGCTAGGCCACAGTATATACCTTGGCCACAGATGGATAAGGATAATCTAAGATGTAAACACCTGAGTTAAATTTCTGGCATTGGGAAATGGATACATGAGTTAGAGAAAATGACAGGAGGAAACACGTTAGCTATAGGGATATTAAAGGTCTACTGATCGCCATTCTTGGGGAAAGATCTGAGGACATTTGGTCAAGAGCAGGGTATTCTAGTGTTACCACGGTAAACACTGCTCATGGTGGAGCACTGTTCAATAACTTTACGGCGGCGGTCTGGAAAGCGCTTAGAGTACTGAATCCGGACACGTCCAACATGGGAGCTAAAATGGCAAAGAAGATGTAGGAAGGGGATGATCCTCTTGTTTACATTCAGAATTTCCAAGAGCAGTGGGCTTAGAACACACACCAGGCTTGGGGGAAATCCATACCTGTATTTTAACATATATTGTGCCAAGGGCTGTCAGAAGCAGTACAAAAGCCGCTCAAGAAATTAGTGGGCATGGAAGCAAAGTCATGGTCAGAGATTGAGCTGGCCATCACGCATTATTGCAGGCTGTTGCAAGAGAAGAATCAAAAGAACGATGATGTTAGGAAAGGTGAAGAGGCAAAGTTAGTGCAGAAAAACTATCAAAGTATGCCATTGAAGGGTCGATGTTGACTAGTGGAGACGGATCAGGTTCACAGCAAGCAGCAAGTATTCCACAGGTGAATAACCAAAGGTAGATTGATCAAGATCAGCTCAAGTGAAAGTGGTGTGGGGCAGCTCAGAACACAGAAGGAGATGCTACAACAACTAGAGTTGAAAAACTATGTCTTCCCAAACTTTTCCCCGGTGATTCGATCCTAATCTGTAATTTCACAAGGAAGTGGCATGAGCTGCGTTTCAACGGCCCCTTCGTAGTGGAAGACATGGCACCGTCTGCAGTCAAGGTACAAGGCAGCTTGTATATTTCTCAGAGATGTGAAATTCTATGCTGGAGAACCCCCTTGACCCCCACCGCTGTCAGAAGCAAGCATCGGGGATGAACCACAGCACATGCAGACTAGGTCTATGGCCAGGAAGAAGGATGCAGAAACTGTTGAATAAACAGACAAAGATAATATTGGACTGCGGCTTATTGTCGGGGCACTGTTTTCAGTCACCAAAAAAGGAGTTGATGGAAGCTATTCGTTTTTGAGTCACAGGAGTTTGTTGACATTCGACTGAGACATGTTTAAGTCTTGATCATAAAGGATAGCATGCCAGATTTGGAGTTCCTTTTCCACGACTGGAAGATGGAAGAGTTCCCCGATTCCTTTCTCACTGAATTTCTTTTCGGAGGTGCCCATGGTAGTGCCCAATGACAATGTTTCATGAATTGTTTTTGCAGTTTTCCTGTTTATTCTGTGCACATACCCTTCACTTGTAGGGAGAACTACTAGCGTTCACCTGTTCCTGCAAGATCCTAAGAATGGTCCAATCATGAGGAGATTGCTCACAGCTGTCATTGAGCAAATCCTTCAGCTTCCTGAGCAGAGTCTGGAAAACACAAAGGCCTCTATCACCAGATAATGCGCATAGATTGGTCAGCTTGGTCTTCTATTATTTGATTGAAGAGTGCCTGGGTTTTATTCGTGGACAAACAGATGCCTGCAACGTCCTGAGGGATCCGAGGAATAATGCAGCACTTACTGAAATACTAAGAGACATAATCACGCAGGTGAACCTTTACTCTGAGAGAACACTGAGAACTGAATGAGACTTTCGAAGGAGAAGATCCAAAAATCTATTGGTTAAAGTACTTTGTTTCATGCTGAAGGAGAATCTTCCCGTCTTCTGGTAAAAGGCCAATTTGTGGTCTTCACTGGGACCTTTTGTTCATCGTCGTATAGTCAGCCAGCTGAAGTTGATCGAGGGAACTTGTGGAGCAGACTCAGCAGCTTCCAGTGTATTACATAATGTTGCCTGATTAAAGTTTATTTTTCCTTCCTTAAAAAAGAGTAAAAATGGGCAGCATCAATAGTAATATCATTATGACAGATTTTGAAAGATGTCCATGATGTGCAAGAAGCTATTGTTGTAAATGGTCTTACTTATGTGTGATTTATACTTGAATTTTGTTCATAGTGATACTGCTCTCACTTACAGTACGCACTGCTTACTATTTAGATCCAAATAGAGTAAAGATTCCTGTGTATCCTCCTATGCAGAAGGAGGGTACAGATGTGGCAACTACTAAGCAACCAAGATCCTATGTAATCATCCCTATTCCGGTAGACGGTGTAAAATTGCCTGCGTCCATGACAAATGTCACCAGATATCTTTCTTTAGAAAAAAGTGTGGAAATAGTTCTTGAGCACCAGAAACAAGCTTGAAAGGAGAGACAAAGGAAGAGATTCTCTAGGAGTGAACATACACAAGTAGCACATGTAAAAACACCCAGTCCACTGACATATGTTCCTATGATTGGTTCAGTAAGGAAGAGTTATGCTGACATGTTTCATGAGATAATTATAGAGGCTCATAAGAAAAGAACAAGACCTAAGAGAAATGTTAGGGAGGATGGTCATGAGCTAAATAATTACCTGGATAGTACAGCACAATCGGGGAATAACATATGGTATCAGCATATGAAAGAAGGAGGAAGAAGGACCTCAAAGGAGGAATGTTTTGTGTGTGCACTGCTGCCTTATAACAAGGGGCAAGCTAAGAGCATCATAGCTATTGAAAAGATGTCCTGACTGCACATTGCATATCACACCTGGCATTCTGTTGTACAAGAGGCCAGTTCATGGGTTGAACAGCCTATCTCAAATGGGCAACTGAATGGACAGATCCAGACAAAGATGACTATATCCAAGATACAAAGACAAGTCTAAGAGATCATACTAAGAATTACATGATCAGATACGAAAAGCCTGGAGTGAAAGGAGCTAGAATCAGATGGGAAGTAAATAGAAGATTTGAGAGTCCAGGAAAATCTGCAGAAGACATTCGTGAATGGAAAAACAGAGGCCAGATGCAGATTTGGGGAACAGTGTTATCACCAAATGGTTGGGAAGAAGGTGTAGTGATCTGCAGAGACTGGATAATAATGGGTCACTACCAGCCAACAATTGAGAATGCACAAATGTTGTGTAAGCCTTTATGGTTGAAACTTGCTAAACTACTGACCTGCGTCAAAGACAGAGGAGGACCCTTGCAGATAGTGCCTTCAGAGAGTGCAAAGCTGTGCTTCAGAAACAATGGCACATGAAAATTGGGAGAAAACCAGAACTGTGGTAGAATCTTTGAGCCACAAGGAATGAACATTGGGACAGCAGTGATCATGGATCACTATTGGGCTTTTGGATCCAGAGCGTATATGAAGTTACCTAAGGATTGGGACAAAGTATGCTTACTTTGAAAGCTCATGTTCCAGCGTTGGTGATTTCTAAAAGTGATTTGAACCTTGACAGTTTCCCGAAAGCAGACGCTCACCTGAGGAAGAGGAGATCTGTGGAGCTGATTAATCGAATGAAGAGGGATAACTATTTTTCTGCCAATTCAATAGAAGCTTTTGACTCCATTCCGTATGAGCACAGATTGTTCAGCCAGACTTTGTCGGTATTCACATTGATCTTCATGCCTAGAATCCGGGTTGGAGCAAATACCAAATGGCTGCAGATTAGCAGGTGGGAATTGCTGCAGACAATCAATGCTACCATAAAGGGATTCAATGCTATCAGAGAAGAGATGAGAGCCATATGGCTGATGACTCTTCAGAATAGATATGTCCTGGACATGATTACAGCTATGGGTGGAGGTGTTTGTGCAAAAATCAGAGAAACTTGTTGCCTGTTCATACCTTCTCATCATGACGAGCATGGCACCTTGACAGAGGCCATAGAAATACTGACAAAACTACACGTCCAGATGATAGACGAAGTAGAAGACATTGCTGATGACAGCTGGTTTGAATCACTATTTTCTTGGGTTCCACAATGGATGGCAGACATGTTCAAGTTCCTTGGAGCCCTGATTGTGTTAGTATTGCTTGGATTTTGTGTGATCAAGATAATAATCACACAATGCAAGAAGACAGCAAAGAAAGCCATAGGGATGAAAATTATGATCGATGTTGCGTCAGGATGGAAGGCCAGCGACTTGACAGATGAAGAAGTCAGAGACTTTGTGAAGGCCCGCATCCATGTACCTGAGGGAACAAAGTTCCTGTATACAAAGAACCATAAGACGTATGTGGGAAAGTGGATCTATTGCAGCTCAAGTGGACAGTGCATGCATATGACTTGGAACAAAGATGATATCTAACAACAAGAGATAATTGGAGTGGCTTATTGACGCCTGGGTTCTACTCCTACACCAACATTGTAGACAATATATAACTTTGGAATCTCTCTCCTATGTCACCTTTGCAATTTCCTAAAAGACCCAGTTCATGGACCAAATAGGTACCGAGTCACAAAATGATGAAAGAATCTTAATCAATTTATTAGTGTATCAAAAAACAATTATCATCATTTCATAAGCATACATCACAAATAAAAAATGTGTAAAATCTTGTGCACATTTCTTAAAAACCAACAATACAAAAAATGTTAAAAACCATGTAGATGTACCTTTAACACCCCACAAAAAACTACGCTGCCTATACAAATCTATCAATTACAATTTGTGACAGACACTATCCCTAATAATTTGCAAAACAAAGCATTGGTAGATAGCATCCTGGAATCCTTTGATCAGGAGTTATTCCAAAATTAGTCTTATATGAGTCTGAGTGAGTTTGGGGAAGCGTCTTTTTAGTAGACGATGAACACACTGGCCACACAGGGAAATAGAGTGGAGAAAAAAGAAAGATAAGAAAAGTAAGAAAAATCAAATGGAAATATAGTTCATTAAGTGTCTAATGCTCATCTTGGCACAAGTGAATCATAGAACTCAAACCGCCTAAATACTTTAATCAAGTTACAAACGTTGGTCAATTTAATCCTAAATCACGTTATCTTCAAAAAGCGCTAAAACACAAGCACTTGGAATCAGGTGAAACCGACAGAGATCTAGCTCCAATATTCATATCCAAATGCTATTAGAATAGGCAATGGGGGTCATTACGAGGTTGGAGGTAAGGGAAAAACGATGCCGGTAAAGGATTACCAGCATCGCTTACCGCTCCGGGCTATTACGACCCGCCAACCCGCTATTAGCGGCACCGTAAATAACGGTGCCTCGAATAGCGGCATGGGCACGGGCACGCAACCCTCCATGCCGGCAATAACGGCATGGCGTAAACAGGAGCTGAACACAAGTCAGGCGGACATGCAAACAACGGCCTACTGAAGCCCAAAAAATACCTTACTGGCATGGAGTAATTACCGGCATCGCGAACCACCCGTAAACGGCCATGTGCAGTGTTCTCAACTGCCACAGGTGCACACAATCATCACAGGTGGAGGCAATGTAGACTGAGCCAGCACAAAAGGAGCTCACCCCACCCCTTCCCACACCCATTCACACACCAAAATGATTCCAATACTAATAGCAATACTGGGGCTGGAGGACATGCTTGCAGTGGAACTCCAGCAACAACAACAACAACAGGCAGCACAGAGGAGACGCAGGAGGAGAAGGAGGGTGAGACAGGCACAGCATGCCCTACCAGTACAGGCAGTTGTACCACACAGGCAGCCCCCAATCCCTCGAATCAGAGCCAATCCATTCAGCCTAACCCCTGAGCAGATCCACACCCTGTACCGTCTGGACCGGGACACCATCACCACCATTGTGGACATGATACATAACGACATTGCCAGCCTCATAGACATCGGTACCGCCATCCCTCCTCTACTTAAGGTGGTGTCTGTGCTCCACTTCCTGGCCACAGGCACCTACCAGCACACAGTAGGGCAGATGCATGGCATATCACAACCATTAGTCTCATGCACGCTGAACCAAGTGCTCGATGCCCTCCTGAAGCACACAGGCGACCATATATTGCTACCACGGACTGCCCGGGAGATCTCCAACACCAAAGTTGGCGTTCAGTCACTGGCAGGCTTCCCAAGTTGCATCAGTTCCATCGACTGCACCCATGTTGAATTGGTGGTCCCACATGCCATGGAGGTAGTGTACCACAACCGTAGGTTATACCACTCCATCAACGTGCAAATGGTATGTGACTCAAACAAGATCATCACACATTGTTGTGCCCGATTTCCCGGATCAACCCATGATTCAATGGTTCTGTGGAACTCCACAATACCATGCTACATGGAGCGATATTCAGGGCAACGTTCCGGGCTACTCAGTGAGTTGCATGTCAAGCACATGGCAGTGTGCTGTGGGGAGATGATTGGGGGGGAGAGATGCATACTTCACCTGGCTGAGATGGGGGGGGAGATGCATACTTCACCTGGCTGAGATGGGGGGGGGAGATGCATACTTCACCTGGCTGAGATGGGGGGAGAGATGCATACTTCACCGGGCTGAGATGGGGGGGAGATGCATACTTCACCTGGCTGAGATGGGGGGGGAGATGCATACTTCACCTGGCTGAGATGGGGGGGGAGAGATGCATACTTCACCTGGCTAAGATGGGGGGGAGATGCATACTTCACCTGGCTGAGATGGGGGGAGAGATGCATACTTCACCTGGCTGAGATGGGGGGAGAGATGCATACTTCACCTGGCTGAGATTAGGTGAGAGGATGACTATGGCCATACTCCAAAGCAGGCTAGCCTGGACCTGACACCTAAATGCAAGACATAAGCTGCACAACTATGAAAATGAGGTAGTACTGCAACCATTCCATAGCCATCCACATGTACACTGCACATAATCAGACCGTAGCCCCTGCAACACAATGCAGCGACATGCAGTCAGTATGGGCAATGCAAATGACCGAAGAACAGCATCACAACGGACATGCGTCCATTAGTGCATACAAAGGAGTCACATGAGGCCAAAATACAGATTCTCACTCCTACACCACCACAGAGGTGCAGCATACCAGCATGGCTACATCAAGCGTGGAATGTCAGATCATCAAGAGTCTGGTTTCAACGGTGACAGGATCAAAGCATACAATTAACTACACATCACCTAGATCATGGAAACAACCGGCGTGGGCAACCACAGTGCATGAACACTCACAAGGAATAGGACACCCCTGCGTCCACTAGATGATGCCACGCATCATCTGTCGATCATGTGACTTCACACATTGCAGTTACTTCGAGTAGCTCAATTCATGCATGGATATGTGGATGAAAACAGGAAACCAATGCATGCTTTTGTGTCATTGATACAGGTCCCATTTGATGAAATCACTTACACATAACCATTGTTCCACCCATGCAGGTGATGCTGGCTATCCCTTGAAGAGGTGGCTCCTTATCCCTGTCCGGAACCCGCAGAACAGGCACAAAGAGGACTACAATCGTGCACATACCCGTACCCGTGTGGTGATTGAGCAGACATCTGGGATTTTGAAGGCACGGTTTCGTTGCCTCAGCAGGTCTGGTGGGGCACTGCATCAGACGGAATGTGCCTCTGCCCCCTGACGTTGAACTTCAACCACCTGACGAGGGGGATGAGGAGGGAGGAGATGGGGCTGCACATCGGGCAGGTAGCGATGCACAGGAGGGACGTGCCATGTGCCAGAATTTGGTTAACCAATGTTTCTAATACACATGGATGCGGAGTGTGCCATGGAGGTGGGACTCAGGGCACTGGTTATGTGGGGGACATGGACACTGTACACTGTTCACCAATAAAGCACACATACACAATAAGCAATGTCCGGTCATGTGAATTCTCATATCACAACAGGTGTATTGAACATTAAGAATATTGAATGTGCACAAACCCTCTCCCCTCCCCCTCCCCCATCAATACCCCCATACACCCTCCCCCAAACCCCCTCCCCCCTCAACTCCCCCACACACCCTCTCCCCCCTCAACTCCCGCACACACCCTCTCCCCCTCCCCCCTCAACTCCCCCACACACCCTCTCCCCCCTCTGCCTCCCCCCTCAACTCCCTCACACACCCTCTCCCTCCTCCCCCTCAACTCCCCCACACACCCTCTCCCCCCTCCGCCTCCCCCCTCGACTCCCCAACCCTCTCCCCTCTCCCTCTCCGCCCTCACCTCCCGCACACACCCTCTCCCCCTCTCCCCCTCAACTCCCCCACACACCCTCTCCCCCTCCCCGCTCAACTCCCCCACACACCCTCTCCCCCTCCCCCCTCAACTCCCCCACACACCCTCTCCCCCTTCTCCCTCCCCCCTCAACTCCCCCACACATGGTGTGCACTACCATGCACCATTAGTCTGCAATAGTTTGGAATGGCAGGCTGCACCTACATCCCTTGTCCACTGCCAGCATCGGGTGGACCCATGTCTGACCTGCGCAAGTTCCACGCAGACCTACCCAGGGGGCTGGTCTGTGTGGAGCTGGCATTCGAGGAGGTGCCTGGTTGGTCGATCACCTGTGCGGGATGCAGGGCCTCCAAGGCATCCGCCATGCGGGTGAGGACCTGCCTCACAGACGCCAATTCATTGCATATGTTTGCGGAAATTGACTCAATGGCAGCTTTGAGGGACGTTGCACATTCCCAGAAATCATCCCTCGCCTGGCCAGTTTCACAGATGTGCTGGGTCACCAGCGCTGTCAGCTCCTCCTGGCGCTGTCGTATGACCGTGATACCCTCTTGCCTGTCCCTGACACCGGTGGATGTCAAAGCAACATGCGACAAGGGTGCTGCATCATGCATGCTCCCCGTGGGGCTGAAGCTCTCTGGCCATGATTCCACAGCAGACAGTTCATGGCTGCTGCCATTGTGTATGCTGGGTGGGGAGAGGTGGGGTGACTGCAGCTGGCTTGTTGCGGTAGGTTTTCCGGGTGTTGGACTGTGTGCATCATCATCAGACATGGGTGCTGTGGCAGCTGCTTCTCCGATTGTACTGCTGGCAGTGGACACAGAGCCTTCAGCCACTGGCTCCTGTGTGGTGGTGGCTAGTGTGGGTGCTGTGGTGGTGGCCCTTTTGCGCTTTGGTGCTGTGGCTTCATGTGTTGTATTGGGCTTGTGTGCTAGTCCAGGTTTCGCTGTGCCCCATGAGGTTGAGGGCCTGTTTGCTCCCTCCGTGACCCTGGCCTTCTTCACTGGTGTTGTGGGCTGCTCCGTGGGGTCCTGAGCCTCACTGTCAGATTTTGTGCCTGTGGGGGATCAAGAGAGGGACAGCATCAGTGATGGGTCTACGTGCATCAGGCATGTATTGGGGTTGCTGCAGTTCTATGGAATGGCAGGTATTTGCCATTGGAGTAGTGACATACAGGTTGCTTGCCATATGGGTGGGTCAGGCAGGGATACATCTGGGTGACACATGTAAGAGGTGCAGCATGCATGTGGATGAGATGGTGCTGTGCACTGCCTGTAGGCAGGGTTGCGTACATGTGTCTGGTGGGCCCTGCATTGCATCATTTTACTGTCAGTTTGGGGGGCCCTCTTCATACTTTGCATTACAGTGGTTTCTTGGGACACTTACCTCCATCAGCCGATGACGGGACTCCATGCTCTATATCCCCCACTCCCTCGATTGCCTCCCTTCCAATTGTGCTCGCACATGTCTCCTCCCAGTGAGTCATATGAATGGGTGAGGCACCTCCACCACCTGTTGCCATGCCCTGGCTACGATTTGCTGCGAGGATGTTCCGAACGCGCTGGCGCAGGTCATCCCAGCGCTTTTGGACGTCCTTTCCCATGCTGGGGTGGTGCTAACTGCACTCACTTTGCGCGCCACCTCCGCCCAGATCTCTTTCTTGCGCAACTGTGCAGGTCGACGCAGATCATTCGCAAATACAACCTCCCCATTTTCGGCCAAGGTGTCTGCGAGCATGTTCAGCTCTTCTTCAGAAAAGCGCTCCTTGCGTAGGCATGCAGCTCCTTTTTTCAGGGCCTTGGGCATTCTGATATGCTGTTGGGTGATTTTGGGGCAGGTGTGGTGGTGATGTGGATCCTGGGTGCTGAAGATGGCAATGGATTGTGTTTTTAAAGATGGCCACCGTGCTCTTTCCCATTCCTGTGCGATGATGCTACTTCCGGAACTGCTTATTTACGGTCACTGCTATTAGCGGTGACCACTATTAGCGGCCAGTGCTGATAGCGGTCACCGCTAATGCCGGATCCATGGATGGCGGTAGTGCTATCTGCGCTTCCCTTGATGCCGCTAAGGGCGATTTTTGGGTCTTTAGCGGCATGGCGGTTAGGTTGTTACTGTAATGGCGCAAAGCTTGTGCCCGCGAACTCATAATAGCCCTCTACTAGCAGGCTCTTTACTACACGGACACAGTATTTGCTCCTTGCCGTAAGGACAATTACTTACTTCCAAACTCGTAATGACCCCCAATGTCTCTTGGCTATGTTTTTCCAGTGAAGTTACTCTTCCAAGTGGCCAAATGACCCTCAAAATAACAAAATATAATGCGGACCGTTCATACCTTAAGTGTTATTTCATACGTTACTGACTCATGATTGATTAGCCAGCCCGTGTTGTTGTCCCACACGTTTGCGACAATCCTTGTTATCCACTCACAACACGTTCTACTGAAATTGCAAAAACCGGCAATTACAAATGACGGAACGCTAGAGCCGTATTATTTACAAACGTCACGTGGTCTAACCATCCCAAGTGTACGTGGATCGAGCAAAAGCAGTTGCTTACCGCGTCTTTGTCTTCCTACGTGTAAAATGATAATTTGCTTCCCTCCTGGACAAACGTACTTCTGTTGTAAATGTACGCATCTCGACCCGGATGTTAATGCTGAGTCCCAGAGCTTCATGTCAAATCACGTGATCGCTCCCGCATCGCGGCTGCGTCTGGACACGTGAAAACTCACGTGTCACCTGAGCCAGCCACACACCTCAACCATCGATTTATCACTGGATCTTATTTGGAGCCACTAACCTGTTCACACTTAATGGCAGAATAAAGGGGTGAGTGGGAGAATGTCAAGACTGTATAATCTGATGGCAAAGCACAGAAGATGCCCCCATCTGGGTTCTAGAAGGGGAAAGGTAATTTATGTATTACGACCTAAAACCTTCCTAATGTGAATACAGATATAATGTTTATGTATAAGGAATCCATTCAACTGTGCTGCGTAGGACCCTATCTTCTACTGAATTAAGGCTGGTGAGTATTCCGGGAAGAAAGAGGGCTAAAATGTCCCACTAGACCTGGCTCTGGTTAAGAGAGAAAGCTTAAGCATTGCGCTTCCAATTGACTTGTTCATTCAATCCTAATTCAAAGGCTTTAGTTAGAAAGATAAGCCATTGCTCTTTAAGAAAATGTTTGCGAGAATTAGCATCCCCTGCAAATTCAAGCTGCCATAAAACGGTCCACTTTAGATCCTCTGCACTGTGACCCATCGCAATAAAATGACCAACCAAAGGTGAGCATGTGAAATCGGCTGGATGCCTGAAGGATTCATAAAGATATGGATCCCAAAGAAGCATTTTTTCAGACAAGGATGTCTAGATAAGAAGGATGATGGCAGAGTGGTTGATGAATCGCCCAGAAGGGGGAGTGTAGAGAAGGAGCCAAGCCAGAGAAGGAGCCAAGTACACCCAACTCAACCACTTTGCCCATATTGCCTATATGATGGGAACCAGAGTGTGAGACACGTACGGTATCAGTGAAAATACCGATACCAAGGAGAGTCCTGGAGGCAAGGTTCCCATTGAGAAACCCATACCTGCATCCGAGACGGGATGATGGCCCAGAAGAAGCAAAGCAAATAAATGGAAGAACAGATTGGTGACATCACATAAAGCAAGCTGATATACATAGAAGAGATGCAGAGACAAGAGAATGAACATATTCTATAAGGCATCAAGAAAGTATCAAAGATAATTGACATCTTGGGATCAAGATGAAGAAACTTATGCTACAGAAACGATGAAGATATCAAGTTATTTTACACGTGTACAGATGCAAAGAAATGCAAGCAGGCAAAGTATTCTTGAGTCTAGCTTTATAGTGAATAGATTGCGGCGCAGCAACATATACGTATATTGAGGGGAGTAACGAATGGATGCTTCCATTATGTATTATAACAGAGCTGGATCTGAGAAGGAAGGCCTCTTTTTCAGTGTGTCGCAGTTTAAAACAAGTGAACAAATTAACAGGAGTGAAACTCAGAAAGGCAAGGCTGGATGAGCCCCAAGAAGCCAAGGCCGTTATCGGGCTGGAGGGAGCAGACATTGGATACAAATCATGTGAAAGAAGATATGTACAAAAACAAGAAAGACGTCAGAGGTCTATTAGAAAATAATATTTTAAATGCACTAAAGCTCGATTATGTGGTCTTCAGTCATGTGGAAGGATGAAATTGGACGAACATGACGATCACACCTACGCATGAGGGCAGAGCGTGCCTTCACCCCCCTGAATTTTCCAGAGCAAAAGAACACTCCTAAGGACAAGTTCAAAGCCTTAATTGACAGCAGACCACTGAGGTGATGATAGATGAATATGCTAATTGGTGGGAAGTTATGGCTAAGACTAGCTCACCAGCAGCTAGAAGACCAGCCTGCGCGCTGCTAACGTAGGTGGAAAAGTACTGACGGAGGTTAGAGTGCCAACCAATTGTAGGGGGCTGCACGATTAAGGGTCCTATAGTTTGTGTAACCAATGGGGCACTGTGTATTTGGTGGCATTCATAGCGACCTGTTTAAGGGGTGGGCTTAGTTGCCCCACCTGATGTTAAGAAACCTATCACTTTTCTTCACTCTCTCAGACTGGTATGGATCGTATACTTAGATGTTCCCTTAGAACCTATCACAATAGCCACTAGGTTTTTGTAGTTTGCCACGTAGGATGACGTTAGTAAATATGTAGGTTGACGTCATCAATGATGATTCTTTGCTATAAAAGTATGCTTTTTTTAAATATGCATTGAGAGATCATATGCTGAGACGGCCGTTAATGTCCGTTGTACTCCATTTTAGATAATTGATATTAAAACAGTTATCTTTTTGCCAACTTCCTAAGTCCTTTCGATTATTGATGTTTGAGTAACTTCTGCATCCCCATCCATCTCAGGGGTATTGCTACCTCGTCTTAAAGGGATGGGGTCTCCCAGTTCACCTGGGGTACCAGCTTGTGTGCTGCTAGCGAGTGGAATATTCCAGAAGGGTACAAGTGTGCCAACCAATTATAGAGGGCCACTTAGCAAGGAGCCCTATAGTTTGAGAAGCCAATAGAACATCGTGCATTAGTAAGACACAGAAGATGACCTGCACTTGGGGTAGCTTTCCACATGACCTTAGGGATCCAATCACAATCCCAAGTATACTTAGATGTTCTCCTTAAGCCTTTCACAAACCCATAGGTTTTCTTATTTTGCCACATAGTATGACGTCAGTGATGATGAATTTTTTGTATAAAGTGCTATTTTATGAAATATTTGAGACTCTTGAGAGAATACTTGTGTGGCCTCTGTTGATGTGTGTTGTACTCTCTGTTTCAACAAACTGCAATTAAAACAGTTATGTTTTTGCCAACTTCCTGAGTCAGTCTGATTATTGATGTATGAGTAAGATCTGCATCCCATCCATCTCAGATACTGTTACCTTGTCTTAAAGGGCCTACGGGTTCACCGCACACAACATACACATACCCCAGAACACACGAAACACAAACAGGGACAACTGGGTTTACAGGATCCCAGGCCCAACATAACACCTACCCTGCATCCTCAAGAGGTATGCGCATAGGTAAACCCAAGGGCAGAGGACAACCCACTAGACGGTCATCATCAGAAATCATGACTCCAGAGTTCAGGACACCTACCATGCATCCCCAAGAGGAGGACGCATACAGATTTTCATCCACACATGGAAGGGCATAACGTCAGACAGGTGGGTGTTAAACACAGTGCCCCAGGGGCACTGTATCTAAAGCCACCATTCATCCTACCAACGCAGAACAGAAACATGGAAACCTAACACAAGCAGGTACTGAGGAAGGAGATAGAGGCTTTATTACTGAAGAATGCAATCAAACATGAACTTCAGGTAAATCAAGGCATTTACTCACTTTACTTTTTAGTGCCCAAAAAAGGGCAAAACAAAAAGACCTGTACTAGACTAACACACAAGTATGTAAAACCACTAAAGTTTCAAATGACCACCCTTCAGGAGATAATTACTCTACTAAAGGAGGGAATATACATGACCTCACTGGGCATGAAAGATGCATACTTTCATGTTTCCATTTTCTACAGTCAAAGGTAGTTCATAAGATTCAAGGTTGAGGCATAACACTACCAGGCCAAGGTGCTACATTTTGGAATATCATCGGCTCCATGTGTGTTCACGAAGGTTCTTGCGGTAGTGGCAGCAGACCTACGCAGAGAAAACATACCAGCCTATCCCTATCTAGACGATTGGCTCATAACAGGTGAGTTGCTACAGTCATGCTTAGAAAACACATAAAAGACAGTAAACCTATTTCACTCACTAGGAATCACCATCACCGAGAGAAAACACAGGCTAGTTCCATCTCAGAAGAAGCAATTCTTAGGTGCAATAATAGACTCTGAACAAGCATTAGCTTACCCTTCATGGAAAAGAGTAAAGGCAATTCTAGCACAAATCTCTGCTTAAAAAATGGGGGGCATACATGCACACACTACAACAGTGGCTTTCAAGTCAAGTCAGTGGTCGCAAATTGACCGTGGTTGTCGTGATCTAGTGATTATTCAAAGGAGGTTATACGGTTTCTGCAATGGTGAACAAGGGAAAACCCCTTAAAAGGAAGACCATTCAGACAACCACCAATACAGAAAACACTGACTACAGATGCATCACTGTTGGGATGGGTTGCACATTGCTGGGAATTAACAGCTCAGGGAGCATGGTCATGAAAGCTGCCCAAATGTGCTGGAACACCTAGCCATAAAAATGGCATTACTATCTTTCCAATCGAAATTGACAACGAGCAGCATTCTAGTCAACACCTACAACACCACTGCGATGTCCTACATAAACAAACAGGGGGGGACACACTCTGTAGTCCTATCCCTGCTAGCAGAGAACATATGGAGATGGTACATCGGAAGGGGACTTTATATCCAACCACAACATGTCCCCAGGGAGAGTAGCTGAATAGCAGACCGCCTAACCAGATATTGCAGCAGAATTACAAGTGGAAATTGAACACAAACACACTCAAACAGGTTTTCAAAAGATGGGGCAATCACACAGCAGACCTTTTCACAACAGCAAAAAATGCAAAATGCCACACCTTTGCATCAAGGTACTTAGAGAAAGGGTCATTAGGGAATGCACTTTGGATGTACTGGTCAGGGACTTTTGCTTACCCTTTCCCCCCGACCGCTCACTTTTGCTACACAAACAGCTAACTCTGATAGTTATAGCACCAATGTCGACATACTAAAGATTACCATTCAGCCCCCTATCAGGTTACAGAACAGGCATGTTTTGTTAACACAACAACATGGCCCGATAACACACCCCTGCATCCAGCCCTTGAATTTGGCAGCTTGGTGCCTGAAATCATAGAGTTTGGGCACCTCATCTCTCAGACAGATGTATGGAAATCCTAAGGGAAGCAAGAAAACCAAACACAAGGCACTGCTACTCCAACAAATGGAAACAATGTGTCATTTGGTGTAAAGCAAAGCAGATTGACCCCAGCAACTGCATGCCCATGGATATCATAACATACCTTTTACATTTATTAGAGTCAAGGTTGGCCTACATCAAAGTTAATTTAGCAGCACTAGCTGCCTATTCCACCACTCAGTATAAAACATCCTGGTGGAAGATACCAGTTGTCAAAGCATTCATGGAAGTGATTAAATGCATCCATCATTCATTGGCTTATCTGCCCGCAGGATGGGTTCTTCATATAGTTCTTCGGAGACCCATCAGAGCACCTTTTGGACCTATGCACAAGGCTTCTCTAAGGGATCTCACGTGTAATGTGTTTTTTCTAATAGCAGCAACATCTATCTTAAGCGAACTACAGGCACTATCAGTAATGGAGCTGTTTGCATCCATTCACAAACATAAGGTAGCATTAAGAACTCATGCACGGGTTTCCCCCAAATACATATCAAATTTCCATTACAATCAATCCATCAAACTAGTATGGTTCTTTCCAAACCCTCAGAGCATGGGTGAAAAAGCACTGCACACTCTATATGTGCTAGACAAATTCTACCTTACAAAGACAAAACAAATCAGCCAGACAAGCCAGTTCTGTGTCTCTTTTGTAGCAGGGCGAGTTGGAGACTCAGTTCCTAAGGCTACCATCTCAAGATGGATTGCAAAAGGCAAACAAATGTGCCACTCTCAAGCACATAAAACACTACTATTCATTATGAAAGCTCACTCCACACTGTGACAAATCTGTTGATGTGTTCCTTTCTCCCCTAGGGGGATATCTTTTTCATGGGGCCAGGTCGGTGCATCCACAGTACAACAGTCCTCCTGGGGATGGTACACAGGGGGGGATCAAATGGAAGCGGCAGCCCCTTATGCGATTAGGTGCGGCCATCCACAGAGAATGTGGTATCCCTGCCAACCACCTGACCTGAGATGTTCTTCCTATAACCCTAAGAACAACCCCTTCCCTACTAAGGTCATGTGTTATTGTCACCCTACCATTCCCCTTAAAGTTCTGGTACTAGGAAGAATAGGAATTACCTAAGTGAAGATCCCTTTCCCAGTACTGTGTCGAAGAAGAATACCATTGACTCATAAAGGAGTCATAAGATCAGTACTGTAACAAGGGAGAAGTGCAGAGGCATGAAGATTATCTGTGGGAACCACATTGAGCAGTCTAGTGGTTACCCTCTTCCTACTGGACCAACAGGAGTAGAAATAGAGGAGGGAAACCAGGAGTATTCAAGCCTTCCCTAGAGGAGCAAGGAGAAGGAGTCCTGTGCTGTAGTAGAACGGGCTGTGGACCAGTGTGTCTCCCAGAGAGAGGGGGAACCCTTGAACGCCAGCATTCTGTTGGGGACTGAGGAAGACTTGAGACTCCCTCACTGGAGGAACAAGGAAAGGCATCTTCCAGTGAGGAAGTCTGGGAGACGGTGTCTCAGTGTGCAGGGGACCTCAGAAGGAGACACCGAACACAGAGGTGAACGGGACCGAGAAAGCATTCAGAGGAGGAGGAGCGCCTTTGCATGCTCCCCAAACAAACCACTGAATGTCCGGTGAGCTGCCGGAGAGCGAAGCCCCACTCCGAGAAGCCAGAAGGGACTGACCCGCCAACAAGAAGGGATAGCTGAACGAAGATTGATCAGAGGTCACGCCGCTGACTGCAGAGAATGCCTGAATGCTACAAGAGCCTCGGAGGGAAGCACCGCTGCCCGGAAGACACGAAGCAGGTATGCGGGCAGAGCGAAAGGTGCTGGAGGTCTGGGAGGTCTCACAGAGTATCTGTAGAACAAGAATAAGCGGGTCTGGGACCCTGAAAGAAGCAGAGAGAGTGCAGAAGGGAACACATGCTTGGCAGGAGAGTAAATAAACATTGGGAACTTTTCTGTTGGCCAGAGTAATCATGAACACTTTACTTTGGGATGAGATCATCCTTGCACAGTTGATGTAGGTTTTTAGTGTTAGGGATAGAGGTAGGCTTTTTGAGGACACGACCGTAAAATACTTTTTATTTTGGCTTCCTGACATATTCACTGGTTTTCTTTGAGGCAGGGAAACCCCTCTTAGCTTTAGGCATAGAGAAGCATGTTCCCAACACTTTACTGGATAATACTGGTTTATATCCAAAAACATGACAGGTTTGTGTCCGAGCCTTACTTCTGCACCCTTACAACATGCAGAATAGAGACAACCATAGCCTTCCTTGCCAATGTACCTCTAGCAGCGATTTGTAAAGCTGAAACTTGGAGCTTGGTTCATACTTTTACACAACAGTATTGTGCAGTTGTACAGATACATACGCAAGTGCGGACAAGAGTGACAAGCAATTAAACATTTATTATTCCTACTTCTCACCCACCACTGCCCACCACCTGCTTCAGGTACTGCTTGCTAATCTATGCATAGCCTGAATCTAAGCAGATTCACAAGCTCCAAAAGACAAATATTACTTACCTGGTAATCATCTTTCTGTAGCTTGTATTTGCTTAAAATCATATGTGCCCACCCTACCACCCTCCAAGGGAGAAGTGGAGCAGTGGTATATAGATAGATCAATTACTCAGTTACAGTACAAATTAGTTACTCAGGGCAAGAAAAATAACAATCTGAGGACGTCGACGCATGAAGAATTGTGGGTCCCTGTAAACGTAAGGATAGAGATGTTACAGGAAGACCCCTCGTGATGGCCAGGTTTTTTTTTTAATTTAAAAATATGTAATACTCAGATCCAAGCACTAGATGGCAGACTATGCATACCATGTGACCCTAAGGAAATGCAAGCTATAGAAAGACGATTACTATGTAAATAATATTGTAACATACGCACAGCTAAGTAGATGCATGATGTGTGGCAGCATGAAGGTGCATTACCATGTTTTTACCTGGGTATGCCTTCATGGGCGTGCCACTACCATTAACATTGTATCTGGTACAGCTCTTTGGAGGATTTGCCACAGAAGATAAATAACAAGCCTCTAGCATCAGACTAATTTAAACGAGGCTTCTGTAATACTACTCTCGCTGTTGGAGGTTCATGTGAAGCCAGTGTCCACATGCAAGGCAGTTGCATGCACAATGATTGGAGTGATGCTAGGCAAAGTGGTACTGCCACTGATCAGCTGAGTTGAAAGATGCCTCTGTGTTATCTTGCTGATGCAATGGCCCACAACTTCAATCTTGGGATGACGACTAACCTGCAACATTAGGGGTACGGTCTGTAATAGAAGCAGACAACACAGCAGACACATAGTTGACTCAGGGTTTGCAGTGGAAACAATGTTAACCATCAAGAGAATATGGCATTCACCCACCATGCATGACTGCCCAATGAGAAATGTGCCAGCTGTGGAGTATCAGAAGAACACAGAGGCTGTGAAGACATTTTAATAATGACATTTATTCTAAAGTAAAATAAGGCCTAACTATCCCTATATCTATGGGGTGTTCCCTACCTATTTTACTAAGGTGCTCGTCCGTCAGGATGAATGTCCAAAAACAAGTCAGTCCACTGTCCAATCGGACCATACTACTGATGTAACTAACTAATGACAGGAGAATTACTCCTTTCTCCTGGTTGCTGTGTTTTGTCGCAGGGTTTTCTATGGTCTTTCGTTTCACTCAATAGACCATATGCAAATAGTCTCTTGTTATTTTCTGGATTAAGTTCTGTAACTCTTGTAGGGGACTGATAGTTTTCTTCTCCCTTTTACGCAAACAGTCTTACTTTTGTATAAGTTCCTTCTCTCTTGCTTACCAGGTTCTAGACTCTCTTCCCAGAGTGCTATTTCATGTATGAGTTTTAATTTCCTGGTCTCCTGTGTTTTTCCCACAAGTCTTCATTTATTATATACTCTTTTGCATCTTTGGGAATTTTTTTCCCTTTTCCCAAGGCAACGAGTTTTCAACTCTGCTCCTCTCCCACTTTGTGTACTTCATGTAGCTCTGCCTTTCATGAACATGGTTCTCATTCCTCAGCTTATTTCCAATACTTTTCTCATTAACACAAGTTTTGTTCGGGTCATAATGAGTCTCTCTTAATTGTCCCGTAATCCCATTCCCCACATTACCTTCTATTCCAGATGTGGTAAAGTCACTGGTACTGGTAAGGTCTTGGACTCTCTTTTTGCTTCTTCTTGGCTCTGTGGTTCACTTGTGGTTCCGCCTAGTTTCACCTGTGTTTTGTTCTGGTTTTATGAATCGAACTTGCACGTATCTTGGCTCGGGAGTGGGTTTCTCCCATCAGTGGTATCAGCGCTGTGCTGCAGGCGGACTGCCCACCACCATTGCTCTGTGGTCATGCCACCACCAAACGTTCTCATCAAATGTATTGTGTTTTCTTCCATTCTCATACGCTGGACTCTCAACGTCTTTGGCTCCGTGTTGGAGCTCGACTGGCCTACACAGGCTCTGTGTTCTACTAGAACTCCACCTCCTTCTGCTCTGCTACGCACAGGGAGCTTCCACTCATTCTCTCTACTTTGTGGCTTCTCTCAGCTTTTCACCCTCTCTCACTCTCTCTTGTCATATCATCCCTTTTAAGCATCCTCAGTACAGTCCATTGAAGACACTGATTTAAAGGGATAGTCCAGTTTCCCGTTGTGGATAGCATAAGTGCACTTCATTTTATGGAATTGAAAATGTTCAGTTATGTTAGACAAATCCATATAGGCCTTCACTTTAAGAGCATCAGGGAGTTCTTTACAGGAACGGGAGTCCTAGCCCCCAAAAGGGGAGTGTCTCTCGGTGAGGTCCCACTTGCCTCGACTTCTAAGGAGGTTGTTGTGGAGCGGGCTCACCTCCCTAGCCTGCCGGGGGACCCTTGGATAGAAGGGAAGAATTCCATCAATTTGTCACACAGCATAAGACTTGGGTGCCTGGTCCCATTGGGAGCTGTCAGATGGTGGTGTGAACATCTTGGACATTTGCAGAAGAAATGTGTGGGCAGATTCTTTACTATTACTGGAAGTGACTACTACCATTCTGTTGGAACTTAATTTCCTGAGACTTGTTGGGACTGCAATTTCTGAGCATGCAACAGTACAGTGTGAACAGTCATTCTGGAGCCTGAGTCTTACCTTCCCACACCACTGTTTCCCTTCTAATAATCCTCTGCCTTCTTCCCACAACAGAGACTGTCTGTGAGGGATACGGTCTCCCCCAGCGATTTTCCATGGGACTCGTATCCTGCATCCTCTCCCCACATGCTGCAATGCAGGAGGGCTGCAGAGGGTACAAACAGTTATATTTCTGATTGCAAAAGATTCTTGTTCTCTCCTTTCTACTGCTAGTGTTGACCACCTTTACCCAATGACACCAGTCAATCAATATCCTCCCTTGATACCGTCTTCCCTTGACCCATGCACTTGTACATTTTGGGGCCTTTTGACCTGGACAGCAGCGCACCCTTGAGCCATGCTCTCTCAGTAGCACTTTATTGCTAAGGTGTCACTGGTCACCCTATTATTCATGCCCTACATGTGCTAGCATGGAATGGAGAGTCCCAGCCTGACCCATGTTCAGCAACAGTTGGGTGGTGTAAATCACTATCAGGTGTCTACTTCCACTCTGGCTTTGGGCTATATGAATTTATTGTATTTACTGCTATTCTTTTTGTCTTATGCTTTGTAACCATGCCTTCTGTAGTAATGTGAAACCTTTTGTGGTGCATTGAGGGATCTTTATAAACAAATGGAATGAAATGTGGGGGTGAGGATGTGTTTAGGAAAATTTGCTTAGGCTCAAGTCCAGTCAAATATGTGCAGGTGTGTGTGTGTGTTTTTGTGTGCAGCCCAGCATGCAGATATTATCTGGTGTACTATTAAACTGGGTTACAGTTACTGCATGCAGTTTCAGTGGGGTAAAGATAAGGGTCTGCATGATTCAGAGTCATACAGACCCAGTAGTAATTCCTTATTTTTGGAGTCACACTGGACTCCATTAGGGACACGCAGTATACCGCGTGCAGTAATGCGGCATGGTTAATATCACAACCGTTAATTCATTCATATGGTGGTAATTAACTCAAAAATGAAGATGGATTTTAAGGGTTTCTGTAACAAAACTCATAATTTGACAGAGTGGTAAAATAGTCAGGATTTCCAGATGTGGCCTGGTTTACTACTAACCTCAAACACAAAATGAGGCACTAAATATACAATATCAGCTCATGCCCTAGTGCTGGTCTCTAAACTCAATGTTGGTAGGATGGTGGGGTTGGTGATGTAGTATGGGTAAGCATGATTTGCAATTTCCAATTCATATTTAAGCAATTCCATATTTTCAATTGTGTATCAACGTAGGCAATTTTTTTATTTTCTGATAAATACTTTTGTTTGGTGAATGGTGACCCATTATTCATAGCATTGTTCTAATGATGACTTTTGGGGTCAATCACCCATCAAGACAGGAGGTTTCGGAGTGTGAGAGTAAGGGGGAAAGGGTCCAAAACAGAGTTCAGAGCAAACACACAGAATACCAACCATTCAACATTAAAGAACACAACACTGAGATGTAGAACTAATGAGAATTACAAAGCAAGATGAGGATTGGGGAGATGTGTGACAACAATTCCAAAGGACGAGGGAAATACATGTGATCTTGATGAAGTCTAATGAAACATGTGGCAAAGAATAGCAGTAAAGAACAAAGGGTCAAAGTGCACAGGCCTCGCAGGATCCTCCTCCAAGAAGGCCGTCAAGGTTGAGATGTACACCGTCCACTGCATTTCAGTATAGTTCATTCGAAGGGAGGGAAATATGGACTGGTGGTTTGAAACAGCAAGCAGGTGGGAATCACAGTGTTCGGGGTCTAAGCCCCCTCTCTAAATGCAAAATCTAAGGATCCAATGATTGTAATGAATCTAGTTCAACTGGCCCACTTCAGAGATCTGCAACCTTTGGCTCGCCAGATGCTTTGGACTACAGCTCCCATGATTCCCCACCATCGAATATGCTGGCTAGGGCTGAGAGGAGGCGTAGTCCAAAATATCTGGAGTCACTGGAGTGAAGAAAATGTACATGCCACTGGTGTCAACTCTCCCCTGCATGTCACCCAGAAGCAGCGTGTTCCAGTTCTTCGCATTTGGCTCTTCCCTCAGCGAAAATCTGCTTTCAAGCTGTTCTTGGTAAGAATGTGATCTTTCTGCACAACATGGTTTATATCCACACTATGGCTGAAGACCTATTGAGAGGATTACTCGTCGGGCATTAAATTGAGTATTTAATGCCTCTGATTTGAATGCACTTCAGCTCCTGAAAAGAAACAGGAAAAGTCAGAGGGTTAGATCCTATAACACACTGAAAGTCACAGAAATAAACATACACACATATTATTAGACTCAAAGCCGAATCTGGCTACTCCATGGGGCTATAAGGCTCTGCCTTGGAAGCTGATCAGACGGGCCCACGGCGGGACACCTCTGGGCCAAGGTTGGCCACTTTAATTAGTGCACTGGCCATCTGGTGGTGTGAACTAATGTTACTGACGCAATCTGCTTCTAAATTCACAATTTGCCAGAAAATCCCCCCAAAATCCGTCCTAGTTACTACTCAAACATTTTCTTGCGAAAAGTCATATACTGCAAATTGTGAATGTTGGACACTTTGGTGCCCAGGGCTATTTTGCGTTCAACTCTGAACCTGATACGCATTTCACTAAATGTCACTAATACAAACTTATTTTGAATTAATACATTGAGGCTCCGATTCAAAACGTGTTTTCCAATGGGGTTTTGCCATTATAGAATGCTTCTGTGAATGAGGATTTAGGTATGTGTCTCCTCCCAAGCACCTAAACAACTTGAACAGACTTTTTACCTGTTCTCTCTGGGATTGTCCGTCGGTGTTAAGACAATGAGGAAACTAGAGCTCAAAGATAACAGGGCAAATGTAGGCGTGTTTTGCATTGTTTCATCAGTCACATATTTTTTCTAGCTTCATGTTTTCCGAATTCTGTTTCACCAAGAGACTCTTTTATGGCTGAGTACATCAGCACACAATTAGCAGGCAGGATTTTTATGGCAAATTTGTCCCAGGTGGTGTCATAGGAAGTGACATCACAGGCAACTTATGTGCCATAATTATTGCATAAAGTCTGTGCCATCACAGAAGCCTACTAGCATTTCCAAACAAATTGTTGTGATCGTGAAAGGAAGTGGGAGAATCCAGTAATGAAGGGGTATACAATCAAAAGTTTTAATTAAGTAAAAGACCCCAACATCTCACGTGCTGCAGGAAAACCAGCGGAATAAGTAAACGTCCGTTGCTGCGCGTGATGACATTCTAAATTGAATGCTGAATGTAATCACGCCATTACAATAACACATGGCGCATAAATAGATATACTTATGCCCCTCCTTGTACTTTGCAGGTGCACATTAAAGTTAACAAACTAATAGAGATGCTATAACATGAAAAATAAATATATATACAATATCATAATATGATGATATATGAAGAAAGCTGGAGTAAAATTGACTACATACACATGTATTCAGAACGGTAGACATTTCATGGTCCCATAATCTCATTGATTACATACATCTCATGGGTGCTCCCCTTTTCCTCCCACACCTGGTACTTTCCAACTCCTCCCCCTGAACATCCACTCAGCCACTATCCCTAGATTCTTCACCACCAATCCTGGTCTCCGGTATGTATATACTCCCACCACCAGCACCTGAACCAACAATCAACACCCCGATCTTGGTACTATTCATCAACTTCTACCCCCTCTGTATCGTTGTTGCCTTGACTTTTCTCTAAAGTCATATTGTCCACACCACAATGTAAAGCAACACTGTACATATTCCAACATCTACCATCACTCGTCACAATGTGTGTTGCACTCACTTTGTGTACTCTTATGGGATCAAAATAACGTGAATACCACCGCTGAACCTGTACTACTGATGTCTCTATGCATAACAGCTCATTTTTCTTCTTCGCACAGCCATTGAGGACACATTGGAGAGCACATCATCCTACCTCTCATCTTCTCAAAAGGGGAAACACAGGTTAATACGTGGGGAGTTTCTCTATACGCCTTCAATATGACACAAATCCTGGCCCTGCCACCAATGGGTGCAATCCAGTCAGAACAGCTAAGCCATGTCCACTCTCTATGGGAACCCGGGCAACCCCAGACAAGTTACTGCATTGATGGACCTAATCAGTATGGTGGAACCAAATTCCCTAGCCGTAGCAAGCAAGGCACCCATGTCCAAGCCTATGCTCAGGGTTGGATTGGCCCCTCGGACTTTCGGCCCGTGGCCGGGCCGAAATCATCCCGGGAGAGTGGGCGCCGGTTTCTGGCCATGCCTGGGCCGGTTTGGAAGAAAAAACAATTGAAACATTTTTTTTTTTCAAAAAGCCTTTCATCTTTCTTAGGTCGATAAAGAGTACCAACACAGGTTGGGTGATATTGTATGCATATTTGTTCTATAAAAAAGAGCTTAAGCGTAAGTGCTGTACAATAACATATCATTTGGCCTTGGACGTCTGCTTGGATTCACAGTAATTTAGTGTTCTTAGGAACAATGCTATTTGATGCCACTTCCTGTTTTGTCAAGCGGTGAAAGGTCGTGTTTCATCGCTTCCCGGGATGTCACGTTGGGGTGGGGTCAAATGACATCACTTCTGGTGATGTCATCAGAGGTCAAGGGTCGTGAGGCGAGGGGTGGGGCACTTTTTTGAGGCCAGGGGTGGGCCACTTTTTTTGGTTGACTGAGCCTATTTCTTGTCCCTGTCCGATACTGCCTATGCTCACTCACTTAGGTGTAGTCAGGGTAGTGCCTGAGTGGGCAAAGCCCACTCAAAATCTGTGAATGCCCACTCAGTATGCAGCGATGTGAGGGCATTTACAGATGTCAATTTGAGGCTGAGCAGCAGGTGTTGCTCTTCAGCTCCCGTGCTCTGCGCAAGCTCTGCAGAGACCTATGGAGCAGCTGAGGAGGCAGCAGCGGGTCTGGAAACAGGTAAGGAAAAAAAATGCATTTTTGTTTATTTGCATATGCGAGTATAGTATGTATGTATGCATGTATGCGTGCATGCATGCAAGGGTGTGTGTCAGTGTATGCATGCATGTATGTATGCAAGGGGGTGTCTGTAAGTGCATGTATATGAATTAATGCAGTGTAAATGGTGTACATCAGTGCCAGTGCGCGTGTGAATTCAATGTAAATGTTCTGGGAGCTCATGTGAATGACAGAGAAGTTGTATGGGTGCGTGAATGTGTGTGTATGAATGTGAGTGGCATGAATGTGTGTGTGTGTGTATCTCTGTGTGTGTGTGTGTGTATCTGTGTGTCTGAGTATCTGTGCATGTATCTCTGTATGTGTATCTGTTTGCATGCCTGTGTGTGTTTGTATCTGTGTGGGTCCATGTGTGTATCTGTGTGTGTCCGTGTGTATGTGTGTGTCTGTGTGTAACTGCATATGTGTGCAAGTGTGCATGAGTTCGTGTGTCTGTGTGTGAGTGTCTGTCTGTGAGTTTATGCGAGGAGGGGCATTGGAGCATGCTCTTTTTTGACAGGGGCATGGCATATTTTACTGGCGTTTTTGGACAAAGCAAGGCCAACTTGAGTGTTATTGTGTAAAGGAAGGGTTGGGGCACATTGGAGAGTGGGGGCATTTGTGAAGCTCGCTTGGCAATGTTTTCTTACTGTTGCATAACATGTTCTAATGGTGTTACGGAGCAAATGCAACATGATTAGTGTCAGGGCTGGACTGGGAACCAAAAGTGGCCCTGGAAATTATATGCATAGTACGTGAGCCCAATCCTTTTATGAGGGAATTGTGAGTATCCCCCAAGAAGATGATCGATACAATTAGTCCAAATTAGTGTGTTTAAACCATGTTTAAATCATATATGGATTATCAAAAATTCATGTTTTAAATAAGTTCATGATCTTGCAAATGTCTGTCTTGGGTTGATTAAGTTATGTATGAAGAACCACTGCCCTCTTAGACAAAGACAATTTCCTGCAGAAAAGGTTTGCATTTGGGCTAATTTGCATACCCACAATGCATTTGATCCACACACATTCCACACTCAATCGGTTAGAAGAAAAGGCAGAGGGTCATGGCTGCACCTTCTACAAATTAAAAGAAAGTTAACCATATAAGAAATAAAAGAAACAACTTGCAAAAGAAACATTCTGAGAGGTCAATTAACTGTGACACGTTTGACTTGCTGTAATCTTGACCCGTACAGGCTAAACAGCATCAAATATTTTAAAAATGAGTTTGGAAAAAATATATGAATTGAATACTGACTTCATATCTGGTCGGCTTGAACTCTGCATTAGTATTTTGTTATTGGTTTTATAAAGTTTGAAACTAGCTAGGCAGCAACAGAGTGCGGTGACAGGGAAGTTACAGGTTGTACTAGCTTGTGAATCCCACACTAGGGGGTCGGCATATAACCAGGGTATTCAGTCCCGTCCTGGAAAGGCCTCAGTATGGTGTTCCAGTAGGCCAGGTGCCAGGCGTAGCAAGAGAAGGCCTGTCTCCTGGTTTAATCTCGATTTGTGCAATGGTCTAGCATCACACCTGAGTCGCGACTCGCAAGTAGGCAATGGTTCCCTTATGTGTCATGCGGGCAGTTTTGATATGTGTCCAGGATGGTTGGGAAGACTACTGTGTGCTTTATGCATGCAGTGAACACAGCCCAGATGTCTGAGTGGTACACCCCTCCCATGTCTCATTGGTACACTGTTTGACCACTTGCGTTCACTGAATACGACTGTACACTTGTCTAAGAGTTAGGGAGAATTCTCGTAAATGTGCTAATTCCCTTCATGTTAGAGACCTCCAGCAACTTTGCTGGATTTTGAGGACTTGATTTTATTACCTAGAAAGAGTGTGAGCCTTTTTTCCCACTCTTTCATGTGTTTTGTTGTGTGTTTTACATTTGTGTTCTTTGATTATGGCGTTTTAGATAACTCCATGGGCATCAACTTTTGATGTGTGTTACACAGCACCTTCCGTGTAGTGACACAGGGATGTCTTTTAGACTTCCCAAAGGTTTAAGTACCTTCTCTGGGATAAACTACTGTTTCCCGGAGAATGTAAAGTGAAATTGACTTTACTAGTCTTTTCCAACTTCCTAGACCCAGCACACACCATCTTACAATGGAGTGCTGGAGGGGTTACATAGTACTCCCTGTGTCTAAACACTCATGTGGCAGTCAAATGCTACCCTTTCCTATTGAAAAGGCTGGTGGCAGTGGTTTTAAAACTAACTACCATGATTTTTCCCGACCGCGAACACTGGTAGCTAAAAATCACAGGAGCCATGTTTTTCAAGATGGCGCCTTAAGCCCCTTTGTTTAAACAGGTCCCGGTCTTCTTTTTTCGCCATTTCTTTTTGGAAAGGTCCTTCTAGTGTTTGTGTCAGAGCGCCAAACCAGGTTTGGTCCCTTTGTTCGTGTGACTTTGGCGGGCTTCAGGACTGAAGTCCGCCCTTGGCGTCTGAGTTTCTGGGGTGGGCAGGAAGTGAGGGAGGTGCCTGAAACTCCCTGTGCTTAGTCTCCTAGGAGACCCAAATGCACTCTGGCATGATTGGTTGGCTGACTGTCCAGCAAGGACAGCCACCCTGCTGGGTGAGTGACAGCTAGGCTGGAATGAAAGGGAGAAAACTGTTTAAAAGGCGAGTCTCGTCGACTGGAAGGCAGAGTCGACCACTGGACTGAAAGAACCGAAGACGAGCTGGAAGAGGACGGCTGCTGCAACCACTGGACCGTCGGTTTTCCCGGTGAAGCCCTGTTGCAGGTCCGAATTGCCAAACTCCATTCGACAGAGAAGCTCCTTCAAGGACGGCTTCTTCCTTTGAGTTGGTGGGACAAATCAACTCGTAAGACACCTGGATACCATTCTCAAGGCTGGTTAGGTTTAACCAGGGAGAAGGACACCAGTTTGTGTTCTTGAATCTACAGCTACTCGAACTGAAGTGACTCCATTTTGTTTGCTTTCTTCAACGATCCCGTGCAGTGCAGGAGTCCCCCGACGTCCTCCCTCTTGTCCCCACGACTGAGGCTCAGGAACAGCGAGATCTGCAGGAACTGCCAGGAACCACGACTTCAGCAACATTTGTTTTCTTCATACAAAGGTACTGTGCCAACCCAATTGAGAGAACGCCACTCTCGCGGTGAAAGTTCGTGAAACTTTCCCAACTCGCAGGCCTAATCAGCCTGTGACCCCACAAATGATTCTTTTTCACCTAAACTACTTCTGAGAACTTTTACAAAGACTTTACCGTTTGATACCAGAACTGCTCTTTCCTATCCAGAACGCTAGCACATTGACGGCCTATTGACTTGAATTGAACTATTCTGGTGACCTGAAAGTATTTGCACTGCCTAGAAAGTATATGTAATCTATTCAACTTACTTTTGTCCTTTTTGCTCACTGCTAAGTAACTGAACTGCCATTTGGCTCCTTTTTCAGGGGAGCTCAAACTGTCTCATAAACCTAGAGTTTTGTATTGAAGTGTATTGGTATATAATATTAAGTTGTCTTCTTCTACTGAAATGTTTTATAAATGATTGTGTAATAAATTAATAAGTGTTTTACCAAGAAACTTGAACCACTGTGATTGAAAGTCCTCTGTGTAACTACTTGTACTGCTCACATTCACTCTTGAGATAAGCCTGGCTGCTCAGCTCACTACCAACAAACTGTGTGGTACAGACTGATACCAAAGGTTGGCCTTGCTTACACCTGTAGTCCTAATTGTGTGTGGTGGTCCCAGAGGGTACTGCATGCAATTCTGTCTAACAACAAGTTTTGCATTCTATAACCGAGAGTGTTATGTTACATCTGCGTGGTACACATACTACACAGCCGTGGCTAAGCACACAGCAGTGTATATTCGAGTGGTACACATTGGACAAGACTGGAGGACCCCCACTGTGTGAGCCATACTCATGCATTGAACTAACTTATACAGCGCATAGCACGAATATGCGCTCAACAAAACCTGCACATGCATCTGTGCTCCCCAAACAGTGCATTTCTGCACAGCATGCAGTGTGCACCACTACATTATACAGCGCATAGCATGAATGTGCGCTCAACACAACCTGCGCATGCATCTGAGCTCCCCAAACAGTGCATTGCTGCAGAGCATGCAGTGTGCACCACTACATTATACAGCGCATAGCATGAATATGCGCTCAACACAACCTGCGCATGCATCTGAGCTCCCCAAACATTGCATTGCTGCAGAGCATGCAGTGTGCACCACTACATTATACAGCGCATAGCATGAATGTGCGCTCAACACAACCTGCGCATGCATCTGAGCTCCCCAAACAGTGCATTGCTGCAGAGCATGCAGTGTGCACCACTATATTATACAGAGCACAGCATGACTATGCGCTCAACAAAACCTGCGCATGCATCTGAGCTCCCCAAACAGTGCATTGTTGCAGAGCATGCAATGTGTACCATGTGCATACACTGACATGTGTCTTCATGTCTGAGTGAAGGAGTATGCGTGCCATTTAACACAGGCTGCATACGTGAATGGGACACTCGTTACAAGGACCCAGGCCATGTGCTTCTTGTGCTATCATGCCATGACATGCCATGAACAGGGGCCCAGCTGAAGGTTGTGATGCGTGCTTCCTGGAGTTATATGGATATGCTTTGTCATGAGACCACATCACACACCCAGCTCAATATACTGTTGCTTAGTCATGCTGAGGTTTTCTACTAAGCAGAAAGATTGGCCTATGTTAATGCAACATAACATCCCCAGTTCTGGGGACGTCGAGGTTACAATGTAAATCCTAAAAAGGATAATGATTTGTTATTTAAATGGCGCTTTCGTAGAAACCGAAGTTGGTACTCATTTATGGACTTCAGAAAGATGAATGGCTGAGTTGACCTTGCAGGGATTTGAACCTGCGACCTGCAGATCACACATAGATCACAGCAGCAAGCTCTCAACCCGCTGGGCTATCTTAACAGTAAAAAGAACCCAACCTTCAGCAACTCGTACTCTCCAAGGGCAGTGCTTATGGCCACGTTAATCATTTTATGTGCAGAGCCCTTGATGATGTCATTGAACAATTTGTTGATGTAATCGGAACTAGTGTAAGCGCAGATATTTGACTTTCTTTTGTGATGAATTGTGGGACTTTTTTGGCTCGCATTGTAACATTCATGTCTGGTGAAATTAAGGTTTTCTGCCAATATACAGTTCAATAACTGCTTCATGTACATATACACCCTTCAAGGTTTGGAAAGTAAGGATTCAAATGTGAGTCCAACCCGCAGGTAATGACTAGTCCTCCATTTACAGTATGCACTATTTTGTACTGATTTTCACTGTTGCTTGGCACTGTTGCATACTGATTTGCAAGGTTAATTTGCACTGTTCCAGCCCTATTTGAATTATCAAAAAAAATAATAAAACAATGGCTGGTGTGATTTTAAAAGTGCTGCTCTTTGTGTGTTTTACCGCCTTTTGCAGGAGACAGTGTGCTATGCAGCTCAGTGTGATGACGAAGAGGGCCGCTTTATTGACTTTATTACCTCCTCTCCTGAACTCACCAGTAGCCAATTCAGGGGGGGGGATACGGCAGCCAAGCTGCACTGGTGTAAAGATATACAACAACACGTGACACTTGACATAGTCAACTGTCTAGTAAAATGGAGAGGTGCGCGAAACCAGAGCGGTGCTCACATCTCTCGTGATGAACGACCTGATCGTTGTCAGAGCCTTGCGAGCTACAAGGGGAATGAAACACTTGGCCCATGCGGCAGAAGAGGAGACATGGGCTCTGTCAACTACGCTTACCTTGATCACGCCATAGCGAAGAAGGCCCCTCACTGCGGCCTACGCTGCCCTGCCAGTGCACACTAAACACTTCTTTGCCCGGCCCGCGCTGCCAGCCTGCCCTGCACCTGACCTGTGCTGCTGCGCAATGTGTGTGCAGGGGCAGGCAGGGCATGTGCGGTTTCGGTTCCCGTGCTAAGGAGGCAGCCGAGGCCCTCGTGCGCAGGCGCGCAGCTTAGCTTCCCAGCCCAACCCTGGAAAGAAAAAAATGCACAGGCAGCGCCAGGCACCAGCGTGGCGTCAGTGGTGGCAGCCGGCACTGCAGGCAGCCAATTCACACAAACCACCCAGGCGGATTCAGGCGCCAAAGGGGCCCTACAGGCCAGAGGCCTACCGGGGGATGTCCCGGTGTCCCGGTGTGGCAGTCCAGCCCTGATTAGTGTTCTTACATGGGGGAGATGGGAATTTGTGTAGCCAGCAAGATCATGTTTTCTTACTCTGGCATGGCTTTTTTTATTGGCATTAAGGCAAAGCCGACATGTGCAGATCTTGGCATATATTGGCAAAGCCAGTATGAACATATTTTGTCATAGAATCATTAGTGGCATTATGGGCAAATCAACAGAATGAACACGTATGGGCACAAGCAGTATGCAAGGTTGTTTACACTTGCAGAGTACTGGCGAACAGTGGGCAATGGCATTATGAAAAAGTGTTGGAAAATGCTCCTGTGTATTGTTGATGACTTGACATATAATGGCCATTTTTTATATCTTACCGTACAAGCCCGATTGTAAAATGGGTGGCTTTTTACATAGTTTATAACAGAAAGTGTACTATAAAATGCACCATTTTAGGTCATTATTAAAAAAATATTCTTGAGGGGAGAGCCAGCTGAACCCATCTTCATTGGTTCACGCTCAAGCGCAACGCTTGGTCGCTGCTGCGCATTCAGCCAGGGGCAAAATGAGCCCCCTTCCCTCTGCAGGCTCCCCTTATGGTGGGGCCGACTACATTAGCTCCAGGCCCCACTTGCTATACAATCTTGGCTACGCCTCTGGTAGGGAAACACACAAAAAAAACACAGAGTGATGCCGCGAGGCTGTGAATCAATTATACCCACTAGCATTGCTCATGGTAGCCTTCCATGCAAACATGCAAATCAGTCTTACTTCTGCCACCATTGGATCAAAGGAGATAGACCACAAGGCTAAAACATGGCTGGAGTTGCTTTTGATTCCATGCAGTGGGGACATGCATTAGCTGGTTTGACTGGACTGCTACCAGGGACAAGACTGGTTTGAAAATGCCTGGTCCTGTTAATGGCACAGGTGGGTTAGTGAATCATGACACGGATGGCTGGCCAGAGCAATTGTAGTGGTTATGATTAATTCAAATCCTTGCATCCCTCACCATTTTCATTCCCCACCAGAATTACGTTCATCCGGTGCCAACTCTTGTATTTTTCATCTGTCTTTAATTAGGGAAACCTGCAGAGAAGATCATTGGAATATACTGTATAAGGCACGGCGATTGGCTGATGCCACTGCTGCGGAGATCTGTGTGCAAGCTGCAGATCACATGTTTGTTTCCTGAACGAGGAGGAAAAGCACTCCAGCCTTCTGAGGGCGATACCATGAGTAATAATGAGTTGGCTTATAGTGTGTTTACTGACATTGGCCCAAGAAGAGGCATCGCTAGTCCTCCAGCAGGCACACGTGGGAGCTTCAGGGGGCACCCATATGAAATCAATTTTTGTGTCTATACAAGTATCATGCATGCCTAAGACCACTGTGACGCCCGCCCATGACACCTCCTTCACTAATTTGTGAGCAGGTTGAGACGACATAGCTGCAGCCACTAGGCTAGAGTAAGAGGAAAGTTAAATGTGCTGGCAAACTCCTAACACCGTTAAATGCCCCGGGCAAGCACCCCTCACCCATCAAATGTTGTCTAGTTCCCTTTTCTGTTAAACGAGAATCACAACTCACAAGTGGCAGTGCCATGAGCAACAGGCAAGCTGGGTGGAATAAGCCTGTAGCGTGCCCTAATTAAATGAGAAGTAATACAATGATACACATAGTGTACACACTGCAATGTACTAAACCAAGGAAGGGCTGCTCATCCATAATGGCTGCTGGGTTCTGACCTGCCCCCCACTATGGAGGAGGCAGCATCTGATAAAAAAACAGAGAGAGAGAGCAGCGCACTAGAGGGCTCACTCTCCCTGCAGGAATCCTGTGTTCTAGCGCATGCCCAGTGGGTCATGCCTAGCTGTGGCGCAGGGCTGTCTCAGCCAGGACTGGCCCACTGGGCAACCTGGCAGCTCAAGGGAGCACTCAGTTTACCCTCCTCTTATTACAGTCAAATCGGAAGCGCCGGGATGTTCTATTTTCAGAGCACCGACATGCGCAATGTCCGCATGTCCAGGCCCTAAAATGTCACACCCTGGAGCTACCTGCTTCCTGGAGTGGTGCAGGGTGTGATATTCCTTGCAGCGGAGCAGCAGGAGAACCAGGGCGAATGCCAGGTTCGTTTAATGCCCCGTTTAGTGTGTGTGTGTGAGAGAGAAGTGCATGGCGAGTGTCTGGGAGTGTTTATGTGTGACATGCACGTGTTAATGTGTGCGCTATGCATTCATGTGTGCGTGTGTCTGTGCATGTGCACGGGGGAGTGCGCATGCAGGAGAAATGCTAATGTATCTATTTATGGGCACCAGCATCAAGAGACCAATTTAATGTGAACATGGTGACGTCTATTGGGGGCACCAGCATCATGAAATGGTTTTAAAGTGGCGATGGTGCCCTATATTGGGGGCACAGCACCATGACATTGCTTTGAAGTGGCAATGCTGACACTATCTGGGGCACCGTGATAATGGATGTGATTTGGAGTGGCAATTATGATATGGGGCATCAGCATCCCGAACAGGATTTAAAGTGGCAATGATTACATATTTTGGGGGTACCAGTGTCACAAATGTGATTTCCAGTAGCAAGGTTCACAGACACTGTGGACAGCAGCATCAGGAACACGTTTTATAGTGACAATGACAACAAAGTGTGGATGCCAGCATCATAAAAGTGTTTCACAGTGGCAATTAGTACATACAGTGTAGATATCAGCATTAATTAAATCATTTGGATAGTGGCTACAATTACATATATTGTAGACATCACCATTATGTAAGTGTTTTACAGTGCCAATTATGACATATATTGTGGGGAAAGACATAAAGAAATGTGAATTACAGTGGCAAATCTGGTATATGGTGTGGGCAGCTGTATCATGAAAATGTGTTGTAAAATACGCCCTTGTACTATTGGTGACCTGGTCTCTGGTGGAGGTATTTGTTGTGTCATCCTACAGAACTGATTGCAAAATGTATGGCATGCCACCCAATGTTAAGCAATACATGTGCTGTAAAATTGTACAATTACATTAAAACCCTTATTTCAAACATGTTCTTGGGGGGAGAACCCTCTGGCGCACCGAAGGGAGGTTTGGGCCCCTCGCTATGCTCAATCACTCACACAACTTTGAGGGAAATATGTACATTCTTCCACTGAAAAAGGACACCAGCTTCGTTAAATGGGGACGCTGGGCTCTGGATCAAGGTTTTCTGATGGCCCAGTTTGTAATTTTCTAGCCTTCAGACACATTCTCCTATTGCGTCTTTAGTTTTGCACCAAAATACAATGGTTTCGGCATAGTCGTCTGGCAGAAGTTGAAACAAGTACCCAGCGCCTTGGAGCCAACTTCTGATGTTGTGTGTTGGGGAGGGGGTTCAATTTTAAGGCACACACCTTCACCGAGTTGGAAGGGACATCGCAGAAATGGGACATCTTCCAAAAACAATGAAAGTTAGGGGGAAAGGGTGCAGGTGAAAGGATGAGGACTGTGTTTCAAATGTGCACCTATGCTCTATGGTCCTCGACCCTTTCAGTCCCAACTCTCCCCACAGTCTGGATGGAAGGAAACTAAGGAAGGCCACACTCTGCACATGTTTACTCTAAACTATGCAGAGCCATAGCTGCCAAATTGCCCTGGGTGATAGTTCAGATATTTTACAAGTTCTGCCTTTATAGCTCATGCCATTGGGTGTTTCTGTACAGTACTTCTGCCAATTTTTTTTAATTTATTTTTTATTAAGTGTATTTGGTTTATTACAAACCTTTCACAATCAGCGAAAAGAATTTTGTTTCACAAAGAGATCTATCATACGAAGACAACATCAGGCAAGTACAAAACAGAGGTCAGATGCAGGGAAAACCAGAAAGTCCTTAATAGGCTAAATCTAATTTAAAAACCGTTCAAATTAGAAACGGAATACTTAAAACAAGTTTTGGTTTTTAACCAATAATAATAAATTTAGACCAAATTAGACAGCGAAAAATAAACACTAAGCACTAAAACAACGCATCCTTTTAACCATATCAATTCACTATTTACAATACATTTTCTACATTGATATGGTCTAGCCTTTTAAGGGTTTTTTCTAGAAATTTGACCGTTACAAAATTTATTTTTGGAGTTTGGCAAGCATAAATTAGACTCCACCATTTCTCCGCGTCTAGGTCACATAGGTCAGCAATGTTGCTGGTTAAATACAAATTTCGAAGATCTCTTAGTTTTGTGCAGAATAACACTAAGTGATTTAGTGATTCTTCACTTCTTTTACACAGTCTGCACTTTGTGCATATCTTTTCTTTATTGTATCTAGCCTTTGTTGTTTTGTTTTGAAGGGTATTCAGTCTGAAGCGAAGTAGCAGATCTCTTTGTTTGCAATTTGGAAATTTTCTCAAATAGTCCGGTATGATGGACATCACACCACAATTGGTTTTCAAGAGTGTATGAGTTTTTGACAGAGCTCTTTTCATTTCGGTGTTCGACCAGTCCTCGGCCCAAAGGGCTCTTTTTACAGCTATTGGATTTTCTGCTAATGTTTGGGTTTTGAGGGCAGATTCTGTCAGAATATGTTCATTTTCTCTTTTCCAGTCTTCTACTACTTTTTCTTCGAAGTTATTATTTTTACAAAATATTTCAAATTGGGGAGGCGTCTGGTTGCTCATTGTTTTTCTGTACAACATCAGCTTATTGTAGCGCATGTGTACGTATAGGGCTGTCAAACCAAGTTCATGTCTAATTACCGTCATTGGTGTTGCTTTCGGTATCGGTAAGATGTTTTTCCAGAAGAGTCCTTCCGAAGTGTTCCAGAACTTCTCTGAGATATTCATACAAGTCTCTGCTCCGTATGTTAGTGTTGGTATTACTTTGAGCCTTTAGAATGTTATCAACGGTCGGAGGGAGAATTTTCGGTATCTTTTGTTGATGATGTTAGCTTGGGCTGTTAGTTGTTTTGTTTTTGTCTTTAGCATCCTTTTCCAGGGCTCTTCATTTTTTATTCCACTTACCTGGATGCCCAGATATCTCATTTCGTCGCATGGTTTTATCCACGTTTTGTTAACTTTCCATTCTTCGTTTTTGCTTTTTTTCCATCTTTTGTCGCCGAATATTAGTATTCCGGTTTTATCTGCATTTATTTCTAGATCATTTTTTTCTATGTATTTTTCAACCTGATTTAAGGCTCTTTGTAGACCAATTTGTGTGTGATCTAGTATTATCAGATCATCAGCATAAAGCAGATGGTTGACAGGTCTGCCATTTAGTCTAGGTGGAAAGGTCCTGCTGTTTTCCAGGCAGTATTGCAAGTCTTCAATGTAGAAGCAGAATAAAGTGGCTGCTAATGGGCATCCTTGTTTGAGGCCTTTTGTTGTTTTTATATCCCTTGAAAGGTTGCCGCCTTGATCTAATTTGACTCTTATCGAAGTTTTGGCATACAGTTCCTTGATGGCTTTCAGGAGGGCAACCTTTGGAGGCCAATTTTTCCCAAAGTCGACTTCTGTTTACACTATCAAAGGCTTGGCGCAGATCAATGCTAGCTGGTTACAGTTTTTGTTTATTTGTATAGGCTCTTTTTTTCATCAATCCTAGTATCAGGAGATTTAAATTACACCCCACATTTTCAACAAAGCCCGATTGTCTTTTGTCATATGTGTTTGAATCTTTGATCCATGTTTTCAGTTGTTTTAGCAAAAGAGTGGCAAAGATTTTCCCAACACAATCTTGTAGGGTAATTGGCCGATAGTTTTTGGGGTCCATCCTATTGCCTTTTTTGAAAATTGGGACGACAATGGCCATCTTCCACGATTTTGGTATTTGTCCCTGCTTAACAATTCTCTTGAACAGTCTTTCACAAAAGATTGCCCATTTCTCTGGTTCTTCTTTTAACACTGCATTCGATAGACCATCTGGCCCTGGGGCTCTTGAGGAGCTTGCTCTCAGAATTGGCAACTTTATCTCCTCCTTATCGAATGAAATATCCCATGGTCCTGCTTTTTCTTCATTAGTGTTATTTTTAGTATCCGATTTTTCTATCTCGTTGAACAATTTTGCAAAGTGCTCCATCCAAACAATTTCTGATATTGGATTCGTGAGCGCCGCTTTTGATGATTGTTTATCATTTAGGAGATCCCATGATGTCCTACTGTTTGTGTTATTCATGGCTTTTTGCATGGCTTCTGCATCCTGTTGTAACAATTGTGATTTGTGTGCTTTCTGCCAATTTTTGTATTTTTGTTTTCTTTTTTGGATCAGTTCTTTCATTCCTTTATTCTTTTCATTTTTTAATGCGCATAGGTCCTTTCTTAGTTGTTTCTTTTGTGTCGCCACTTCTGGATCATATACATGTAATTTTTTGACGCTTGGTTTTGCATGTTTTCCGGTGCTTTGTCTAAATATCTGTAGTGATGTATCGTATTCTACAGACATTTTTTCTTTGGATTGCCACTTTTCCAGATTTTCCAATACAGTATCAAAGTCACTTTTTTTCAACCTTAAGCAGTTTAGTCCGTGTTCTAGCTCTATTTTTGCATCCCATGTTTGATTTGTTCTATTCTCCCAATATGAGAATACAGCGATAATTGGTTCATGATCGCTGTAAATTGAAGGTGATATCCTGAAGCTTTGAGTTTACGCTAGCAGTTGTTCACAGACAAACATGTAGTCGAGTGTATTACTCACATTGCCATTTGACCAGGTCTTTGCTGGCGGTATATCTCCCTTCGTGTTCCCATTTCATCTGTGCAATCTCCTTGCTTCCATTTCATCATTCCATGATTTCCCACGTTTGCATTTTTGACCATTTTTTTTATTTATGTCACTTTGTGTTAGTTTATTTTCTTCGAAGAAATTTGCATTGAGATCACCACAGATGATGATATTTAGATCTTGGAACGCTTCTCTTTTTTCATCCAGGCATTCCATTATTTGATCTGTGAAGCGTTTGCTTTCATTTTTTAAGGGATTCCAATAGACATTCAGTATTAACATCGTTTGTTTGACTTTTGGAGTTTCCAACTGAAATTGTACAACTGTTGCCTGTATTTACGGATTAATATTTGTTGATTCAAGCACCATTATTCCAGACCCGTTTTTGATTAGGGTTAAAAGACCTGCAGATGGTCTTCCAAGCGAACCTCCTTTGGCCAGATTGCATAGCACGACACATCCTTCCTTGAATGGAGCGATTTTTAACCAAGATTCTTGTATGCATATTATGGCCAGCTCGTTTAAGGAGGGATTGAAGTCATTGAAAAGGTGGCGAAATCCTCTGGTGTTCCAGCTTCCTATTTTCCGTTGGTTGATCTGGACTTTTTTGGATGGCTACAGTTTTGGTTTAATAGCAAGAGTACCAGCTAGCCAATTCCAGTACTTCGGATCCTCTTTTGCTATTTATAATGAGTTGGTTGATTCAGCCATTTTTTGATTTCTTCTTATGGTTATTTTAATTTTATTTAGATGTTCTTTTTCATGCTTTTGAATTTGATCTTCATTTCCATTTTCCTTCAGTAATCTGTTTGTTGGTTCTGAAATCAGTCTTATTGGGTCTTTGCTTCCGCCCAAATGACTCTGATCATAATGATAGCTCTCTCTCTGGTTTGGCTTTCCATTTTCAATTCTCAATTTGTTATATTGCATCTCCTCAACTTCAGAGAAATCTCTCTTGAAGTGCTCTGTTTTGTTTTTACCACTAGTTCCAGGCTCTTCATTGAGGTTTTGGAGATCTACTGGTTCTGTGATCTTAAAGCCCAGTACTCTGAAGTTTTCGTGGGCCTCTAGCATGATGGAAGCCAGTATCACCGAATTCGTCACAATTTCAACTAGATCGACACAAGCTTCATCGGGGAAACTTACTGACAGTATTTCCTCTGATTTTATTATTTTTAATTGTGGGATATACTGTAGAAGTTTCATGACAGCTGATCTGTTTAGTATCAGCCCATCCGAATTTCTTGCCATTTTTTCGAGTATTACAACCGTATTTTTCGGTGGTTTCGGTTTTTGCTTCATCCATTTGTGGTTTAGGCCAGTGTTTCTCAAGTTTCCTTGTTTTTCGCTCTGTGGTCCTGTCCCATTTCTTGTATCTTTTTGTTGTACATTATTCGAGTTGGTAGATTGCACTTCTTTCTGCGAAAAACTTTCCTTTAGTTCTTTTATTTCGGAATTTTGGCTGTGCATTTTTTTAATTTATCACTTAGGGTTAGAAAGTCTTCTTCATCTGGCACCCTGGGATCAATGCATACTTCTTTGGCTTCATATATATTGAAATCCATGATCACCCTTTCCTGTGTTTCATTTGTTTGCGAATTTTCATCATCATAGACCGAACAGTCCAAAAGTTCTTGTAGACTTCCATCGTGTGAACTAGAATCTTCGGATTACACGTATACCGTCTGAATCTTTTCCGAGATCAACTGCGGGGAAGTCTCTACAGGTTTACTGCGAAAAGCGGTGCTAAGTGGCTCTTCTTCCATTGTGATTTTTGCATTTCGCAAAAAACTCCTTGACCCACAGATCTTTTTCTTTTCTTTATTGATCGCATTTTTTGTTTTACATGTACTTTTTTGGCCTTTCTTTTGTGTATTGTTTATTTTTACTTCTTCTGACTTTTTATTTGCGTTGGAATCAAATATTGGGAAAGCACTTGTGACTGCTTTATCTGCATTTTCTAACAATCTTTCTGAAGTCTCAGGTAAGGTTTTTTGGCCAATTCCATTTTCGATTTGTGTTGGTTTAGGAGTCAATCTTGCACTCAATGACACAGTGGCGGATGCTCCTTGGTCTCCCTGTGCAATGGGCTGTGTTGGGTCAGGTTCGACCGCAGATGGGACAAGTTGGACGTCTCTTTGATCTTCACATGTAATTGGTTGCATGCTATCCAATCCTGATTCAGTCCTTTTTGGTTGGGGCGCTAAAGTCGTGATGATTTTTCAAATTCCTTCTAGAAAATGATGTTTGCCAGTTTTTGCATCTTGCAGTGAATCAATATGTTTTTAGGATCACTCCGTCCATTTCTTTCTCTCGGCTTCGCTTTTCTTTGATTGATTCCATGACTGATTCCACATAGATCATTTTACTATTCATTAGGGCAATCATTGTCGATTGATCTCGTTGGTTTTCGTTTAGACTTTTGTACAGTTTTAGAAAAGGAGCCATAGTTATTGATACAGAGGATATGATCGCTTCCTGTGCCTCTTTTAACCACCTATTCTCATTTGTTGCTCCAAAATTAGTACCATTTTTGCGTCTTTGTAGGTTTATTCCTTTATTTCTGTTGCTCTCATTTAAGCAATACTCTGATGAAGATGAGGAGTTATCATCTGATGACATGGTTTCTTTTGGACCATTTTTTGTATGTGGTAAAAAGTTTTTGATTTGGTCTTGTAGTGCTTTTATTTCTACAGCACGTTGTCTATTTATCTCTCCCTCTTCAAAAGACTTTTGCATTTGAATTGCTGGATCCAACGCAACTTTGCATGTAGCATCGATAGTCTGGGGTGCTTTTCTAACAGGATCTGGGAAATCATCCGGTGTATTTGTGGGAGAATTTTGCTCAGGTGAGTGAATTTGGGGGCGTTTGGGAGCCCATGACTCATTTTGCGCCTCCTCTACACTTTGCTTTGATGTGCTTTCTTTTCGACTTGTTTCATATAAACTTTTCTCTGAGTTAGCACTCATAGCATTAGATTTTTCTGGGGTTTGATTTGATTTCTGTATGTCTATGATCTCCGCTGTGTTAGTTAATAAGTCATCATCTGTTATTTCTGAAGTAGCATTTCCTGTCAGTATAGTGCTTCTTTCCTTTAGCACTGTTTTTGAAGTTAAGTCTTCATGGTTGTTTTTAGTCATTTGGATTTTGCCGTTGTTTATGGCTTTATTCGCTTCAAAGTGAGCAGATTTCCCATTGAAATGCCATCTTAATGTGCCAATCTCGGATGTAGAATGGCACCTTTTTTTGTCTGTTTCCTCAGATTTTGTAGTCCATATGATTCGAGACCTTTTCCTTGCTCATCATCTAAGCCAGTGTTCATGTTTTTTGTACTGATATTTTTTTTAAATGCTTCAATGTATGTGTTTCCATTTTGTATTTGGGTCACTTTGCTTTTATGCATCGCATTTGAAATTGAGGATAAGTGGGTAGTGGCCTGGTTTGTCACAGAATCCATTTGGAGATTCGTGTCCCGCCCACCACAGAGGCCCGTCTGCCTCAGCCTCTCCGTGAATATACGCTCTTCAGCTTTGCCGGCCGCGTCTCCAGGCAGCAGGGGGTTAATCCCGCTCTCTGTGCCTGCAAGACGCTGAGCCAGCTCAGGCTCGGGGCAGGCTCCACCCAGATCAGGAAGTGGATCGCACTGCCCTCTGCCTCCACGGAGCTCTGCGACTGCTTCCGCCGGGTCGCGCGCCACCGCCCGCCAAGAGGCCGCAGCGGGACACGGCGGACCGACACCTGCATCCTCCCCACAGCACGCCCCCTCCTGCCCGCGGCACGCCGCTGGGAGCAAGCGCTGGTCAGCGCCACAGCGTCTGTGGCCGGCTCCACGGCTCCTGTCATCTCGGCTCCACCGCGTCTCCCATCCCGCTGGTCACGCTGGTCGCCAACCACAGCGGCTGCATGCGCCTTATCACAGAGGCCGCCGGAGCCACAGAGGCAGCCACACGCCTCCCCGCAACCTGCCAGCGACCCACCAGGCACCACATAAGCACCAAACAACGGGGAGGAGCAGTCCCTGGGCGAGACAGGTGAAAACATTTCATTTGTGCTTGTCGTACAGACTTTGTTAGAGCACAAGTTTGTGGTTGGTTTTTTACATTGTTCAATACTTTTTATGGCAGTCTTTGTAGTGGATCAAGTAGATATTGTGGCTAATGTTGTAATGAAAGGCTGCTTACCAGCCGAGGCATCAAGTGCACGTACCTTGCTCCGTGTTCTTGAGTGCATTTCTCCTGATATTTCGAGGTCCATTTGCTCACACATCGGCGAACACTCCGCTATCCGCCGCGTCTGTGAGTGGTTCTTATGGTTTCCAATTGTAGAAACAAAAAACAGACTCCAACAGACTCCAACAGAGGGCTTTCTTCCTTCAGGGTTTAGGTAACAGAGCTTCTCCTTCTCCACTGCCAAACACTCGGCAAACACTCCGCTACGCTCCGCGTCTGTGAGTGGTTCTTATGGTTTCCAATTGTAGAAACAAAAACAGACTCCAACAGACTCCAACAGAGGGCTTTCTTCCTTCAGGGTATAGGTAACAGAGCTTCTCCTTCTCCACTGCCAAACACCCGGCAGACACTCCCTGCTAATGGGTGTTTGTGTACAGTACTTCTGCCATTGGGCGTTTACGTACAGTACTTCTGCCATTGGGTGCTTGTGTACAGTACTTCTGCCATTGGGTATTTGCGTGCCGTACTTCTGCCATTTGGTGTTTGCGTACAGTACTTCTGCCATTGGGTATTTGCGTACAGTACTTCTGCCATTGGGTGTTTACGTACAGTACTTCTGCCATTGGGTGTTTGTGTACCGTACTTCTGCCATTGGGTATTTGCGTACAGTACTTCTGCCATTGGGTGTTTGTGTACTGTACTTCTGCCATTGGGTATTTCCGTATATTACTTCTGCCATTGGCTGTTTACGTACAGTTCTTCTACCATCGGGTGTTTGCGTACCGTACTTCTGCCATTTGGTGTTTGCGTACAGTACTTCTGCCATTGGGTATTTGCATACAGTACTTCTGCCATTGGGTGTTTATGTACAGTACTTCTGCCATTGGGTATTTGTGTACCGTACTTCTGCCATTGGGTATTTGTGTACAGTACTTCTGCCATTGGGCACTTGTGTACAGTGCTTCTGCCTTTGGGTATTTGCGTACAGTACTTCTGCCATTGGGCGTTTGTGTACTGTACTTCTTCCATTGGGTGTTTGTGTACCGTACTTCTGCCATTGGGCATTTGCGTACAGTACTTCTGCCATTGGGTGTTTGTGTACAGTACTTCTGCCATTGGGCGTTTGTGTACCGTACTTCTGCCATTGGGCGTTTGTGTACAGTACTTCTGCCTTTGGGTATTTGCGTACAGTATTTCTGTTTGCTTCCCACAATAAATGTAAGGCTACAAGTACTAGGAGGCAGGCCGTGTTATTGGAGCCTAAAACCCCTTCTTGCTGATCAGCTCACTCTTGACACAAGGCATCTAGAAACATCTTGAATCTCTCTCGTGGTATATACCTATCTGATTACATCCCCTTGCCATAATCATTCCCTGATAAAGTCATTCAGGTTTTTGCCATGCATAATGTGGATAATTATTTCAGTCCCACAAAAACAAAACATACAATACGTTATGGAAATCAAGTAGTGGTTTTCAGTTTGGGAAAATTGTTTAGTTAGCAGGTTATATGTTTTAGTTTATAGCTAATTGCCATTTTTCGAGCTGATGCAATCCTGTGGAGTAAGAGAAACAGGGAAGATTGACATGTAATAAAACATGAAAACAACACAGGATTTTACGCTTTGATATACTTGAAAACAATACACCTGAGCACACAATAATGTGCCACAGAAAAGAGGAATTTCACTTTGAAGTGTACATTTGACCCAATCCTACTACTAGCGACTGAAGCACTCCCTGTTTTGTCTGGTGCAGGCAGAAACACATGATTGCCTGGAGCAAACAAAGAATAGGTTACAAATGGTGTTGTCGGCTGCTCGGAGTGAAGCCCATGTAATGTCATTCATGACAGTGACAGTGCCGTCGCCGAGGGGCCCACGTCATCAGACACAGTTGAGTTGATGCCACTGGTGGATGTGTGTCTTAGGTTTGACAGGTTGATCAAGTACAGTGTCTACACAACTAGCCCCACTAGCCCACTCCTCACCTGATGTATCTGTTGGAGTAGCAGTAGATTCATCTGTAGAACTTTCCTTCTTCTTTTCTCTCCAGGTGGGTTCGATCTTGTTCTTGGATTTGAAGATAGAAGGACGGCCTAAGAGGCTATGTGCCCGGCAGCGGGGACCCCAGGGAGCCCACCCCAAACCAGGGAAAAACCGGATGAAAAAACCCTGGTAGATCTTGATATGGATGGTAGTTGATGTAGTCCGTAGAGGAATCCAGTTAGAGTGAAGGCAAGAGTAGTCTTGCCTACAAGTACCAGAATGCACTGGTTGTCGCAATTGCCGATTGCCTGTTGTCCGGGTAGAGGTCCAGTTGGCGTGCGGATAACACGCGGATATAGTGGTACACAAGGGGAGAACTGTGTGTTGGGAACACACCGCTCCAATGGTAGACACCGCTCACAGAAAACAATGAAAGCTGAGGAACTGCCCAGCGCGGGAGAGAGTACAGCAGTAGCAGAAGGGGCGGAGAGAGATGCAAACAGGTAACAGCGACAGACGCCGCACAAGCGGAGAGGAAAGCAGTCCAGAACGGAAGGAGGCAAGGAGCCGTTCGAGTGGGACGCAACCCACTAACAAACGACCATCAAGGAAGGCAGAAACCAGGAAGGGAGCACAAGAGGGAGCATAAGCAAACTTACTCGCGGGAACAAAGTAAGGAAGTTGCAACGCACAGGTGCTTCTCATCTGCTGGTCTTTAAGGCGGCTAATACTGGAAGACTAGAACGCGCTGTGCGTTGCATGGAATAATTCAGTCCTTCTTCCATATGGACCATCTCCTCCATACTTTCCATGGGCGATATGTGACAGTATGACCCCTTCTCAGTAGACACCCTCCTGGTTTTCCCGGGTGCAGTCGATGGAACTTCTGAATGAGACGAGGTGCTGATATATGTCTAATAGGTTCCCAAGAGCTCTCAGACATTGGGTACCCCTTCCATAGTACCAGATACTGTAAGGTACCATTCTTGTACCTGGAATCAAGGAGTCTGGAGACTTCATATTCCTTGGTGCTTTCTTTCTGCTGGAATCCGATTGTCTTTTTTATCTTTCTTTTGTGTAAGTCCTCTGTGTATTCTTTCAGTAATGAGGTGTGAAATACCGGATGGATTCTTTGTAGTTTGGCTGGTAGAGCCAAGCGAAAGGCTACCGGATTGATTTTAGCCGTGATCCGGAAGGGTCCAATGTAGCGGGGAGAGAACTTGCCTCGGTGTATCCACCTGGGTAGATATTTGGTTGACAACCATACTTTGGTGCCAATTTCCCATTCCGGGTTGGGTCGTCTCTTGAGGTCCGCCCACCTTTTGCTCTTATGAAGTGCCATCTCGAGGTTGGCTCTTGTCTTCCTGTGAAGATCTTGCAGAGTATTCATGAGCAGATCAACGGAGCGTACATTAGAAGAATTCTGACCAAACAGAGGTATGTGTCGGGGATGGAATCCATAGGTGCATGAGAAGGGACTCATGCCTGTAGAGGAATGTCTGGTTTTGTTGTATGAAAATTCTGCCATGGGCAGAAGCCGATACTAATCACTCTGTTCTTGATTACAAAAACACCTGATGTACTAAAGTGGCATTGAGACGTTTGGTTTGTCCATTGCTTTCCGGATGAAACCCAGATGAAAGGGATATTTTTATTCCTAGAGATTTGCATAGAACAGTCCAGAATTTTGATGTGAATTGTGAGCCACGATCTGATACTATGGCCTGGGGTAGCCCGTGTAATCTGACCACGTCTCTCAAAAACACCTCTGCAGTAATGCCTGCTGTGGGTAACCCTTTTAAGGGTGAGAAATGAGCCAATTTGCTGAATGAATCGACCGTGACCATGATGGCTGAGTACCCGTTAGAAATGGGTAAGTCTACAATGAAATCAGTGGAGATGTGTTGCCACGGACCTTCTGGTGGAGTTTCCTGCTATAGAAGACCCAGGGGTTTGCAATATGCGTACTTATTCTGTGCACATACAGGACATGAGACGACATAGTTCCTGACATCTTTTGCCATCGTGGGCCACCAGAATTGTCTAGAAACCAATTCTAAAGTGGCATGTTGTCCCTTGTGTCCTGCTAATGGTACATCATGACACCAGGCCATTGCTTGTTCTTGTACGTCGGTCGTAGGCACAAACAACGAACCTTCTTTGAACAACAGTTCTCCCCTTTGAGTCATACCCTTGTTTAAAGGGTCCTTTTCCTTGCTCTGGGCGGATTGTACTTGTTGCAGAAAAGTGTTAAGGGTATTAACAAACCGCTTCCCTGCTAAAAGGATCTCCTGACCCTGACATCCTCCAAAGTCTCCTTCACTGCGTGAGAGAGCATCAGCAAGGGGGTGGTCCTTTCCAGGTAAGTATGTCAGCACAAAGTCGAACTGAGAGAAAAAACAGGCCCATCTGGCATGCCTGGAATTCCGACATTCCATCTTCTGGAGTACCTTCAGATTTTGGTGGTCAGTACGAACCTGAAAAGGATGAATGGTTCCTTGTAATAGATGGCTCCATTCTTTGCATGCTTGCCTAATAGCCAGGAGTTCTCTTTCCAAGACAGAGTAATTTCGTTCACTTGGGCTAAGCGTACGAGAGTAGCAGGCGATGGGGTGTTCCAATCCATCCTCCTTCCTTTGTAGTAGTGCTGCCCCAATTGCACCGCCTGAAGCATCGGTTTCAACAATGAAAGGTAAGGATTGGTCTGGTTGTCTCAATATGGGAGCAGTCACAAAAGCTGTCTTAAGTCTTTGAAAAGCTTGTTCTGTCGTCTGGTCCCAATTAGATTTAACACCCTTCTTTAAAAGATTAGTAATGGGCAAGATGATTTCTGAAAAGTTGGGTATAAATTTACGGTAAAAGTTGGCCAGACCTAAAAATCTCTGTATGTCTTTTACTGATGTGGGTACTGGCCATTGAGTTATTGCTTGTGTTTTGGAGGGGTCCATTTGTACACTGTCTGCTGAGAGTATAAATCCTAAGTATGGTACGGTTGTAGCTTCAAAGACACACTTCTCGGGTTTAGCCAACAGACTGTTCATTCTCAACCTGTGTAGTACCTCCTGAACATGTTGGCGGTGTTCTTCCAGAGTGTTGGAAAAAACGAGTATATTATCCAAATATACTACAAACGAAGAATATAGGACATCCGCAAATATTTTGTCCATAAACCGTTGGAACTGGGAGGGTGCGTTCACTAAACCAAAGGGCATGACTCTGTACTCATAGTGTCCAAGAGGTGTTCTAAAAGCCGCCTTCCACTCGTCTCCTTCACGGATTCTCAGAAGATGATACGCTCCCCTAAAATCTAATTTGGTGAAAGTTCGAGCTCCTTGGACAGCCTCTATAATGTCTTTCATCAATGGCATGGGATACCGGTCTTTTATGGTTAGACTGTTAAGTCCTCGGTAATGGATACATGGTCTTAATTCTGTCGTCCCTTTCTTTGAAATAAAAAAAAGGGATGCCCCTGCCGATGAGGTGGATTCCCGGATTAGTCCGTTCTTTAGATTTGTGGCTAAGTATTCCTTGAGGGCCTCCTTTTCAGGTAGCGACAAAGGGAACATTCTTCCAAACGGTACTTCTGCGTCTGGAACCAGTTCGATCTTGCAATCCTCCTTTCTGTGAGGTGGAAGATTCCGTGGTTGAATGTCTAAAAACACATCAGTATATTCTTGGTATTGGTCAGGTATCAAGCTGACACTGTTTATGGATCTGTGTACTATTGTTTGTACTTTCGGCTTTGCAGGTTCTGGAATCAAACAATGTTGACAGCAGTAATGGGATTGAAATTCAACCGAGTTCCGACACCAGTCTATGCTTGGGTTGTGTCTTCGAAGCCATGGTATGCCCAAGATAATAGGAACATGTGCTGCTCTTATCAAGTCAAAGGATAGATATTCATGATGATTGGACATCTGGACCTTTAATTCCTGTGTCTCTTGACTGATGGGTCCGGAGGTTAACGGGGTACCATCAACCCCTTCAACTGGGATAGGTCTTATCTTGGAGTGCCTTGGTATCTGATGCTCCAGGGCCCATTTATCATCCACAAAATTACCAGCTGCCCCACAATCCAACATGGCTAGGCATTCAACAGGATTTCCAATGTTCCAGTTAATAAGAATCAAGATCACTATTAGACTGTTGCTGTCAATTACAGCGGGTTGAGCCAATGCACAGGGATTAATTGTACTTACCCCTTCTGTGGGATGTTTTTACCCATGCATCCGAGCCCTACCACAAAAACTGTGCAGTACTGGCATGGAAAACATCATGATGGCCAGAACTCCCCAGAGAGTGCACAGGGAAAACATGAAGAATAGGCTGCCACCCATTTTTGCCTATGTTGTGAGCACAGGAGGGCACTGCCTAAAACCACCAGTGGGCTACACACACAGTAGCCTGAAACCATTGGGAATGGCAATGCTGATTGAAAAAAAAATCAACTCAGAACTGTGGGGAATTAATTTTCTTAATCCCAAAAATGGTTGCATTACCAGTACTCACCACTATCAGAAAGCCGGCGTTTTAAAACCACCAGTTTTTTGTGTAAAACTGAACAAATGAAACAAAACCAGACCAAGGAAAGACTTGCTAAGAGGTGGATACAATGTAAAACTTTATTCTGAAATGACTTGAAGGAAGTAATTATTTAATGTATATGTAAAAATTGTCAGTTTGATTTGAATGTAGAAAACTGGGAACAAAAAGTGACATTTAGCTGAAACCTGGCTTAATGAAACTGGATTCTGCCTGACAACTAACCCCGACAGGAGTTGAAACCTGCTCAGACACTCCCCTTGCCAAAAGGAGTTGTCACCTCTCTGATTAGATTAGGGGTGGAGCAGCTGGGGACTACAGGGGGTTGAACAAAGGCCTGTCCTGGACTCAGGCAAATGTTATATTGGGGGGCCGTAAAGTGGCTTCCTCTTAGGGGAAACTGGGAGGGGCGGTGCCTCTGCTAGCAGCTGAGCTTGGGGGAAGTGGATAAACCAGTTATTTCACCCTGTGATGTGGGAAGCCACACCCCTTTTTGACCAGGGCATAATTTTAAAAAGATAGATAACTCATAGTGCGGACTTGTCAGAATTATATAAGTAATATAATTATTTTTGTGATTTTTCTGTGAACATTTTGAGAGGCATTTTGAGAGAACATTTGGGTCTCACTCCAAATGTCTGCATCTTAAAAATCTGACACTTCATCAATTAATGTCCATACTCCTTGCGCACATGTGGGTAATTTTGGGTAAATGTCCGATACTGCAAAACCAGTTAAAAAGCGCAAAATGTTGTCATTTTTGAATGCAAGCCCCCAGGAAGATCAGAGGCGGACAAGCATGGACCATAAGGAATATATAATGTGCACATGTAATTTCAACAAGTTGTATAGCTGGGAAGGATGTATTTGAATCAAATATAGATTTGTGGGCAAACTGACCAGGGGAGGATCCTCTGACCCATAAACAGACTTCATCATGCTGACAATCCATTTCCTTCCCCCAATTATGCGAGAGGGGAGAATTGGGCCAATGACAAGTAGAGAGGGGCAGGCTTAGCTAGGCCCAGGCACACACCCATTTTCAAAACACATTGGCCCTCATTAGGACCCTGGCGGTAAGGGGTTTGCGCCAGCGTTAGCTGCGCCGACCCCTTACCGCCAACTACGAGTTCCCATAGCGCCATGGTCATTTTTCCGCCCGCTTTTTGCGGGCGTAAAAATCCATGGCGCTATGGGACCTTGGTGTTAATTACGCCACCGTAATTTACGGTGGCGTAATTAACGCCTTCCCCACTCCCATTGAGCCCTATGGGGCCGAAATGGGAATGGGGAAGGGTAAATGGGTCAATGGGGACTTACCGCCCCGCCGACCTCGGAATGGGGCGGTAAGTCCGCCATCCGCCATGGCGTAAAGGGACTTTACGCCATGGCGGAAAAGTCCGCCGACGGCGGAAAAAATCCGCCAGGGTCCTAATGAGGGCCATAGACTGCTGGGACAGATAGAGACATTCAATTCCATTTGCTGCGGAGCATGCTGACCGACGACTTCACATCCAGAGATCCAGACTTCAAATCCATCAATCTCCAAAGACCATAACTTTACTTCAGAACTTAAAGCAAGGGCCTAAACCCACAAACTGAGAACTCTTCTCAGCAGGCCTCAGCAACCTTAAAATCATTTGCGAACTATTCCACAGCCGGGCGAGCTGTTTGAATTATTTTGCCAAGAACAATTGCCAGAGACCAGACCAGAGATCCAGAGTGACCCAGACCGCTGTGAGCAGGACCAGAGAGCTGACCCAGATCACTGTGATGTGCCGAGATCAGAACCGGAGTACAGTCAAAAACCTGACCAGATCCATGGCAAGGCCTATTTCAAATTTATATTGTGAGTACCTAGCAGAACTGTGCAGAACCAATCTCTTGTTAAAATAATCTAATCTAAACTATTTTAACCTAAGTAGAACAGCCTCCTAGAAATCATGTCATCTGTCATTTTTAAAAGCTGCACGACTGTCACCTGTCAATTCTGCAGCTGCAAGCCGTCACCTGTCATTTTGAGTTTTACTTTAAATGCGAAAATCTACCTTTATTTAATCGTCCGTATCTCTGGAACCGTTTGGGCTAGGAACGAAATTCATCTGAAAGCTTAAAATCTAGGCTTTCCAACGAACCTAGAACCGACTTCCTACTCCCTATACTTTTTCCGCAATCGCGAGACACGCACTTGCGAAATTTACTGCGATTTGCGATTTTGGCTCAATTTCTCCACTTGTCAAAATAGCAGCTCCATTCTTTCCTTTGTTAAAATCCGTTTGCAACTTGGTAATAAATCATAGAGCATTGCTAAAGTGAGCCTGAACTAATACCAACACGCATCTCCCACTCACCCTGAATCTCTAGAGGGAATTAAAAGCATTTTTAGCATATTTCTCACTTCATTGCCACCACATTCAAAGCACTTGGGCCTGTGTTTTAAAACTCATACCTGTTTTCTCTAAGCTTGCTGGGGTGGGAATTGAATTTCGTATTGTCTTTGATTGCATTCCTGAGAACTGTGTGCTCCTCTTTCCATCTCCTTCCATTTCTTACATTGCATAGGGGAGGGGGGTGAATTGCCAGAGAAAAAGTGATTATCTTATCTTTTGCTAAAATAATATCAAGTATTTCTGTACTGCAATTTATTCCTCATTGCTTTTCCCTTGAAATCATAAAAGTAGTTTCGCTGCCTTATCCATCCTACACCAACTCCTCATTGATTATAAAGAAGTGTGCTAGTGTCAGGTTACCCATTGTTGATTAACATTATATTTATAAGGGCGATATCGATTATTAATTAGTATAAAAGCGTGGTATCTATATTTTGTTTTATTTCTCAAATAAACCTTTTAAACTTGCAAAACAGACCTACTTCTTGGCTCAGTGGGGTGAGGGGATTCTAAGAGAGGGGTGTTATATAGGGGTAGTCATCCAGAACTCATGAACTGGACATAAAGATATATCAATAAGGGTTTCCATTCAGTATCCCAGACTAGGCATTGACTTAGCTGTAGTGTTGAATTGAATCCTCTTACACATCCTTTTCCCTGTTCAAGGTCGGGGTCTTTCGTTTCCCTGTCTTCTGGGAGGTACCTCGGGACAGTCCCGTAACAAATGAGTATTGGAGCCACAGTACATGCACAGCCCGAGATCTTTGCATCTCTTTCGTTCGCATGCAGTAAGGGGTCCTCTTGCTGTTCCTATCTGCATAGGTTCTTCAGTCGGTGTCTTTTTAGGTGTTTGGGGTAGGCTAGGTAGGGCAGAAAAAGAACAGGGTCTCTTTCTCTCTGCTCTTCTTTCGGTCATGCGGTAGTCTATCTGCAAAACCAAGGCCACTAGTTCCTGGAAAGACGTAGGTCTGGCCACTCTTGCCAATTCGTCTTTTAAATCTTCATGCAGACCGCGACGGAAAATGGCCTGTTGAGCCGTATCTGGCCATCCGGCTTAGTTTGCTACTTTCTGAAAGTTGGTGACATAAGTTTGTAGGTCCAGGGTTCCTTGACGAATGTCTAGTAGATTCTCAAAAGTTGAATAGAAGACTTCGGGTCTTTCAAATCTTGTTTTCAAATGTGTTACAAAGGTGCCATAGTTGTTTAAGGCTGGATCTGAAGCGGTCACCAAGGGAGTTGCCCAGGATAGGGCGTTACCTACCATATTGGAAATCAGAAATCCCACCTTAGCCCTGTCCAGCTCATATGTTTTAGGGCGAAAGGTAAAATGTATTGTACAAGCATCGAGGAATTCCTTCACCTTTTTTGGGTTTCCATCAAATTTTCCACAGTGTAGGGAAATGGGAGGTAAGTCTCCCTTGGTGTCTTCTCTCTGTTGAACTTGCTGTCTCAAAGCAGCGTTATCCGCTCTGAGGTTTTGCCTTTCCACAGTTAGAGCTTGTATGGCATTGGCCATTTCCTGATATTGCTTGAGGCTAGCCATCTTCTTTTGGCGTTGCAATCTCTCAGGTTTGACAGGTTGATCAAGTACAGTGTCTACACAACTAGCCCCACTAGCCCACTCCTCACCTGATGAATCTGTTGGAGACGCAGTAGATTCATCTGTAGAACTTTCCTTCTTCTTTTCTCTCCAGGTGGTTTCGATCTTGTTCTTGGATTTGAAGATAGAAGGACGGGCTCGCCTAGAGTCCACTTTGCCAAAGAGGCTATGTGCCCAGCAGCGGGGACCCCAGGGAGCCCACCCCAAACCAGGGAAAAACCGGATGAAAAAACCCTGGTAGATCTTGATATGGATGGTAGTTGATGTAGTCCGTAGAGGTATCCAGTTAGAGTGAAGGCAAGAGTAGTCTTGCCTACAAGTACCAGAATGCACTGGTTGTTGTCGCAGTTGGAGATTGCCTGTTGTCCAGGTAGAGGTCCAGTTGGCGTGCGGATAACACGCGGATATAGTGGTACACAAGGGAAGAACTATGTGTCGGGAACACACTGCTCCAACGATAGACACCGCTCACAGAAAAAATGAAAGCTGAGCAACCGCCCAGCGCGGGAGAGAGTACAGCAGTAGCAGGAGGGGCGGAGAGAGATGTAAACAGGTAACGGCGACAGACGCCGCACAGGCAGAGAGGAAAGCAGTCCAGAACGGAAGGAGGCAAGGAGCCGTTCGAGTGGGACGCAACCCACTAACAAACGACCATCAAGGAAGGCAGAAACCAGGAAGGGAACACAAGAGGCAGCGTAAGCAAACTTACTCGCGGGAACAAAGTAAGGAAGTTGCAACGCACAGGTGCTTCTCATCTGCTGGTCTTTAAGGTGGCTAATACTGGAAGACTAGAACGCGCTGTGCGTTGCATGGAATAATTCAGTCCTTCTTCCATATCGACCATCTCCTCCATACTTTCCATGGGCGATATGTGACAGTGTGGTCATTTCAGTACAGATAAGCATGAGACAAATATAGCAGCACAGAATGTAGTGTTCCAGTGTGCATCCAAAATGGCGTACACCACGAGCGTTGACACAGCCCAAAATAGTCTGATGTGGCAACCATAGATCAAGAACAACAGAAGGAGTTCTGGCTCCATTTTGTTATTTGAGTTTATTCACATATTCTTCTGCTCTCACAGTGTGTATGTCTTTGATTCATGGCCTAGGCACACCTTGGTGCAGCGTGTGCAGTGAAGGCTGGTCTATCGTGGGCAGCTGGGCACCACCGCATTGGAGGCTGGTATATTGTGGGAATCTACACATTGCCCCTTCCCTTTTGGGGACATTCTGGGTACCGTAAACCTCTTGAATCATTTGCATAATGGAATACGTGTCTTTGTCTCTCTACAACATGCAAATGAAGTTTGCACAAGTGCACAGGCTTTGAATTGGCAAATAATCCAATGGTATTTAGATTATTTGCAAGAGCAAATACTGGTGCATCATTCATTCTGCACAGTTTTGTACTTCGGGCCTGGAAGGGCAATTGCGAATCAGCACCAACCTGATGCATGCACAACACTGCATAAGACACTAAGCAGATCCGAGACCAGTCACAGTGGTGTTACAGCCTTCATGGTGTGCAAGGGGTGCACTCTCCTCCCTCTCCCTTTCGGTTTGAGGCAGGGACAGGAGCAGAATGCTGATCCCACACCCGGACAAATTTGGAGCAGGGAAATAAAGGGGTGACGGGTTGCACCTGACCTCTCACACTTGTATGCTGCCACTGCCTTCTCAGCAGCCCTGTACCAGAGGGAGAGAAGGCATTGCCACGATGAGCTAAGTTGAGTGTAAAAAAATAATGTGCTTCTGTTTATGAATGTTTGTGTGAATATATATGTGTGAGAGAGTTTAAATGAATGCGCACAAGTAGAGCGTGTGTGCTTGTGTGTGTGTTTCAATGAGGGTTTAAATGAGTGAGTGAGAAACACATGTATGCGGGTCAGTTTGGTGGGAGAGCAAGGTCAGAGTGAAAGAGGGTTAGTGAGAAGGCCAACAGCATGAACCTATGTTTTAAAGATGCATGCTGGCATATACATTTCACTATTTTTACTGGGTAATTCTGTCATATATATTGATCACAGCGAGAATTAACATACTGTATAGGGCAATGCTAGAACTGGGAGAATGTACATGTCTGGCAATACTGACTTATAGTATGTAGGGGATAGCCAACATGATAGCCGGGCTACTAATAGCAATAGGCCCCTGGCAGGGGGGGGGCATTACTACTTCAAGTAATGCCCGGGGCCTTCACACGCCTCATACTTCCTAATAGTCATTTATCTAACTGCCCACTGGCAGACTAGCATTTTCCATTCAAATTCAAACTACCACATTGGACATACTTCCTTGACCCACTGGCCTTTTTTTGGTATAAGATAACACACTGAGAGATCGAGTGCGTGGCCTCGCATTCATAATTACACTTTTGAGTCTCATACAGGATGCCAAAAGAGCACAAACAGTTATTGCTTGAATATTGCTTTCATTTACATAACGCTTCCGCGTTTCCATCATCACGTGGGAAGTATACTTGAATCCATCGCATTTAATGATCTCAACAATGCTATTATTCCTGTAGCGCCTCTGCGCTTGTTTAGATTTCGTAATGACCTCATCGCACTTTGACGAGATGACATCACAAGGGCAATTATGGCCATCTTTAAATGGCGACAATGGAGTTCCCATATAGGATGTTGAAAAAGTACAAACAATGATTATTTGAATATTGCCTTCATTTATAACGCTTTAGCACTTGAACCATCCCGTGGCAAGTATACTTACATTTATTTCATTATAGGATCGTAGCAATGCTATTACTCCCGTAGCGCCTCAGCGCTTGTTTACAGAACGTAATGACGTGAGTGATGACGTCAAACGGCCGATCACAGCCATCTTAAAATGGCGACTATGGCCTTCGGAAACTCACCAACTGAAGGATCCAGACTCCCGGCTAGATCACCCACAAGAGGAAACTCTGGTAAGTAAGGAATATGCCCATTGGGCGGTTATTTTTTACTTTTTGTGCTATTAGCAACCACTGCATTATAGGGCCCCTCACCACGGGCTAATTGCTTCTTTGTTTTCACTTTTTTGTATTCCCCAGACCATAGGTTAATTGTGTCTGTATTGTAATTTTTTGGGGAATTCCCCAGATCAAGTAATGGTGTGAATTGACCGAGATCTAAGTGGCTTACCACTTGGGGTGCATCCTAACCCATCTCATGACTACTACCTCTTGCCTGTTAACATCAGGGGTAAAGTATCCCCGCCATCTTTTTTTCCCTCCTATTCTGTCTGCTTCTCCACTTCTCTTTAGTTGCACTGACAGCAGCCCAGTGTGGGTTTACCTAAGAGTCCGGTAACTTATGTCTTGAAGCAACCCTATCATAAGCTGGGGCTGCGTTCCAATGCGAAACCAGGTGAATTCTAACAACATGATATGGGTGCCAGATGTTTGCTTTAAAATGTAAAATATACAATCTTGATAATAAGAATGTGTGAGAAAGTTATTAAATAATGAATTCTATCTTTTGATTTCTAGAAGACCCAATTGAAGATTATGGATTTTTGATGACTTTAAATTGTGCTGCTCCTGAAGAAGGGTCTTGATACCCGAAACTCGTAGAGCTCCGTTTGCATCATATAACTATGAAGAAACCTTCTATACAATTTTGTGTGTATCTTATATTCTAATTATTTACTGTAATCAGTATAAGAGGTGAGCTGGGGTGCAAGAGTCCTTACCTTGAGGACTCTTTTCTTTTTCTCCTGTTTGGATAACATATCCCTATGTGTCTCTCAAAGCCCACCAAAGCAGTTCAGCTCTCATGGTCTGGCTACATCTGCCCTGCACCCGTCAAAACCACAGGTTTACATCTGCCTGTCCCACTATCCCACTAACACATTCTCCTGTTTTTTGTACAGAGCAACACAATGCAAGTCCAACAAAAAGATCGCTTTACATTATATTACATTAAAATGCTGGCACATATTGGACAGAGGCGGCATGAAATATTTTGCAATGGCAATACTGCCATATATTGTCCAAAGCCAGAATGGAAATGCATTCTTACAATGGCATGCTTGTAAATTTTTGGCACAGGCAGCATGGGAAGGGATTCTTACACAAACAGTATTGGCATATATTTTGCAACACCATTGATGTTTTGGTTGCAGCGCTGTATACTGTCATATATTGGACTCAGCTGGTGAGAATTTATTTTTTTATTTTTTATTTATTTATTTAGCATCAGTTGGTTTAAAATAAAACCTTAAATGCGTACAAATAGAATGGTAATACAAACAACCAAAATGTAAACAAAATAATAGTAATTTCCATATCAGTAGAACTAAGGCTTAAATTCATAGGACTCAAATTCAAAGGCCCAGGTGACTACCCAAAGACATTTCCAATTAGATCCTACTTAGTTAGGGATGTAAAAATGTCCCTCAGAAAGTTTATTAAGGCCAGAGTCAGGGATAATCTCCCTCCCCATCTTAGAATCATCCACCACTCTTCCATCAATCTAGTCTTGAATTCATCGAAGAATTTTCCCAGAAATTTGGCTCTCATTTCTGAAAATGACGTGCACCACATTATTAAGTGCTTCAGAGATTCTACCCCACTACCACAAATTCGACAGGATAGAATTTGGTCGGCCCGGGCCTTATTCCTTCTTTCGATAACTTCCCTTGTTGGATAGGTTCAGTCGAAATCTTAAGAAGTTTTGCCTTTCCACCTTTGAGGGGAACCTCTCCAGGTATGTTGGAAGCGTGCCTCTTCTATAGAACTCATCGAGCCCCTGGACTACGAATTTAAAGGACCTCAACTTGTTCTTAGTCGAGATCCAGTCCCAGTCCAGAAGCTTGGTCTTTACCCTAGGGTTTTCCATTAGCAATTTTTCTGATGTGCGCAATATTCTCCAAAATACACAAACACATTTCCTGCTACTTGGTTAGAGCAGGGACCACTTTGCTTATTAATGGCTTTTTAATGGTAATGAACCCGCTTCTATCCGGCGGGTCAATGCTTTTCCTGTATAGGGCATATGACTTCCATACCATGGCACTGTACAGGGATGTTAAAACCAGTTCTTTCCGTAATGAATTCGGAAGCCTGAGTACCCTCTTCCAGAAGAGTCCTCCAAAGTCGGGCAGACCTTTGGATTGGTGAAAAAATTTGCCTCTGCAGCGTATGTCAGGATGGGAGAGACTTCCAATTTAAAGAAGTCTATAAGAAGTAGCCAGGAGAATGTACAATAATGATTAAGTAGCATGGCTTGTGACGCTAAGTTTTTAGCTATTCTTCTTAATTGGGACACTCCTGGCGCGTCATTTACACTGTCGTTTAGTATAATCCCTAGGTATACCATGGAAGGAACTACTGGAATCCGTTTTGCATTTAGGCTCCAGTTGAATTTCTTACTCCTGTTAGCTTTTGTACCACCTCCCAGAATTAAGATTAGATTTCTTTGGGTTTATCCTGAGGGCGTTTTCCTGAACATATATCTCCAGTGCCACCAACTGTCTCTGCAGGCCTATTTCGGTTTGATCCAGAAGTAGCAGGTCATCTGCAAATAACAGATGACCCACAGCTGTCCCTGCGATCTTAGGCGGGAAACTTCTTGTTGTTTCGAAAGCTTTGGACTTGTCTGATATAAATAAGCAGAAGACCGCCGGTGCCAGTCGGCAACCCTGCTTCAGCCTATTTTGTGATAAAATACTCTGACAGGGTTCCACTTCTGTCTAATCTGATTTTCAATGTGGTTTCATTGTGTAGAGCATCCAGGGGTTCTCTTAAGTCATCTGGAGACCCCCATTTTCTCAATTAATTCCACAGGATTCTGCGGTCCACTGAATCAAGAGCCTGTTCTAGGTCAAGTGATGCAATGTGTACGTTTTTAAGATTTTTATGCTTTACCATGCATTTTAGTGTGTTAACAATTAAGACGTTCAGGGCAGTGGCAATACCTTTTCGAAAACCCGCCTGCCATGGATCCTGGTGATTTGAAGCCCAGCTCCAGGCATTTAGTTGTCTCAGGATTAGAGCCACAAATATTTTTCCCACCACATCAAGAAGGGCAATAGTCCTGTAGTTGCCAGGATCCGACCTATCGCCCCTCTTAAAGATGGGAACAACTATATATTTAGTCCAGGAGACGGGCACTTTCTTTACCTTCTTAATGGTCTCAAACAATTTTAACATGAATGATGCCCATTTCTCAGGATCTTTTTTAAGAATGTCATTAGTGAGGCCATTCGGCCTGGCCGCCCTTGATGCGTTAGAGTTTCTTATGAGGTCCACTATGTCCTGTTTGTCGAACTTGATGTCCCATGATTCCTTTGATATAAGGTGTAATTCTGTCGGGCCAACAAGTCTAGCCACATACAGGTTCCGATAATGGTCCTCTTTATCGGAAGTAACATCTTTTCACTATCCCGTTGACTGATTTGATGTTTGTGCTGTCTCAGTCAATTCTTAAAGATGTTCTTTGTCTTTAAGTAGGGCTAAGTTGGACAACGTTTTTGATTTTTTGGCCTGCCTGCTCACCCTGGTAACATCTCTTTTTTTAGCTCCAATTTGATCATCAAAGGCGTGCCTGTGTTTAATAGCAACAACCTTTCCATGTTTGACCTTATCACAGAAGGCCATAAGTACCTCCGGATAATTCATGATGGCAGCTCTATTGTCTGGATCTTCTGTGTTTAGCAACATAAGAGAGTTTATTAGAGTCGGTGTATCTCTCCTCCTTATTCGTAGCCGGTTTCCCCCTGGTGTCACTTCATAGTGATTATCTTGTTGGTGGCATACCGGCAGGGTAGCATTTCTATCCCTGTCTTCACTTTCAAGTTCGAGAAGATTGTGATCACTCAAGTCCGTGTTTACCATTACTAAGTACCTGAGTTTCCATAGCAGACCCTCTGTGACAAAAATGTAGTCCAGCATACTGTCTTGCGTCCCTCACTTCCATGTTTTGGCCGGGGGTTTGTCACCACAGAGGCTGCCATTTAAAATGAAGATGTCTCTTTTTTCAAAGTCGAGGGTAAATCCTCCATTTTCATGCCTTTTTTATCAAAGCATTCCATGTTAAAATCCCCACAGAGGAGCACATCTGAGTTCGCCCAGTGTATCCTGGCGTCATCAATGGCCCTTAATAAGTCATTTTTGATGTTTAGGTCAGGCCCAGTCCCCGTCCTCCAATAAACATTACAGATCAACAACTTCCAGTGGGAATTAACCCCCAGGTCCTTTGTTTTTATGACTGTTGTGAGTTGTATCCATGGACTTAAATTGACAGAAGAAAGGACCTCCAGGACACTTGATCGTTTGCTACCCTTTAAGAGGCCAGCTATGGTTCTACCTTTAACTCCTTTTAGGGCTGGATTTATGTGTATTTCATAGCCTTCCAGTAGTGGAATCTCTCGTAACCACTTCACCTGGAGACAGATAAGGCCATACTTAATCATGTCAAAGGCAGTTTTGCCAAACAGGTGTGAGAAACCCCTTGTTTTCCAGCTAACAATGAACTTCCTTTTTGTAGGGTTTCTCAAACTCCCCTGCTGGCATTATGATTGTACTGCCAGTGAACCCGCCAGCAAGCTCCAATTATCACAACTGGCCACTATGCCTCCTTCAGTTTTTTTCCAGAGGACCGATCTCTTTCCTCCGTGCATACCAATTTGTATTTCTTACTTTTCCTTATTGTTATAATTCACATGGAGACCTTGTTCAATCAAAGGACCCCGTGATTGTTCTCGTCCCTCTTTCGCCGCTCCTCCAGAAAACGAGACTCCTGAGATGCTCTGATAGGTGTCTAGCTCCATCAGGGAGAACCCATTTCAATTTAGTTTAGACCCCTCTTTCGTGAGAAGAGTCTTTATTTTCCATGACTCCATGTACAGTGTGACACTGTCTTCTCATGCCTCACTGTGGAATTCGATTAAGTCGATGTCCTTGGAACTTATATGAGTGAATGGTTCAACACAGTGCAGTAATCTCATAACGTTAGCCCTGTTCATGATGAGATTATCTTCATGGCTTAGAGTTCTTTCAAGTGGCATTCTAAATGTGCCCTTATTAGAGACTCTATTTGGCTGATTTTCTTCGTGGGTCCTTTTTCCCCTTGTTTTAGAATCCAGGGAAATTTTATCGGCTCATGAGACCATTCTTCTTAGGTCCCTTTTTGTCCCCACTCTGTGCATTGAGTCAGGGCATTTGGTCTCTGCGGTTCTCTTGGACTCCAGCTCCCGTCTCTTGTGTTCCAGAGTCATAAAGTCCTGAAGACCAAGAGAGGAGGAAGTACGTTCTTCAATCTCTGAATTAGGAACCCTCCTTTCTGTGGTCAAATGTACTCTTGATTTCCAGGTACATCCCCTGTTCGTTCCATCACGGGATGATCCCGTATCTTCCTGGGGTGAGGCCTTCTTAACAGCCAGTTTTTCCACAAGATCAGTTGGCTTCAGGTCATCCCTAGTGGGCCTAACCTTATTTGGGGAATCCTCTTTCTCGAAGCTTACATCTTTCTCAGAAAGTTCATTTGCTTCCTCACACTTCTCTGAGGTGCTTCCATCAGAGTAGATTGATAAGTTCATCAGCAAATTTTCTGAGCTTTCATATGATGTTTCACCTTCCATATCTTCTTCACTCACTACAAGTGGCTCAGATCTTAATCGTGTTGGGGCGGGACTTTGTTTTGAAGAATTTCTCTTAAAAATTACCGGTTTATCAGGTCGTGATAAGTTCTGTTGTAGGGCTGCTTTAGTTCCTTTCACAACTGAGGGAGGACCTTTGGGTGTGGGCCTGTTAGTACTGGATTTACCTTGTTTCATTATGCTACCAACAGGAATAGCTACAATTTTTGCACATGTCCGGGACCCCCTTTTGTTCAACTCGAAGCTCTTACTAGGAGACTTTGCTAGACCTCCCTGGGACTTCTTAAACATATCGTAGAATTTAGTCAGTTGGTTTGGAGGTTCCACTCCGGGCACCTTGGCTGGCCCAGGTCTCGTCAGTTTTTTTGCCTCCTCGTCCGGAATGCTTGCTTCTTTTGGATTTATTGTTTCAAGCTCCACTCTCTCCATAGACTTTTCTTCCTGCATGATTTGTTCAGTCGAGGTTGATTTATCTTTTAAGATAAGAACTTTAGCTCTGTCTACCAAACCTACATCCAAATGAGGTTGCCTGGGGATGGTTGGTAACAGGCCCCTTACACCCGGCCATTGCACCCACTACTCCTGTGGTTAGGGAATGGCAACTAAGCCTATCTGTTCTCCTTTTTTCTTTTTCTCGGATGATGGGATCCAAAATGCTCTTCAGAATTTGAGTGATTTGGTCCATATTTTTGTCTAAGTTGGTTTGTAGAGCAGTGATAAATCCTTCTATGTAGATCATTTTAGAGTGGAGCATAGCAATGGTTGTCATATGATCACGCAGTTGTTCATTCTGCGACTCAATTTCATAAAAGGAGCCATAGTGATTACAAATGCTGATATCAACTTTGGGTCAATAGCAGACTCCATTTTGGACTGATCCTCCCCCTGTGTAGCTGCCAGATCCATTAAAAGATCTTCATCAGAGAGTGGAGCTGTCCTTCATTGGCGTTTGCTGGGAAAGGGTGCCTGCTGTAAATGTACTGCTTGAGGAACCGTAAGTGTGGGCCCCGTATGTCATTGGGTTTTTAGTTTAGGTCGAGGTGCCTCACCCCAGTTTAATGGCAGATCATTGATCTCTGTCCCCTCTTTGGATGTCATCTGAGAAGGGGGGAGATCTAAGTCATTGTGGGCAGTGAGTCTATCCGTGGCCTTTAGTACTTCATTTACATTTTTCAACTGAACATCGCGAAAAACATTTTGCAAGTTGTTTCCAAGTGCAGGCGTTATCCCAAAGGGCTTCTAGCCCTTGTTTACTTCATAATTATATGATATCTGATTAGAGTGCCCCAGACCGAAGACAAAAAGATCCGCCAAGGGTGTATTAACCTCTCTCCTTACATCCTTCTCCTCCCCTTTGTTACCTTCTGTCTCCTTTGATACAACAGACGGTGGGGCCCTTTAATTGGGGAAGGGTTTGGCTCCATGTTGGTGTCTAATAAGGGGTGGCCCTCAGCCCCCCTTTCAATGACCACCCGAATGTCAACCTCTCCCGGCGTTGGGCTGCTCGTGTATAAGCTGGTACTAACCGGAAGGATAATTTCCTGCGGTAGCGAATGCAATCCCTCCAACAATGGGTTTACCTCGGGCAAATCCTGTGGAGTTTGCAAGTTATTTTTGTAGTACGGCGTGGAGTGTGCAATTACCACCCCTGGGTAGAGCGCACCAGAGGACTCCATTCAAAAGCCCCAACAGAGCACACTCTACTTTAATATGTCTGTTTCCACAGAATATATCCTGTGGTGTTAGATCACCGCTGTTCTCCACACCTACCGCTTGGATACAGGAGACCAGAGGTAGAAGCACAATCCTTGGGGCTACTTGACAGTACAAGTGAATAACGGGGCCAATAAATCATATATCTAGCAGATTCATTTACCTTGGCTGCCTCAAGGCCTTGATGCCGTAAACTGCCTGAGACTGCACTTAGCCGCACTTCGCATCGCTTCGTGAATGCCGTGAGATCACGTGCTGTCGAGAGGCAGTAGGGAGGCGCAGCACCCCCTCGACACGCGTTCCCTTAAGGCAACATGCTCTCTTTTGCTGGGCCAGAGTCTGCTGCTACTAGCAGCGTGGATACGTAGTTTTCCCAGGTAAGCCATAGCAGTCTTTACAATTATGGCACAATCCTGGTGAAATGCAAGTCCTCAAGAGAAAACGCAACGTGGGACTGTCTGAGATTGAATTTAGCTGCACTTTGCGTCACATTACGATTGCCACGAGATTATGTGCAGTCGAGAGACAGTAGGGAGACGGAGCACCCGATCAACGCGCGTTCCCTTCAGGCAACAGGCTCTCTTTTGCTGGTCCAGAGCCTGCTGCTACTAGCAGCGTGGATACGTAGTTTTCCCCAAGTAAGTCACGGCAGTCTTTACAATCCTGGCACAATCCTGGTGAAATGCAAGTCCTCAAGAGAAAACGCAACGTGGGATTGCCTTAGAATTCACTTAGCCGCACTTCGCCAAGTGACATTGAGATCGAATATATATTACAGTTGCAATACTGGCATTTATCTAGCACCACCAACATGAAAATGTGTTCTCACAGTGGAATACTGGCATGGGCATCATGAAAATGTTTTCTTACACTTTCCATACTGGCATGCATTCAGTACCGCCATCATGAAAATATGTTTTCATAGTTTCTTACTGGCACCTACTGTGCACAGATACAGTAACGTATGTTTTTACAGGGACAATGCTGGCATAAATTGGGCACAGGCAGCATGAAATAGTGTTCTAATAGTGGCATGCTGTTATATTGGGCACAGCTATCATAAACATGTTTATTACAGTGGGAAAAATAGCATATAATGGGCACTGGCAGCATGAAAATGTGTTTTACAGGGCAAAAGTTGTTCAGACAGGCATCACCGTTTTCTTTGGACACTGCCAGATTGAATATATGTCACTGTTGGTGACCTACAACTACTGGAGTTTTTCATAGGAGCCACTAGAGATCTCTTTAAGTTTTAAAAAATGGAAGAGCTCTTAAATTTATGCTGCAAAACTCACATTCAAACTCATTATTTAAAAAAGGTGTTGAGGGGACATCCTCCTGAACCCCTTTAAATGGTTAATGCTCACTCGCTGCACTCGTTCGTTTAGGTCAATCCAGGGAAAATATCAATACTCCTCCACATGAAATAGTGACCAGCCGACACTGGTCTTTATTCTATTTCTTTTAACATAACGTATGCTCTTTCTTACCTTATATTAACATCATTTTTTGGCAAATAATATGTTGGGTAGAGGCTGGAAAGAGGCAAACTGCTACCCTTTCCATGTTGACGGCACTTCTTGAGGAAATCTGATGCTTCATTCCATAATGGTGTTTTATGCACAGGAATCTGGGTGTACCTCAGGTTCCTGTTTCTAACACTGCATCATGTACTGATCTGCTTCAATCTCCTATGATATGATATGGCATTCATAACGCGCCTATACCCAAGTGTTTCAAGGCGTGACGAGGCAAGGGAGGGGCAGCAGAGCGAAGACAGAGCCAACGATCTTGCTAGGCCAAGAGACATTGAGATCGCGCAAGTGCAGGGGAGGGGGGAAAGGGGAAACATGGGCTCATGAACATATTTATGGCAGGGATAAGTAAGGTAGTAGCCATGATGAAACATTTCAACCACCCGTACAACAGATCCCCACAGACTCTGCTTACTTTTGGCAGACATTAAAGAGTAGGGAAAATCAGAAGGGACCCCAGTCACTCCAGCAGCCTTAGAATACTGATGCCTCCATGCATAGAACTGGGACGGGAAACCTGCAGAGGAGACTTTCTGCCAGGTTCCTGCTTCCTGTAGAATTGGCAGAGGCAGGGAAACTCTTTTTTCCTGCATCCACTATATGAGCATCTATGCCTGTTTTCTACCATGAACTCCTACTAGAAATGAGAATGGTCAAATGTAGCGGAGTTCTGCTCTTCATAAATGGTTTTTGAGAGGTTTCCACACATCCTCCACATGGAGCTGCTGTTTTCTGGCCATAGTCCGTCCAAGGGTGTGCTCTTAGGGACAGTCCCCATGGGAGCCACCACCTCTAAACACCAGGCCAGCTAGATAGGGTGGGGCACTGCACCTGTAAAATAAAGTTAACAGGAGATGGGCTACAGCCTAGGTTCTAACCTTACTAATGCACTCAGATACCAAAGTGCATTTTATAGGGAGCCAAACGGGGACCCGACTTTATTTATAAAACCACATACTAATTACATATTAAAAGCAATTTCTTTTCCTTTAAGGAGGTAGAAAGCTTTTTCCTTAACAGGAGTAATCGGAAAGCAGAAGGCCCCAAACGCCCTCACCACTGCCAGATGAGGTCTCAAGGTAGAGGAAGCCAAGCCCTGCCTGGAACCCTCCTGGCTTGAATCTAACTTCTGGTAATTATGAGGTCATTGTTTCATTGAAGCACCAGGTGAGAAAAGAATGCCAGTGCCTAAAGCATGCCACATTTTGGATGGGCAACTGCAATCAAGGACTGCCAGTTTGAGGAGAAATGCCCTCCATCACTAGCCTGAACGGCTCAGCAACCAGGCCATCAACTGAAGCTGAGATAGGGTGGATCTGACAAAAGTAGCCATGTCAGAGTGCTCAAACTCAGTTGGAGGGCGGGGAAACCAGATGTAAGGTGAAGGAGGAGAGGGACATATAAACAAGTATTTGTACCCTTACTAACAATATTTCAAGCAAAACAAGATAATGCGGGGGACAGATACAGAGTTTTGGGTCTGTCCACAAGTTTAAAGTGTAGTCTCATAAATTAGAGATCCAAGGAATAAATCTGGAGGTAATAACCACTCACTATGCATGTAATCATATACGATATATGGTAGACAAGTGTGACATAATAAATATCTAAACACACAAAAGAAGAATAGCAACTTGCAGTGACATCATACAAAATGAACAACAAGAAAACATTACATTGTGTACAGGATTACGTGTAAGCGTCAACTATTACTCCATTGACACAAGTGGTGTGCATATTACTGTGCAAGTACCGATTCTTACTTCATCGACACATATGCTGAAATACAGAAGTACTTTGTATTAGATGGGAGAAGAACAGAAATGCCCATGAACTCACACTATAGATTTAGCAATTCTAGCTTTGATGCAGGCCAAGGGTTCACTAAATCTCCTGCACCGGTATGTCAAATGGGTTTCAAAGGCTCCGTTTTACGGGTTTAATTTCAATTGAACAATGAATGTTCCAGGGTCATAGGATGAAAGATATCTTTGCCGACGTGACAGAGGCTGACTGAACAGGGTCTGTAAACACAGGAACAGACTTGATCGGGTGTTCCCGGTTTTCTTCACATTTCGGCGGTATTGGAATAAATCAGGTCCGCCTTCATCAGGGCTCCATGTGTGGGACCCTGTGGAGGGTACAGAAATCTAGGAGGAGAGGGAACTAAGATTTCCTTAGCCAGAGAGGAGCCACTATAATTACTAACACACTCTCTCTGTTTACTTACATCAGGACCATCTGGATGAGAGGAAAAGGAAGACATGACAATGTATTTTATTTTATATCTTTATTGTACATTTGTAATACACTTATACATCAAGTAAATTGTGTTTCAATGTTTCCAGAATTTGAGGAGATCTGGCTCAAGACAAAGAGGAAGGGGAGGCTGTTCCAGAGGAGGGAGCCAGCTGAGAAAAGAGATTGGCCACCAACTCGCTGTTTATGGAAGGGCTTGACAAGCAGAGTTGGCACCACAGGAGTGTAAAGATCTGGAGGGAGAGTATTTGGTGAGAGACAATTGTAGATAGCGTGGTCCCTGGACTCAGACAGCCTTGTGAATGATGCAGAGGGATCTGAATTTGATCCTTGCAGCAAATGGGAGCCAGTGGAGAGACTTTAGGGCTGGAGAGATGCTGTCCCTGTGCTTGAGGCCAAGGAAAGTTCTCGCAGCCCTATTCTGGATAAGCTGGAGGGGTCGTAGAAAGGAAGATGGTAGATTGAGGAAGAGGCTGTTGCAGTAGTCCAGCCTACAGATACCAGATCTCTAAATACATTGATATTCTGGGGGAAAGTTAGGAAAGGAAGGATTCCTTTAAGGAGGTGAAGTTGAAAGTGGGCCTTCTTGGCAAGGTCCTGAATGTGAGGGAGGAAGGAAAGCGAGGAGTGAAAGATGACTCCAAGGTTTCTGGCGTCAGATGAAGGAGAAGGGGGAGCCAGAGTGAAGGGAAAAAAGAGTGAGGAGGAGCCCAAATTGGTATGATCTCAGTCTTGCTGGTATTGAGGCAGACATCATTGGAGGCACACCAGGACTGATGGCAGATAGGCAGTCTGGAATAATGGAGGAAGTAAGGAGAGGATCAGAGGTTAGTTTGCAGAGGAGTTGCGCGTCATCTGCATAACACTAGAAATGAGGGGGAAAAGTGGAAATTAGATGTGCAAGCGGAGCAAGATAGATGTTAAAGAGGCAAGGAGAAATGGTGGAGCCTTAGGGGACGCCACAGGTGGAGATAGAGGTGGGAGAAGAGAAAGAGCCAAGAATAACCTGGGAGGGACGGCCGTTCAGGAAGGAGGTCAGCCAATCCAGTGATTGCTCTGAGATACCAAGGGTATCGTGGAGCAGCCTTATGAGGATGGAGTGGTTGACCATATGAAATGCAGAGGAGAGATAAAGTAGAATGAAAATAGCTGGAGAGTTAGAATCAAGAGATGCAAGCAGTTCTTTACGGATGCTCAGGAGAGCAGTTTTCATGCCTCTGGAATCTCGGAATCCAGATTGTTGATTGTGTAGGCAACTGACAAGTTCAGTGTGCTTGGTCAATTGGGGGAAGAGTTTCCCAAGGAAGGGAGTGATAGAGAAAAGAGAAGGGACACTGCCCATGTAGATGAGGGAGCATCCGTTGTCACTACTTGGGGATCTACATGTGCCTTGCAGGAGAAAGTCTTGACAGGAAGAAGACACGGCCTCGCCGAACTTGCTGCAGATCTTCCGGAAGATGGGACTCTTATGGAGTACTCAACTGAGGAGGGAAATATACTGCTCAGGACATCTTTTCTGCAATTCTCCATACCTGTGATGTAAGAAGCATGTAGAGAAAGGAGGTTTGCCTCCAACCAGTATATGAGCTTGTGTGCCACAGACAGTTCCATGTTATTTTATTGACAGTAGTTGCTTCGTGACAATTTACTACACAGTAATTACTTCCAAATGTTACTTCACTTTTATTTTATTTAGGGCTGCACATGCCCCTCCTTACCCTTCATTACTATCTCTCCCCAAAACTCTCCCCACCCCTCCCCAAAACCCTCTACAAGCCCTTTTTACCCCTTAAATACCCATATTTGTCGAGGTAATTTGGAAGTAATTACTTTTTGATAAATTCCCACAAAGTAATTACTGTCGATGAATAAACAGTATACCCCAAAGACTGCAGAGAGTGGGTCCTCCTGTCCCCCTGCTACTTGTCATAGGCCTTGCCAAATGATTGTCCATGTGAACCAAGATTGCCCTTCCCTAAAATGGTGTGACTAGGGTGAGTATTTCCCTTAGAATGGTTGCAAGCTCTTTCTCCTATCAAAATCCCACTGGGCCAGTACATGGCTCATTGGGGGTTTCAGGTGGTGCCTAGAACAGGGAACCACCAAGACTGATGCCACCATGTCCCCGTAGACTGCTAGTCATTGGTGAACTCAGCCGTCATCCTTCCTCATCAAACCTGAGTTCTGAGGGCCGCCTCTCCAGCTTGGATGCCCTGTGAGGTGGTATAGAGACTCGCCCCTCCCTGCTGTGATGAAGAGCCCACTAATGTAATCCATCCTCTGGTTCAGAATGAAAAGGGCCTTTTGCAAATTCAGTGCCAACTGAATCTCTCCAGTAGGTTGTACACAATAGTCATGTTCCTCCAAGAAAGGAATTATGTAGGATAAACGGGTCCGCCAGGTAAGGATGGAGCCACATAGCCTTGTCAAGCAACATGAATACCATGGAAGCCAAAGCTTTTGTGAATACCCTGGAAGCTGAAGCTAAGCCAAAGGTTAGAACCTGGAACTGAAAATAATTCAACCCACAGCAAATCTGAGAAAACTCAAGTACGTCCTTGAGCTATTTTGACGTTAGGGAGACGACTCTGGGTATCATGGGGGTGATTCCTTGGAGGGACTCCATTGTAATGGGATCACCTTGATTAAATGATTGACCCTCTTCGTGTGTGTGTTTGGCCGCCATTCCATTGAGAGCTTTGCCACCAAGAAGAGGATGGAGTAAACCTCTCTCCCCACTCAGATCTGGATACAGGACGGATTGGACTCTTTGAAAGGAGCTGAACAAGCCTTTGCCAGAGAGCCAGCTCTTCTGCTCGCTCTTGGAGCATGAGGTGACCAGCATACCGGAAGCATGGCGAAGGCACCTAAACCTGATGGAGAACCCCTGCACACAACATCCCGGGCACAGTGTCTGTGACTTCCCGAATATTGCTAAACATTTGAAGGTGCCCCCTCCCTGCTCCACTGGGCTATGATAGGTGGGTAGCTTATCTCTAGGAGTAAGGAATTCAATAGTGCTGAAGAGGGGTAAGCCCAAGACTTAAAGGGCTTACACCCTCACCTGCCACGATACTTGCCCCACATGGTCTGTGGAAGGATACCTATTGGGGGCCTTTGGTTGTACAGGTCTGCACTTTGATTTCCCTCTTATAGCATTGTCTTGTTTAGCCTGCCTAACCAAATCATTCAATTATTCCCTAATAGCTGACACATCAGGATGGCCCTTTGAGATGCCTTGCCATTCTAAAGTACGTACATCTGGTGGAAACCACTGAGATATCACCCAAGCTGATGATCCCCATCACATCGCAGATGATATCAGAAGTCAGAATGGACTCCTTCTGTATAATCTGCAGCAGATCCTCACCGTCTGGACCTTCCTTCAGAGCAGGAGTTTTTATTTTTTTATGGAGCCTGAGTAACGTACCCAAAATATGTGCCTGCCCTTTGTGAAACCTTTTAAGCCCCATGTGCCATATTAGGTGCATAGTCCGCTCTCCTCTCCACATGAAACTCTGTAGCCACAGACGTGTGCTCTGCAAAGGAGGAAAGAATACATGATATCTTCAGGATCTCTGGGAACGCCTACTCAAACGCTTTTGGCAGATAGAGTCCAAACTGGCAGCTTTCCGGGGTCCTTCCACCCCCCGGAAGTAATGTTCTGGATACTGTGCAACACTGGCAAGCCACTCTTTGGAAAGTAGGAAAGAATAGCGTATAGCTTCAGGATCTCTGGGAGCTCCTGCTCAAAACCCTGTGGCAGATAGAGTCTAAACCATCCCCTTAAAATGGCGGCTTTCTCAGGGTCCTTCCACCCCATGGAAGTAATCTTCTGGATAGTCTGCAACACTGGCAAGCCACACTTTGGAACTGTTACATTGCAACTGTAAGCATCAGGAATGCTGCCAGAAATGAGGACGCTGTAACATTCCACAGGTTGAGGTTGTGCAGGAGATGCACAGCCACTTACTCCAGAATCTTCTTTCTCATGAGTTTTCCCAGACATCACTCCCTCATCATTGGGCACACCCCTGGGGTAGGGGTCCAGCACCTCACCCTGGGGCAGAGGATTTGGGGAAACTACTGCTGGGGGGTCAGTGGTTGAAGGAGTGGCAAATTTACATCAGTAGTGCTGCTCATCATGTCCGTGATCATGGCTCTCGGTTTGGTCGCAGACACTGTGATGGTCAGTGAAGGTTCCAGGGGACCCCAGGAACTGCAGTAAGGTACTGGAGGAGAGGTTGGCGTGGTAGGAGCAGCCCTCCTAACTCTCTTTCTGCAGGAATGAGATTTGGAGGGTGGCTCCCACGCCTATGTCTGCCCTCCTGACTAGTGGTCGGTGGAGCAGGATGTATGGCCCCTTTACTCACACCTGTGTTGAGAGGAATGAGAAGGCCTCTGGACCAGTCTTTTATCCATGGATGTGAGGAGTGCCCAAATTCAATGGTTGCCACTATAGACAATATAAAAATAAAGGAGCAGACACCTCTAACCAGATGCACCGCAACTTTAAACAAGGTCTCCCGTCTATAGCGGGGCTCCCAGTATATTCCCCACCCCTGCCACACTCTAGCGCTACGTCCAAAAAGCACCAGAAACTCGTTCTGTCCACATAACTATGTGGATGGGCATATCCACGCAGCTCGTGGGATTTGCGAGGCAGAGTTGGACTGGGACAAAAAATGGACTCGGGCACCAATGAAAACGTGGCCCACAGTCGCAAATAGCAATTCATTTGTTTTGCGACAGACTAAGTAGCATCCAAGTGGTAGACTTTAGGTAAAATATATTGCAAATTGTATTTTTCAGAGAATATTTCTGTAGTAACACTGATCAAAACTGCTAGCTGCACAGTAACCCATTAAACCAGCCCACTTTGGTAAAAAACTGGATTATTTTAATAGGGAAAAACCGAGCCCAAACTAGCATGTTTGGCTTGCACTTCGGGCATTGTGAATTGCCCCGTAGGCCAGTCTGAGCCTGTTGTGGGGTAAGCTGTGGCTACAACAAGTATGCCTGCCAAGCATGGCATGTTATGTGGACTGCTACACTATAGGGCACAGTTCAGGTTGGTGACAATGGTGCTGAAAAACAATTGCCTGTACGCGCCTTCAGGTTGACATGCAAAACAGAAAACAAGAGCATTCATCGTACCTACCATGGGGGCCACCTGTCAGGAGACAGCAAATTCAGGAGGCATGCTAGGCATGTGGTGCCCTTATAGCCTTCCCGCATCCGGGGAACGGTGTGGGGTTTACCCATGCAAGGGGGCCTTTATGATTGGAAAAAAGTGAGCCCCCTGCCTCGGGAGGCAGATTCCTCATACTGTAAGGACTGTGACGAGGAAGAGGGACAAGGAGGTAATGCCTCATAATAGGCACTGCACTAGCTCAGGGAGTGAAACACTCAATGATTCATCAAGGCCTACACCGTTATCCATTCAGATAATGCTGTTTTGATTTACCATCGGCCACTTTTCACTGCCACTAAAAGAAAATTAAGCCAAGTGCTTTCCTATGCATCTATGTTACTGCATTTTAAAAGGAAAGCTTGGCATTCTTTTACTATAAACCTAGTAACCCTTTTTTAGTTTGGGCTATTATATGCCGAAATTATTTCATTAGAGTACAGACAGGGAGAGATGGCATATGAGGAGCGACACACGCTTGTAGGTGTTGTTTGGTTATTTGCCCACCCATTCACTGGCAATGCTAAGCCCTATGGCCATTCCCACCCAGTTACTTCCCCTCCCTGCACAAAAAAACATCCCCATAGGAACTCATTGAGCTTGCTTTAATCAAGCCTTACCATCATAATTTGCATTCGAAATGCCTCCCGTCCCCATTGATCAGATACCAGACAGTACCTTTGCTCCAGTCTGTGTTGTCTGCCGGTTTCAGTGGTTCTGGTTAATACACCCACTTTCACCCAGGACAGTCTTCTTTAAAAATAAAAATGAGTGGCTACTTACTAGTCTTCGGTTTGGCTAAATGATAGCGTTCCACAAGCAGGGACAGTTAGACAATCTCTCTGTCCCCCTTTGGGCACTGTTGCATTTGTAGCTTTGACCTGTTCACTTCATTCTGGATGGAGAATGTGTTGCACTGGATACTGTTCGGGTGGTTTAGCACGTTTTTTGTGTTATACTGATATTAGATGCCCAGGTAGTCGCACCATTTTGCACCTGCTACCATCAATGGCCAGATAATACTGCTACGGCTTTGCCTGGCAAGTGCTTTTCCCACACCTACACAAAAGCCCAAACTGTTGCCATTGTCAATGCTTGTTAAAAAGATGTTTAAGAAAGTAACACAAATATTATTAGATTTTTTTAACTGGTATTTGGAACACGCCAGTATCCACGTTTGCACTATGTGGAAACTATAATACCAAACAATAGAGCACGAAAGCTGTTCTTTGCACTGGATGTAATCATTTCGGCCCTTAGCCACAGGGTGTTTTCCAATGGGGGTTTGCCATTATAAAATGCTTCTGTGAATTAGGCCCTTAGTGTGTAAACAATGCCAAAATAAGTAACAGAACTTCAAAAATGCTGACCTTAGGTTGCGCGCCCTATGGACATAAGCAGAAAGTTAAGTTCTGGGCGGCATAACTCCCTTTGGTGAGTGACTAATATATTTAATTAATTAATCTTTTATAATGCGCCCAATACCGGAGATAAATGTGTGCTGCCCCTGAGCTGTCCTCCCGGCTACATAATACATTCATTGATGGCTGAGTGTTGGTTGTTGGTTACATTTTCAGCAGTTTTCTAATGGGATGGCACCATTATAAAACACTTCTGTGAATCAGGCCCCATAGGGTGTCTTCCACAAACCGTTTACAGGCAGCCCTCTGATGAAGGATCGATATAGATCTGAAATGCGTTGGACACAGCATCCCTGCTTGCCTTTGTATTGATAATGGATGGATTTTTTTCTTCTTTTTTTCAATTAAAGTTGTAAAACTCATTGCAAAGATGCCTGAGATGTTTTGAAGTTGTGTTACTTATTGTGGCAGTGTTTACACACTAGCGGCCTGATTCACAGAGCGTTTTTGAATGGGATTGCGCCATTATGAAACTCTTCTGTGAATCAGGCCCGAAATGGTTACATCCAGTGCCAAGGAAAGCGTTCTTGGTAGATTGTTTGGTATCGCGAGGGTAGTGCCACATTGGCATCACTTATAGGAAGAAAAGAGACATATGCCTCATGATAGGTGCACGCTTTTATGCGGCCATCTTCAGTTGGTAGTTTTCAGTTGAGGACACATACATGCATTCGTGCAAACAATTGCAATGTAGAGTGCAAATTATATGCATGAATGTATGTCTTTTTTTGTTCATCCACTTTTTCCATGGGGCCATATTTCTAAGCACATGCTTGGCCATGCTACTTGATTCTGTAGTTTACCTCAGTGTTAGACCACCACAGATTCTGTAAAAAAAACTTTCCTTGGTCCAATGCAAAAATGAAAAAAAAACATCGTGGCCACAATTCACATGACCATTCCGCAAGTCCGAGACAGCCGTGCCACTTACACGCACGAGAATTAACACGCCAAACATCGGGAAAGAATGTCACCAAGTTGTTACCTTCCAGTTTGCCGAGGTGCGTCACAAAATGCACTCCTCTTCGAAGTCGTACTTCTCCACGGGCCGCGCCGTGTTCCACTTCTTGCTCTTGTTCCTGTCCTCGATGAACTCCTGGTACGGGTCTTTCTTCGACACCTGCTTCTTGGAGCGGACGTAGCCGAAGAAGACGGTCAGCGCCAGGAAGGAGTAAAAGAGCATGACGAAGAGGATGAAGAAGTAGGCGTTGTCGTAGGGCTTGACTGGGGGCTCGCTGTCCCCGGTCAGGTTTTGGCCCAGGGTGGGGCCGCCTTCCTCCAGGGGTTTCTCCAGAAATCGAAGGACGCACTTCGAGATGAGCGCGGCCAGGGCGCTCTGGTTCATGTTGCCGTGTTTCGATCGGCGCAGGTCTGGCGCAGGAATGAAGGACGGGTAGTGCAGTACACGCTGCGATCTCCTTGCCTCTTTTGGTAAGGAATTCTGCCTGCCACCTCCGGGTACTAAGCGCACTGATAAGAGGCATCGCACTGTGTACAGCAGATAACAACCATTGGCAAAGCCAAAAAGTCTGACTTCTGCACGTAGAGGCCAATATCTTTCTGCAAAATAATGCAAACAAGTCTTAGTCTTAGCCTCAGTATTTCCAAAGGCAGAACATTTGGTTTTGCCAATGCGTAATATTGTAAATTTACATTTTGAAGAGAATTCCCAAAGCATCTGCTGTATAATGACTGCCAGATTGCTAAGCTTCCTGTTTGCTGTGCAGCCTTACACATGTTTTCATTTCTCTGACTCGCACCTATAATGCATTCACACCTGGGGAAGGGCGCTCAGCCAATTAGGTGGCTGCAATAGCAGGTGACAATACACAGTCTATGCCTGCTGTTTACAGGCACCAGTGGCCCTTCCCCGGATGGCACCATTTTTTTTAATGTGCAGAGACAACAGGGAGTCCCTCCCTGTTGCCTCTGAACCCCCCAAAACAAAACAAACCCATCCCCTCCTCTCCCTCCTCACTTCCCTGCTGGACTGGAGCTTTGTGTTCCGGTCCCAGCTCTCCTCCAGCCCCCGGCGACCATTGAAATGGAAAAGGGATGTAGTCCCTTTTCCGATGGTCGGTGGCTATCTTGCTTTTTTTTTCTTGGGAGATTGGCATTGTGCATAACCCCTGCAGCCGTATTTGCCTTTACTGCCAATTATTCTTTGCGCATGCACCCCAATGCATTACTCCTTATCCCCACAAATTGGCATGACACAGAATTTCAAATGGCAAACTTGGCCGCAGTTTTATTTCCATGACAACAGAATTATTTGTACACATTTGTGAACTTCATTCTGTACGTGTGGCGCTTGCTTGCCGGATTTCCTTTGCTTCCCCCGATACTTGGTATAGTAGGCCCCCAACTCCCCCGACCCATTGTACCTGTTCCTATCCTGCCCGTGCAGGTGTCCGTGGGTGGGGAGAGCGCCGTTTGTTTTGGGGGAAGCTGAGCCTTATTTGTCCCTACCAGACGCCCCCGCCGTTTAGGCCCCCAAGAGGCGCTGGTCCGGAAGAGCGAAGACCCATTTCGTTTCCTTCTGGCTCGTCCGGAGTCTATCATTTGTGCTTGGTTGTCCAAACACCGCCAACTTGTCATATCCTTGCCTGGGTGTCCTGCGACAGCAACGCCCAGGTCTCCTGCTCCTTGCTTGTATTTCGTGGGTGGGTGGAAAACGAAATTCCTTCCACTTGCGAGGCGGCGACCGGGTCCCAGTGCAGGAGCGAGATGCCTGGCACCCCGGTCCCGCCTGCTTATATCCTGGTGGCCCCGCCCCTTTTCCTTTGTTCAGCCCTTCACAGGCTTTTGGGCCATTAGGCCTTTTGGCGCCGTTCCGCCCCTCGCCTTTTGACCCCAAGGGGAGGGTCCCAGGTCCTGGCGGCATGACCCTGCAGGGGTTACCCTGCTGCCTCCTCCATCTTGGGCTGATTTTTCCGTCGTCAGATCCATAACCCCTGCAGCCGTCCATTTGCCTTTACTGCCAATTATTCTTTGCGCATGCACCCCAATGCATTACTCCTTATCCCCACAAATTGGCATGACACAGAATTTCAAATGGCAAACTTGGCCGCAGTTTTATTTCCATGACAACAGAATTATTTGTACACATTTGTGAACTTCATTCTGTACGTGTGGCGCTTGCTTGCCGGATTTCCTTTGCTTCCCCCTATACTTGGTATAGTAGGCCCCCAACTCCCCCGACCCATTGTACCTGTTCCTATCCTGCCCGTGCAGGTGTCCATGGGTGGGGAGAGCGCAGTTTGTTTTGGGGGAAGCTGAGCCTTATTTGTCCCTACCAGACGCCCCGCCGTTTAGGCCCCCAAGAGGCGCTGGTCCGGAAGAGCAAAGACCCATTCCGTTTCCTTCTGGCTCGTCCGGAGTCTATCATTTGTGCTTGGTTGTCCAAACACCGCCACGCCACTGAGTGGGTTCTCGCCCACTGTGGCTCCCCTCCTTCCTGTCTCCTTCTCACAATTCCAGTAATTTTGTAGAAATGTCCCAGAAAAAGAGCTGCGTTCCCTTCGTGGACAGGTGTACTCCGTCCGTTAGGAAGTACTCGGGTGTTTTCCCATCAATCAAGCCATGCCTGATCTGATGGAAACCCCTGCCCCTGCAGAATTTTGCAACAGCCCCGTTCAGCTTCCTCCTTGACTTCTCAACTGCTGCATGGCTCTCTGCCCCCCTCCATTGTGCCCGGGGAATACCTTCCGACCATCCAATTTCAGTTTCGCCCAACTGTGCTGCGATTTCCTGCAATGAGCTCGTAATGTCCCTCAGCCGGACACCCCTCCTCAGGCTGGTCAGGTCGTTCCCTCCCAAGTGTATTACCAACACCTCTGGCTTCTGCCGCCTACTCAGCAATTTCCATAGTTGCCCCTCTAGCTGAGCCCACTTCATCCCTGGCACCCCGTGCCACTCACTCTTGAACTCGCCGGCCGTCAGTGCCTCCTGCTGCTGAGTCCAGCTCGCCTTAGCCTTTGAGATGAATGAGTGCCCCACTACCTACACGGTACGTTTCCTCCTTCCTTGTGCTGCTGTGAAATGATAAAAGGAGGGAACGGCATGGTTAACTTATATTTTTGCGAGCCTGATATATCGTTTGTAACATCCTGAAGACCATCTCCCCAATTTCTTGATGTTTTCCGGCCATGCCTGCTCGGGGACACTTCTGCCCCTACCACCTTTCCATCTTGCTCCACCTTTACCAGGGTGGGCCTGCTCCGGGACACTTCTGACCCTGCCACCTTTCCACCTTGCTCCGCCTTAACCAGGGCGGGCCTGCTCCGGGACACTTCTGCCCCTACCACCTTTCCATCTTGCTCCACCTTAACCAGGGTGGGCCTGCTCCGGGACACTCCTGCCCCTGCCACCCGCCACCTTTCCATCTCGCTCCCCCTTAACCAGGGCGGGCCTGCTCTGGGACAATAGGTTCCTCACCACTTTTATTCAGCAAAAGCTCCCAACCAATTTAACCTTGCTCTGCCTGCCCTTGCAGGAGTTACCCTGTTGGGAGAGCGCCATTCCTGGCGGGTGAGGTTGAGCTGAATTCCTTTTGCTTGATTTTCCAAAACCACTTTGCCTCCATTGCCCCTTCTCTCACTCTTATCCCTTCCTTTCCTTTAAAGGAAGGCTCTACCTTTCCATACCCTGACTCCTGTAATCTGGGGCCCCTTTTACTCGGATTTTACCTTCCAACGCGGTTTGCACTGCAACACACGAAGTTCCCTCCACGCTGGAACTTCACCTCGGCATACACCGGAACACTCCCTTCCCTCGAACGCCTCTTCTCCTTTTCATGCACCAGGAACCTGGACCAAGAACATCCCGAACATCTTCCAGCATACAAAACGAAATCCTCTGCTCCGGCGAGTCGGCGGAGTCCCACTTCAGGAGTAAAACGAAATTCCTTCCACTTGCGAGGCGGCGACCGGGTCCCAGTGCAGGAGCGAGATGCCTGGCACCCCGGTCCTGCCTGCTTATATCCTGGTGGCCCCGCCCCTTTTCCTTTGTTCAGCCCTTCGCGGGCTTTTGGGCCATTAGGCCTTTTGGCGCCGTTCCGCCCCTCGCCTTTTGACCCCAAGGGGAGGGTCCCAGGTCCTGGCGGCATGACCCCGCAGGGGTTACCCTGCTGCCTCCTCCATCTTGGGCTGATTTTTCCGTCGTCAGCTCCAATAAGCGCAGCCAATCTCCTGGGGAAAAATAATCAACTCTTTTCCACCCTGGGCAAACCCTGGGGTACGAGTAGCAATCACGCTCCAGGATGGGGGCGTACATGCTGGTAATGGCCAGGAGCCCTCGCTGAGACTCTCACTTCGCTTGCGCCTGTCTATGCTCGGGCTAGCGGGCTGTTTCCAGCCATGTACGCCCCCCTGCTGGGGCATGATTGCTACATTTGCCATAAATCAGTCGGGAATCGTTTGCAGACCCATAATTTTCTGTTTTATGGTGGAGACACTACGTCTTTCTTCCTCTACATTATGAATTACTTTCATATAGGATGGTTTATAAGAAGTGCATGGAACGAGTTGAGTGGATGGACTGTATTCTGAAAATAAACATGCTAACCCTAACTTTTTCAGAAATAGTGCACACATTTGTTCAATTTAGAAAGGGTTGTTCAGTTCAGTACACTGTTGACAAATATCACTAGCGGCTTTAACAAAAGTGATTCACACCTCACCCCCATCCAACAACAGCTTTGTAAAACTTAATGAAGAAATTACAACATGGGCGTACAAGTGTTTTATTTTCATGGGGCAAATGTACCGTACCAACATTAGGGGACTGGATTGTCAAAGAGGGGCTCCAGGGGAACCTTTGCATTGGAAACCCTTTTATTAAAAAAACTAGACAAAAGATAATTTTATGGTGTTCATTTTAATGTTAATGTTAGAGGATATTTATATCGCGCACTATCACCACCGGAGTGGTCCTGTGGCGCTCTGGCGGGAAAAGTGCAAGAGAGCTGTGATGTGCTGTTGGCAACTTCAGTTTGGTTAGCACCGTTTGCTGAACTTAGATGTGGTTTTCGGTCGGTAGCCGTCGTGTTCTCTTGTGCGAAACTATGTGCAATTTGTTTTGTTGTTGCGGTGTAGTGAAGTTTGTGCAGTTTGCTGTGCTTTTGGGTTATGGTTGTGTCTGTTTACAGGTGTATGCAGAGGGGTGAGATTGTTAGTGGGTTGGTTAATGGACTTGCTATCTAGATTTGATACGTGCGTTAATTTCCAAGTAGTTTCTAGATGTCGTATCTGAACATCTCCCGGTTTCTGTCCAGATCCGGCCCTTGCTAACAGTCACAATCCTGTCTAGAAGCGACGCAAGCCGATAATTACAGTCCTGCTTACGTGTGACACAAGCTAATATTCACAGTTCTATCTAAATGTGGGACTGGCTAATATTCACAGTTCTATCTAAATGTGGCAATGGCAAATATTCACAGTTCTATCTAAATGTGGCAATGGCTAATGTTAGCAATTCTATCTAAATGTGGGACTGGCTAACATTCACAATCCTATCTAGATGGGACGCAGGCTAATATTCAGAGTTCTATCTAAAGTGACCATGGCTGATATTCACAGTTCTATTTATTTGTGGCACTGGCTAACATTCACAGTCCTGTCTAGAAGCGACGCAAGCCAACATTTACAATCCTTTCTAGATGTGACGCGCGCTAATATTGACAATTCTATCTCAATGTGGCAATGGCTAATATTCACATTTCTATCTAAATGTGGCAATGACTGATATTCTCAGTTCTATCTACACGTGGCACTGGCTAACAGTCATTTTATTGATCTATTTTTGACTGTAATTAGTATTTCTTTTTTTAAAAAATTTAAATTTTCTGAGAAATGTGTGCAATGGTTCATTTGAACGCAATGAAAACTTTGCCTAATGTTGGTTACAGAAGAGTATGTGAGGCCTACGGTCTACAGAAATAAATGCTATTGACGACTCCCCCAGCCTAGAATCTACACGTGGCAATTAACGATCTTCATATGCAAAATCTGCTTTTTTTCACTTTGCAGAAAGCACAATGGTTGCAGGTCCAGCTAGGGGCACTGCAGGCCATTTTAATTTGCAGACTGTGGAGGCAACAGGGGCAAAATAAGCAACAGCAGCCTAGCCCCGCAGTCTTGATCCCGCCCCAAAGAAATAAATCTCTCGTGGCCATTGGGAATGGCAGGTGAGGTTAAGGAAAAAGCACACACAGGAATAAAAGGCTCTTGGGCAGTGTTATTTGTCATATTTCATAATGGGGCACTAGAGCTCATGATATACTCTTTGCACAAGATCACAAGGCTGTGAACATATATTCACTTCCCAGAGCTGGTTGTTTACACTCCAACCATTGGTTAAATTGTTTGCTCATGATCTTGAGGCTGCACTGAAATTAAGCCATCTAAGCCCAGTCCTGACTGCTCTGTTGCTTGATAGCCTTTCTTTGGCTGGAACGCAGCAGTGCAAAATACACTGTTCACCACAGATCATTATTTTGCACTGCACTGAATCCCTTCACATTGATGTGCTGAATCCTTCTCTTTCCACCCTGGAAAACAGGATTTCACAATACACTGATTGACCAAAGTTACAAGGTTGAACTGTAATGACTCCTACTATCTCCCTGTGCTGATTGCTTTTCTTTCCTCCCAAGGATGACAAGAGCTCAGAGGATTCGCCTTGCCAAAGTACACAAGGATACACTATAATGGGGGTTTATATCTCCCAGTACTGAATATTCCCCTTTGAAAAAAGTGTCTAGGGTGAATATCTCTACACATAGAGCATGCGCCTTTGGTGAGAAGAGTGCTGCAGGGACAAGGGTGCAAATCGCTGCTGGGCTGATTCATGCTGTCATCGCTCTGAGGTCACAAATTGAGTACCACAACTATGGTAATAGTTTTAATTGTATCGCCTGCTACCAAGCTCTCTGAAACCGGGAACGACTCCTCTATGTTGTGTTATGCAAAACACCACTTATTAATGTTATTTATTATTTGCCCAGGATCACAAGACTGCACTAGAATGAAAGCCCTCCCTCTCCAAGTGGTGATCACTTACTTTTGTTGAGCATGAATACACGTGTTCTGAATATATTTGCTCGAGGTCACAAGGCTTACTTGCCACAGTTGGGAATAGCTAACCCTCAGCAACATCATGCTATTGTAATGCCTTTCATGTTACGCTTTAAGCGCAATACCAAATGGCACATTTTCTTGTAAAAATTAGTTATGAGATCTGGGCAGTGCCATTCTCCAGTTTTATTACACCTTGACTATAATTGATTGTTTATCTTTTTTGGGGAGATTTTATGAATGAAAATGGAGTTCCAATGTAGTTGAACATAACCTATACACGCAACACTGAATCTGCATCCAGACACAATCAGACCCTATTGCCTTCAGCCTCCAAAAGATTACAAAGAACAATGTCTTTCCTTATACATATATAGAACATTTTTATTTTAAACCAAAGTATATGAAAACAGTTGTTTTTTATTTTATCCACAGTATATAGTAAGCAAACCTATGTCAAAAACATTATAATTGTTGCAAAACTTGTCTAGATCCCATCGACAAGAACACCCCAACATGCGCATGTTTCCTTCCTTATATAGGCTTTAAATGCTGTGGGCTTTCATCAGGGGGTAAACATGATTTCTTGCACTTATTTTATATAAACTCCTAGACAGTTTCTCACATTAATAAACAGACAACTTTCTTTCACGAAAAACTCCACATCTTGGGTTGCATGGAATAATTAGAAGTCATTGTTTTCGCTCTTGTCAATATTGCCCATTGGCTTTCTTCCAGATGCTGAAAAACAATAGGCATAGGTCTGGAGTTTCTATTGCAAAACACTATGGGCCTCATTCCAAGGTTGATGCTAGTCATGGCGCTATTGGCGCCATGACTAGCACCAATACCGGTACCGTGTCCGCCCTGGTTCAATGGGGACTTACCGGTCTAATCTGACCTTTGCGGGACCGGTAAATCCCCATTGAAAAAGCCATTCCCCATTCCCATTTCAGCCCCCATAGGGCTCAATGGGAAGGTGCTAATAACACTACCGCAAATAGCGGTACTGTTATTAGCTCTGTTCCTTTGCGGGTCCCGTCCATAACGCCTGGTAAAATCAGGTGTTAAGGACGGGGCCGCAAAGGGACCTCAGAATAGGGCGCAAAGGGATTACCGCCACCGGGGTCCTTGGCGGTGCCGGTAATCCCTTTGCGCCCACCTCGGAATGAAGCCCTATGTCAATCTTCCATATCCCCAGCATCTGTCAGGTCACACTGTGAGAACAACCTTTGCCAGGGGGTTGTTTCCTAATGAGGGTGGAAATTAGCTGATGCTAATGAATAGGACTGATGTAGGAAATTCTATTTGACGGTCCCTTCCTCCTGCCCTCTCTCTGTGTTCTGGGTGAACCTGGAGGATATATTGACATTTTATAAAACAAACATTTTCATTCTTTTATCATTGTCTGGTGCAGGATATTTCTTAGGCGTCTTGTAGTAATGGTTGTACAAGGCTCCCTTCTACTTTTCCATTGTTTGGAAAATGTTTGTGAATCGTGTTAGTGATGAGGAGCGTTATGAGGATCAGAAAATAAGCGGGTGGTGTGATGCTGGAAATGCATCGGATGGACAGAGCCTCCGTATCCTTGTCCTTTACTGCTTTTTATCGTGTGTTCTGTCGTGTTTTCCACGCAGGAGTTCATGTGGGACTCCTGGCGGTGCAGCTCTCTCTCTTGGTTTGGTGAACAGACCCATGGGATACCCTTATGGCACCCATGGGTGGGGGTACAACCCTGTGCCCCTAGTGTATGTTTTTGGGCACCTGTGTGTGGCCCACAGAGCAGGGTATGGGCTAGTGGCAGCTCCATGCTGATTTTGACAGGTGCTCTGGGTATCCTCCATTTTGGGATACCCAGGCCCTGCCATTGCAATCAGTTGATTCCTGATAGGAAACAAGATGTCCCCTGTGGCCTCTTGCTTTATATTGCCTGTTACCTTGTTTCCCCAAAGTCCTGGGAAGCCCTGACTCTGTCCCTTCCCCCTGACTGGCTGTTGGGTGGAAGTTCCATATATGGGAGTGTGGGGAAGTGCTGACCAGACTGACTGGAGCCTTCCCAACGACCGTATGTTGTGGGTACGCCTGTGGGTGGGACTTGGGTGAATGGAGTGTGTGACGAATATGCATTCTGTGTTGTGGTTGTCTAGTATCTGGTGTTTGACACCATGACTGAGACAACCTGCCCGAAACTGGTATGAATGCAGTGTGGAGTGTTGAATGGCTGGGTACTTATCCCAATACACATAACTTGTTGTGAGTGTCTGGAGAGAAGTGAATGGCCTGAATGCACTATGCACCTGATTGGCTGCCTGCCTGCATGAATGCCCTTCTGACCGATTGGTTGCCTGAGTGTGACCCAGCAGAATGAATGGGAGATCAACTAGTATATCTCCGGGCCTCTCACTGCTAGAATTGGTGTTCAGAAGCTGAAGTCCACTACGAAGAGTAACTGGAGTAAATCTGAAGCTTAACATTGAAGCCCTGCTGGAAGAGAAGTCTTGTTGCTGCTCTACTTCGTCGATCTGAAAGCTGCTTTGTCTCCAAGGACTAACCCAGAGAGGACCTGGTAAGGCACCCTCTTCCCGAGCTACGAGGGACCATCGTGCATCAGATGATCTTTGCCAAAGCTCCCTGGTAGACAGACCTACGACAGGCTGCTGACCAGAGATGGGGACTGCCGCGGAATCCCAAAGAGAAGTGCCCGGACTGTTGTCCGCCACTGTCGACGACCGCCGTCGCCGACTGGAGCCGCCGTGCTCCCGTTTGCCTAAGAACTTCATTTGATCCAAGGATGCTCTCCTCTGCATCGCGGGCCACTTTATCCCGCTGGAGTAGGCCCGACCGTCGACACGCCAAGGAGCATCCGCCGGTGGGTTTCCCGCCACCTAAAGACCACAGAGACGCCGACGACTCGACGCCCTTGCTGGGCTACGGTTCTTCATCATCTCTTTGCGGTCCAGAACTGTCATCACCGAGGTGCCCTGCGCGCCTCTTCCTTGCAGGACGCCAACGCTCCATCTTCGACGAGCACCGCTAGGAACGAAGCTGCCACTTCACCGCCGTAGTTCACCCTGTTCTCCGTCGGACGTTCGACGACCCGTGACTCCCACCTTAAAGGGAGGGCACTCAAGAAGGGCTGTCGATTTCCCGTCGACGAATGCTACAATTCCAGGTACATTGGGGCTGTAGAACTATTGTAGAAGGGAAATAAGACTCATAGAACAATATATGGACTGGGCTTGTGATACATCTTTGCTTTACAGGTTGCTCAGGTGGGGGGATCTCCACACATAACTGTGCCTAGGTGGTAGAGGCCAGTATTTTGCCAATTGTTCAACCATCTTGCTTTCCTTCCTCTCTCTACTGCTGGTTTCCTCTTTATTGGATCTGTGTGACATTCTGACAGTATAGTTGATGCACTTAAATGAGATCTGATAATATTTGTGGTACCACTTTAGAACGGTATATATTTACCATTGTTGATTTTCTGAGCACAAAGTGAGTTATTGTGATATTGTACATAACCTTGAATATTAATAATATAAAGACTGTGTTTTAACTAATACAGTGTGTGGACATTCCTTTGTGGGGGTTTGGGGACTACACTGTACTTAAGAACCAGCCTGCATCACCTCCTGAGAAGCTAGGCCTTGATTGCTCGACCAGCGCTACCCTATAGAGAATCTTGGCTGGGGTCCTCCGTGCCTCTCCTCTACCATATAGAGAGCAGAAGTGCAGACACCCCCTCCAGTCTTTACAGGTGGCCTCACAATTTGACGCCTGGTGCGCGACTAGCTTATTACCCTTGTTCAATTAACACTACCAAACATAAGACCCCACCAAAGTGCTGCTAACGTGAATTTCATCACTCTTCATCTGACAATCTTGGCTTCAACGTTATGCTTCCTCTTTAGGCAGTGATGCTACTCAAGGTCAACATTTAAGGTAATGACCATCCTTAGTTTGATCATACCTCAAATGATTTGAGTCCTTAAAAGAGTTACAGCCTCTGGTCTTCAGGTCTTAACAACATTATGTGTTCCACAACCTTCCTAGACTCACCAGAGAGGTTGGTTGAAATATATAATAGCACAGTGATGGCCTCTGAAAAGGAACTTTGTCAGGGAAAATTCTGACCACAAAAAGTGGTTCACTATTGACCTCATAAATCTAAAAAAAGATAAAAGACTCAGAGAATATCACTGGTGAGAAAATCTGACTGCCCCAAATAAAGCCACCTGGAAGACCTTGGAGCGCTCATACAAACTTGCCAATTGAACACAAAGAAATCATTCTCCAATTAGCAAATAAATAAGGCCAATAACAACTCCCAGAAATGTTGTGAAATCCTAAAACACTTATATAAACCCAAAGCACTCTGCCTGTTTATCTCTCCAATAGATCAGGACTGTACTGATGTACAACAGGCCTTTGTGGATAAACTCACCCTGGGCCATAATAAAATCAAAGAAGAACTGAAAACAAATCCCTAATGTGCGTCGGATGCTCCTACATCCCTCGACCTCAGAAGCCAAAATCGAAGGAGTGATCAACAGTGAGCAAGCCAAATTCTTCTTCAATCCAGTTACCAACTTGGACATGGAAGAGACCTTGGCCAAAATGCACCCTTCATCGTGCCTTGAAAATATTATTGCAGCCAAGATCATCCTGAAAAATAAAGCTATCTTTGCCCCGTTTTAAACATTTTTTTAATTTCGTCTTTTTATTTGTTTTTGAAAACCGAACGGTCAGGTACAAAAAAAAATAATATCACATTGATAGCAGAACAGTGTATAAAATGTTTAGGATCTGATGCACATCGCAGAATCCTTGAGTAGGTTCATCAAACCCAACTACCCCTACCCTCCCCTCTCACCCCCTTGTGAATAGTACCATCTGAAGGGCTGGAAGAAACCAGTATCTATCTCCGAACCAATATTAACTACCTGACATCAGGTACATAGACATATTAGAACTTGCAAGTTTAGCCTAGCAGTGAGATTCAGCCATCAACCAAAATGCCTCCAAACATTGTAACGCTTTCCACACATTTTTTATATCACATATTTAGCCCGAAATTCCGACCATGCATTCTCCACTGCGGTGCGATCTCCATGTAGGACCGCCGTGAGGTTGTCCATTCTATATATATTCAAGGCAACACTCAGCCATTCAGTCTTATTAGGGAGCCTTTCTCTTTTCCACACCATGGTGAGGCACGCTCGAACGGCCAGCAGTAAACCCATAATCATTTTAGGTGCTTTCTTATTTGTGTCTTCTGTTTCAACCAAGCCAAACAAGATCAGAAGTGAGTGTACCTCTCTGTCATCATCATCCAGCTCCTTGATCCAGCTGAGGACCTCCGTCCAGTAGGCTTGGACCGCCTCACACCCCCACCACATATGCCAGTAATCAGCCTGTTTTCCACAGTCCCTCCAGCAATGTGGGCTTATTCCTTGGTACATTTTGGCCAACCGGACCGGGTCATATTGCCATCTGTATAACAACTTGACGGCATGCAATTTATATTGGCAGGATATGGAAGATTTTGCTGTCCTTCTACAAATTTGGAGCCATAGCTTTTGCGAAATCTGCCTTCCCATGTCTGATTCCCACCTGTTCCTCAGCGTGTGTGATGGTGTGATATCAACCTCAATCAGCGCTGAGTACATTGCACTTATCAAGCCCTTTCAACTCGTACATGTGTTGAGAATGCTTTCAAATGGGGTGAGATCCCTTTGTAGTTGTTCCTTCCATACCACCCTTGTCATCACCCCCTTGAGTCTGAGATATAGGAAAACCGAGAGTGGGCCTATGTTGAGCGCCTCCTGTAAGTCCTGTATTGTAATGAAGGCACCATCTCTCCAGAGTTGACCAGCCCCCTCTAATCCCGCATCGTACCATGTCTCGAAGCCTCCGGGGTCTGGGATAGCGTCCCGAATCCCCGGTGACCATAGGTGTCCAAGGGGAGATGGCCAAGTTGTTACTCCCACCATTTTCTTGCCTGGTGTCCAGATTGCCCATATTGTTCCAATAATAGGGTGGTTTTTAACACTATTTCACAATTGGGGCCCCGGAACCCATAGCCATTCACTTAGAATAAATGGCCGGAGATGGTAGTTGTCTAGGGCTATGCACTGTGGCTCTGACTTTTGCCTGATGTGCGAGACAAGGACACGTAGTTGGGCTGCCCTGTAATATGCTTCTATATCCGGGAGGCCCACTCCCGCGTTGTCCTTCTGGAGCTGTAGCAAGGATCTGGGGACTCTCGGCTTCTGGCCCTGCCACAGGAAGGCTGAGAGGGTTTTTCTCATGCTCGTAAAGTATTCTTTGGGCATTTTAATGGGGAGCATTTGGAACAGATAAAGTATTTTAGGGAGAATCACCATTTTTATTGCATTTAATCGGCCCAGCCAGGAGATGGTGAGTCTGGACCACCTGTGCATGTCCTTTTGGAGGGAGAGTAATAGTGGGGGAAAGTTAGCCTCATAAAGCGAGTCAAGGTCTCGGGTCACATTAATACCCACATATCGAAGCGTGGTGAGACTGACCTTTACTCCTAAGGGAGCGAATCGGTCTGCCTCAGTGTCTCCACTTTTGTCAAGTGGAAGGAGGATCGACTTTCCGGTGTTGATTTTAAGGCCAGCCAGTTCCCCATAGTCTTTGATGATGGTGATCGCGGCCGGGACAGAATTTAGGGGGTCAGTTAGGTGCAGTAGTATATCATCTGCATAGAGGCCTAGTTTGTATTCGCAATCTCCTACCATAATGCCTTTTACCTTAGCATCCTGCTTCAATCTCTGTGCCAACGGCTCAAGAGAGAGCACGAATAGTATTGCTGACAGTGGACAACCCTGCCTCGTTCCCCTTTCCAAAGGGAACCATCGCAAATTGCCCCCATTTACTGTCACTGACGTTGTGGGAGATGTGTACAGAGCCGTAATGGCACGCCGTAACTTCGGCCCCAACCCGTTACAGACTAGTACTCTTTCTAAGAAGCCCCAGGCAACCCTGTCGAAGGCCTTCTCAGCATCCAGTGAAAGAAGAGATGGGTCCCCTCCCTTTCCCTGCACCTCGTAAATAAGATGTAAAGTTTTCCTCATGGTTTCTGCACCCTGTCTCCCGATGACAAAGCCAACCTGGTTGGAGTGAATTAGTCGTTGTAAGTATGTTTCGAGTCGGGCTTCAATGACTCTTGCGTATATTTTAGCATCTATATTCAGAAGAGAGATGGGGCGGTAGGAACTACAACGTGTGGGATCTCTCGCTTCCTTCGGAATGACAGCGAGAAGGGCTTGTGAGAAGGACGGGGGCGCCTGGCCTGTTTCGAAAATGTGATTAAATAAGGATGCAAGGAAGGGGGCGATGAGTGTAGAGAAAGCCTTGTAGAATCCGGGTGTGAAACCATCGTCTCCCGGGGCCTTCCCATTCTTTATACTTTTTATGGCCTCTGTGACTTCTTCTTCAGTGACTGGCGTGTCGAAGGATTTGGCTTCTGTGGGTGTGAGTGTGGGGATCCTAACTTCTCTAAGGTAAGTGTCAATGCTTCCTAGGGGAGGGGGGGGTCGCATGTGTATAAATCCTCATAAAAGTAGGCAAATGCCTCCTGTATCCCCTCAGGAGACGTGACGATCATGTCTATGAGGGTGCCATCAGTCCTTTCAATACGATCTACCCATCTTTCAGCTTTCTGTGCCCGAAGACGAGCCACCAGAAGAGCATCTGCTTTATTGCCCTTTTCATAGTATTTTTGTTTTAAATATTGTAGGGTTCGGGCTGTCTTACCAACGATGAGTAGTCGGAGCTCTTCCCTAAGCCGTCTGGCTTCGGCCATGTGTTTGGGTCTGTTACACGGGGAAGATTGTACTAATTTCTGGGCTATGTGGAGCTTTTCCCTGATGTTTTTTTCTATCAGTGCACGTTCTCTCTTTTTTTGGGCCCCTTCCCTAATGAGGACCCCCCTCCAGGTGGCCTTAGCACCTTCCCATACGTGTACCTTCCCGACCTCCCCCGTGTCATTGGGAAAGAAAAATTGCTCAATCTCAGTTTCAAGGGTTTCCTTGAAGACCGAGTCTTTGCCCCGTTTTTGACTAGATTTGTAAACACATCCTTCTGTCATGGCGATGTTCCAGGCATTTTCAAAGTGGTCAATATCACTCCATTGCTGAAGAAAGCAGGATTGGATCCGAAGGTTGCAAAAAATCTGAGACCTATTACAAACTCCAACTTTCTTTTAAAGGTCTGAGATAAAGTAGTAAAATCACAACTTCAGGGTTGCCTTGAGGCGACTACCAAACTACATACAAGGCCATCAGGTTTTAGATCACAGTACGGAGACTGCCTTATTAGACCTCCAGACACACATGCTCGAACTCATGGATAGTGGGAAAGCAGGACTATTAGTCCTATTAGACATGCCTGGCATGTTCGATTTACACGATCACAAACGCTTGCTCCGCACTCATACTGACCTAGGGAACGGCTCTCCAAAATTGACCAAATGGATCCAATCCTTTATATCAGATAGGAAATCGATGGTCTGCTGGGGTCATGCCTTCTCAAAACCATCTCCAATTATTTATGGGGCACCACAGAGAGCATGCACATCCCCTGCTCTCTTCAACCTATACATTCAACCACTCTGCAGTCTTCTTGAGGAGTTGGGAGTCTTTTTTACCAACTACGCTGACAATATCCAGAGACAAGTGGGGACTACGAATCGGACAGTTCCAACCTCCTACTTTTGTACAGCTTGATTGATAATTGGATGACCGAGAACTGGATGTGCTTGAACGGAAGTGAGGCCGAGCTGATGATTTTTGGATCTCCTTCAGCTAGGGCCAAACTGAACATGAGCTACTCCAACTTTAAAATCAAGGACTGCAACATCCCCGTGTCATGATGCCTACCCCCGGGCATCTGGATCGAGTCCATCAGCCCCGGGAGCAGGCATCCAGATACTCATTAAAACCCCAACAGCCCCGGCTGCGGGCTGTTTGGATTCAGTCCTGGTGCCTTAGGCGCCAGGCTCATCATAGAAATCAGTCCTGGTGCCGTAGGCGCCAGGCTCATAGACTTTACTTACCTTGTAAGTACTTACCTTTACTTACCATGCTGCAAATGAGTCCAAGCCAATGTGTGGCCTGGATGGGACTATTTTATTACATGGACTATTTTTTACTCGGGTGTGGTTCTGGGGAACTTCTTATCTGGGACTACTTTGCAGGCTATTTAAACCACACCTGAACAGCAGCTCATGCTTCGTGTTATTCTGCATCCAGCAGTGTAACTCTCACCGTGTCTGCAAGTCAGCATCCAGTCTTCTGCCACGCCCGCCTCGAATTCAGAGCTCCTAGACAAAAGGAAAAGAAAGGAGAAGAGGTTAGATTACGGACATTATTTGATTCCTTACCTGATTCCGGACACAGCACATCTCCGAGCCTGGAAAGGACATTATTTCAGCACGCGTCGCTTCGCCAGCAGCAGCGCCGCTTTATACTCACCAGTCCACCGCATCTTTCAACTCAGCGCTGCCTCCATCATTTTCTTCATCGAAACCCAGCACCTGGGGGAAAACAAAAGGAATAACAAGGTGAGCCGAGAAAACCGACAAAGACAATCTCTTTGCCATCATAGGCTTACCTGCTTTACCACCGGAGGTATTATCCTTTAATTCGCTGCATCTTTCTATGCCGCACCTATAAAGGGAGAGAAAACAGCAAGTTAAACTCATGCAACTTTTACCGGACAGTGTTTGGTAATACAGACTCTTACCTGAACGCCATCAGATGCCTCCAGGCAATATTCTTTTGGACCCAGCTGCAACCTAACAAGGGAATGGAACAAGAGTGAACATCGGACATATTGAACGCTTTGAACTTTATAGACACTGGAGTCAATATTCCTCCGGAACTCCTCCAGTACCTTCAAACCAGTGAAGTAACTGGTATCTACGCGCCCCTGCATGCCATGCAGGATGGTGAGCTCATCATTTAAAAACATAAGGTGAGGTTACCAAGAGGGGATATCGGAGGTGATTAGTGGGGAGATCGAGAACAGTTGGGGGGGCCATCACTAAAGACCACGGGTGGCTAAATCCCTTTCTCCACTTGCAGGAGAATACTTCTACAAGTCCAGCAGACAAGCTTAGGCGGGCCAGTCCAGACTGTCATCTCTTCACTACCCATCACGTTGGTGAAGACCGCAGCTGTCCCGGTCCGATCGATGACCCTGTGGGAACCAGGTGAGCGTAACACCCAGTTGGTGGGAGTTAAGACCTTTGGCATTGTTTTGGATTTGTCACTTTGCGCTGAAACACAGATAAATCAGGCTGCCAGAAACTGCCAACACTATCTTAGGTTATTGAAAAACATCAGACCTCTTATCTCGGAAGCCAACTGCATTGCAATATCCTGCACTATTATACTCTCCCTAATAGACTATTGTAATGCCATATTGATAGGTGCCAACAGAAGCAGCCGGCAAAAGCTTCAAATCGTTCAAAATGATACTGTGCGGATCATCAAGGGAATCTCCCAACGGGAACACATTTCAACCAGTATGCATCCCATACACTGGCTCCCGGTATCCCCACAGGTCCAGTTCAAATCTGCCTCCCTTGTGCACAAATGCCTACATGGCAAAGCGCCAGTGTACCTGAAATCCTACTTGCCCAGATATGAGTCCAGTATAAATCTTCGATTATCTAGCATGGCACTGGTTGGTCGCCTGAGGGCCAAATACCTAGACGGTTCAGACAAATCTTTCCCAAACCTAGCTGCCTAGCGATGGAACTCCCTCCTGTTGAATATGCGACAAGAACCCAAATTCAAGCTTTTTGGGGAATCCCTAAAAACTTTATTTTTCTGCTAAATCTTTCTGCTCAGGAGTCCTAAATAGGTATCGTATCTGTCTCGTCCTTTCTGTTAAACCTATAGTATAATTGTGCACCCAGATGCCTGAGGGCTCCCAGTGCTATACAAATAAATACATACATTTGGACTTATTGTTAAAATGCATACAACACAGGACCTTAATTACAGGGTTTGATTACGTTCCTTATTCAAAAAAGTATTGGCAAAGCCAATAGTTTTGGTGTTTAATGTCTTTCTTTTAATTTTGCATTTATAGGGAGAAGAATGCAAGGAGGAGAGTGCAAAGTTTCAAAGGAGGGTGCAATAAGGGGTGCAGAGCTGCAAGAGAATGACAAAGAAGGTGAATAGAGCAAGGGAGGAAACTATTTGGAGAGGGTGCCATCAATGAGTGAGAGGGTTAAGAATAAAGCAAGAATGTGAGAGGAAGGATGAGAGGGGGTAGAGAGTTGGGGTGGGCTGGGTGACTGGGTTGTAGAGAGAGTTGGGTGTGTGGGGATAGAGAGAGTGGGGGTATGGTGGCTGTGTACAGGGGGATGGGGTAGAGTGGGTGGGAAGAGGCAGAGAGAGCGGGGTGTTATGCTTGAACTAAAATGGCGCTGGTGCGCAGTACATTCTGGGAGTGCTCAGAGCCATGATGGATATTTACTTCATGCCGCAGTGAAAAGCTGCACACATTTTGCTGAGTGTTAGATTCACGGTGCTGAGGAAAACATGCATTCCAAACCTGGTATGCGGTCAAGGACATTTCTGCTGGGAAAGCTAACTTTGTTATGGTTTGTTACTGTTCTCCGCGGAGCGTATTTTTAGAGGAGGGAGGCACTCTGCTCCTTGAGGGTGGCTGTTGATTGACCCAGCTGGCAACCGACGGCTGCTCATCAACTGCGCAAGTGCCATTTCCAGAAGGTTCGAGAACTGCCACCCCTTTTCGGAGTGTGTATATATGCGGAAACCCAGAGGTGGTCAGGTGAGACTTCAGCCAGAGGAGGACGCTTACGCCCGGCACTCCTGTGAGCTGTGGTGCTCTCGGCCTGGCTGTTCCCGGGGTCTTCCAGTCGCTTCTGGGCGAGATGAGGAATCCAGTTACGCTCACAATGATGTATTTCCTTTTGAATTCTTTGTTTCTTCTGTGATTTATGTCTATGTTAGTTCTGTGAATTATTTCTGTGTTATCAATGGTTGCTTCTAAACCTTGAATAAATAGCCGTATAAGTGCTGATTATCTGCTAAGAGTGTGTGGTTGCGAGTTATTGAGTCTTTCTGTGTTCAAAGTATTTGCTGTATAATTGCATTGGTGATTTATGTTTTTCCGTGCACTCTGGGGAGAGCAATACATTTTTGGCGTCACGAACAGGATACTTGTGATAAGTTGTTCCGAGTATTCAAGAATCTGTTTGTTTGAACGTAGATAGGATTCGGTTTTCTTGCAAGTGAAGTTTTTGAGTAGTGAAGTTTTTTTTTCCTTTGCCGGTGTGTGTGTGCCTGTGGGAGTGATTGCAGTGTGAAGAGAAAAATATATAGATATAAAGAGGTTTTGTTTTGTTTGCGATAATGAGTAGTTTGTTCAGGAAGAAGAGCGTTACCGCTGGCGGTGACTGTTCTGATGTTGTTATTCCAGGCTGGACTAAGAGTCCATATGATAAATTGGCCCAGGCGTGGGCATGTGGTGCAGGTCTAAGTGAAACATGGGATCAAGGATTGGGAGATGCCGATCCATCTGATGTAATGGCATGCTTGTAGTAGAACGTGGCAGAGAATGTGCGGCATTAGGTAGGCGAGGTTGGGTTCTTTTGCATGCTTATAGGAAAATACATCAAATGAAGGTGGAAATGAAAAATGAGGTTTTGCGATTAGAGAGAGAGCTGGCTGCAGAAAGGCAGACTGCGTTAATGCAGCAGATTCAAATGAAACTGTTTAAAGATAAGGCTGACACATATCAGGCTGTGGCCGAGAGGGCAGCAGTCAGAGTAGCCCGGTATAAGTATAGGAAAAGACGGGGAGGGGTCAACAAAAGAAAGGTGGCAACTGTAATCGCTACCGCTGGTGTGGACTGGGATCCGGATAAGTGGGATGGTGATATTTTTGATTCAACCAGTCTAGAAAGTAGTTCTGAAAATGAGTCTGACCCCAAAATGGAAGTGAAACAAAAAACAGTGGCGGCTAAGCCCGTTAGAAGACGGCGAGCCGGACCCCACCCGCAGAATCCTGCTGGTGGAATGGTGGATTTAAACACGCTGGAGGATTACACACAGCAGGAGGTTGGGGAAATTATTACCCGTTTGAGGCAAAAATCAGAGGAAGCTTTATTGACATGGATGGTGAGATTGCTAGATGGGGGTGCTGCAGGGTTGTTGTTAGATTCTACGGATTCACTGCATTTTTTACCCCTGTCAATTGACACCAATGTACAGGAGGTCTTAAGGGCAGGACATAGCCCCTGACGCAAATGGTCAAAATACACAGGTGTCTTTGTTGCACCTGGTAGCCCAAGCATGTAACCGTAAATACCCCATTACCACAGATTGGCCTAGCGAAGAAACGAAGTGGTGTACTTTGAGAGAGGCAATTCAAAAAGTCAGGGAGCATGCTATGAAAGAGGCTATTCACATAGATGCTCCTGATCACATGGGAGCCGTTCCGCTCTCAGTTTCAACTCGAAAGATGGTGATTAGAACTGCGTCACCCGCATACAAAAGTGTCATTATGACTTTGCTCGTAGGTATGACGGGCAAAGCTACTGATGAGGTAGTGGATGCCATTTGGCTGCTTGCAGATTTAGGGGAGTGGGATAAGAGCGATAACAAGCCACGGGAGAGAGAGGGGCGTAGTGAGAGAAGAACCGAAGGCAGGCGGCAAGATAGCAGAGACTCCCGAGTGTCCCGAAAAGACATGTTTTTGGCTTTGTTAAAAGATGGTGTGCCACACGAAGAAATTGATGGCATTGAATCCAGAGCAATGTATGAATTATACAAAAAATGAGGACTTGTAGCCAAAGAGTGCTATAAACAGGTTAAGAAACAGGTAGTCACCACGCCACAGAGGGACACCTCACCTTCTGCTCCCCCTGCTGAAGAACAAGACGAAGGGTCTATGGGGACACCTTACCCGTACCAGCCAACATACGCTCATTTGAGAAAGGTGGTGAGTGCAATGTTAGAGGCGAGTCGAGTCACACTCATTCGAAGTTTGTCTAGGGCTTCGTCCAAGCTCCGGCAGCACCTGCCCGCATAAAAGTTGATAGGCGGCCTCATGTTGATGTTAAGATTTTTTGGGGGCCAGGAAATACACAAGGGGTGCGAGCATTGATAGACACCGGGGCGGAGGCCTCTTTGATTCATGGCAATCCAATAAGATTTAAAGGCAAACAATTTACTATTACAGGTCTAGTGGGAAAGGAGACCCCGCAGTACAAATGAAAGTGGAGATGAAGCGAGTCGAGTCACACTCATTCGAAGTTTGACTAGGGCTTCGTCCAAGCTCCGGCAGCACCTGCCCGCATAAAAGTTGATAGGCGGCCTCATGTTGATGTTAAGATTTTTTGGGGGCCAGGAAATACACAAGGGGTGCGAGCATTGATAGACACCGGGGCGGAGGCCTCTTTGATTCATGGCAATCCAATAAGATTTAAAGGCAAACAATTTACTATTACAGGTCTAGTGGGAAAGGAGACCCCGCAGTACAAATGAAAGTGGAGATGAAAATAGGCAATTTGAATAGGCAGAAATACCAAGTGTTGATTGTCCCGATACCTGAATATATAATTGGCTTTGACATTTTGGAAGGGTTAACCTCAGGACTTGGTGGTAAAACGTACCAGTTTGGGGTGAGTGCATTGATCTGTACACCCATTACTGTAGGCAAATTGAAGATGCCCCCAGTGCAAGTGCCGGTGGCAACCAAGCGGGTAGCAATGAAACAATACCGCATTCCTGGGGGGCACAAGGAAATTTCAGACACCATCAAAGAATATGTGGAGGCGGGTTTATTACGCCCTATTACCACCGCATGGAACAATCCACTCTGGCCTATTAAAAAGGGAGATGGGTCGTGGAGGATGACGGTGGATTACAGGGAGTTGAATAAACAGACTCCTCCCTTAGTGCCCGCAGTCCCAGATGCCATTACCTTGATTGAGAATGTCCAAAAGTTTGAGGGGACTTGGTATGCAGTGATCGATTTAGCCAATGCATTTTTCTCTGTGCCAATTGCTGAAGAGTGTCAAGAGCAGTTTGCATTTTCGTGGAGTGTACGTCAGTACACTTTCACGAGACTACCTATGGGGTACATACATAGTCCGACTATCTGTCACCGGCTGGTGGCAGAGCACTTAGACAAGATACCGTGTAAACCTGACATACAAATATCTCATTACATTAATGATATTTTGATTCAGGGCAAGGATGAGCACAGTGTGCAAAGCCAGTTAGATGTCATTATGGCAGGATTGAAGAAGAAAGGGTGGGAGATTAACCCGAGTAAAATTCAAGGTCCAGCTGAAACAGTGATATTCCTAGGGATTCAGTGGCATCATAGGCATCGAGAAATGTTGCCAAAAGCCCAACAGAAAATACTTGAATTCACCACTCCAATGAACAAAAAGCAAGCTCAGCAGTTTATAGGGCTGTTTGGGTTTTGGAGACAGCACATTCCCCATTTAGGGCAGATATTGCACCCCCTCTACAAGGTGACACAAAAGAAATATGAGTTTCAGTGGGGGGGAGGAGCAACAGAAAGCCTTTGAGATGGCGAAAGACACCGTGCAGCAGGTGCTTGATTTATGGCCATTGAAGGAAGGCAAAGTGGAATTAAATGTGTCTGTACAAGACAATTATGCTAACTGGAATGTGTGGCAGAAACAAGACAGGAAATGTGTGCCATTGGGGTTTTGGAGTCGTAAGTTGCCCGATGCTGGTAACTCATACACTCCGTTTGAGAAGCAATTGCTGGCGTGTTATTGGGCCCTTGTTGATACCGAGCAAATGACGGTGGGCCATGATGTATTAATGAGACCAGAAATACCAATCATGCAATGGGCACTGAGCTCTCCTAAAACTCCTAGAATAGGACGTGCTCAAGAAGCCAGCATAATTAAATGGAAATGGTATATTCAAGACAGAGCCAAATCAGGAAAGGGTGGGGTGGCAAAATTACCTGAGCAAGTAGCCAACATACCGCCCTCAGATTACATACCATCGGAATTGCCTGAAAAACGTAAGTCTCCCGTGAAATGGGGAGTACATTACAGCGATTTGACCGTGGAACAAACAGAGCATGCTTGGTTCACGGATGGTTCATCTCGATATATGGGAACTGAGCGTTACTGGAAAGCAGTGTTGTACAATCCCAAAACAAAAAAGATGTTGACAACAACAGGGAAAGGGAAGAGCAGTCAGTTTGCAGAGCTTTACGCAGTTTACCAAGCATTGAAACAAGAGACCCCTGGTCAATGTTATGTGTACACAGATTCATGGTCAGTGGCGAATGGATTGGCATTATGGTTGCCAACTTGGCAAAGGAATGGGTGGAAGATTCATTCAAAAGAGTTGTGGGGAAAATAACTGTGGCAAGATATTACAGAAATGTTATTACAAAGTGAAGTCACTGTATATCATGTGGTCTCGCATTGTGCCACAGACTCATTAGACTGTTGGTTTAATTCTGTTGCAGACGAACACACCAAGATTTCATCTTTGGATGCAGAGGTTCAGGAAGACGATTTGGAGGGTTTGGCCAAATGGGCCCATCAGAAATGTGGGCACCTTGGAGAAAAGGCTACTATCAGGTGGGCACAAGCTTGAGGAATCAGTTTTCATTTAGAAGTAGTGAAAACAATCGTTTTGCAATGTCCAGTGTGCCAACACCAACTGCATAGACCTATCCCTCAGATTGTTCAAGGTACATTGCGAAAAGGAAAATTACCAGGTCAAATTTGGCAGATTGATTATATCGGTCCCATGCCAATCAGTAGAGGTTGTCAGTATGCATGCACTATTGTGGATACATACTCAGGATATTTGATGGTTTTGCCGTGCAAACGTGCAACACAACTGAACACCATCAGGTTGTTAGATCAGATCATACTACATTATGGAGTGCTTTTGCAGATTCAAAGTGACAATGGGTCACATTTCAAAGGCAAACTAATCCAGAAGTATTGTCAGGAAAAGAGCATTTAGTGGTTGTACCACGTACCTTATTATCCAGCTGCTTCAGGGTTAACTGAACGAATAAATGGGTTATTGAAAGAACACTTGCGCAAATCTGGAGACGGCAATTTGGCAGGCTGCCGTGATCGTGTGTTTGATGCGGTGCAAGTATTAAACAATAGACCTGTGAATGAGCATGAAACTCCTTTGATGCGACTAATGACTCCTACTTTACAGGTTCAACCCAATTCAGTCAGAGAAACACTATTGTACTGGGAAATTACTCCGGGTTCTTTAGCTCCCTATCGAGCAACTCCAGAGTCAGCAGGGGTAGATTTGCATTCCCATGAAGAAATCAGATTAGACCCAAGAGGGATAGTTGTAATTGAAACAGGGATTGGAGTACAAATTCCCCCAGAGCATATGGGATGGATTGCCCCTAGATCTGGCATAGCATTGAAGGGAGTTCAAGTGTTGGGACGGGTAATTGATGCTGATTACCAAGGTGAGATTAAAGTGATCCTGATGAATAGTGGGGACCAATTGTTATCAATTCACAAGGGTGATCGAGTGGCCCAATTGATCATTATTCCCGTTAAGTTGTCCATGATTAAGAAGGGGGAGCCTCCTACAGTGTTAACTACCCATTGGGATCGCGGTTTTGGCTCTTCAGACAGTATGGTACCGGGTACGAAAGTGTGGGTGGAAAAGCCAAGTGGCCACCAGTGCCCGCAGATGTCATTGCATCAGGCAAAGATCAAGTAGTTTTAGTCATGGAGCCTGGTAGAAAGAAATGGCAATATGTGCCCGCAGACAAATATTACTTGAGAGAGTAATGTACAACACTGATATCTCTTTTCTGGGTTTGCCTTGTAGATCCTGTGTCTGGCTGGTGTAAAACATTCTCCTATGATCACCCAGACGGAGAATATGTGGATATATCTGGCACAGCAAGTACTCAACATATCATATCACACTTCTGTCTTACTGATGTGCCCAATGCTGAAGCTTTACTGAATACGTGCTTAGTAGCAGTGCCGACGCCTGTTCCGGTTTTAAAGCATATCTTCGGCGTCACACACAATGATTCTTTGGTTCAAGATTCTGATATTAGGCAAGCTTTTTCCGTTTATGAGTACTGTAGGTTCTGCCAAGAAACCGATCGCAAATGGAGGAATTTGACACATGTTTTTACTTATAATATAACCCAAGGTGATGTATGTTATTTTATGACCTGCAATGCACAAGAAATTGGCAAATGCCAACAGATCGATTTAACCAAACAGCACAATCATACAAGGTTTGAGCAGCGACTGTGTTCGCGAGTGCCACGCAAATGCACCAGTGTAAATAATACTATGGGCCTCATTACGAAGTATGCCGGTAGCCATGCCGCTAGCTGCCGGCAAAACCGCATCCCTGTCCGTGTCCTCGGAATGAGGACTTACCAGACCATTCCGAGTTCGGCTGGACCGGTAATTCCTCACTCGAGGACATGGACACGGTTCATCCCCATTCCCATTCAGCCCCCATAGGGCTGAATGGGAATGGGAGAGGGAGTAAACAATGGGCCATTACGAGATGGCCCGTTGTTTGCTCCCTCTTCCCCTCGCGGGACCCGGTATGCACGCCTGGTTTTCCCAGGCGTGCTTAACGTGTCCCGTGAGGGGACCTTGTAATGTGGCGGAACGGGTTGAACGGCGCCGCAGCCTTTTACGGCGCCGTTTAACCCGTTCCGCCAGGGTCGTAATGAGGCCCTATGTCTTGTAATCATACAGTGATAGCTGCCAATCATTTGAATCATGTGAAACTTCCAACAGGATGGCTCTTTTCATGTGGCAACATCACATACACTTATATTCCAGCTAACATTTCCGGAGGTCCATGTGCTTTAACTCGATTAGGACTAATGATGTTTCCTTTACACCCAGCGATAACTCGAGGTAAACGGTCAACTTTTGAATCTGTGGGTCTATCTCCTGATTGTGATTCACATGTACACTTGTTATCAGAAGCTGAGGTTCTAGCATTAACCCTTTCATTAGTGGGAGTTTGGGATTTAGCTGCTGGGGGTTATAAATCTTTGATGAAATTAGCATGTTTAGTAGTCAAAAGCCTTAATCATACTTCTCAGGCATTAGAAGAATTACTCCTTGATAGTCAAGTTATTAGAAAAGCAACTTTGCAGAACAGAGCTGCTGTTGATTATCTATTGCTAAAGCATAATTTAGGTTGTAACACATTTGAAGGTATGTGTTGTTTTAATCTAAGTGACCATTCACGATCTATTGAAAGTTATATTCGAGGTTTGAGGGATCTAATTTCTCAAGTGTCTCAGGATCGTAATGGGAATTGGTGGGATTGGTTATTTTCATGGATACCTGATATTGGGGGTACACTACGTTACGCTTTTGCTTGCATTTTCATTATATTAGCTATCATAATAGCTTGTTGTTGTTGTATTCAATGTATTCCCAAATTAGTTTTAACGTTTCATAGGTTTCAGAGACCGGCTCCTTTGCCACCGGGATATGGAAGGTAAATATCCAAGGGTGGAATTGTTATGCTTGAACTAAAATGGCGCTGGTGCGCAGTGCATTCTGAGAGCGCTCGGAGCCATGATGGATATTTACTTCATGCCACAGTGAAAAGCTGCACACATTTTGCTCAGTGTTAGATTCACAGTGCTGAGGAAAACATGCTTTCCAAATCTGGTATGCGGTCAAGGACATTTCTGCTGGGAAAGCTAACTTTGTTATGGTTTGTTACTGTTCTCCGCGGAGCGTGTTTTTAGAGGAGGGAGGCACTCTGCTCCTTGAGGGTGGCTGTCGATTGACCCAGCTGGCAACCGACGGCTGCTCATCAACTGCGCAAGTGCCATTTCCAGAAGGTTCGAGAACTGCCACCCCTTTTCGGAGTGTGTATATATGCGGAAACCCGGACGTGGTCAGGTAAGACTTCAGCCGGAGGAGGACGCTTACATCCGGCACTCCTGTGAGCTGTGGTGCTCTCGGCCTGGCTGTTCCCGGGGTCTTCCAGCCGCTTCTTGGCGAGATGAGGAATCCAGTTATGCTCACGGGGATGTATTTCCTTTTGAATTCTTTGTTTCTTCTGTGATTTATGTCTATGTCACTTCTGTGAATTATTTCTATGTTATCAATGGTTGCTTCTAAACTTTGAATAAATAGCCGTATAAGTGCTGATTATCTTCTAAGAGTGTGTGGTTGTGAGTTATTGAGTCTTTCTGCGTTCAAAGTATTTGCTCTATAATTGCATTGGTGATTTATGTTTTTCGTGCACTTTGGGGAGAGCAATACATGGGGGTAGGGTGGGTGTGGGTAGAGAGAGTGGTGGTAGGGTGGGTGGATGGGATAGAGAAAGTGGGGGCAAGATGGGTGAGGGTAGAGAGAGTGGGGGTAGGGTGAGTTGGGCTACAGAGCGTGGGAGCAGGGAGGGAGAGCGTAGAGAGAGTGGGGGATAGGGTGGGTGGGGGTAGAGACACTGGGGGCTGGGTGTGGTTAGGGTGGGTACGGTGGGTGGTTGGGGAAAGAGAGAGTAGGTGTAGTGTGGTGGGTGGGGATAAGGTAAGTGGGGGTACAGTGAATGGGTGGGGTTAGGGTGTGAAGGTATGATGGATGGGTGGGGTAGAGAGAGTGGAGGTAGAGTTGGTGGGGATAGAGAGAGTGGCAGTAGAGTGGGTGGGTGGGATTGGGTGGGTGGGGGTAGAGAGATCAGTGGTAGGGTGGATGGGTTGGGGTTGGACAAGTGGCGGTAGGGTGGGTGGGCCAGAGAGTGGCAGTAGGGTGGGTCGGGGTATAGAGGGATGGGGTCGGGTGGGTGAGTGTTGGTAGACAGGGTAGGGTAGGGTGGATGGGTGGGGTTAGAGATAGTTGAGATTGGGTGGGTGAGGGCAGAGAGGGTGGTGATTAGGTGGGTGGGGTAGAGAGGGAGGGGATAGGGTGAGTGGGGGTAGAGAGAGAGAGAGGGAGTATGGTGGGTGGGTTGGGCTAGAGAGCGTGCGGTAGGGTGTGTGGGTGGGGGTGGTTTTGGCCTCCCTTCTATGCCCTTTTAAGATCCCAAAGCCCAAATTACTGAAAGATGTCAAAAATGTACTTCTTTCTGACTATTGTGACCAGTTAACTCAGAACTTGTATTTTGATTCATCAATAGGTGCAAGAAGCCCTCCCAGTAAAGTATGAGGGTCCAGGTCATCGACTTCGACCTGGTGACTGGGTGCTTGTGAAAGCATTCAACAGTGCTTCCTGTCTCGCACCACGCTGGAGAGGACGGCATCAAGTCCTCCTGGCTAAACAGACTCCCATTCAAGTGACCGGCAAGAAGAACTGGATCCATGTGACACATACAAAGAAGATTCCTTTTCCTCTAGCCTATGACGGAGGCGAGAAGAAGGAAACTGTTGACCCTGATGCTCACAACAAGCCTGTTGTAACCAACACCTAGGGTGTCTCGAAAACCCTTCCTGAGCCCGTGGGGCCTGGGGCGATTGTTGCTTCTTCTGCAAGTTCTTTTTCACCATCAAGCAATCTTGCTTCTGCTCCCCCATTGTATTCATTGCCTTCAGGAAATGACAACACTCTGTTTGCAGATCACACCGTACCTGGAGTCTTGAGGTACAATCTGTGACCAAGAAATTAGACTTACAGTACCACATCGGCTGTACCTACAATAAGATCATCGTTGAGTCAGTCCCCTGTCATTCCTCTGCTGCATCAAATAAGAGGAAGGGACGGACAAAAGCCACTTACAACCAACAAAAGCCACTGATGGATGAGCTAGAAAAAAAGCCTAACGGAGAGGCTTCTAAACAGACTCTGAGAAACAATGCCTATTCCCAAACTCGTTTGTGCTGAAAAAGATATAGGTCACTTGTGTAATGATGAATCTGCCCATCGAAGGTCATGGTCCCTGAGGACCTACTATTTTCTGGTCATAGTCCCTGAGGACCTACTATTTTCTGGTCATAGTAGTAACTTGCTTAATAATTGTATTTACACTTGTGTTTTGGTATCTGGAAAGAGTGCATCCACTTGATATTCTGCTATCCACTGAAAAAATCCCCATTGTGTCTACACACTTCATGCACCTGCACACCCTTCCTCCTTGAGACTTCCAACATAGAGGGTTACCATAATAACACCCTCTTAATGGTTATGAATGTTACCCATGCGATTCTGAATAAAACGAATTGCTGGGTGTGTTCACACCTGCCGCAACATGGGGAAAAGGGACTAGGGTGGTATATTCATCTTCTTCCTTTAACCACTGCCTGCTATGTCTCACTTAGAGCACTATTTTTTGGTCGTTGGAATGATAGTATTACTAGGAATTCTTATGGAACTAATCTCAATGAATTTGAAAAACAAGTCTTAACACCTTTAGGATGTTCTCTCTTTGCGAATAGGCGCAAGCTCAATGTTGCTTCTATTAAGCCTTCTGATAGACTTTCTAGACCTTTTCAATCATTGATCTCCTTCAAAATGGCTCCTGTAGGCAACAGGGATGCATGCCTCCTTCTTATACTATCAATCATAGTCCCAATTCTGTTCCTTTCTGCATACAAAGAGAAGGTTCTCAGCCAATGTGTACATTTGAGGGTTGTACTAGTATTGCAAATCTAACTAGTGAGGATAGACCTGTGTATGTAGGAGGCCCTGTGTATTTTGTTTGTGGCAATGAGGCACACCCTTGGTTACCCAGAGATTGGCAGGGTACTTGTTACTTAGGTATATTATTGCCAGGATATATGTTGCTACCACCTTTGAAATCTCTAAAGCTCGTCCAAGGCGGGATGAGAATGGTGATACACCTTTACAAGTCTTGGGTGACGTAGCAAAATCCTTTGTGCTATTCTGGGATCAAATAATGAATTCTGAGGACATCAAAAGGCTAGCAAGGGTACTGGAAAAGACCATCAATAGGACCACTGGTATTTTGTACAACATGACGCTAGAGCAAAAAGCAATTAGGTTAGTAGCCCTTCAAAATAGAATGGTGTTAGACATCATTCTAGCTGAGCGTGGTGGGGTATGCAAAATGGTGGGATCTGCATGTTGTGTTTTTGTACCCGACTCCTTCCCTACTATATTCAAGGCAATTCAAAGTTTACATACCTTGAGTACTGAAGTACATGTCCCCAAGGGAAACTGGAATCTTAGTACTTGGTTCTGGGACTTGTTGCGATCATGGGGTTGGAAAATCTTTTCATTCCTTATTATAATCCTCAGTATTTTACTGTTTTATTGCTGTTGTGTACAATGTCTCCCTGTCATATGTTCCATGATAGGAGGATGTTGTGCACAAACAATGGGTACACTAGGACCTAAGATACAAATTCCTGAGAAAGCTACTAATGCCTTAGTAATGCAGGATATTGTCATCAAAGAGTTAATGACAATTGATGTTTTTGAAGAATATGATTCAGGATGTATGGATATTGATGCATGGTTTTTGAATAATACAAATGTTTGAGTAAAGCTCTTGGCTTAGGACAAAAGGAGGGTTTGTTAAACCATGTTCCCATGAATACCATCTGATTATGAATGTTGGTCTAAGCACATTCGCATTTGTATTAAAACCACAGTTAAACAGATCGAAATAGAATTGACTTCGCCGTCATCTTGGAAACATCTGCCATTTTGATTCAAACCCCTTCTTTCTGTCTTGAAATGGTTAACTGTGTTTTAAGCTACCACTGAGCAGAGTGAACTTTGAGCCTACATCAACATTAAGGCTGCTGAGAGCAGCATGTTTGTTCAGTGCAACAAGACCTTGTTATCAAGATGAACTGCCATTCAAAGTGTTATCTGTATCTACAAGCCACATCTTCATTCAAACAATTGAACACAATGCTAAGCAACTAAAGCCGTGTGCTTTGGGAGAAACCCTTTGTGCTCGTCTCTTGGAAGTAGACTTACCCTAAAGCTCAAGAACAAGGATGAGTCTACGTGGCCAAGCAAAGGAAAGTTTGTCATCATTGTATTTCGTGTGTAAAGGATTGTGTCTTAAATCTGGAAACAACAATGCTGTATTTGCCATGTGAACTGGGCATGAACTCTAGCAACTGTGTAACTTGAAGAGGGGCTGGACAATGTAACCGGGCTTGGGGAAGAAAGTATAAATACTATGGGCCTCATTACGACCCAGGCGGTAAGGGGTTTACGGCAGCGTTAACAGCGCCGACCCTTACCGCCTGAGTACGAGGTCCCTTAGCGCCATGGCGCTTTTAACACCTGCTTTTAGCAGGTGTTAAAATCCATGGCGCTAAGGGACCATGGAGTTAATTACGCCACCGTAATTTACGGTGGCGTAATTAACGCCTTCCCCACTCCCATTATGCCCTATGGGGCAAAAATGGGAATGGGGAGGGGTAAATGGGGATTGGGGACTTACTGCCCCCGCCAACCTCGGAATGGGGCGGTAAGTCCGCCAACCACCATGGCGTAAACGTAGTTTACGCCATGGTGGTAAAGTCACGGCCCAGGCGGTAACTTACCGCCTGGGTCGTAATGAGGCCCTATGTGTTTTGTAATGCCCAGTAATCTCTCCCCTCATGGTATCTGCTGGTACACACTGCGAGGCGCATGAGAGCCAGATAGCTATCTGCTTTCATATTTGTAGCTATACAGAATAAAAATTATACTTATAACTTTGACTTCGTAACTGGTAGATTTCATCTTTGGTGGTACTAAGCCTCGATATTCCTTGCTGATCTATCAGTATAGGGTACCCAAATAACAGACAGGCAAGAGGAAATCGCAACATGACTTCCAGGCCTTTTTTTATACAAAGGACCAAACCAAGGGAACTGGAACGACGACCTGCGACAAACAAGGAGTGGGAATCACTTCTAGTGAACCTCTCACATCATGAACTCACAGCCACTGAGCATCAAGTACTTAATCAAGGACTGGGCTTCGTGATCACAAAACAACACGACCCGTTTCAATTCTGGACAGATTTTTACAAGCTTATGCGTAAGATTCACATCAAAGAATTCTTCGCAGAAAAGGAAGATGAGACTAGTGAAACTGCTAGTAAGAATTGTACAGGCTTCCAGACAGCGTGCACGTTTTATCCTCCATCTAACACTTTCTCCCCTGAATCTATGATTTTTGAGAAACGGGTGTTGGCCGAAGTGGAAAATCTTTAAAAATCCAACACACCTAACTTTCAAAATCTGAGTAAGATTGAAAGAGAAGCCCTAAAAGAACTGTCCAACAATAATAACATTACCATTAAGAGGGCGGACAAAGTGGATGGGATCGTCATACTGAATAAAAGTGACTATATAGATGAATGTCTTAAACAACTTCAA